>NC_084471.1:12201264-12823380 GCF_027409185.1 Cynocephalus volans
ATGGGACTCTGGCCCAGAGGTTTCTCAAATCTGAAACCCACAGAATTCTGGGCTTCAGAACGCTGGGGTCTCATTTCCCAGAAGTTTGGCACAGCAGGGGTCCTCAGGTCTGTCCTCTACCCTCCTGGGATGGGCAGAGTGATGGGAGGGGCAGGGGCTTGCTTGCCCTTCTCCCCACCAAACCCGCCCTTCCTCAACCCCCTGCAGAAACTTATGTCCTGGGAGCAGCATCCCCCAGAGCTCTTCCCACGGTGAGTCTCGCAATGGAAGATGAGGTGGGTGGTGGTGACCCGATGGGGGCAGGAGGCAGGAGGCAGACACCTGGCTCAACTGCACAGCTGCCCTCCTGGGGCCCACAGCCAGTTGGGGCTCTGAGCCCTTCTCAATCCAGCCTCTTCCCTGGCAGGGGCACGAATCCCTTTGCCACTGTAAAGCTGCGACCCACCGTCACCAACGACCGCTCAGCACCCCTCATCCACTGAGGCCCCTTCCTCCACCAGGGGTCTGAGGTCGTACCCCCGTACGCCTGCCCAGGGGCTGTTCAGAGCCGGCGGTGGCAGCAGCAGCAGCAGATCCAAGAGTTTGGGGCCCTGCTGGCGGGGTGGCTGCCCTTCCCCAGACCGCCCCGCAGCCTGAGCAGCTCCAAGGGCACTGGTCTGGGGTCTGGGGCCTTCCAAGTAAAGCAGGCAGAACTGGGGGACAGAACCATTTCTTCCCTTCCAGGGCCCAGGACTCTCCCTGGGGGGCCTACTTCTTGCCCCCCAACCTCTTTCCCCCTTCTCTGCCCCAGTGGGGAGGAGCCCCTTGTACCACCCCCCTCCCCCACCCCATTTAACTTTTGTAAACAGTAAGAAATAAAGGAAGTGGACACAGAAGTAGGAACAGTGGTGTCTGATTTGGGGGACAGGGCAGGGGGTTGGGGATGGAGACCCCCACGCACACTGGAGAATGGAGCCCAGGGGGTCCTGAAGGTCATGGCTATTCCCTGGAAGGCCAGTCTCATTCCCAGCTCCTCACATCCCTCATTTCCAGCAACTCTTTAGGGCTGCCCCAAAGCCTTCAAGCTGCATTCCCCCCACCCCCATCTCATTTCTGCTTGTGGGTTCCCCAGGAAGTAGTGGCTGTTCCACAGTTGGGGGAGGGGTGGCTGTGGCCAGGTCCCGGACCACCAGCAAGTTACCCTCAGGCGGCCTGGGACACAGTACCCTTTGTTCTGCCCTCCACCCCCAGGTTCCCAGCCTCTCAGGCCTGGATTAGTCTTATCCAGGGGAAAGCCACCAAGCCCCTCCTGGAATGTGGCCTGGAGGTGGGGGCAGATGAGTTGAGGTGATTAGGGCTGATGGGGTCTCTCCAGGGCAGGGCTGTGCCCCCAGCACCAGACTAGGAGCCCCCCCCAGGAGCACTCTCTGTCCTCTGCCTGAGGCTCCAGGAGGTGGTGAGGGTCTCCTTATTCCCTCCCTGGACTGGACATGGGACAGGGAGCCCCACCATGGAGGTCCAGCCTGGCCCTGTGCTCCTGGTCACTCCCTGTCCCTTCTCCCCTCCTGGGCAAAAGCCTCTTAGTGGGGGTGGGGTGGGGTGGGGTGGGGTGGGGATAGAGTCGGGAGAAACACTCTAAGCCCCAGGCCTGGGGGAGGGAGCCATAAGGCCAGAGTCAGGCCAGCGGCTGATCCGATCCAGAGGCTGGTGGGGAGTCTGCGAGCCCCCATCAGGGGAGCTGATGGCCCCTCCTCGCAGGCCTCAGGAGATGTGAGGCTGGACACCCAAACCCACGAGACAGGCTCAGGTGAGTGTGGGGTGAGGGCTGCCAAGGACCACTCTCTTGTCCCCATCCTTAAGTCAAGTGGCTCCAGCCATGATGACAGGACAAGCAGGAAAAGTCAGAACCTGTTCCTGGTGGAGGAGGGACAGAATCCCAGATACCCCTGGGAGAGGGGGAGAGATCCCAGGCACTGAGGGGCTGCGGGAGGGTAGAGGCTGTCCTAGGAGCCCTGGGTTCTTGCCCCAGCTCCAGACTCTTAGGCCCACCCTCCTCATCTGTTATGGGGGTACATGGGGCTGCTGTGAGAACCCCAGGGTGGAGCTTCAGGAGTGAGACTTTCTAGCCATTGTCTGTGTATGGAGGGGTCAGGGGACTGCTAGGGGCTTGCAGAGCAGAAGGTCTCTCTCCACAGTACCCCCTCAAAGGTCCCCACCTGTCCAGTGGGAGCCAGAGCCCCTCCCCCCAGCCCCAAGATTTCCAGGTAGCCTGGGGGTGATCAGTCACCCATCTTACAGGTGAGGAAACAGGCTCAATGAGGGGAGGCGATCTGCCCAAGTCACAGAGCAAACCCAGGGCTGAGCTAGGATGAACAGAACTCAGCTCCCTGGCTTCTGAGACAGGGGTAACGTTCTGTCAGAACATGGGTTTTTCCCTCCGATGTTCTAATGGCAATCGACATTTCTAATCATGGAGAAAAACGGAACACACTGCAAGGCCAGGGAGGAACACCAGCTCCACTCACACAGGCCCATTTTGCAGCTGCATCTGTGCCTCTGGGTGCTTGTTCTGTTTGTCCCGAGAGCCTCACCTGTGCACATCGGGGACACTGGCAATCCCCACACACACCTCCCACCACACTCACATGCACCCTTTCTCCTGCCATCGCTAGGTTCTGAGGGGCAAGAAGCGCCCTCCAGAAGGAGCCTTCCAGAAGCAGAGTCTCAGGTGGGAACCACCCTTATCCTTGCCCTTATCCCCTTACAGAGAGGGAGTCTTGGGGGAACTGGGTTTCCTCTAGCTCCATGACCTGCGCAGGGATTGTAGGGGGGTGGGTAATCCCCGTGCCTCAGTTTCCCCATGCAGGTCTCCATCCCCCTCCTTTTCTGGGCTACCGACCCAGCCACTCCCTCTTGTCTCCTCTCCCAGCAGAGGCAGTAGTGATGGGCTCTGGCGGCCCCCATCGGGGCGTGGGCCCCCCAGATGGCGGCTGGGGCTGGGTCGTGCTGGGCGCCTGCTTCGTGGTCACCGGCTTCGCCTACGGCTTCCCCAAGGCCGTGAGCGTCTTCTTCCGGGCGCTGATGCGCGACTTCGGCGCTGGCTACAGCGACACGGCCTGGGTGTCCTCCATCATGCTGGCCATGCTCTACGGCACCGGTCAGCACCTCCACCCGGCCCCTCCGCCTCCCCGGGTCCCAGGAGACACCCGGGCCCTCAGGGCAGGCAGGGAAAGCCCCTCTTTCCTGTGGAAATGCTGGCACCAGAAAGAGGTGGGGAGAGGACAGGAAGGGGACAGCAGCCAGAGGCAGAGCCCGGTCCAGGTGGCTGCCGCGCAAGCTTGGTCCCCCCTTTCCCGCCAACAGACCCACAGCCTGCTATTTTACAGGTGGGGAAACTGAGATTTAAAGAAGCACTCCCCTCCCCGCAGCCCGAGCCACCTGTGGGGTTGGGAGACACGGGGGAGTTCTCACCCTGGCCAGCAGCACGGGCAGGGTGGAAGCCACCCCTTCTGTTTTGGGTTCCAGGTTCTCAAGAGGGGCGCGGCGGGGGGGGGGTGCTCTAGTCCAGGACAGGTCCCCGGTATCGCTACCGGCAGGGCGCTGTCTCCTTGGTTTGACCCAGCCGAGCTGTGTGACCTTGGTCAGACTCTGCCCTGCCTGGGGCCCCGACCCAGGGATAACCTTATCCCGTCGAGGGCTGGGAGGTGCAAAGCCCGGAGCACGTCCACCGGAGAGGAGATTGGTCCAGCCCGGGTGGTGACCCTGCCCTGCCCACAGGCCCCGTGTCCAGCATCCTCGTGACTCGCTTTGGCTGTCGCCCAGTGATGCTGGCGGGTGGGCTGTTGGCTTCGGCAGGCATGGTCCTAGCTTCCTTCGCCACGCGCCTGCTGGAGCTGTACCTGACGGCTGGGGTGCTCACAGGTGAGGGCGCTCACTGCCCTCCTCCCCTGCGGGGGTGGGCGTAGGGGTCGGGAGTCCTTGCTGCAAGGCCTGTCCTCGGTGTCCCCGCGAGGGGCGGTCCTCGAAGTCTCTCGGCTGAGTTGCCAGGTCTGCCCGCCCGTCGGGGCTTGGCCCCTCCCTCCCGCTGGGGGCTGGGGAGGGGCGCCCCGGGGTGCCCTGCACAGCGCCTTCTCGCCCGCAGGCCTGGGCCTGGCCCTCAACTTCCAGCCGTCGCTCATCATGCTGGGGCTGTACTTCGAGCGGCGGCGGCCTCTGGCCAACGGGCTGGCGGCAGCGGGCAGCCCCGTGTTCCTGTCGGCGCTGTCGCCGCTCGGCCAGCTGCTGCTCGAGCGCTTCGGCTGGCGCGGCGGCTTCCTGCTGCTCGGCGGCCTCCTGCTGCACTGCTGCGCGTGCGGCGCCGTCATGCGGCCGCCGCCCGGGCCGGGCCCACGGCCGCTCGGGGACCGCGTCGGGGACCGCGCCGGGGACGCTCCGGATGAGGCGGAGGCGGACGGCGCGGGGCTGAGCCTGCGCGAGGCGCCCCCTGGCGGTCGGCCCCGCCGGCGCCTGCTGGACGTGGCGGTGTGCGCGGACCGCGCCTTCGTCGTGTACGCCGTCACCAAGTTCTTGATGGCGCTCGGGCTCTTCGTGCCCGCCATCCTGTTGGTGAACTACGCCAAGGACGCGGGCGTGCCCGACGCCGACGCCGCCTTCCTGCTCTCCATCGTGGGCTTCGTGGACATCGTGGCGCGGCCGGCGTGCGGTGCCCTGGCCGGCCTGGCGCGCCTGCGGCCGCGCGTCCCCTACCTCTTCAGCCTGGCCCTGATGGCCAACGGGCTCACGGACCTGAGCAGCGCGCGCGCGCGCTCCTACGGCGCCCTTGTGGCCTTCTGCATCGCCTTTGGTATCTCCTACGGCATGGTGGGCGCGCTGCAGTTTGAGGTGCTCATGGCGGCCGTGGGCGCACCCCGCTTCCCCAGTGCGCTGGGCCTGGTGCTGCTCCTAGAGGCTGTGGCTGTGCTCATCGGACCGCCCTCTGCCGGTGAGCCCCGCAGGAGGAGGGGGTGGCGAAGCCTAGTGCCCCTTAGTCAGAGGGAAGCCCCTGCCCTGTCCCAGATGGGACTTTCAAGGATAAGGGGGCGGGACCCATAGGCTGGGACAGTCTGGTGGGTGGACTCCCCTTCAAGGCCCGTGAGCCCCTCCCCCAGCTCTGGGTGGGGACGGAAAAGCCAAGAAGGTGCTAGGAAGAAGCCAACGCTGAGAGCTGGCCCACTCGGCCATCTCAAGCAGTTGGCACAAAGGCCTTGTGGCGTGCAGGTGCGTATTCTCATTTTGCAAATGGGGAAACTGAGGCAAGAGGGTTAGCACAAGTTGCAGTCCCAGAATTAGAGCCTTGGTCTGCCCATACCTTTGAAACACTGCATCTGGATGCTTTAGTCTCCCCAGCCTCTAAGGATGACCAGAATAGGGACGGCATCTTTGGGGAACCAGCCCAGAGGCCAGTAGTACAGTGGGGTTCTTGCTTAATGAATGGCGAGGAGGAGAGACGATGGCATCTTCCATCGTGCAGTGTCTGATGGACACTACATTCGTCATGAGAGTGGTCAGAGAGAGCTCCTTGGCAGAGCCCCCAGGTGAGGGTACAGCATGAACAGGCACAGGGTTTGTTTGGGGGGACAGTGTCCCTATACAAGTGAGGCAGGAGCTAAGATTGGAAAGTTTGGGGTGGGGGGACATTAGGGTCTTCTGAAACAGCAAGGACCCTGCCTTTGGGCAGGAGAGGAATTCGGTCAGGCTGCAGATAATGCAGTGACTGGGGAGGGCACCTTTGCTGGAGCCAGGCTGCACCTGAGATGGGGTGAGCCGCCCATCCTTCCTCCAGGGTTGGACTAACCGAGTGCCTTCATCAAGCTTTGTCATCTTGCCTGAGTCAGTGAGAATGGCAAAGCCCCTGAGCTGGTGGGGTGGGCAGGGGGCTCAAACCCACCACCAAAAGCCACAAAACCAATTCACCCAGAGGCTCAGGGACCCATCTTCCATTTCTTGTGTGACCCTGGGGTGGATCTAATGGGCAGAGAAGGCACGTGAGTGAGAAGGTGAAGGACACTACAGGGCTGGGTACAGGAGGGACAGGGACAGGGCTGGCTGGGTAGGGACCAAGATGGCAAATTTAGGAAAGTACCACGCAGAGGGGTTCAGGCAGGGCAGCTGGCTTGGAGGACAACTGGGAACTTCCTCGAGGCCTCAGCCTGGCATGGATAGCCACATCAATGCTCCAGAGAGAGAGTGGAGCCCACAGAGGAACCACACTTTAGGGAAAATAGTTGCAATTAAAAGATTTCCCTGAGTATGAAAGTAATATGTGCATGTGATAGAAACCTTGGTAAATACAGAGGAAATAGGAGTTACTGGCCCACAAGCCCCGCCTCCCAGCTGTGCTGATCATAGTTCAGTCTGGGGTGCTCGTGAACCCCAAGAAAGAGCAGGAGCCTGGGGGCAGGGGGTAGGAGGGCTGAGCCAAGCCTCTGAGGACCAGGGGTTTTACTTGGAAAGAGCAAGAGTTGGAGGCCCTCAGGAGAGCAGGTTTAAACCCAGTGTCCCCTCCCCTACCCTACCCCAAATACCTCCAGCCTGGCAAGTCACAGGTCACTCATGGGGCTTGAATCAGGGGATGGCTTGTATACTGTAAAGTGCCTCACCAAAGCCCCAGACGCTTAGAAATTGAGGTTCAGGGAGGGCAAGTGACATTTTTAACATTTCAAATGGCAGAACTCACATGGGGTTTTGCATCTGTAAAACAGGAATAAAGACAGGCATGTGTGTGTCACCTGTAAGCCCCACCAAATTGGCAGCCCTGCCCTTGTGTGGGGCGGTGAAGGAGGAACCAGCCAGGCCCTTACCTCCCATCCCCCCACCCCAGGCCGCCTGGTGGACGCACTGAAGAACTACGAGATCATCTTCTACTTGGCTGGCTCAGAGGTGGCCCTGGCCGGTGTCTTCATGGCTGTTGCCACCAACTGTTGCCTGCGCCGCTCTAAGGACACCCCATCAGGCCCAGGCACTGAGGGCGGGGCCAGCAACACTGAAGACGCTGAGGCTGAAGGGGACTCTGAGCCCCTGCCCACTGGCACTGAGGAGCCCAGCTGCCTGGAGGCCCGGGAGGTGCTGAGCCCCCAGGTCAGGGCCATGGACCCCGATGTGGAGGCACAGTCAGGACCAGATCCTGAGTCTGTGTAGCTTGGGGTGCACTAGGCAGGGTGATCCAGTGACTTGGGAACATGGCTTCCCCTCTCAGAGGGTCTGGCACACTTGTAGGTTGGTCTGGGCTCCAGTTGATTCCTTAGGTGTCTGGGGAACTCCCTCCCTCATGTGCCCAGCGGGCCATGCCAGGCCCTGTACCCAGTCAGTGAAGCTGCTGTGGCCCGACAAGAAACTAGAGTTCATAAAGCTCAGCTGAAAGACAGAAGGTTCTATTCCTGCGCCTCCGCCTCTGCCCGGGGTTCTGGCTGCCACCTGAGTTAAGGTTGGGGTAGGAGGGAGCCTGAAATTCTGTCCCCAGGGCCCCCTGAGCCAGCCCCGAGTTGGGCAGGAGTTGGGGGAGAAGTGTCAGAGATGGATGAAGGGTGGGGGAGGCATTCCCGGGCCTAGACACACAGGGGCTGGTGGGTGTGGTGCTTGGCTCCTGCTCAGCCTACCCCAGTGACTGCCATCTGCATCTTCCCTGGTGGAGGTGACGAGGCTGGTGGCTGCTCGCAGGAAGAGGTCCAGAGCAGTCTGAGAAAGAGCACAGATCCCGGGGTCGGGGTCAGGGCGGAATCCTGCACACTGGAGGCTGGGAGTGACTCCATCCAGTGGCATTCTGGGAGAGGGTGGGGCCAGGTGCTCAGTCACCCTGCTGCCTTCCACAAGGTGTGCGCATTCTGTCACCTTCCTTCTCAGAAGAATGCACCTCTCTCTCCAGAGAATAAACTTGGGTGTCCTGGGGCCAGAGACCTGTGCTTTTGCTCTGGACACTGTTCTCCTTTGGACACCATGTGGCTCTGTGCAGCCTGGTCATCCATCCGCTGACCCTGGTGCCTGCTTTCCCCCCAGGGGTGTCCCAGGGTCCTCTTCTGAACCTTGACTTTTGGTCTCATGCACTTTGCAGGGATCTCTGTATCTCAGCCCAGCTGAGATTTGAGAATGTACTCCTTCTGTTTATTCTCCTCCCGTAAGTTGTGTACCCTCTTTCTTTGCCTCCCTCCAAATCACAAGTGTGGTGAAAGGGCCCCTGCGGAGGAAGCAGCCTGCTCTCCCCCGCCCCCAAGGCTCCCTGCTCCTTCCGGCCCCAGCTCCTCAGCAGAGCCCATCCTACTGATGACCCCTCCCCCCGTCTCAGGTAGGCCTCATTTCCCGTCCAGGCCCCAGAAAGGTCTAGGGAGCCCTGCAGATGCCAGGCCAACTGGCATTTATCCTGCACCTGTGGTTCCCCCTGTGCCACTAGAGCAGTGACTGTGCTTTACTTTATTTAACAAACTTAAAGAGCATTTACTCTGTGCCAAGCACTGTTGTAAACCCTTCACAAATAGGGAAACAGGCCCAGGGAGTTAGGAACTAGCCCAGGGTCACAGAGGCCACCAATGGAACCCAAGCTGTCAGTTCCAGTCTATGCCTCTGGCCTCCATGGTGGCTTCCCCCTTCAGAGAGGTGGTGCAGTCTGACAGTTCTGTGGGGACCCATGTGGTCTCCCGGTGGCAGCCCATCCCTCCCCCATACACTCACTCCTACCTCAGAATCCCATTTGGGTTTCTGCCCAGGACCTGCATGCTCAAAGCTGATAAGCAGAAATCTTTTTTTTTTTAATTTTAGACTCTGCCCACCTCACACCCTCATGTTGCCTCCCGCTCTCAGGATGACCATATTCACTGACTAAGCAAGGACATTTGAGAATGTAAAGGGCCACTATCACTGGGACCACAGGTGTGGACGAGAACTGGCCAGGCAAATAGGGATGCGTGGCTGCCCTATTCCTATGACTTTGCAAAGACCCAGATGTCTAGTGCCCCATCTCTGTGCTTCTCCCCACGGTCCCGGGCAGTGCAGACACACCTAGTGTTAGTGAACACTCTCCCCTTAACTCTGTCTCCCCACTCAGGATCTTAGGTCACCCTGACCCAGTGTCTGTCCTGCCCTTCCCCAAAGAAAGGTTTATTTCAAGTCTGGAAGCATTGATGGGTCAGGGATAAGGGGTGAGGGATATAAAAGTCTCCACACAAAGCAGAATGCTTTGGAGGCAGGTGGCAAAGTCAAGCCTTTGGGGACAGATCTGAGTTCAGATCCCACTCTGTCCCCATTCATGGTATGGCCTTGAGCAAGATACTTCTGAGCTTCATGTCCCCAACTGGACCTAGTGCCCATCCTGCAGGCTGCTGTGAGGACTTACTGGTGTGTCTGTATAGGGACCTGTCACAAATGTTGTTCCCACCCTCCCTTGGGGTCAGGGAGGTGGCCACAGAGGCAGGTCAAGGGAGGAGGAGGATCTGAGGCCACTGCAAAGAGCCCAGCTCCATATGGGTTGTGTTTATTCAGTACAGGCCCAACACCAGCCCTGTTCCAGAGAAGTATGAGCCGGGGGAGCAAAATAAATAAAGGCCGCCGCGGTGTGCGCTGGGTGGGGTCCGCCTGGGGCGAGGTGAGGGTGTACATGAGACAGTGGCCCCACCTTGGGCTGTCCCCCTAGCCCCACACTCCTGGCAGGCTCCGGGGGGGCCAGCAGAGTTGCCCACGAGGATCGGGTCCTGGACGTTCTGCCCCCTCCAACCCGTCTTCCTTCCTGTTCTCGTCTCCTTGCTAAGGCAGGCCCAGAGACCACTCTTCCTCTGGCTGGGGAGGTGGGGGAAGGCAGGCTGGAGGGCGCCTGTGCTAGGACAGAGGAGCAGGGAGGCAGGCGCCCCGAGCCAGCAGGCCTTTATGCGCCACCCTGTTGTGCGGCGGCCCCGCCCCCGCTCCCATGATGCCATCCTCCCACTCACCCTACCCCCGAGGTCTGCACCCCGCCAGGGCACTCAGGAGTCACACCAGCTTCCACCCTTGTCCAAGGGTCCGGTGGCCCCTCGTGTATCCCTAGACGGCTCCCCGGCTGCTGTGTCCTCATCCTCCTCCTCCTCGTCCTCCCCATCGATGAACTCATCCTGGGTGAGGCCGTAGGCCAGCGTGGTGTGCGCCAGGTCCACCTCGATGGGGAAGACGTCGGCGTTGCGCAGCACTGCGTAGCAGTCATTGTAGTACTTGGACATGGTGGACACGAAGCGCTGCAGCTGGAACACAATGTCCTGGACTAGGGCAGGAGGGAGCAGGATAGTATCAGTGGGCTTTGGCTGCCTGCCTGTGGAGAAGACCCTCCGAGCCTACCTGCCTGCTGCCCTCCCCTGGGCTCCCCACTCGGGCACCTCCCCAACCCTTCTTGCCCTGGAAAGCAGGGAGGCATGGGCTGCCCAGCCCTACACAGCAGGCCAGCCCAGAGAATCCAGGCCTCTCAGCTCCCAGTTCAGGGAGCAGAGGAGGCTGCCAGAGGAGTGGATCGTGGATTGCATCCCACGCCAGGCTCTGGACAGGGGAGTGGGCTCCTGCCAGGGCTTCGCATCTTGGGTCTGACTTAAAGCTCTGCAATGGCCTGGCCCTAGGACCTCAGGTAAGCACATTGCCTCTCTGGGTCTCAGTACTCTCATCTCTGAAATGGGGAGAAGAGGTACCGACCCCCCAGACTGAGGACCATGTGAGGACTGACTCAGGCAGCACATGGCCCTCAGGTCCCAAGCGCCCACCTATGTCCCTCACCATGCTTCTGATCCAGCAGCTCCATCTTCTCTAGCACATCCTTGCGCATTTGGGAGAAGCGGGTGCGGGCCTCCTGGCGGCAGCGCAGGATCAGGCGGTACTCGTAGTTGCCTGTGCTCACTCGGTACAGGGGCTCCCCTAGGGCCTGGGACAGGGGGAGCACATTAGGGACCCTGGCAGAAGGGGGGTATGCTCGGGGACAGATGGGGCAGGAAGGCTACAGAGCCAACCACCAGCTCACACCCTGTACCACATTGTACTTTTCAAAGCTACTGCAGTTCCTTGTTTCTGAGACACCAGCTGGAGTTAGAAGCACTTAATAAATGGCTTTGGAGGGAGAAAAACCAACAAAACCCCTAAACATTTGCCACATTGAAGAAATGAACATTGGTCATAAGACGGACCCTGACAGCAAAAATATCAAAAATTAAAAAAACAAAAAGTGCCTCTTAGGAGTAAAGAAAGTCAGTTTTTTCCTGCAAGAGCCTCACAAACGCTAGGGGGCAGCTGGCCTGGGAGCAGGCATGGGAGTGGTTCCGGGGCAAGTCGGCCAGTGCTCCAGAGGCCCAGCGGGCTGAGGCTGGGGGCGGACCGCCCCAATCTCCAGGAACAAGAGTCTGGCCAAGCCCCCAGGTCTCTCCCAGATTGGCCTGACCCACCTGATATCCTAGAGACCCAGGACATTCTTGGGGCCTGGGGCAGGTGGGGGAAGGTATTACCCGCCCCATCCCTCGACACTCACAATGCAGCTGTATTCCTCATCGTCCATCTCCTTCACCTTCAGGCAGTACGACTGTGTGGGACAGGTGAGGCCAGGCTGTCAGTGTGGCTGTGTCACCCGGATGTCCCCAGCTCCTCCCATTCCACACTATGCCCCCAGGCCACTCCAGGAAGCTGGGCCCATGCAGAGAAGGGCAGCCATGCCAGGCCTCCTGGGTCCTGCAGACCCCCAGCTGGGATAAGCTGAGCCACAACAGGGAAAAGCTGGTGGCAGGTGCTCAAGGAGGCCCAGGGAGATGGGTGAGGGCACTCATCTGGGAGAGCAGACAGGGCTTGAGGGTTTAGCCCAGAGTTTGCCAAATTCAAGTGCCAAGAGATGCTCTGTGAAAAAAGGTTCCATGGTGAAAGGAATTTGGGAAGGCCATGGAAGACTCATGCAAAGGCTCTGAGAAGTTCTGTAGCAAAAGAACCTTGGCTTGCCTAATGGAGCATTTTTTCTCAACTCCTTCGACCATAGAATTATTATTTAAATGTAAAACTCGGGCCGGCCCATGGCTCACTCGGGAGAGTGCAGTGCTGAGAACACCAAGGCCTTGGGTTCGGATCCCATATACGGATGGCCGGTTCGCTCACTGGCTGAGCGTGGTGCTCACAACACCAAGTCAAGGGTTAAGATCCCCTTACCGGTCATCTTTTAAAAAAAATAAATAAATAAAATAAAATAAATAAATAAATGTAAAACTCATTAACATCTCTTTGCACTCAATTAAACAACCACTGACCTGGTCTAACCCACTGTTAAAGGTGACAAAAAAAAATCCCGAGGGGTCAGAGGGATGCAGAGTGACAGCTCTGCCCACCCCAGCCTCTCAGCCTCCCCAAGGTTCCTCTGAGCAGTCAGGGCAGGACCTAGGCTGCTGTACATTCTCCAGGCACCTCCCCAGGTCCCTGGTACCACACCCCCAATCAGGCACAATGGAGGTCCTGGCCCTGTCCTGCTTGCCATGGTGGGACGGACTGAAGAGGGACCAATCCCTGGGGCAGGCTCTCTCCCCAGCAGGCCAGATGCCTGCAGCCTACTCACCAGGTACTCAAACTTCACGTCCAGGTACTTCTTGATGGTGAGGCGAGTGTCTGGGATGGCTTTATTGAGGTATGTGTTCAGATCTGTCAGCATCTGAAAGGGGAGGGAGGTTGCTTAGGCCCTCATGGCCAGGAGGTGGCCAGGGTGACAAAGAGTGGCACTGATATGTCATCCCTTCTAGTCAGAGCCAAAGAGCATTTCCTGATGTTTTTGTCCATTTCAAGGATGAGAAGACTAAGCCCAGGCCCAGGCAAGCTGTGACTCAGTAGCAAAGCAGGGACCAGAAACCAGCTTAGAGGTCAATGCTGAGGCCCAGGGAGGCGCAGTGACTTACCAGCTGTGTAGGTGTCCAAGCCAGAGCCTGCACCCAGGCGTTCTGACATCAGTATAGGACCTTTTCTGCATGCCATGTTGTCCCCTTCCCACCCTCATATGCTGGACACACACGTGCTCAGTGGGACCTACCGGCTTGATGGTTTTCAGTAGCCGAATGCCAAACTTCTCAATGCTGCGGTGGGCGTCGGCAAACTTCACAAAAGCCTCGCTTGCAGCTGGCTGGGGCTCCCGCACCCCAATCACGGAGAACACATCCCCAAAGGCTGCATGACAAGTTTGCCTTGAAAGCTGCCCCTATTGACCCCCTAATGGAGAAGCCAGGGGTTTGTTGGGGAGAAGCAGGGCATGGGGCCTGGCAGGCTGAAGGCCAATGTCTGCATGGGGTCTACACTCCGAGAGAGCCGGGTCTGCACTCCAAGGGAGCTGGGTCTACAAGGGAGCCAGGTCTACACCTCCAAGAGGGCTGGGTCTACACCCTGAGGGAGCTGGCCCTCATTCCTGAGGGACCAGACCATGAGAGAAGGGTAGGCCAACATTTGAGGAGGTGGTGGTGTCTGAGGGCAGAGCACTGGCTGGAATGTGGACGCCTGGGTTTAATGCCAGCTCTGCTCCTCAGGAGCTTTGCGACCATTTCCTCCATCTGGGCTTCATTCTCCCAGCTGTAAGTGGGATTAGCTGAAGCTATCCTGCCCAGTTACAGACTTGTAGGAAATGAGACCACAAATAAGGAGGACCCTTGTGCACAGTAAGTGGCAGTGTGAGGAGGCAGGACAGAGTCTGGACATCCCACTATTGTGCCCCTCAGAAAGCCAGCTGGTCAGATGCTCTCCACTGGCCCATCTTTGCCACATCCAAGCATCTAGGACCCTGCCCAGCCCACAGCTAGCCCAAGTCAGATGCTGTGTGTCTGACTCAGCATAGGCATCAGAGGAGCCCCAGGGAGGTTCCTGTTCACAGCCTCACTGTACATGGGAACTAAGCCCAGAGAGGGGCAGGGATTTGCCTGGGGTCACACAGCAGGTTTGGGGACACCATTACCTCGATGGGTCTGTGACAGCTCATAAAAGGCCCGCAGGAGGTTCTTGGTGTGTTCCATCATCCCTGTGGGAGAGACCCAAGTGACAGGAGACAGGGGCACGGTCTCCAAACTCCCACCCCATCCCTGAGGCCCTCGTGGGTTCTGGGTCCACTGACTTTTCCCACAGCCCCACTAAGGCCCAGCGGTGAAGGCTCAGCCCCAGGCCCACCCATGAGGGGGCCCCATCAGACAGGGGTGCCAGACTTCCTATGCTGCAGGTGAACAGGAGCTCCTATGGGCTTTGTCTCTGGGATAGCATAGGATTCTGGGAAACTCTCACTATGTTTACAGGTGTTAAAATTTGAATTTTTATGGGTATGATTTTTAAATTCAGAAAAAGTAGGTATTCTTCGGAATTCTTAATGGCCATGGTCCTAAATTTTGTAGGCTGGCATTCCTGCCCCCCATGGCCACCCTCCTTAGAGCAGGGCTCCTCAGAGTAGAGCCAATGCCAGGCTGTCCCGGACCCACCTTTGTATAGCTCGGCAGTCCGCTCCAGCTCTTCCAGCCTCTTGACAAGCCCATCTGTGGGATCCAGAGGGAAGGCGGTCAGTTGGCTTGGTAAGCCAGGGGGAAGGAGGCCCCCGACCAGGCTGAGGAGGGAGGGGTGGCTCCAGAGGAGAGCCAAGCTCAGTGTGGAACGGGGAGCCTGGGGAGGGGATCTGGTACGTCAAAGTCAGCTGGGATTGGAGGTGTTTTGTAGACCACTCAGCAAACCCAAATGAGAGGCATGAGGGGACAGACAGGACTGCCCTCAGGACACTGCTGAGATAAGCCCCCACCCCAGCAGGCTGGGGCAAATCCAAGGGGCAGGTGGGTGATGAATGCCACAGGTACTTCCAGGGTCATGACCAAGGCCAGACCTGTGGTGGCACCCCATGGCCAGCAGAAGACAGGCCCTGCTCAGCAGCCAAGGCTCTCCACGCACCTACCACAAAGCCTACTGACAACCTGGGAGGAAGGCATCAGAGACAAGCCCGAGAATGTGACGTGTCAACTGTAACTCTCACGCAGGCTACACGCAGCCACTGCCACAGAAGGAGCACACAACAGCCGGAAGGGAGAGTGCAATTTGGGGCGGGGAGAGAAATTCAAGGCCTCCAAGGAAGGGCTCCCATGGGAGGCAGGCCTTGACCATCGTATTCATTGGCTTAACAGGAGTTTACTGAGCACCTACTTTGCACCGGCCACTGTGTCAGGCCAAGGGGGTGCCATGGTGAGCAAGATCCAAGTCCTGCCCTCCAGGCTGGAAGCCTAGCAGAGGAGCCAGGCCAGTGGCTGGGCAATGACCAGCAGTATGACAGTAAGGGCTTTGGTGGGGGTGGGGTGGCAGCCACCTCAGCTCAAGGGCTCAAAATGGAAGATCATTGCCAGGGATGGGGCAGCCATTCCAGACTGAGGGTGGGGTGGCGTGGGAGCTAATGAGAGAAGCTAAACACCAGGACAGTGAGAGGCTACAACATTTATCCTCAGGCTCCCACTGACTCTGTACCCCTCCCCAGCAGGAGCAGAGGGCAGCGGCCCCCTGGGCAGCACCTGGCCTTGACTAGCACCAGCAGCCACTTACTGAGTTACTGTGCTGAGAGCCAGGCCTGCTGAAAGGTCCCTGGACACATCTAAGGCCTTCCTCAATCTGAGCCTTTGGGGCAGGGACTACTCCCCCCATTTTACAGAAAAAAGCAAGGGACAGAGAAGTAAAGCAACTGGCCCAAAGTCACACAGCCAGAGACTATTTGAGCAGTCTCCCTTGTTGACATGAGTCAGGGTTGCTTGAGCAGGAGAATGTAGGGGAGTGGCACAGGCTGAGCTGGGCAGGAAAGGCAGCCATAGGGTGGGCTACTGAGGGAGGAAGGGAGTGCCCCGAGGGTCTTAGGAGGCTTTGGCCACCTGACAGCCTCTGGCCCTGGCTCCCCAGAGCCTCAGCACCTGCCAGTTGGAGGGACAGTGCCATGTAAGAGCTGTGCTGTTGTTTTTAGCTGGGTCATGGGACATCATAACAGCTTCAATTTTAGAAATCCTATTTAGGACTGGGGAAATTGCAGGGTTTGGGGGGAAAAACACAACCACCAGTTCTAATTTCATCTCAAGGCATGGTAACTACAGTAACAAGGATTTATAGGCACCAAAAGGCCGAAAATAGCAGCCGTCACTTCTGTACACCACCCCCACTTCCCCAGCCACTAGGGCCCAGCGCGCCCAGCTGAGCCTACAATTTATATAAGTATTTATATCTCTCCCCACACATACACTGCAGAGAGGCTGCTATTTATAAACCCAGGCTGGCGACAGTCGGAGTAGGACTGAGTGTTTTTTTGCCACCCCAGGGAGAAAGCGTGTGCGCGCGCGTGTGCGTGTGTATGTACATGGCTCTTCCCCTGCTGTGCCTGGGCTGCCACCTCCAGAGCACTGGGCAGGCCCTGCCGAGCTGAGGGCAGCAGCGCCACCTCCTGGGGAAGGCAGCAGCCGAGGTGGACACTGCGGGAACAGCGTGCGCACTGACCTGAGGGGTGAGGAGCCTGTTGGAACTGGGCAGGAGGCTGAGGCCCGGCTCTAAGAGAGAGCTGGGGGACGCTGGCGAAGGCACCAGCCTCTCGGGCTGGCCCCAGCTCTGCATCCCCCAGCTCTGGGAGCTGGCAGGAGGCACCTCGCCACTCTGAGTCTGCCTCCTCATCTGTGACCTGGGGGACACTGGCTGTAAGAACAGCCCAGCTGACAGATAGCTGTGGATCTCTCTGGGAGCTGAAGAGGTCTCCAGGGATGCACAGAGATGGTGACCTATCAGCCTCACAGGCGGAGGCCAGGGCCAGAGTTGGGTGGGAGGAGGGGACTCACCATTGCTCAGGATGGCCCGGCTCAGGCCCAGGGCATCTGCAGTCCCTGAACTCATGTTCTCCACCAGCCGGTGCTTGACCTTCTTCAACACTGGGCCAGGTGAGAAAGGATCCAGTGAGTTTGCCGCGGGCCCCCAGGCCACCCCTGCTCCAGCCTCATCATGACTCACTGGGAGCGACCAACAGGGGGCAGAAGGAGGGGCTGAACTGGGCTTCGGTGCTGGGGGTGGCGATGCAGTGGGAAGAGTCCCAATGGACTGAACCTCCTGCCCTGTTCACTTTACTTCACAGAGGTGCTGGGTCTGATAGGTGGTGACCACGAAGTGCTTAGCCAAGGCCCTGGTACAGGACATGAGTGACACGGTGTCACTGAGGGCCCAGTGCTGCCCAGGCTCAACGCCGGCTCACAGGCAAGCCAGGAAGCACCTCTTCCCCTCTTCTCTCCTACATCAGGACCTGGGGTGTCCTGTAGGAGGGGAGAGGCGGAGAAGGGTCAGTCCCTGGGGTGTTTACATCAAAGTAACAGGCACCATCAATGACCACTGACTTTGGACCCCAGACCCAGTTATTGCATAGGACCAGCTTGGTCCTTGGAAGGGTTCCTGGGTTAGAACCAAAGAGTTTTAGAGAAAGAACCTTCCAAGACAGACTCAATCTGACCTTAGCCTCTTTCTTTTAAAATCAGGAGGTGGCTCTGGCTCTAGGGTGTAGGAAAACGGTTGCTGGACTCCAGAGTTGAGAGGTCCAGGTGTTTGCTCACCAGGGAACCCCAGAGTCCTCTCTGGGTTTCAGGTTTGGATCTGCAATGTGAGGCAGCTGGTCCAGAGGACCTCAGAGCTACTCTCCAGCTCTTGAGTCCTAATGTTTCTACAGAACTAAGGCCCAGACCTTCTAACAGGAGGCAATTTGTCCCAAGGCATGTTGTGGGCAGAAGGGCTGGCCTGTGACCCTCTGCCCAATGCCTAAGGTCCAGTTCAGACCTTGGATCTAGGAGTAGATGGCAGAGGAAGAGGCCAGAGGGGAATGGGGGGGTGTGTAGGTGGGCATGAGGCACCAGACCAGGGTAGGGCTGCCCACCCTTTCCTAAAGGGCAAAGACCTGGGCTGCGGTAAGCCCAGAGCTGGTCCATAAAGGACAATCTCAGAGCAGCAAGGTCCTAGAGGAGGTGGCCAGGGCAGTGGGGGTAAAACACAGGGCAGCAAAAAACCAGGGGTGGGATCCAAGACAGCTGCAGGGAGACCATCCAGGTCCTCCCGGGCCTTTCGGATCTGCTTGGTCAGAAAAAGTTGGAGGCCACGGCTATGTAACTAATGATGTTATCATAATGGGGAGGACAGGGGCTGGGGCTCTTCTCCTCTGGGCAGAGGGCTTGTGGGGCCACTGGACACCACTGCTCTGGCCAGGCTTACCAATGTCCAGGGACATGCCCTGCTTGGGATCTGCCTGCAGCTTGTTGTAGTGGATGGTCACTTCCCCCTGGAAGAGCAGCACAGGCAGAGTTGTGGTGTAGTCTTGGGACCCCAAGTCCCTTCCCCAGCGAGGCCTATCTGCCCCAGAATCCATGGGTCATGAGAATCTTGAGCCCCAGTAAGGGCCAGGTTGAGGGCTGTGACGTGGCCCAGTGTTGTGATCGTGTCTGCTCCTAGGCCCCTCCCTTCTGTTACTCTAGGCCCAGGCCATAGGGAATCACAGGGCAGGCATGGCCCCTGTCATCGCAGAGCTCACAGCCCAGCAGTCTCTGATGTCCTGTGCTCTGGTCAGCTCAGGTCCCCCTTTCCTCCCCACAGACACCACACTGTAAACCTCTGCCACATCAGAGAACATCCCCTCCTCCACTCTAAGTCAGCCCATCCTCAGGAGTCCCTCCATTGACTCAATGAACATGTCTGAGCACTTGCTCTGTGCCTGGTGCTGGGATACCGGGGACAAGGTGCAGGCGCAGCCCAGCCCCACAGGGATGAGCAGGGGAGGCCAATGCGAGTCACGGAATTACACAAACTGCCTTCCAGTGACTGCTCAGGAGAGGGCTTGTGAGCAGAGCTGCAGGCTTCTCCTGAGAAGCTTTCCCTGACCATATGAGGCCACCATGGTCACTCTCCTCATTGCAATCCTAAGGCCCTGGAATTTGGGACTGAATCCATTCGAATATAAAGCAAAATTTAAAAATTGAGACCTGAAGGAAAACCAAAATGAGCCAGTGCAGTCAGTCGGGGGTGGGATGTGAACCGCTCCCTCAAAAACCGCTCCCTCAAAATGTAACACATAACACGGAGTATGCAGGGCCCCCCCCTCACCAGGCGGCAGCTGGGGAGAGGGGACGCGCTGCAGGAGGAGTTGCACCCCAGCTCCAGTGCAGCTGTGTGACCACAAGCAGATCACTTCTTCCCTCCGGACACCAATACAATGGGACAGTAATCCCTGCCTGGGACCCAAATGTGGGAGCTGGGGGAGCCCTGCACTGGTGTCAAGCAAGGCTGCATACAAACAAGAAGAGCGCCTGTCCTGCTGGGCAACATGAGGGGCTGGCATGAGACAGGCCTCGGAGGACAGGGAGGGTCCTGGTGAGTGGAGATGGAGACGGGGCAGGGATGCAGGAGAAGGGGGTCGCAATCACCCAATGCTGTGCCAGAATGAAACACCCTTCCCCTATTTTCCACGATCAGGTAACATCTGCCCAACAGGTACTGCCCAGGACAGTGATACCCAGACCATGTGGAGTGGCATCTAGGGTCTCAATCAGCCTTGTCACTTCCTTCTGTACAATGGAGCTCTGAGATCTAGCCCCAGCCCCTGATCTGTCCTATGTCTAAAGGGACTCCAACAGGAGAAATTATAGGATTGGAATTTTCCTCTGTAAAGGAAGGAATGAGACTAGCAGGGATGACTCAGGAGCAGGATGGGAGAATGAAGGAGAGAAGACGAGGAAGTGGCTGGCCTGGGCTAAGGCAAGGAAGCGGGACTGTGAGGGACGCAGGAGGATGGATGTGAGGGCAGGGAGGGTAGGAGTGGTTTGGGTGGTTGGGGTGAAGGGGCTAAAACACTCAGTCAGGCTCAATTCACGGTGGGGAGGAGCATCGCCCCCATGACTCGGAAATCATCCTCTGACTCTGTGCTTCCTTCACATTGGTTTTTTCACTGTATTGGTTTCCCAGGACTTACTAGTAGCAAAATCTCTAGGAAATGGCAAGAAGGCTGCATGCTTGCTGCCGGAGTGGCCAGGATGCTGCCTGCCACTCAGAGAGGGAGGGTCCCTGTGGAGAGGCCTGGAGCAGCTGGGGGTAGGGGGAGCAGGGGGCAGGCGGCATGTGATTGTGGTCTGAGAACAGAAGAGCAGCTGGACTGGGGGCTGCCCCAGTGCCCAGAGGGGTGCTAGGTGCCCAGAGGGGTGCTAGGGAGTCTGCGAGCCCAGGAGGACCCACTGGACTGAAGGTTCCTACAGGGATAGGGCAGGGGACTCCACTTTCCCTCTTACCCTCTAGGCCCAGCATGGCCTGGCTGACATTACTGGATGTCTACTGACTCAGGGAGGTTCAACTTGGACTTTTAGATTCAGCTCTAGCCCTGACACATTGGCCCACCCTGTGCCATGGTTCTGAGTCTGTCAGCTCCCCTGGGAGCTCACAGGGGCCCTGTGGTTTTGCTCCCTACTCTCTTGCCAAAGCCCAGTGCAAGTCCTGGAGCACAACTCGTATTTATTGAATGAATGAGGGATAAACCGAGGGAAGCTGCAATGTGATCATGACCCTGATGTGCCAAGGAGGTGAGCAATGAGAGGGCCGATCCCCGCCCCCTGTCCAGGCCTGTGGCAGCCTGGAGGTCAGAGTGGGCTTGGCTGCCTCTGGGCCCTGCTCCCCAGCAGCCTCACCTTCACCTCCTGGATCATCCTTGCCACCTCCACCTTAGTTTTTCCTTTGATTGACTTGCCATTGACACCGGTGATCTCATCGCCAGATGCCACTGTGCCGTCCAAGGCTGCTGGGGTATTGTCAAATACCTGTGGGTGCATAAGGCAGGAGGAAGGGAGGCCTGAGGTGAAACCTGGAGAGGACGGTCATTCCCTCCCCACCAGCCAATGCCTGGCTCTGTCTTCATCTCTACCCTCCAGTCTCTCAAAAGGGGCCAGTGAAGGCAAACGTAAAAACTCCTAAACAGACCGAAATGAAGGGGCCCATATTCTTGGAGAGAGGAGAAGGACAGGATGTAAATGTGAACTGATGAGACTTTCCTTTCCTAATATCAAATACACCAAACGTTACACACCCATGAGTGTTGCTCCTCCAAGGTCATTTCTTTAAGAGGTTTTCCAAAAATGCTGCTCTGAGTTGACTCCGAGCCCCTTGTCAATCGCTGTGCCCAAGACCTCAGTCCCCAAGACTCAGGGGCTGCCCTAAGCAAGGGCTCCACAATGCCTGTGAGCTCCTTTTCCCAAGCACTTCAACAGGATCCACACTCACTGGCTGTGTGAGGTTGGGTGTGTCTGCCATGTCAGAGGTCAGATGTGTGATACTTACAGCAAGGGGAAAGTAGGCTGCTGAGTGTACACACAAATAGCACAGGAATACAAAACTATCAGAAAAGAAACCACTAGGAGAGATACTGAAATTATTAGCAGTGGTTCTGACATTGTCTTCCCTCTACTTTATCTTTAGTTTCTAAATTTTCCACAAAATGCATGTTTAAAAAAATGCTTTATAATGTGATACATATATATGTGTGTGTGTATATATACACACAAATGTTACAAGAAAAAAATGAAATGAAATAATTAAGATGAACATTTCTTTCTGCTACCTTCCAGAATCACACTAAAAAACACAATAATGGTGGTAAAAGACTTGTACAATGAAAACAACAAAACATTGCTGAAAGAAATTAAAGATAACATAAATTAAATGGAAATACATCCTATGTTCACGGATTGGAAGACTTAATACTGTTAAGATATCAAAACTACCCAAAGCATTTTATA
This sequence comes from Cynocephalus volans, assembly GCF_027409185.1. Classification (NCBI taxonomy): domain Eukaryota; kingdom Metazoa; phylum Chordata; class Mammalia; order Dermoptera; family Cynocephalidae; genus Cynocephalus; species Cynocephalus volans. The sequence goes on from NC_084471.1 coordinate 12,223,017, forward strand.
GATTCAATGCAATCCCTGTCAAAATCCAGATGACAATTTTTGTAGAAATAGAAAAACCCATCCTAAAATTCACATGGAATCTCAGGGACCCTGAATAATCAAAGCAATCTTGAAAAATAACAAAGCTGGGAGACTCACACATCCTTCTTTCGAAACTTACTACAATGCTATACTAATCGAAACTGTGTGATACTGGCATAAAGACAGAGCATATACACCAATGCAAGAGAACAGAGAACCCAGAAATAAACTCTCACATACGTGGTCAAATAATTTTTGACAAAGGTGCCAAGAACATTCAATGGGGAAGGGAAAGTCTTTCCAACAAATGGCACTGGAATCAAAAGACATCAACATGCAGAAGAATGAAGTCTGACCCTTACCTAACATTATTGCAAAAATTAAGGCAAAATGGATCAAAGACCTAAATGTGGGACCTAAAACTATAAAACTCTTAGAAGAAAACATAGGAAAAAAGCTTCACCGTGTTGGATTTGGCAGCGATTTCTTGGATATGACACCAAAGGCACAAGCAACAAAAGAAAAAATAGACAAATCAGACTTTAAATAAAAATTTTTAAAAGTTGTGCATCGGGCCGGCCTGTGGCTCACTCGGGAGAGTGTGGTGCTGATAACACCAAGGCCCCGGGTTCGAGTCCCATATAGGGATGGCCGGTTAGCGCACTGGCTGAGCATGGTGCTGACAACACCAAGTGGAGGGTTAAGATCCCCTTACCGGTTATCTTTTAAAAAAAATAAAAATAAAAAAATAATAAAAAGTTGTGCATCAAAATACGCTATTAACAGAGTAAAAAGACAACCTACAGAATGGGAGAAAATATTTGCAAGTCACATATTTAATAAGGGATTAATATCCAGAATATATAGAGAACTCCTAAACCTCAACAACAAAAAACCAAACAATGCAATTAAAAAATGGGCAAACGACTCAAATACAGATTTCTCCGAAGAAGATGTACAAATGGCCAATAAGCACATGAAAAAAATACTCAACATCACTAATCATTAGGGAAATGCAAATCAAAACTACAATGAGATAACACCTTACACCCATTAGGATGGCTACTATCAAAAAATAAATAAAAAACAGAAAATAACAAGTGTTGGCAAGGACGTGGAGAAATCGAACCCTTGTGCACTGCTGGCAGCAATGTAAAATGGTACAGACACTGTGGAAAACAGTATGGTGGTTCCTCAAAAAATCAAAATTAGAATTACCATATGACCCAGCAATTCCACTTCTGGGTATATACCCAAAAGAACTGAAAGCGGGGTCTTCAGGAGATATTTGTGCATCAATGTTTGTCCCAACATTATTCACAACAGATAAAAGGTGGATGCAACCCAAGCATCCATTAACAGATGAATGGATAAACAAAATGTGGTATATCCATACAATGGAATATTAACCCAGCTTTAAAAAGGAAGGAAATTCTGACATATGTTACAACCTGAATGAACCTTGAGGACATTATGCGAAGTGAAATAAGCCAGCAACAAAAGGATTGATACTATACGATGCCATTCATATGAGGTACTTGGAGTAATCACAATCATAGACACAGAAGGTAGAATGGTGGCTGCCAGGGGCTGGGGGAGAGGAGAAAGGGGAGTTATCATTTAATGGGTACAAAGTTTCAGTTTTATAAGATAAAGAGAGTTGCAGAGATGGACGGTGGTGATGGCTGCACAACATTACGAATGGATTTAATACCACTGAACTGTGCACTTAAAGAGGGTTAAGATAGTAAATTTTACGTTATGTGTAATTTACCACAATAAAAAAAATTGAAAAAAGAGAGAGAACAGAGAACACAGAGAGCAGGATATCATCCAAGAATAATACACAAAACTTCCACAGGTAGAGAAAGACAAGGTGTTCTCGGTGAAGCTGCCCTCTGCGGATCCAGCACAATAAACAAACAAGGCCGATGCCAGCAGCTGTCATCAGGACACCAGGGATAGAAAGAGGTTCCTAAAAGTCCTGCTAGATGAAGAACAGAGTGTGCTACAAATAAAGGATCACAAGTGAGAATGGCGACAACACTAAAGGGAAGGAAATGGAGAGATGACATCAAATTTCTAAGTCAATTTGAAATGTCAATTGAAAGGAATATGAGAATAACACGACAAAAATGAAAAAACATAGAATGATGGCATTTTCAGAGACAGAAGGTCTCAAAAATTTTACCTCCATGTGCCCTTTCTCAGAAAGCTACAGAAGGATATTCTCCACCGAGAAGGGAGGTAAACCAAGAAAGGGGTCCCAGAGACGGGGGAATCCGAAAGAGGAGAGGGGTGGGCAGGGCTCAAGGGGGACAGGCTGCTGTGTGGAAAACAGACTGAAAGATGCTGGGAATGCCTGACTATGGAAATGCACTGAGAAAACAAGGAGAATGCAATGGAGAAACCCAGGAGATGATGGTAGGAGGGGGGGGAGGGGGAGCGGGAAGAGAAGAAAAGGAAAAGGCCAAATTAAGAAAAGAAACATAGGTTCCTTAAAAGGACAGACACAGAGCGGTGTCTACGAGAATGGGAGCGCGGCAAGGGGGTGTCTGTTCTCTTCATTCCCTGCTTTATCCCTGGTGCCCACAGCAGAGCCTGGCCAAGCACTCACAAACAATTTCCTGAACAAAATATCTGTTGCACTGATATTGACTTAGCCAAAAATGGCAAGATAACCGTTGGGAAGATGAGGTGAGAGGAAGCAGAGTGGTTCTGGAAGAGAGCTAAATTCTCATCTACTGGACTAGGAAAAGTCAACATATGTTTACAGGTAAGAAATCAAGAAATAACAGGATAAGCACCCTACTGAGAAAAATGGAAGCCCATAGCCTAAAAAAACAGCTGGGGTGGGGTGGGGTGAGAAGGGGTAGGGCAGCGGATTGCTATTTTTTGACATAGACCTTTTAGTGTTCTCGACTTCTTAGAAGAAAGTCAGATAGTACTGTGATAAATGCAAAATTGAACGTTAAAAAATCAATTCTATTATTTTATAAATGCAGTTCCTAGCAGGCACACCATAAAAATAGGTCCCTCTTCCCTCCCCTTCATTCAACCACTGAGATTTGAGCCAAGCTCGGTCCTTGTCACCTTCTCAGGCACATGTGGAACATTATGGCCACCACCTCCAGGAAGTCTTCCCCTGTTAAACTATCTACCTCCCATCCCTCAATTACTCTATTCAAACCTGCTCCCCAGACCCCCAGCAGGTGGGGAAGGAGAGGTGACAGAGAGGCTGAGCAGGCACATGGCAAGGCCAGGCCTGGGGGAGGCCTCCCTAATGCCTCTTGGGTCAGAGGAGGCCAAAATGCTCGTGAAGGAAGCACCCGGAGCAGAGACAAGACCAGACTGCGGGGAATCTCTGTCTTCAAGGCCTAGAAGTAACTCCTTTGCAGGATCCTCGTAGACACCACAGTTTCCCATCTGCCATCAGCTACCTAGCTGAGAGGGTTAAAACAGGGTACAAGCCAGGTCCTTCCAAGGCTACAGAAAGATCACTGACTCTGACCAGCTACATGGTGAAGGAGGCCTTGCAGCAGGCCTGTCCCCATTCCTGAGTCACAGCTAAAAGAGTATCACCAGCACAGCTTCCACTACAAGGGACCACAGAGTTGTTAATTACCACTGACAGATCATCTGGGAAAATGCGGAACTGTCAGAAAAATTACAGTGGCTACTATTTACTGAGTGCTTCTTACATGCCAGGCATTGTGTCATCTCAGCTCACTGAATTTTCAAGAACCCAAAGATGCTATGCCTGTGTACTTTAAATAAAGAAACTGAGGACTGAACAGGTTAAGTAACTTGCTAGTGAGCAGGGAAGCCTGCATTTGAGCTCAGGCCATTATTGTTTCACAGTCTTCCCCCTATACTTCACTTGGACTAGTACCCAAGGCTGACAGTTTTGTTAATTTTGTCATTAAAGACATTTTTATTGATACTACATACCAGGCACTGTACCTGATGGTGACTGCAGTGAAAAAGCAAACTGGGACCCTGCCCTCATAGTGTGAAGAGTCTGTTAGGGCGACCAGACATAGAACAAGTAACAAAAAAATGATTACGGACAGCGAGAAGTGCCGAGAAGGAAAAGAACAGACTGAAACGGTAGAGAAAAACAAGGGCGGGCCTACGTAGACTGGGTGATCAGGAAAGCCTCTCTGAGGAGGTCAAGAATGAAAAGGAGCCAGCTCTGTAGAGTGCAGAAGTTAACCTGTCTTGGTCATGCCCATGTAGGGAGGTGACTCGCCCCACCCAGGACCTCACCCCTACTTCCATACTGCCCGATACCTGTACGATATAGAGGCAGGGACAGTACTGAGCCCCTCCTCCAATGCTGATCCCGATTAGGTTCTGAGCATCCTTCTGCAGGGTCACTTTCCCAGGCACAGTAGGGATTCCGCTACAAAGAGAAGCAAGTGAGGCTGAGTCTCCTGGAGGAAGGAGGATGGAAGGAGTGGGCCCTCCAGAACCCCCGAGAGGCTCCAAATGCTGCACAGCCTCTCTTCTTCACTTGGCAAGAAAGACAGCATCTTGTGCTGGAACATGCACAGCTTGGGGAGTCATGCAGATGTGGGGGTCAAACCCTGGCACTGCCATTTATCTGATATGGGACTTGGGTAAGTCACAGTCTCAGCACCTCAATTTCTCCATCCATAGAATGGGAATGTGGCCACTTCTCAGAATTCTTCTAAAAACATACATGGAAGACACTAACACTGACCCATTCCACAGCTGGCACTCCATAAAAATAGGTCTCTCTTCTCTTTCCTTCATTCAGCTGCTGAGATCTGAGCCAGGCTCTGTCCTTGTTACCTTCTCAGGCACATGTGGAACATTATGGCCACCTTCTCTAGGAAGTCTTCCCATGTCAAACTATCCATCTCCCATCTTTAATTACTCTACTCAATTGCTTCTCAGTTTTCACTATAAATCAGCACTTATTTATGTTTTATGGTAAACATTTTCATTTATTCACTTACTCATTCAAAAACATTTGCTAACAATCTATTAATGTCAAGTATTTACTACATGCTGAGGACACAGAAAGGCATTGGACCCAGTCCTTGCTTTGAGGGAGGATATATTCTGATGGGTAGACAAGTTTAATTATTGAAAAGTTATCCCAATTAAAACGTTGGAGAGGAATCATGTTTATTATTTTCCTATTCACCCTTCAAAACCTGGCACAGCTGCCATCTCCTCTGTGAAGCCTTCCCTGACCACCACAGCAGAAGCACTGCTCCATCTGCTCTGCACCCCTTGTCGCCAACTCATGCGATTACCACCCTTATGGCCCATAATTGTAATTATCTGTTAATCTGTCCATAGCCCCCTCCACATGGTGAGCTCCTGAAAGGGCAGGGTCCATTTCTGCTTCAGTACAACACCTGATCCACAGCTGAGAAGCAAGGGTTTGTGGAACTGGGAAACCTAAGGAAACGAGGGACCTGGGGCTCCTCTACTCCCGGGACTCAGGGGAATAAAATACTTACAGTTTATCCTCCTCGATGTCATAATCCAAGTCTGCAAACATGGTTCCGAGAGTTGGGGTGGGTTGGCTATCTGCCCAGCTCGGGAGGGGAATGGGGAACTGGCTCGGGGAGAGAAAGAAACGTAGGGTTTAGGGAATCGAAGTGCCCAGATGCCAACCCCACCCCTCCCCCATCACCCTCGATCCGGGACAGCAGGGCCTTCCTCCTCGCCTCTGAGCGGGGATTGGGGGCGTCTTCGGGGTGGGGGCTGGGGGTAGGTGATTCTTACGAGGTACAGCGGGGAACTCCAGGCCAGGGCGGTGGGCTCCGTTCCCAGAGCCCTCCCCACGGGTCTCCAGGTCCTCGGAAGCTGCCTCTGTTGCTCACCGGAAGCGTCGGTCCCACAGCGGGGTCCAGGCCAGGATGGCACCTGAACTCACCTGCCGTTCCACCTGGCGGCGGCCGCGACTGTCGCGTCACTTCCGGCAGGAGGCGGAAGTCCCGCCTTTCCCCTCTGGGTGTTTGCCCCAATCCTTGCAAGCAACTCTTCCCTCCCCGGCTCCCGGGACTGTCAGAACCAGAAAAGAGGACACGTATTGGCGGAAGCTCTCCGTTAGTATCGAAGAGCGGAAACAGAGTAGAGGACCGGACAGGCTGAAGGCGCTGAACCCCGCCCCTTGCCCTGTCGCCGCCGCCATCTTGGGAAGGACAGCACCTTCCCAGCGGCCTCAGCGGCACGCAGGGGACCACTTTGGCCCGGCGGTTTCCGTGGCAACGAAAGCATCCTTGGGCAGGGGTCACTTCCGGCGAAGTTCCGTGGACTGCAAACCCAGAGACCTTTCACACCTTCACCAGCTCGTTCTAGGAAAAGCCTGTGACTCTTCTGCTAGAAAGACAGTGTCAGAGCTGGAAGGGCCCTTTGAGATCCCTGCCCAATCCCAGTTCTTTACACAAGGAAGGAGACTAAGTGTCAGAGAGAGAAAATGATTTTGTCCTGAGCCAGGCACAGTTGGTATAAGATCCAGATCTTGGCCCTAGTCCAGTGCCTTTTGAACTTCTGCACACTAAGCTGAGAGTCAGGAGAGGTGTATTCAGTGGGTCTACTATTAAGGGTAGATTGGACACGTTACCTTTTGTGCCTCAGTTTCCCCATATGCAAATTAAGGGCATTGCAGTAGATACTTTCTATGGCATTTGGTGAAAGATTCCTCACATCCCAACCTCCTTCCTTAGCCCTGAGGAGCAGCCCCCCTGGGATACAACTGAATGTCATACATAGCCCCATGTACTTGAGGCTCAGGAAATGCCATTCGTGCTTCTCAGCTGAGGAATACAAATCTCGTCTCTGCCGACCTTTGCTGCCAATTCTATTGTATAAAATGGGTTCCCTGAAGGACGTTAGTTCTCCCAGAGCCCCAGTCCTGGCATCCACCTCCTCCAGGCAGCATAGTGCCAGGCCTTTTGGGTTTCCTTCACTAGCTGCCCCAGAGGCCCTGGAGGAAGGAATGATGCAGAAGGGTGATTATCCACATATCCCCCCACCTGATGGAAATCTCCCCTTCCCCTCCTTACGGAGCAATCCAAGTCACAGATTGCCGTGATAGCAACAACCTTTCAATGTACCCACCACTCTGCAGTTCAGATCATTTTCACAGCATTTTATTTTATTTTATTTTATTTTATTATTTTTTAAATGACCAGTAAGGGGCTCTTAACCCTTGACTTGGTGTTGTCAGCACCATGCTTTCCCAAGTGAGCTAACCAGCCATCCCTATATAGGGATCCGAACCCGCGGCCTTGTGTGTTATCAGCACCTCACTTTCCCAAGTGAGCCACGGGCCGACCTTTTTCACAGCATTTTAAAGTTCACCACGCTGTGAGAGGAGAACAAGTATGATCAGCCCATTGTGCAGGTAAGGAAACTGAGGTTCAGAGAAGCAGCTTCCCCTTGTATCACAGGTGCTTAGTGGCAGAGTTAGGGCTGGGGTCACCAAGCCCTGTTTTCAGGCCAGAATTTCAGTTTTATTTTTTTATGGCTGGCTAGTATGGGGACCTGAACCCATGACCTTAGTGTTATAAGGCTGTGCTCTAACCAACTGAGCTAACTGGCCAGCCCAGAAGTTCAGTTTTAAAAGCAGCAGCCTACAAACCCAAAGACTCTAACAGGGATGTGACTCTTCCACCCCAAGACAGCCCTAACTCAAGCCTAGGCTCTACCATTTTGCAGCTGGAGGATCTTGGGCAAGTCTCTGCCTGACTCTGAGCCTCAGGTACCTACCTGTAGAATGAGAAAAATGATCCCTCTCAACAGGTATTTGTGAAGGTCAAGATTAAAAGGAGAAACAGGTGTGAGTGAGCGCTTTGTAAATAATTCACATGGCACAGATGTCACTTGAACCTCCAAATCCCTAACTCACTCTGGTCCCTCTTCCCAGGTGAGGGCAATATGCCAATGCCCCTCTTTTCTGCCTTGTCCTCCCCATCCTCCAAGCCCAGTTCTACCCTGCCCCTTCCAGGCAGCCTTACCAGACAATGTCAGCTCACAAATCTTGCTCCTTTTTCTGAGCTCCTGAAGTTGATATTTGAACCATTCATTCACTTGTCAATTTGTCATGTATCACCTTGTAAAATCCCTTCATGGTTTCCCTGAGGTGATTCTGTAGTGATTAACTTATTATATACTTGTATTTTTTTCTGGGGAGTTTTTTTTCCCTTTAAAATTGGGACGTGGGGTTCATATCTTGACAAGTTATAAAATGCTTCTCCCTGCCTCTTTTCCCTGGCTTCCCTTTCTCTACTGACTTTCTAATCCCTGGCACTCCCATTTTCCACAGAATGCTAGGAATCCATCAACAGCTGTCACTATGACAAACAAGGAAAAGAAAATTGAATTGTTTTTGAATATCCGTTGGTGTGAAAATATCATGACCCACTTCATTTTTTTATTGGAGGGGGGTCTCGACCCACACAACACAGGAACCTGTTTCAGCCAATTTAGAGCATCAGGCTGGGACCATGAATTTATTTGTGGGGAAAGAAGGTTTAGGGTTGGTCCGTGGCTCACTTGAGAGAGTGTGGTGCTGATAACACCAAGGCCCCAGGTTCGGGTCCTATGTAGGGATGGCCGGTTAGCTCACTGGTTGAGCGTGGTGCTGACAACACCAAGCCAAGGGTTAAGATCCCCTTACTAGTCATCTTTGAAAAAAAGAAAGAAAGAAAGAAGGTTTGAGCACCTTATTCTCAAGTATAGCACCTGAAGTAAGCACCCCTTGTCTTTTTTTTTAAGCACCATGCTCACCCAGTGAGCTAACTGGCCATCCCTATATGGGATCCGAACCCATGGCCTTGGTGTTATTAGCACCACACTCTCCCGAGTGAGCCACAGGCCGGCCCAGCACGCCTTGTCTTTACAGCTGGGTAGGAAGCTCCTGGTGAGGAAGAGGTTCCTACCCTTCTCTGAATTCCCCACAGAGCCTAGCACAACACCCGGCTGCTAATCAAGTGCTTGCAGAAATATCTCTGGCTTTTATATGAGATGACACTTTCTCTGGGCCCAGGAGGAAAGGACTTGGATGGGCAGAGAAGGGTCAAGAGGGTTGGATGTCTCAGGAAAGAGATGATGAGGGCTTGAGCCTGGACAATGGCAGTGACCTGAACTTCCTCCATAGGGCTGGAGTCACCAGGCAGGGTATAGGTCCTGAATTTTGGTTTTTTGAAAAACAGCATCCTCCAAAGCCAGAGGCTTTAGCATAGGCTATAACTCTCCCGCCCCAGGATGACCCCATCTCAAATCTGAGCTCTGCTGTTGTAGCTGAGGGACCTGGAGCAAGTCACCCTTTGTCTCTGGGCCTCGGGTGTCTGTACAGTGAGGGTGATGATCCTCCCAAGGTAATAGTTATAAAGATGAAGCTAAAAAGGAGAAGCAGGTGTGAACGTGCTTTGTGAGCAAGTCACATGGCACCGATGTCAGAGGTTTTTATTGTCGTTCTTCACTATAGTTATTTTGCCCAACCATCAGAGGGCAAGGATTATGGCCTATGGAAAGGGCTTTAAGATGCTCAGGCCTCTGCATGCAGATTCCTGGGCTGCATCTCAGACCTGTTGGCTCAGAATCTCTGGGGAAGGGGAGAGCTTGGAGGCTGCATTTTCACAAAGCTCCGTGGGTGACGTCAGTGCTTACTGCAGTTGGAGGACCACTGTGTCAGAAGCTCAGGAAGTCCAGTATCTGTGCATACGCAGGTGAGCCTGTTCGAGGCACCAACAATTCCTGCCCCAGAGGCCTCACCATCCCAGATGGCACCAGGGTGTTGTATGTGGGCCCAGAGGAGGGGCTCCCGCCAGTCCAAAGGCCAGGGAAGGCTTCCTGGAGGAAGTGGCATCTCAGCTGAGTCCTGAAAGGTACTGGTGGTGCCAAGGCCAAGAAGAGGAAAAGGGGCAAAGCCTTCCCATGGTGGGGACAGTGGGAGGTACAAATCACAGTCCCTGTCCTCAGGAAATCACAGTCTGTCAGAGGAGACAGACAGCTGGGGGCAGTGATTAGCATGATGGGGTCACTGTGCAAGTCCTGGTGGGAGCACAGGGCGAACCCCACTCCTGCCAGTGTCACAGGTGGAGGAGGGGTCAGCAAGGGCCTCGGAGTGGGATGTTGGAGCACCTTCAAGGATGGGTAGGGTTTGGTTCTGGGGGTCAAAGTCAGGGTGAGGACATCTGGCCACTTCCAGGAGGCTGAGCCAGGGCTGGTGTTCAGACCCTCTCTCTCTAAGCTTTGCTTCCCCGCCTCCTGCTCCCCCGCTGCTCCTCCTGAGTATGTCCAGGCAGGCAGGTGACCTCTCACTGGGCCCGAAATCTGAAAGCTGTGTGACCCTGGGCAAGTTCCAACCCCTCTCTGGGCCTGGGTCCCCTCCAGGATTCCATCCCTGTGCTCCCAGCATCAGATTCAATCTGGAAGGGCCCATTTCATACCCCACCCCACTGCAATATTCCTAGGGAAGTGCTGCCACCCTGTGGCCATTGGGAGAAATACTCCTGGGGTGCCAGAGCAGCCACAGAGCCCCCACCTTTCCACACCGGCCACTGTCACCACCTGCCCGCTCAGGGCTGACTGGGAAGCCCAGGAGTCCTTGCAGTTTGTGGGCGATGGGTAAGGCTGGTCATGTGCATGCTCGGCTGTGCCTGACCCACCTGACCCTCAGCTACTGCAGTCACCCATTTAACTTGCCATCTGCCATCGAAGGCCCCTGTAAAGGTCCAAAAACCAGGGATAGGTCGGTGGGATTCAGCTCAGTTCATCGTCAACACAGCGATTTAGAGCATGGGTTTTCAAGTCGAACAGGTAACAGTGATATTAGCAAATGACACTCACTGGGCACTTACCATGTGCAGGCCTTGTGCGGAGCAGTTCCATTCATTCTCCTACATAAAATGCACAACAGCCCTCAAAGGTAGGTTCCACTTGTTTGCTCATTCATTCACCCACTCATTCATTCATTCATATATTCATTCATTCAATGAATATTCATTGAGCACCTACTACATCCAGGTCTTGAGGACACATCTAGGAATGAGACAAGCAAGGCCCTGCACTGAAAAACTCCCGAAATGGGAGAGGGAGGCAATGAATTGGGAAGCAAAGAAATAAGCTAATTGCAGCTGGTGGCAAAATGGGGGACAAGGGTGGGGGTAGTAACAGTGATGGGGGTGGGGAGTTCTTTAGCTGTGATGGTATGAAAGGGTCTCTCTGAGGAGGAGCCCGGGTTGCAAAAGCTAGGGGCAGAGTGTTCCTGTGACAGGTGTGGGCTGACACTTCAGGGTGGAGTGTGGCATGGGAAGAGGTTGGCAAGGTCAGCAGGGGCCAGATCACGTGTTATTATTACCCTATTTCACAGATGCATGTAGCCTGTTTATGATTGCACATTTGTTTATTTGCTCGGTAACCAGCTTCCTGTCTGTCTCCCCACCAGATTGCAAGCTCCTTGAGGGCAGGGACCTGGCCTGCTCAGGTCACACCTCTATCTCCAGCACCTAGCATGGTGCCTTCATGAGGTAACATTCATTGTGTATCTGAAGAATGGATGTCATCAGTGAAAGTAGGAGGCCAGAGACCAGGTGGTGGCCAGAAATAGTGGAGGCCTCAAATGCTGGACCCCATATTCTATCTACCTGGCCCTGAGGAGCCACAGAAGATGCTAGCAGAGGAAGGGCAGAGGAGTCAGATCTGTGTTTAGCTGGAGCCTGCTGGCTATTGTGAACAGATTGAGTCAGGGAGGCCCACTGGTGGAGGTGGGGAGCACTGTCTCCCCACAAGTCTGAAGTAAGATGGGGGAGCAGGGCACAGGGGCTGCACAGCTGGGAAGTTGGGTTGGGGAGGCAGAAGGGAGCCCCGGCCAGGGGGCCAGCCCTGGGTACAACAGATTCCCCTAGGGACAGGAGAGTGCCTCCCACTAGGGAAGCAGTGGGTGGAGGCAGGGGACAGGGGACTAGATTTGCTCAGAGGCATTTGCATCATTCTGGAAGCCCATTCCTAGCTTTGATGGAGCCGTGGACCTCACCGCTGTTGGGGTACAGGCCAACTTCTTTTTTCTCCATAGCCTCTTCCAGTTGGCTGCCTCTGGCCAGAGGTAGGATGTGGGCTTCTGTGGGGCCCCAAGTCTCCCCTACCACCTCCAAAGCCGCTCTATTCCTGGCTCTACTTGGCATGTGAAGGGATGACCTCTGACCTTCCCTCTGCCCCACCCCCACCCCCCAGCACTCTGCCCCCTGGCTTAGGTCAGTGATGAAAGCTTGGGGGAGACTGGGGGATGGGGAGGAGAAGGACAGTGCCTGATTGTTCCCCACCCCTGGCTGCATGGCCACAGTGCGGAGTGGCTGGCTCTTTGCTGCCTCTCTCTCTCTCTCTGTCTCTCAGGGGTTTTCAAACTCAAGTGGGAAGTTATTACCCATGCAGATGCTGCGATGCCCCACCCCCACTCCACCCCCAGAGATTTCTGAACCAACAGGTCAGCTTGGGGACCCAAAGTTCAGACATGCTGGGGAGCCTGGAAGGATCCATTTTGGAAAGAGCCTAGGACCAGAGCCAGAAAGATCCTGGTACTGCTGGCCCTCTGTGAGTCACTGTGACCCCAAGTGTGAAATGGGGTCTTGGGATGCTAAGAGCTAGGCGGGCCCCACAGGAAGGCATTGGGGATCACACGTGGAAACCGATGCAAATGTGCCTTGTCCATCCTTTCTCCTCCAATCTCCCACGCCTGCCTTCAGTACCCACATATGTGCAGGTCTGTTTTGTTCCATCGGTCTTGGTGTCCATCTCTGCCTCAGTCAGTCCCACGCTGGCCTAAAGAATATAGCTCTCTACTCAGCGTGGATATCTGGTAGAGCGAGTGCCTCCGCCTTGTGCTTCTGTAGGAGTGTCTCAGCTATTCTTAGTGCTTTGCTCTTTCTTACTGATTTTTAGAATCAGCTTGATAAGCTTCACCAAACCCTGTGGGGGTTTTGATGGTGATTGAATTGAATCCAACATTCATTTGGGAAGAACGAACATCTTCGTGTTGAATCTCCCTATGCAAGTTAATAGTTATCTCTCTGCATTTGTGTAGGTCTTTTTCTTTTACTTCTTATTAAGGAAATTTTTGAATAATGACCTTGTTTTTACCCAACACCCAGCTTTACCAATGACCCTGATGGCCACTGTATTTTCAGCCACAACTTTGTCCACTCCACACCCTTCTCCCATCTCAGCCCTCCTTTTGAAGCAAATTTTGGGGGTCTTCTTTAATGTCTTTCGATAACTTTTTTGTCTATTTTTATTTTCAAATAATTATAGACTCATAGGAAGTGGCAAAAATAGTACAGAGAGGTCCTGGGCACCCTTCATCCAGTTTCCCCCAAAGGTAACATCTTACAAAGCCAGACTACTTGATTACAATCTGGGAGCTGACACTGGTACCATCCGCAGACCTGCTTTGGACCTTCTTCTATTTTGTTAGACTTAATTTTTATTATTGTTGTAAATAGAAGATCTTTTTAAATTGTATTTTCTTGGCTCTGATGTTTATAAATGCAATTACTTTTTTATTGAGATCAAAATTCATCATTTTAATATGACTTTTAGTGTATTCACAAGGTTGTATAACCATCACACTATCTAATTCCAGAACATTTTCATCTCACCAAAAGAAACCTTTACCCATTAACAGTCACCCCACATTCCCTCCTCTCCCCAGCCCCCGGCAACCATGAATCTACTTTCTTTCCCTTTGAATTTGCCTATTCTGGACATTTCATATAAATGGAATCACTTAATATGCGGCTTTTTCACTTGGCATATTTTCAAGGCTCATCCATGTTGTAGCTGAAATTAGTTTTAGATATCGATTTGATATAGAAATACCCTATATCTCTGATAAATCTCTTTTATGGTTCTAATAATTTGCCTGTAAATCATTTAGGGTTTTCTGTGTAGATAATCATAACACCTGTAAATAATGCCAGTTTTGCTTCTTCCTTTCCAATTCTTATAACTCCTTTTTTGGCTCCATGCCTAGTTCACTGGTTAGGACCTCAGGTGCGGTGTTGAATAGATGTGTGGATGAATGGCAAACTCTTGTTCCCTATTTAAAGGAATGTGTCTCTTGCCCCTTTAAGAACTATGTTTGTGCTGGGTTTTGTAGATTATCCCTTTAAGGAAGTTCCTTTCTATCTCAAGTTTGCTAAAACATGTTGATCATAACTAGATGTTGGAATTTATTTCCAGTGCTGAGATGATCATATGACTTTTCTCCCTTAATTTATTAACATCATGAATTGCACCAATAGCTTTTCAAATGTTAAACTACCCTTGCATTTCTAGGATAAACCCAATTCTGTCATGATGTGTATACTCTTTTCATGTGTTGCTGAATTTCTTTTGCTAATATTTTATTTAGGATTCTTGCATCTAATTTCTCAAGCAGGGTTGGTCTATAATATTCCTTTGAATTTATTTTGTAAATGGGAATGAGCCATCTCTGAGTCTAAAGTGTCTCTCAGGTTCTCTCTGCCCGTCTCTGTCTCTTTCTCAGGGTCCCCGACCCCTCCCCATACACACTGCTTAGGCTTGAGGTGATTGGCTGAGGGGGCTGCCTGGGGTGGCAGAGGGTGGGAGGTACCTCCAGACCCAGATGCAGCCCAGAGAATGAGAGCTGGAAAACCTGCGACCCCGAGCTTCACGATGGCCCGCAAGGCTGTGACTCCCCAAACTGGCCACGGGGCCATGCTCCTGGGCCTCTCACTGAAAAGGGAGGCTTGACAGAAATCCTCGCCTCCCTTCTTCTTAGCCCCCACCCCAGCCCTCCAGAGGAAGTGGCTAAAAAGGGGCTGGGGTCAGGGGTTAATGACTCCATTGTGCGGGGGCTGACGGATGGCCCAGCTCAGCAGTGGCAGCGCAGAGTGTCAGCAGCCCCAGGGAGATCCCCCTCCCCCTGCCCCTCATCATTGGAGGGAGGGGTCCCTGCTGGCCTTTGATAACCACCATCTCCACTGTGGGGACACCAGGCCATCCACTTTGCTGGGGTCTGGTCTGCGGAGTCCCCAGAATGTAGCCCTCCACCTCCTTTGCTCCACACCCACCCCACACTCTAGCACCAGGGGCTACAGGTGGCTGCAAGGGTGGGGCATTCTGACCTAGGGAGCTGGCCATGCCCCTGGCCCCATCTAATCTCAGGCATCCAGCACAAGCTGTCCCACGCCAGCCCTGCTGTCTCTGGGCACCAGAGTCCTCAGAAGTGAACTGGTGAAGTTCGGTGCCCACACATTTTGGATGGGTAAACTGAGGGGTATGACTTGGTCAGGCATGTGACTGGGAGCACAGCCAGGTCCTATAATGTCCTGTTCAAATGTGCCAGTATGGGGCCAGCACCAGGGATGTGGAGGTGAACCAGAGGCAGTCCCTCCCTCCAGGGGCTCACAGGCTGCAGGTGGGGGTTCCTCATGTGAACTAAAGTTATAACTAGGTACGGTAAATTCAGTAAACACAGAGTACTATAGGAACCAGAAAAGGAACCCCTAGCCCAGCCAGGAGTTTGGGGAGGCTTCCAGAGGAGATGACGCTTGGGCCAATTCTTAAAGGATGAGTAGAAGTTGGACCCAAGTCTGTGGGGACACAGGGAAAGGCATTCCAGGCAAAGGGAACAGCAAAAGCAAAGGTGCAGGTAAAACCCAGTGGTGTGTATGAAAACCACAGGAGTCCAGTGGTGAGAGACGAGGCTAAGTACGCTGGCAGGGGCCAGGTTCTCCAGGGCCTCATTATGCCATGTTAAGATCATTAGGCTGGACAGTTTGTCATTTGGGTGGGGAAAAGAATTAAGAGCCAGGTTCTAATCCTGCCTCTCTGCATCCATCCATTCCTTCTCTAGTCATTCAGCTCACTGAGCAGCAATGTGACCTTGGACAGGTCATGTCCTTGTAATCAGCCTCCCGCTGGCAGGCCCTGCTTTAGGCTGCCTGGTCCCAGCTCCGAGTGGAACCTGGAAGACAGAGGCTAGGTGAGCTCTGACACACCTCCACCTGAGCTTCTCTGATGTCTTGTTAGGAGGCTGGAGCAAGGCAGGTGTGCATAAACTGTTCTCAGTCCCAGAATGTTGACAAGCGGGTGGGAAACAGAGCTTGAAAGGGGTGGTCTCAGGTGAACAACAGGAATTCACTTTTCGATAGTGGGGAGCTGGTCCACAACACCATCCTTGAGCCACATCAGTCCCGGATGACCAAATGGGGACTTCTTGTTGGAAGGAAAAACAAACCCCTCTGTGCTGGGTTTTCTGTTACTTGTAGTCTAATGCATTCCTAACCGATTCACGCTCCTAACCTCAAGCTGCAAGTATAGAAATACACTCCAGGAATACATGTTCTCATAAGATTTTCCAGAGAAATGAGACTCTTTCTTAAATATGGGATACACTCCTTGCCTTCGTTTCCAAAACTTTAAAATTTGAAAGTGTTTACTGTAGAAATTTGGAAATACAGTAAAAGACAAAGCACTAAAAATTTTAAAATCCTTCAAGGTCACACCACCCAGAAATAACTAAGGTGAGCATTTTTATGTGTTGTCTTTTAGGTTTTTTCTATACATTTTTAAATGAAGTTGAGCTCATAGCATATAGGGTTTTGGGTTTTGTTTTGTTTTGTTTTTTGCTTTTTATTGGAGTGTTCTATATATGCATACATCATTTTACATCCTGGTTTTTCACTTCAGATTTTACCAAAGACATTTCCCCATGTCATTAAAATTCTTCATAAGCATCATTTTTAGTGGCTATGTCACATTCCCTCATAGGAACGTGCTATGATTCATTTCATCAATCTTCTACTGATGAACATTGATGTTGTGACCAGTTTTCCACTATTATACATGTTGCAATAGACATTTTTGAGCATGAATGTTTATTATACTTAATTTAACAAAGCATCTGTCACATAAATGCAGCCTCTGCTTGCACCAAGTAATTACAGCAACTGAACCAGCAGAGTGTCCGTGTGACCTTTGACAAGCAGCCCTTCCTTGAAGTGCCCTATAGGTGTATATAGTGTATACACAGGGTATATAGTGCATAGTTTATATTGTGTATATATAGTGTATATATAAAGTATAGAGTACATAGTGTATATGTAGCGTATGCACTGTGTGTATGGTGTGTATACAGTGTATATATAGTATGTATATAGCATATATACAGTGTAAATAGTGTATATAGGTATATATGGTATATCTGGTGTATATTTAGTGTATGTAGTTTATACAGTGTGCATACATATATAGTGTATACACTGTGTATATGTAGTGTGTATATAGTGCATCTACAGTGCATATAGTGCATCTATAGTGTATATGGTGCGTATATAATGCATATAGTGTATGTAAGTATATATAGTGTATGCAGAGTGTATACATGTATATATAGTGTATATATAGGGTATGTAGTATATATACTGTCTATATAGTGTATACACTGTGTATATATAGTGTGTATATAGTTCATCTACAGTGCATATAGTGCATCTATAGTGTATATGGTGCGTATATAATGCATATAGTGTAAGTATATATAGTGTATGCAGAGTGTATACATGTATATATAGTGTATATATAGGGTATGTAGTATATATACTGTCTATAAAGTGTATACACTGTGTATATAGTGTATGTATGGTATGTACATAGTGTATACAGTGTATATATAGTGTATATAGTATATATAGGTATTTATAGTGTATCTGGTGTATATATAGTGTATGTAGTATATACAGTGTGTATGTATAGTGTATTTGGTGTATACAGTGTGTATACAGTATATATAGTATATAGAGTATGTATAAAATGTATACAGTGTATATAGTGTATACAGTGGCTCTGTAACCTCTCTTGAAAGGAGGCCACAAACGTTGTCATCAATGAGACCATGTAGCAACTGTTCTCCCTCTTCCTGGGCCCTCCCCCCTTCCATGCTCCTTTCTAATGGCCTTCCTTTTATCCTGCTGCAGCCCAGGAAATCAAAGCACCAAGGTATCATGACTGTGTCAAAAGGAGGAATAAATAGGCTTTGAGTGGACCCATGAAGCACAGAAGGGGCTCCCTTTGGAGAAAGTGCCTGATTTTGGTGGGAGGGGGGTGCAGAGAACTACCTGCCCCTGCTGTGGACCAGGAGACCAGGACCAGAAAGGAGCATTTAACTCCTCTGCACTCAGTCTCCTGAGATAATTACACCTGCTCTGCTGCCCTCACAGAGGGTGTGTATTGGGGTGCTGGTAGAGAAATGGGGCTCTTGGGAAGCTAGTGGGAAAGTACTTTGAAATCTGCCAAGAGCATGTAAGCATAAGGGCAAACACTGACTGAGGCCCTACTGTGTGCTGAGACCCTGGAGTGGAGGGCAGTGACCGAGGTACAATCTGGACACCTCCCACCTCCTCCCCTGCACTTGCAGCCTGTGGAGGTGGGAAGGGAGGTCAGTGCACAGCTGAGGGAAGGTGGCTGGAGGCCACAGGAAGCACCTGGAGCTGCTCCTCCACCTCCGTCAGTTCTCGTTGGCATCCACACTGGGCGAGATGAGGACGAGCTGCCCAGGATCAGATGAGGGCACCTCTGAAAAGCTGCAAATAAGCCCACAGAGGACAGGCCCTTAGCTCCCAGGCCAGGGGCACACGTCCAGCACTCAGAGCCCTAGGAAGAGAAAGGAGGATCCCATTTCAGATCAGGACTTGCACCCAGCCCAGCAGCAGTTGTGCAGGGCCCTCTCTAGCTCCACCACCCTCTCTGGTCCCCAAGGCTTCCTTCTTCCAGGACTTCAGTGGTAAAGCCAAACCTTAGGACCCCCAAAGCCCCATGCCTCCCCAAATCCCTCCTCCATTACAGAGAGGAGGCGCCACTGGACAGGATCCCCTTGACCTCCCCTCTTGCAACCTGCAAAATGGCTATGCAGCTCTCAGCTACCATTCACCCCCAGCCCTCCTGCCAGCTGGGGGACCCCTACCCCCTCCAGGAACCCCTCCCCCATTAGCCCACCTCTCTGCCACAACATCAGCACCTCTTCTCCCTCTTCCCCCTCCTTCCTCTCAGCCCAGAAAAAAACAATCCAAACCCCCTTAGGCTGTTGCCCTGTCCCTCCTCTCCTCTCTGCAGCTGAGCTTCTGAGAACTGTCTGCACCTGCTGTCTACACTTCCTCCCCTCCCCTCCCCAATGCTCCTGACCCTGCTCTGGGGAAGCCTCCCTGGCCTCTCTCCCTTGTCTCTCCAGGCCACTTTGCTGGCCACCCCCGACCTCTGTGACAGTGCGGCTCCACCTGGAGCAGGTCCTGGGCAGCCATCTCCTCCCACCCTTATGCCCACTCTTCCTGGGAGCTCACCTTTAACCCGTCTTCTCTGAACTCCGACTCCCAGATCCAAGTCTCTAGGCCAGACTCCTTCCTTTCTGGGCTCCAGACCCACAAATTCCACAGTGTCCACTGCTCACTCCATCCAGCCCTCTCTCTTCAAGGGTCCCAGGCTCTCCACCCTTCAGGCCATTTTTGGCTAGACCCACTGCCCTTCGCCCACAGCCTCCCTGCTGACCTGTCACAGACACATGCCTAGGGCCTGGGGGGTGGCAGGGGGAGGGGCGCTGTGGTGTTCGAGACCACAGGCCACAGAAGGCCTGGGGTGGGCAGCTGAAGCCCTCCTTGGAGATTGCTGCTAGAGGTGCCCATCCACCCGCAGGGGCCTGGGTTCCCCACCCATTAGGACCAGGTCACCAGGGAAACTGGATTGATAAACCGCAAAGAGCGTCCAGGTCTCACTCTCCTGCTGCACACGGCACCCTCCTCCAGCGCCTCTCTTGACCCCTGCCCAGGCCCTCTGCTCCTCTGTCCCACCTTCCCCACTCCTGCAGCGGCTCTTTCTCTCCCTACGCCTTAATGTCAGGGGCCCAACTGGGCGACTCCTCTCTCTCTCCCTCTCCCTCTCTCTTTATTTTGGTAAGAGCTCTATTGAGATGTAATTCATATACCATACAATTCACACATTTAAAGCATACGATCCAGTGAGTTTTAGTATATTCACAGAGTTGTGCAAAACTCCCACAATTATTTTAGGACATTTTTATCACCCCCAAAAAAGAAACCCCATACCCTTTCTTTAGCCATCATCCCCTTAATCCCCCAGCCCTTAGGCACCCGCTAATCTACTTTCTGTCTCTCTAGATTTGTCTATTCTGGACATTCCAGACTTAATTTCTCTTGCCTGGGTTTCCCTGTCTATAAAATAGGGAGGATAATGGTGCCTCCATTTGATAATGGTTTGTTGGTAGAATTAAATGAATTAATACAAGGACTTGGAATAATGTCCGGCACAGAGTAAATGCTACATAGCGTCGGCTGCCATCACTATTACTCGGCCCGGTCACCCTCTCCAGGGTTGGGGCTCTTCCACCACCCACATGCCCCCCACTTGCCCAATAAGCTCATTTCACCCTCCTCTCCATCCCCAGCCCTGACCTCTCTCCTAGACTCCAGGCCTCCCGGCATCTCCACCCAGACAGCCCCACAGCCCCTCCCCAAGCCTGTCTGTCCTGCTGTGTCCTTGCTCAGGAAATGGAATGACCTGGTCACCCAAGGCAGAAACCAGTGGGAGGGGAGCGTCCTCGAACCCTCCCTTGCCTGCCCCCTGCTGTCTGGTCCATTGGTCCGGACTGTGTCCCCACATCCCCCCACTCCCAGGCAGTCGCCCTGACCAGTCTCTGTCCCCAGCAGTGGACACCAGCTGGGCATATCCGTCCACCACTCACTGGCTGAGAGGCTTCGGGAAAGTCTCTTCACTTCTCTGAGCCTCAGCTTCCTGGACGATAACATAGGATAACAATAGTGCCCTCCTCATTAGCTTGTTTTGAGGACTATATGAATAAAATATATGTTTATGTGATAAACATTCCTGTTCTCTCTCCTGAGGGACTCGACCTCCCCTAACCGGGTCCTTGCCTCCATCTTTCCCACAGCGCAGGTACCAGTTATAGAGCATCGGCCACATGCAGGACACGGAGCTAAGCCCACCCACGTTCTTTCAACATCATGACACTCCCACGAAGCAGGTGCTGTTACCCTCGTTCTACAGATAAGGAAACGGAGGCCCAAACTCCCAGGGCTGGAGTTAACCGTTGCCTTAGGGCATCTGTGTATTGATTCAAAACATTTATTGAACCCCTACTGTGTGCCAGGCACTGAACTAGGTGCTGGGAAAACAATAATAAACCTGACTGGCATAGACCCAGCATGCATGGTGATGATCTTTCTAGAACACAAATCTGACCCCTTTAAAATCCTTCAATGACCTCAAGATCCTGTCCATATGTCTTCTCAGGGCACCCTGGGTCCTCAGAACCCCCCACTGCCCTCCACAGCCCACATGGCTCAGACCACAGCTCCCTCTGCCCACCTCTCCCTCTGTCCCTGCCCCCTGACTTTGCTCCAGCACATGGGCCTGGTAGGGCCTCTCCACCCCCATCACCCCACTATTCACCATGTCCTCCCCAGCCTCACCCCCAACGCCAGCTCCTTTCCCACCCTGTCTCTCACTTTCTTTGCCTGCTGAACTTTTATAAGGCTCCATTCATGGTCACTTCCTCCAGGAAGCCTTCCCTCCCCAACTTCTAGGCTGGGTTAGGAGCTCTGCAGTGCTCCAAGACCCTCTGTCTTGCAGCACATGGGCCCTTTACTGGTCTGTCTCTCCTCCTTGAAGGGTGGCCCAGGTTTTATCCAACTCTGAACAACTCCCCCTCTCCCTCGGCCTCCCCCCATCCTATCCATGACCAAGTCTATAAATGTTTCCTCTTCTCCACAATGGTGTGACAGTGTTTATAAGTCAGTGTCTACACACTGCCAACACAATGTAGGTGCTCACCGAGCAGTCGCTTGGCTTTCACATTTCTGTAAGTACAGGAACGGGGTGAGGGGAGGAATCGGTGAATGTGTGAGTGGCTGGCACAGCCTCCCAGGGCTCTGGCTTCTAGGATTCCAGAAGAAGGCCCGGGTGGCTGTGATTTGCCCAAGTATCTCTGACCCTCCCTCCCCAGGCACCCAGCTCTCTCAAGGTGGGTGGGCAGCGGTCTTGGAAAGGGGTGGCCAGAGCTGGAGTCAACTAGGTGAGCTCCAAGTTTTGGCTGTGTAGCCTCTCTGTGCCTCAGTTTCCTCATCTGAAAAACGGCATCATCAGCCCATCCCTGACTACCTTGCAGAGCTGTTGTGAGGGGATATGGGAGGGGACAGGGGGCAGAAACTGTCATCTCAGAGAGCAGACACTTCATTGTCTGGCTGGATTCCTGACTTTCTCATCTCAGACACATTCTGTTTCACTTTCCAAAAATTCCAGGAAATTTGGTTTTAGGCTTTCTCTGGAAGCCCAGACCCAGCTGGGTGTCTCCCAGGGGTCAGGGCATATTCAGAGGGCTCTTTCTGGAGAGGTTTGGGTCCCAGCAGCAGCACCTGCTCTCCGAGCCACCGGGACAGACACGCACCACTCCGAGCCTCAGTCTCCACCTCCCTAGGACGGGCGTCCCTCGCCCCAGGAGGCTGCGGTGCGGATCAAGTGGGACAGAGGATGGGGAGGCGTCTCGTCTCAGCACAGGGAGAAGGCCCAGGGTGGAGCACGAGGCTCCCACCTTTCCCTGGAGGACAAGAGGTGGCCACAGGAGTCCTGTGGAGCCCCAGCCACCCCAGCGAGGCCTCCCCAGCCGCGAGCCTCACAGGCACTGGAGCACCCAGAAGGGCCGCTCTCAGGATGGCCGCCGCGGCCGCGCAGGCCCTTCTCCTCCCAGGGCGCCTCGGAGAGGGGGCGCCACGGCCAGGCCACGGTCACTCCTCACAGCCCAGGGGTGCACAGTGGGGCGGGAGGCGTGGGGAGGAGGGAGCTGGGGTGGGTGGGGGGCCAGGGAAGAGCCAGAGAGAGGGGCAGGGAGTGGAACAAAAGGTCCCTTTGTGGAACGGGGCAGGGAGAAGACGGAGCACATTACCCAATGCCCAGAAGCCATGTTGGTAACAAGAGAACCATTCTCTGCCTCGCTTGGAAAACAACTTGGAGCAGAGAGAGACAGGGAGAGATTTAACCCCATGGGCGCGGGCGCAGAGGCCCGAGGCCACTGTGGAAGATGGGGGGGAGTGAGAGGGCGCACTTGGGGCCTTTCGGGACCCGAGCGGCATCATTTCCTGTCTCCCAGGTTTGGTCTGTAGTTGACAGGACCAGAGTCCCAACATGGCCGCTTGGCCAAACCCCAGCAGCCTCTGGACCGGGGCGCTGGAGCCATGGGCTTCTACCTGCCTGGGCCTGGTTGGACGTGTGACTCCTTTGCAGGGAGCCGCTTGCTCCAAGCTGTGGGACCTGGCCCACCCCAGCCTCAGAAAGATCCCTCTGAGGCCTCACATCCTCCCAGGTCATGTCCCACAGCTGGTCCCCGGTCTAGAGCTGCCCTGCCTCACTTATGCTGACGGGGAGCTTATCTCCTCCTGAGAAAGCCCCTTCCATCTTTGCATAGTTTCACCTTTTAGGAAGTATTCCTTAAAATTTAATCAAATATCTTCCATCCCCACCTTCTACCCACATGCCCTGGTTCTCAGGCTCCCAGAGACCAGCTCTGATCATGAGGCAAGTGACACTGAAGAAGCTGCTCTCCACCAACAGCTACACGCTCTGGGCACCTTCACACACACTAACTTGATGACCGTGGCTACCTCGGGGCCACCTGGCTGAAGACAGCATCTCCCCTCTGCTGACACTACTTGTTCAAAAAGCACCTAGCACAGGGCCACACTTAGGAGGCACTCACCGAACAAAAGATAACTCGTACGTTGCTCCTGTTAGCAGAATAAAGAGGTCTTCCCTCTCTCCTTCCTCGCTCCCTCCCTGCCTTCCTTCGACAAACATTGACTGAGCACTGGGTGTGTGCCCAGCACTGTTCCAGCTCTGGGGCTGTGGCCGTGGACAGAACAGATCACTCTTGCCCTCACAGAGCAGATGTTCTCGTCAGAGAGATGGACAATAAACAAGTAAACATACCAGCAAGCGTCAGGCCGACATAAGCTCCATGATGAAACACAGGCCTTGGTAAAGGTCCGGAGAGATGGGAGGGCTGTTACATTAGACACGGTGGTCAGGGACAGGCCCCTGCAAGGCTGTGACATTTGACAAAGATCTGAATGATGAGAGGAAGATCTGCAGGAAAAACGTTTCGGACAGTGGGAACAGCACGTGCAAAGGCCCTGAGAGGGAACGTGCTGTTGAGTTAGGAGCAGGGTGGCCCCGGGGCAGTTCACTAACAGGGAGGTGCCAAGCCCATGAAAAGGAACTGCTGGAGGGCAGACTTTGCCTGTGGACACCTTGGTTGCACATAATGCACAAGCGCCTTCGTTGGGCAGTTTTTAAAGCTTCCCAAAGGGCTCTGAGGACATTCCCACCCCACCCCCATCCCCTGAGCCCCACCATGCTGTGACATCAGCAAATGGCCCCGAAAAGCAGGGGCTCAGTGCCCTCACACTGGTCTCTGCCCTCTCAGAGCCTCAGTTTCCTCATCTGTAAAACCACGCCCACCTTGCAGGTTTGTGGGTGCATTAAAAGCAGACAGCTCATTCTTCAGGGGGCAGAAGGGGCAGCCCTGAGAGGTGTGGCTACGACTCATGATCACCCACTGGGAAGAGGCAGTGCCTCCTGACGCTCTCGCTGCCTCCCCTGGGGCTTCTGGTGCACCCGTGTGTGCCTTGGCACAGCCCTGGTCATCAGCACCTGCTGGGTGTCAGGCAGCAACTGGAGCAGTGGCCGGAGGTGCAGCAGTCACTGCATAAAGTAGTGACAGTATCAGAAGGGCTTCGATGGCAGAGACAGGCGCAGGACAGATTGGGGGATTCCATCCAAACAGAAAGGAAATATGCCCCTACAAGGCCCCCCACCCTGGGTGGGCAAGAGAGTGATCCCTGGTTCCCACCTGCCCTGCAGACTTGCTGTGGGCCCTTGGGCAGCCTCTCGGCCTCTCGAGCCTTCAGCATTCTCATCTATCAAATGGGCCCATCTTCTGGCCCCACGGGTTGGTGGCGAGGTGGAGGGTGTGCATGTGCTGGGTTGCATGTAAAGCCCTAGTGAGGCTGCTGTTGGCAATAGTGGGTTCTAGGCTTGTGCACCTTTTACAAATGAGTGAATTTGTGCCACAGGCAGTGCTGCAGAGGAGAGTGAGAACAAGGCGGGGGTAGGGAAGGCTTCCTGGAAGAGGCAAGTTGTGAGTTATGTGTATTATGGAGGGACTGGTAGGATTTGCATCAGACATGAGGGGAGGGAAGGCTGCAGGTTGAAGGACCAGCACCAGGAAAGGCACAGAGAAGGGAATCTGCTTGGCGGTCAGGAAGAGACATTCATCCCTGGCTGGCGAGGTGGAGTGGGGAGGCTGGAGTGGGACCCTGGAAAGGCCCGGCTCCTCCTAGGCTGAAGCTCCAGATCTCACCTCCCACCATGCCCAGCCTTGGGCTTAAAGCTCCCAACTTTTTTCTACCTCTGGCCTCTGCTGAGTCCTGCTCCCCCCCCACCCCCAACACTCCCCAGTGTGTCCTTGCTGGCTACTTCTGACTCATTGTTCTCAGCTATGCAGATATGACACCCCTCTAGGAAGCCCAGGGTGGGACTCTCTCTCCTGAGATTAGTTCACTCCCTCCCAGTGGGAAGGTACTATTTTATCCCCATTTTACAGGGAAACAGGCTCAGAGAGATGTCCAGAGTTGCACAGCTGGTGTCAGAGCTGGGATTCTAACTCAGAGAGAGGCCTGGCTCCTTTGAGCTCTTCTGCCGCCTCCCCCACCCTGCCCTGCACCTGGCCCTTCTGTCTCCTTAGATCCAGTGCTGGAGGGTCGCTGGTTCCGTTCTCACCTCCCCTGCTTCTCAGAGGAAGAAGCTGAGCCCACAGAAGGTCAGGGACGTTCCTGCTGCCACACAGCCAGGACATGGCTGAGCAGGTTCTGAAGCCAGGAGTGGCTGAGCCACAGGACTGCATGCAGGGGTGAGTGGAAAAAAAGAGGCCACAGCCTGAGGCCCAGTGACCTCGGCATGGGGCCACCCTGAAAGGCAGGAAAGACAACCAGTCGGGACAGGGAGCCCAGAGTAGCTAAGTTGAGGAGTCAGGAGACAGGTGTCAGGTGGCGGCAGAACCGAGAAGGGGTGGCTGCCGAGGGCAGAGGGGAACTGGGAGGGCAGGAGGTGGCCGCACACAGGCCCGGGTTCCAGGCTCCCCTGCCCTGCCCAGGGTCAGCCACAGCTACCTGCCCCGGGATGGTGCCACAAGTGGGGTCAGCCGGTGGTCACGGCCTCTCTTAACTCACGGAATCAAAGGGGTTGGGGTGCCAAGTGGGCAGCACACTTAGAGACGGTGCAGATCACGCGGGGAGTCGCGCAGTGCGGGCCCAGTGCCCTCGTCCACGTCACACTCGCCCAGCGAGCGCAAGACGGAAGCCTCGAGGCCCTTCCACGCGGCACTGTCGTCAGTCAGCCGAGTCACATGGAGGGCAGGCCGCGGGGGCCATGGCGCCTTCCGGTGCCCTCCCCGCCTCCGCCCCGCCCCTCGAGCTCCTGCCACAGCTCTTGGAAAACAACTGAGGAAATCAAGTGGAAACACAAATCCGCCACCCAGTCCCTCCCGCTGCCCTGGGCCAGACCCCCCCACTGCACTGGGGGACGGGGCTCAGCCTCAGAGGCTGCACCAGCCCCACAGGGCTTGCTTCGGCCAGGCCCCGTGGGCACCATCGCTGGTCCCGGGGTTCCCAGCAGCTGGGCCTGTCACCCATCTGGTCCCACAGAACCAGCCCCTCGCACAGGGACCTAGGGCAGAGGGCTTGAGCCCCTCCCTCCCTTCTCTGCCACCTCCAGGCTCTGGGATCCAGGGCCAGGGAAATTCCAGGCCTGGCTCCACCAAAGACTAGCTGTCACCCTAGGCAGGTCCCTTCCCCTCTGTGGGTCTCAGCTTCCCCATCTGTAAAATGGGGGTGATAAGCCCTGCCCAGTCCCACTTCACAGGGCTGGCGAGGAAAGACAAGGAACTAGGGAGGGGCAGCGCTATGTAAACTGTAAAGTGCTGGGTCCACAGATTGCCACTTTGATGTTAACAGAGAGAAGGTGCCTCCCAGGCTGGGGAAGTCAGTTCCATTTGAGGGACATGACTTACAGAGAGCAGTCAGGGGTCCCCAAGGCTGCTCCCCCACCCTTCGAGCCCTGCTCAGCTTGCCTTCCCCCCGCCACCCCAGCCACAGCCACTCCGAACACCTACCAGCCCCTCTGCTAACTCACGCCCAAGCCACTTCCCTGCCTGAAAAATCGCTCTTCTTCAAGGCCCAGCTCCACTGTCTCTGTGAAGCGTCCTGATCCCAGGCAGGAGTGGCGCCTGCTGCCCCTCGTACGTGCCTGCAGTATGGACTGTGTTGGTGTGTGGCACTATCTGCCTGGGTCCCCACTCAGTGTGTGAGCTCCGCGTGGGCAGGGCCAGTGTCTTGAGCAGCCTGGCTCCACGTCCCACAGATGTGAGCTGAGTGGATGTGCGCGGGGCTGTGGGCAGGAGCGCAGGAAGAGCTGGCTCCAGAGATGACCGACAGCAACCTCAGAAAGGTCAAGGTTGGATGAGGCGCACCCCCACAATCCACTCAGGGCTGCTTTTCCTCCCCCAGATCCAAACGTAGCAGGCTGAGACCCCAGTCTCTCCTGGGCCCACTCAGCCTCGAGGAGGCAGCTGAGCTCTTTGCTAATGGATTCGAGGGAGCTAACAGGTGCAAAACGGTTCCCCCAGCAGGTAACAGCTGTGCATTTCTAGAAGCAGCATAATGGTGGCATCTGAGAGCTCTGCTGGGGAGATGGCCGTGGATGGGAAGTGAAGAGACACTGGCCAGTTAGAAAGTGGGCAAAGTCATCCAGACTTCAGACCAAAACAGAAAGCAAGAGGGGACTAGAACACTGGGGAGGAGCAACAGATGTGAACAATGTTTTGAAGGAAAAACTATCATGGCTGATGACTAGCCGTGGGGGGAAGAAGGGGACGGATGAGTCAAAAATGACTCCAAAGTTTCACGCCTGGGTCACTGGAGAACAGTGGGGCTGTTGATGGGCAGGGAAGCGGGGAGGGGGCTGGTTTGGGGGCAGGATGGTGACGCGGGTTTGGGACATGGACTCACAGCATTATCCGGCGGGAAGCAACCTCAAAGGTCACGCAGGTCACACGTGAGGAAGTGGAGGCTGGGTGAGGAGCAGCCATTCGGCCAAGACACCTCTAAAGTGCGGGGCTTGGGACAGGATGTTAATGTTGGCATCAGGGCCGGGCTGGGCCCTGGGCTGGGCTCTGGGGACCCAGAGGTGAATCAGACTCAATCCCACCCTCAGGGCTTCGCTGTTCTATAGGGGAGATAGACACGGCCACAGTTACAGCCTGATCTAAGAGGCAGCCACAAGGTATGGTGGGGCCTCAGAGGTACAAGCCTGCTTTGGCGTGGACACAGGGGTAGGGGGGTAGCCAAGGGACAATAATATCACTGTTGTCAGAAGCAGGTTCCTCCGGGCCAAGTGCATTTCATTTCATCCTTACAACCATCCTACAAGCTACGTGGTATCACTGTCCCCATTTTACAGATGATGTTGAGAAAGATTAAGCAGATTGTCCAAGGCCTCCAGGTCTAAGGATGCCCAAACTGCTGCTCTTAACCCCCGCTTCTTGGAAGGGGCGTGCTGGAACTGAGG
Organism: Cynocephalus volans; assembly: GCF_027409185.1. Taxonomy (NCBI): domain Eukaryota; kingdom Metazoa; phylum Chordata; class Mammalia; order Dermoptera; family Cynocephalidae; genus Cynocephalus; species Cynocephalus volans. Next base: position 12,251,751 of record NC_084471.1, read on the forward strand.
CCTGGTGCTGAGTAGTTTTCCAAGTGACAAGAAGGGAGAGGGCAACTCCAGCATGTGCCAAGGCCCAGAGACCTGTCTTTCCATAAGCAGGATTTAAGCTGCTGGTGGTCTGTAGTCACCCCCTTCCCTTTTGCCCAGGGCCCCCACATGGCTCTCTCTGGCCCCCACCCTGTCACTAAGCTCCTGACTTCACAGATCCCATCCACCCCAACCCTATGGGTGACAGCCCGCTGATCTGATAGATTTGTCAGACGAAAGAGATGGGCGTAGGGTGGGGGTGGGCCTGTTCCTTATCCCCAGGGAACCATTGCCCACGTTCCCTAGGCCTTTCCAGCACAATCCTGCCCCCCACCCACACTTCCCACTGCAGAGTCTCTTCTCATCCCAGGAACAATGCTCCACAGCAAGTCAGCCCAGAGGAGTGAGGGTTTGCCTGAATCATCTGGCACATGAGCAGCTGAGCTAAGGCTCGAACCTGCAAAGCCCGGGGTCTCAGACCATGGCACGGCCCCCGAGCTTGAACAGATCACACAGTACTGTTCCATCTTTGGGCCCCCATTTGCAGGTCATGCTGGCAGTGAGCCAGGGGAGGAGGAGGGCCAGGCACGAAGAGCCTTGGGCAACAGCGGCCAGACTCAACTCATACAGCTCATGAGAGCCAATGTTAAATTCTCTGGAATCTTCCAAGTCTGAAGTTACCTGGGAAGCTTGAAACCTGCCCTGATGGAAGTTTTTACACTGTGAAAATTGGCGGTCCACTCCTCAGCCCCCTACCGCCGCCGACAGCTGGTTGTTAAGCGTTCACCAGCACGCAGCCCAGGGGTCCCATCTCCTGGCTCCCCTGGTGGCTTGTGGGTTCTCTCAAGCTCCCAGCCCAGTGTCTGGCTCTTGGGGGAATTGCTGTTTCTTAAAATCCATTAGTATCTCCTACTTGCCACCAATGAATGCCCAAACTCCTCCCCCGGGGTTTCTGGTCCCAGCGCCAAGCCCAGCCAATCTTCCCCTGTGCAGATGGAACTGCGCCCTTCACGCCCCCCTGTCCAAGCCACACAGGAATAGACAATGCTTGCTGAAGAGGCACCTGCTTTCCTGCCACTGCGACACACACACCTCTGCTCATGCTGTTCCCTTCTCTGGAGTGCCCTTCCTCCTTCTCTGGCTCTCGATAACCTCCCGCTCTGTAAGGCTTATTCACAATTGGTGGTCAATAAATGTTTGTTGATGGAATGGAAGGGGATTGGATTGAGGCTCCGTAATCAGGATGGACCTGGTGCTTGGGTGGAGGCTGGGACCCTGGGAAACCCTAAATCCAATCCCCTGCCTCAGGACAGAAACTTACCAAAACCCTCTGCCTTCCCCAGCTGGCTTGCAGTCTCTAAGGGTGTTACAGGAGGATAGACTGGTCACTGCTTTCAGGGGCTGCAAAACCAAGAACCAAGCCAAACCACTCGGATTACCTGGAAACCAATCCCTTCATTCTCCCGTCAGCCTCTTGAACTCCTCTGCATCCTTCAAAAGTCAGCGCAGGAGCTACTTCTGCTGCGAGGCGTTGCCCAGTCAATGGTCCTCCGTTACCCCCGCCCCTCTACCTGGTATGCGCTTTGATCGTTGCACACACGGCACTTGCGGGTGCTTAGCTGTCCGTTTGTCCATGGCCCACTAGCCTGTAGCCAACTGAGATGGGGCCTTATCTAAGGCTCAGTCCTCAGCCTGGTGACTGGCAGGCTTCGAGCTCCTTGTTAGATTGACTCCATCACTGTCTCAGGCAAGTCATCCTCTCTTCCTGAGCCTCAGTTTCCCCTTCTGTATAAACTAGACTTGGACTAGATAACCTCCAAGGACCTTCTACCTCTCACATTCTAGGATTCTGTGAAGATATGATGCTCGTCCTCCCCACCTGTCACTCACCTTCAAGTCCCCTTCCCTAAGCTCCCAGCCTTCCGGTGGGCGACGCCCCTTCATCGGCTGCCTTCACCCTCACCCTCACCCCCACCCCACAGACCACACCGGTCACTCCTCAGACCCCTGAACCCCATTTTTCAGGGTGCTCTCTTCTCTCAGACTGTGGGTTCCTCTGAAAGGGCAGAGGCTTTGCCTACCCACCCCAGCCAGGCACGCAGTCAGCACCCATAAGTGCCCATGGCCATGATGGTCGGGGCTTGCAAGGCTTTTAGCGAGTCAGCAGTCTTGTTCAGACGGGCCTGAGAGCCACCTGTCCATTACAGTGTGGGGGAGGGGAGCTCCCCTCAAGTCCCCAGGTCAAACAGCCACATCCCATTCTAAGCTCCAGAGGGTGAGTACATGCAGGGGTGTGCATGGGGGTAGACTGCTGCCCCTTCCTCCCATTCCACAGAGAGGATGAAGGTGGCTGTGTGGCCACTGTCCCCTCTCCAATCTCTGCCTTCTCTTTCACCTCCCAAGCACATGCATGTACAGATGCATGAGCATGCCTCGTGTGTGCACACACACGCACACACACACAGAGGGTTGCAAACCCCATATCAATCACCCTGCACTGACATTTGGAGCACAGGGAGGTGTCAGCGTGCCATCGGGTGTGTTGACTACAGGGGAGACCATGTAGAGCTGTTAGAAGGGGCTCCCAATCCCTTGTCAATCTTGAAATCTGAGTACCCAGGGCCATCCCCCACCCTGAGGCAGCATTACGCGCAGCAGGAAAGAAGGTGACGCTGGCCCCCTGACCCTGGCTCTATCTGTCTAACCCGCGTCTTCACGATTCTCCTGCGGCACCTCCCGCATCTCTACCTCAGTCTCTCTCTGCCTCTCACACGCACACGGGGCGGAGAGTCGGGGCCCAGGACGAAACAAACAGAGGAAGCTGCAGGGTGTCAAAAAGAGAAGCCAATGTCATCCAGGATGCCCCAGACGCCCCAGGGAGCAGTGGCCCTCGGTGGCTCTCGGCAATGCAGATATAATGGTTCAGAGCCTGGACTCTGATGCCTCCACCCCTAAGAGCTGGATGATCTTCGGCAAAATTCTAACCTCTCTATGTCTTAAGTGTTTTTATCTGTAATATAGGGGTAGGTAATTAAATGAGTTGACAGATGTCTGCCACAGTGTCTGGCATGCAGTAAGTGCTCAATAAACATTTGCTGCTGCTGTTATAAATGCAGAGGGAGGGCATCCAGTGTCCTTGCCCCTGAGCACACCCTGTGCTGGGTGCTGGGGAAGACACCAGGGAGATCACGAAGAGGGGAGGGTGCAGACAGAGAGAGAGCCGCTCACGGGCCTCCACGTGCACACACGTGCACACACGGCGCCTATCTCTAGGTGTACTGGGCGAGACAGATGGCAACATCTGAGGACCCAAGCCCTGATGGAGGGGAGGTGAGAGGAGGGAGTTCCAAGCTGACGGAACAGCCTAAGCAAAGGTGTGGGTGGTGAACGGTGGCCAGGGAGGGCTTGCTATAGGACCCACCAGCTTCAGGACTGTCGCCACTGAGCAAAGGAAGACAAAGACCTTCATGAACTGCTCTTGACTCCCATCCCCCTCATTATGCAAAGTCCCCCCAGCCCCACACAGGACTACATGTCTCCTTTTCATGCCTCTGCACCCGGTTGAGGCAGCCCCATTCCATAGGCTCACCCCCTCTAAGAAGTAGGTGGTGAACTCAGCATGCTTTTCTGTAATCATGGGTGGCTCTCTCTCCCACCAGGATGGGAGCGCTCTGAGACCTGCATGCCGGGGGAAGTCAATAGAGACTTCTTGAATGAATGAATGAATGAATGAGTGACTACCGTATCCCCCCTAGATGCTGATGAGTCACTTGATGACTGAAGCCATCTGCATCCCGTGACCACACCGCACAACCCACGGGAACACCGACCCACACCCAGCCAGGCATCACCCATCCTAGCGAGCCCCACCACCCAGCCACATGGAAAGCCGCTCTCTCTCCCTGCGTGCCCCCTCCCCATCTGTCCACCTACCCACGCACACTTTCCCTCTTGCCTGGGGCAGCTGGTGAGAGGGGGTTGGGGTGCGGCAGGGCCAAGGGGCCTCAGAAGCAGCCAGAGCAGGGGACTGGGGGAGGCTGGGAACGTCCAGGCTGTATCTCCTGGAGGGGGTGGTGGGCGGCGTGGTGGGGCACTTGCAGGGATGGAGGGAGGAGGAGGGTCGCCAGCCCAGTACAGCTGCGGTCCCCTCCCCAGCAGCCTGCCCGGGCACAAAAAGGCCTCTTTGTTCTCTGCCTTTAAAGGGTAAGAGAAACACTTATGCATGGCAAATTAGCCCAAAAATGTATTTCTCTAAAACACCCAATTGTCTCACCAGGCCTGCAGCTGCAGGGAAGTTCCAGGGAGCTGGGGGAGGGGGCGGCTTTGGGGTGACCCTGGGGGACAGGGAGAGGTGGTGGGGAAAGAGGGGCCATCCTGCCTTCCCGCCTCTGCTCTCGGAATCTCACAGTCGCAGAAGGGCACAGCGGGGGAGGGCCCTGGGGTCAGGGAGACCAACCTCCTGGTGTTACGGAGAGGGAAATTGAGACCCAGAGAGGTGGCATGACTAGCTTTGGGTCACACAGCACAGTGCTGGCTGGTGGCAGAGAAAGGAGTGGATCCCAGGCCTCTTGTTATCTGTTCTCTGTCATCTGTTCCCACTGCTTTGTCCATGCTTGAAGGGAGGGCGCCTGAGTTCCCAAGGTCAGCAAGCCAGCTGCCCTGGGCACAGACGGAGAGAAGAAAACTAGGTGCTCTGCTCATAAGCTGCCCACTCAGGGCTCCAGCGCCCAGGAGGATGGAGAGGGACACCAATCAAGTCCCTCCTCCTCCCCAGTCCGGCGCCCACCTACCGGGCATCTGAAGGCTGTCATGCCTGGGGGTGAGGGGGGCTCAGGCAGGGGCTCCCAAAGCGCGTCTTCCACCAAAGCCTTCCCCCAGGAGCAGGCGGGAGAGTCCACCTTGGTCAGGAAGTTGAATAAATGCACGTGAGAACATTCCAGAATTCTATATAGTGTGCATTCTCCAGGCGCCTGCTCTCTGTGGGCCCTGGCAGCATCTCTGGGTTCCCAAAGGTGAAGTAGACACAGCCCTGTCCCCAAGGAGCCCCCAGATGAGTAAACGAACCACTCTAATGAAAGTCCCATGGAGAGAGGCGCCCCGAGACGGGACTAGACTGAGCAACCCAAATACAGGAGGAGGATATCAAGGGGGGCTTCCCCAGGGGCCCCAGGCTTGGGCCCCAAAAGGTGAGTCTGAGAGAGGATGGGGGACATTGCAGGCAGAGGGAGCAGCACGAGGACACAACCGTGGCTCCTGAGAGCCCCCTGTGACTTCCAGATTCAGAGTCGTTGACTGAGCCCTTCAGAGCATTTGTTGAGCAGTCCCGAGTCCAGCCCCTGCAGGAGACACGAGCGGGAGGAGACAAGGTCCTGACCCCAGGGATCTCATCAACTTGACAAAGTGAGTTTTATACATAGAAAACAACACCAAATTGGCATGAAAAGTCCCCAAAAGAGGGTACGGATTTAGTGCCCTGTGACCCTGCATCCTGCTCCTCAGTTGTGCGTCTGTACAATGGGCTGATGACAGCTACCCAGCAGGACTGTCAGGAGAAGCCGATGGGAGGAGACACGGGAAGAGGCTGCCCGTGGGCCGATGGCTGGGAGCTTCTCAGTAAATGCTCATCCCAGCCCTGCAGAGAGGTCTGGAAATGAGAGAGTTGAGAGAAGGGAGTGAGGCGGTCTGTGAGTGTTGTGATCGTGTGTGTGCATGCGTAGGTGTGAGCGTGTGCCTATGTGTGAATGTGAGTGTGTGAGTGTGTATGTGGGTTGTGATTTGCCTGTGCATGTGTGAGTGTTGTGGTTGTGTGTGCATGCACACGTGTGTTTGTGGTCATGTGTGAGTGCGTGTGTGTGAGTTGTGTGCATGCATATGAGTGTGTGCACCTGTATGTGGATGTGCATGTGTGTCAGCGAATTACGGGCATGTGTATACATGTGTGTTGTAGTTGTGTGCACGAGTGTGTATGTGTGCACTTGTGTGAGCGTTGTGTGTGAGGTGTGACCCTGAGTATTGTCATCGGGTGCATAAATGCATGTGTGTGAGTGTGAGCACATGTGTGTCACCATGAAGGATCACATTTGGGAACACTTCTTGGGAAGTGTCGAAATGAGCTAAGCCTTGAAATGTCAAATATATCAAGAGGCCAAGCTGCCTGGGGAATGTCCTCTTGGGTGTCTGGAGGGACTAGAAGGGACATCAGGAGGTGGAAGGGACCTCCAAGAGGCTAGGAGACACCAAGACGGGAGAAACCTGCTATGGGGTGGAGGCCTCATCCCCACCCAGCCTCCCCTCGTTGGAGGTGGCACCAGCAGTTGACCAGACCCTGGGGTGGAGTGAGCTCCCCTCCCACCCCACTCAAGAATCTTCATGGCTTTCTCTTCCCTCCCAGTCAGGGCCAGTCACACCCTCCATGGTCAGGTCCCGCTCCCCTTCCCTCTCTCCCACGCCAGGCTCCTCGGCACCCTGCACTTCACGTCCTCGGACTCGCCACCTGCCCGCACCCCTCCCCACTCTGCACGTGGCCCCCGCACTCCCTCACCTCGTCTGCCTGGGGAATTTGGTGTCAGCGCCAAGTGCCCATCTTCCCCCGTTTGTCCCTTCCCCTTCCTTGCTGCACCCCCATAATGTTGTCTTCTGCTCCCACATACATCTATCACATCCTCGTGGTGTGCTGCAGTTTACAAAACTGTCATCACTAGAGCAGAGCCATGGGAAAACTTGTCAAAGTCTCTCGATAAAGGCACGAGGAATTGGAAGCAGGGACTAAACAGATATTTGTACGCTCACGTTCACAGCAGCACTAATCACAACAGCCAAAAGGTGGAAACAGCCCACATGCCCATTGACCGATGAATGGATAAACAAAATATGGTATATCCATACAATGGACTGTTTATTCCTCAGCCATAAAAAGGAAGGAAATTCTGATACATGCTACAACATGGGCAAACCTTGGAGACATTATGCCAAATGAACTAAGCCAGACACGAAAGGACAAATACCATGTGATTCCACTTACACGAGGTTCCTAGAGTCGTCAGATTCACAGAGACAGAAAGTAGAGTGGTGGTTGCCAGGGGCGGGGGAGGGGAGGATGGGGATTTAGTGTTTAATGGGTGCAGAGTTTCAGTTTGGGGTGATGAAAAAGTTCTGGAGATGGGTGGCGACAATGGCTGCACGGTGTGAATGTACCACAGAGCTGCACACTTAATAATGGTCATAATGGCGAATTTTATGTTATGTATATTTTGCCACACACACACACACACACACACACAAAAAGCTTTTAGGGAAAAAAAAAAAAAAAAGCACCAGACCCGGTCATTTTTGTGAGAAAGTCCTTTTTATAGATTAAGAAACACTTGTCTTGCTGTGGAACCTGTTGTTGGTGACAGAAGGCGACGAACAGACACCGCCAGCTTCCTACGGGCAGATGTTAGACCTCATCCTCCTCGTGTCCCAGGCCCAGCTCAAGCTGTCGGCACGATGGGCACACAGTGAAGCCTGCCAACGAACAGGTGACTTCTGTGACTAGGTCCCCCGCCAGACCCTACTGGCCTTGGGGACAAGCACTCTGGAGGCATCCTCCAGCCCCTGCCCCCCATGGCAGCCCAGGAGTCTTCAGAGAGGGGCGGCCCCCGAGGGGGGCACAAAGCAACCCAGAGAAGTGCAGAAAGAGAACCTTCGCACTTCTTTCCCTTTTCATTTTTACTCTCATTATTTTAAAACTTCTACTTTGTGTTTGCTTAGTACGGCAGAAAAGGTATGTAATTTGTAAATAAATAAACAAACTGGTATGTCTCATCATCTGACTTAGGAACTGAAAAGATCCAGAAATTTCGTGAGATATCCTTCACTATCCCAAACTCAGGCACCAAACGTATTTCAATAATGGCTTTAGTAATCAAACCTGGCATCTGATTCTTGCTATCTAAACTCAGGAGTCAAACACATTCCAACAGTGAGGAATATTTGTACACATTCCGGGACTTTGTGTGCCCACATTTTTACTGAGAAGGGTGTACAGTTAAAAAAGTCAGAGACATCTGCTTAGACCATTGGGGTGGCCCCATTGGACAGATGGCAGAAGCGAGACTCTATCATTGTCACACTGCCATCAGGAGACAGATGCTATTGCCCCCTTTTACAGATGATGAAACTGAGGCTCCGAGAGGTTCATTTGCTTCTCCGAGGTTATGGGGCTAGAAAGTGTCAGAGCCAAGAATCAACCTGCCTGGGTCTAACCCCAAAACTGTGCTGTTTCCACTGAGTTCCTCTCATTAAGCCACGAGGAAGAGTTTGGAAAGACAGTCCTGTGACCAAGCTTCCTATTAATTAGCAAGTTCTGGACCACCCCTCCCCTATCCCCAACACATACGCACCTGCCTGGCCAATGCCTCCTCATCTATAAGCTTCAGTTCAAGGGGAGCCTCTGCAAGAAGCCTTCCCCCAGCCGCCTCTCGCTGGGGGCTCCCTGGGGATGGGCCCACGTGGGACTCTCCTCTGTGGCCTGAGTTCTCAGCCAAGTACACAGCAGGGCCCAGCAAGTGCCTGCGGGTGAAGGGGCAGGAGCCTCCACTCTTGGTGGTGCATGCAGGGACGGAGCTGGGAGACCCCTCAGGTCCCTTCTGGTGCTGACACCCCATGACAACCCTGACCCCGAGGCAAATGAATGTGCAGCCAACCCTCAGACCAGAAAGAAACCCCAGAAGTCTTGGGGCAGGAGGCAGAATAAGAAAAGGAGAACACAGAGACAAGGGGGTAGAGATCGAAGTGGGTATTTTCTACCTACTTAGCCCCTAACAGCAGACTAAAAAACAAGAAAACAGTAGCAGCGGGAGGAGGTTGAGGGGGAAGGTGGCAGGAAACCTTCAGATCCCACCGATTTCTTAAAAGGCCACTGAAAACGTGGGCTGCAGTGGGCCCCACCCGTGTGAGAGGGGATGCCAGCTTCCCCAACAGTGGCCTGACCTCAGCTGGTGCCCCCACTCTGTGCCCTCACACTGGACCCCTCCCAGTTTGCCTTGGGCTGGTCTGTTTCCCTGGGCAGCTTCTTATGAACAGGGTGTGCTTGGGCAATCCAGGAGGAAAGGTGCGTGGTCTACAGGGGTCATGACCATGATCTATGACCTGAGAGTCTCACTCCCCAGCCTCCTTCTCTGAGGCCCTTGGCCAAGGCCATGGGATTGCTCCAGGGAGGACCGCTCCTGGAATGTCTCCAGCTACCAGGCAGTGGTCACGGGCTCTCAGCTGATGGGTCATCCAGGGCTCAGATGCCAGTCATGTGGGGATGGCCGGGACCCCCAGGGGATGCAGAGCCTGGGGGCTGAGGAAGTGACCCCAGCAGCTCAGGGATGGGGGATGCAGAGGGTGTCACCTTACCCCCTTCCTGACTCATCCACAGCTGCACACATGCCCCAAAACACACATGCAGTCACACTCATCCCCAGACACAGATGCATCCACACACACAGACATCTTCCCAGCCCCTCTCACACTCACACACCATCATTCAGGGTATGTCTGCACATGATCATAGGAGGAACGCCAGCTGCCCCCAGGCTCCTCTTTCTCTCCTGTTTCAAACCCTTTCCACCCCATCCCTCCCTGGCCCATTCTTCTCCAGTTTCCCAACCCCAAACCACTCTAAGAATCTTTTGGAAGTCCTGAGGACAGTGGCCTGGTTCTCACCTGCCCACGCCATCCTGGCCCTCCAGAGGCCAACCCCTCACCTGAATCTGACCCCCAGCCTCCTCCCCTCACATACGCCACACCCTCGTCTCCTCCGTGGGCCACCTGGAGACATGACACCCTCATCCTCCCTGCTGCACTATCCCAATGCACCCTGGCATTGCCAGCTCTGGTGATAACTTCTGGAAATTGGCGTCTACCTTAGAAAACCTTGGTGGACTGAGCCAGTAGGGAGCAAGTTGCAAAAAATGCGCATTCCAGAGTCCAGCCCCAGCCTGTGTCACCCAACAGTCAAAGACACAGCCTCGGACTGAGTCCTGACACAGCCCAGCCAAAGATGGAGGCTTGACACCAGTTAGAGATTGTCCATCAAAACTGGGTGATAGCCTAAGGCCTTGACCCCAGCCTGAGCCTGAGACCTGACCCTGACCCTGACCCTGACCCAAGCCTGTAACCTGACCCTAAACCCAAAATGAACACTACGAGCCTTGATCTTGGTTACAGACTGGATCTTGACCCTGAACCCAAATATGAACACTTACCCTGGTGAGCCTGAGCCCTGATCCCAGACTGAACCATGACTCTAAATCCAGAAAGAACTCTTACCCTATCTATGACACTATCTGTAAACTGAGTCCTCTCCCAAACCCTGGACAACCTTGATCCTGACCCTAGACTAAACCCTTAACCTGGCCCAAGTCTGAGTCCTGATTTTGACCACAGACTGAGCCCTTACTCTCTCCTAGAATGAACTTTTTCCCCAGCCACAGCCTGAGCCCTCACCCTGGCTGTAGCCTGAGTACTGAGCTTAAGCCAATCCTCTCAGAAAACTCCACCGTCAGTGATATGAGGGATGGTCCTCCCCCCTTTCTCAGGACAGCAAACTCCTAACTGAAGCCTGGGAGGACCTGGAGAACGTTCCACAGGATCCACATGATAGCCTTTGTGATGTGGCAGGAGGCAGGGACAATCATGCCCATTTTAAAGATAGGAAAACCGATTCCCAGGAAGGCTTAACTTTTTCCATTTGGTTCCAATCAATAGAACTGGAACCAAAAGGTAGAAGCTATGGGGAGACAGATTTCAGAAAGAACTTCCTGAAAGTCTGTGCTGGTCAAGGACAGAACAAGCCACATGAGGAGTAGTGAGCTCTGCGGCACTGGAGGTGGGCCAGCAAGATGGATGACTTCTTGGCTGGTGCTACAGGGAGGCCTGCAGGAAGTGGCAGGAACTGGCCTCCGAGAGCCCCTCCAGCCCTGAGATGTTGAGTTTGGTGGCTTTCCCACTTGTCCAGGTGCCCTGAGTGCTTCCCCCAACCTGGACACAACCCTAGATACAGCCCAGACTGCCAGATCTGTAAGGACCCTAGAGGGACAGACCCAGCCCAGAGATGGGGAGCAACTCGACAGCCCTTGACAGAGCCAGGTGGGACCAGGGCTCCACCCTCCCTTGCTCAGGATCCTCTCACTCCCTCTGTCCACACCTGGACCAGGCCCAGATGGGAGCTGAGGTCTCCAGAGCCAAGCTGGCATTGGGCACTGTCACTCTGGGGGCAGTTGGGCTTCTTTGTCCCAGTGCAAGTCCCCTACTCCACCTTAGGCTCAGAATACAAACCCAGAACTGGGAAGAACATGTCACCATTTCCAAAATGCCAGAACAGCCTTTTCCGCCCAGCATCCTCATTTTGCAGACCTTGGACACCAAGACCAAGAGAGGCTAAGTAGGCTGCCTTGGGTGGCACACCCAGACGAGGGCACGGCAGGATGCGGACCCCAGACCCTGGCACCAGCCCCCTTCTGGCACGGCCCCACAGCTGCCTTAGTAGGGCTGGAGGGTGGTGGGAGACCTGGTGCCAGGCAGCAGAGGCTGGGGTAGGGGGCTGGCTGTCTCCTTGCGCCACCCCCAGGCACCCCGGCCTGGCTCCATCCAGCCCGGCTGCCCAGCTGCCGGCACATCCGCCCAGGCCCAGACATCAATCCACACCAGGGCCCTTGCTCGGCTCTTTCTTTTCTGCCCTCCCCTTCCCTCCCCAGCTTGCGTCTTTTTTTTTTTTTTTCTTTTTTTTCTCTTTCTCTCTCTCTCTCTCTTCCAACATGTCATTACAGTAGAAACAAAAAGCACGGGGACAATGCGGGCATTGACGGCGGCCCCCTCCCGCCCCCTCCCCCGCGGTGCGTGCCAGCACTCTTTCCACCCGCCCAGGGCTGGAAGCGCTGCCAAAGGAGCCCTGCTCATAAACAAGAGGAACCAGATAAACCAGGAACACAATAGAGGGATTTGTTGCACTTAGAATGGTGGGAACAATGTCAACGTCGCGCGCAGCTGCTTCTAAGCCCCCACCCCACCAAGTCCTGCCAAGCAGCCCCCTCGCCCCCCAGCCCCTCTGATTTATGAAAGGTCAGAGGGCATCATGGCTAGAGGGCCCCTTCCTCACAGCCCTTGTTAACCCTTCGGACACAATGGTCCCTTCAATGGGAGGAGGTGGGTGGGGGCGGGTGTCCTGCATGGCACTTCCTGGAGCGTCCCAGGCCATGGTGGTGGTGCAGAGGGAGGACAGGCTCCCAGAGGCCTCCGGGCCAGGGCTCTGTCCAGAGTGCCCACCTCATTGGAGGAGGTCTTCTTAGTGACCCTGAAGGTGTGGCCAGAGCCGACATTGAGTCTACATGACGGCAACCCAGGCTGCTGCCCTGCCTGTGCATTTCAGGCAAAAGAGATTCACTGATGCCCCAGTGGGTGCTGAGTCCCTTGCTAGGTGCAGGGGTGTGAAGATGAGCAGGACATAGTTCCTCAGCTGGGGGGAGCACAGGTGATGCATGTGTGGGAGCCCAGGGCAGGGGGCCTGAGACTGCCTGTGCTGGGCAGGGAGTAGGGAGGACTCAGGGGATAGTTCTGGGAGGAGATGATGTCCAGCAGAGGAGGCAGCACAAACTAAAGCGTGACAAACAGTTCCCAGCAGAGCTGGGTCTCAGCTCCTTCCTCAGCAGAATGAGGAAAATAACAAAACCTATCTTACAGGGTACTTGGGAAGATTAACTGGATGAATACAAATAAGGTACTTAGAACAGAGCCTGGCACGTGGTAAGGTTCAATAAGTGTCCTATTGTTGCTGTTATGGATTCTCATGATCACCCTATCTTCCTATTACGGTCCCCACAGATGGGGCAACTGAGGCTGGGACTCTCCTCTAGTCACATAGATGACACTTACAAAACCATGACTCCAAACCGGGGCTCCTAACTCCAAATCTAGGTATTTTTCCTGTCCACTCAACTGCTTTGGGATGGGGGACCCAAAACTAGGACTCTGGGGTTGAGGGAGAGAAGAGTACTAAATAATCTATTTGAGACCCAAAACAGGTCTCAGCCTGTCTTCCTTCCTAAAAAATCACATGAAATTCTCTTAGCCTCTTCATGTTTACATGCAAACTGAAAGAAAGAGAAAGTCTCTTGTTCACCCACCTCACACCTCTGCTGAGCAGGGGCCTCCCAAAAACACCCCGACCATGTCTCTGCTCCCCATAAACCATCCTCGCAACCCCCTCTGGGACCCCATGCCCCTTCTGTGGGCACCAACTCTTCCTCCAGTAGGAAGTTGATGTGCATAATAGTCACTAAACTCTAGTCCTTTAGGAAACCCTATCAGTTCTACCTTCAAAACACATCTAGATCTCACTTCTATTCAACATTGTACTGGGAAGTCTTCCCAGTGCAATAAGACAAGAAAATGAAATAAAAGGCATATAAATTGGAAAGGAAAGGCTGGCCCGTGGCTCACTCGGGAGAGTGAGGTGCTGATAACACCAAGGCCACGGGTTTGGATCCTATATAGGGGTGGCCGGTTGGCTCACTGGCTGAGCATGGTGCTGACAACACCAAGCCAAGGGTTGAGATCCCCTTACCGGTCATCTTTAAAAAATAAAATAAAATAAAATAAAATAAATTGGAAAGGAAGAATTAACACTATCTTTACTCACAGACAACATAATCATCTGTATGGAAAATCCTAAATAATATATTAAAAAATCTACTGTAACTAATCAGTGAGTTGAGCAAGGTTGCAAGATACAAGGTCAATATACAAAAGCTAATTATATTTCTATAAAGTAGTCCCTTCCTTATCTGTGATTTCACTTTCTGAGGTTTCAGTTACCCATGGTCAACATCAGTCTGAAAATGTTAAATGGAAAATTCCAGAAATAAACAATTCATAAGTTTTAAATTGCACGCTGCTCTGAGTAAGTAGCAAGATAAAATCTTGCACTTCCCACTCCATCCTGCCCGGGGTGTGAATCATCCCTTTGTCCAGTATATCCATGCATTACCATATAGGAAAAAACATAGCGTATACAGGGTTCAGTACTATCCACGGTTTCAAGTGTCCACTGGGGTCTCTGAACATATCCCCAATGGGTAAAGGGGGCTACTGTGTACTAGAAACAACCAACCAGCAATTAAATTTTTTAAAAATATTTAAAATAGCATCACAAAATATGAAATATTTAGGGATAAGTTTATGTTATAAATGTATGACATAATGACACAAAGAAGGTGGAGAAGGAAGTAGATGACCTAAATAACTTTGTATAGTGGTGTTTTTACTAGATCCTGTAAGGCTAAAGACAAAAAGAATTGTACACAAACACTGTATGCTAGTTGGTAAATTTGTTTCTGACAAGGATAAGGATTAGCAATTCTGAGACCATTTTACATGCATACTAAATTTGAACAAATAGGTAAATATACTAAAGTTAAGGAGAGCCAGGTTTCTCACTGTTGGAGAAATAAGCTATAAACAAACAACGGAGAAAGACTAGCATAACCCTGCGGTGCTGGAGGGGGAGCTTGATTTCTCTCTCCCTGAGTGTGAACTGGACTTAGTGACTCAACTCTAACAGATACAGTATGAAAATAGTATCTTTATAGAGAGAAACCTGACAGACACTGCCTTCACTACATGGTCAAGGCTGACGTCATGATTAAAAAGATGTGTCAATATCATGCACCTCCTAATATGATGCAATGAGAAGGACACATTACTTCTGTGATGTTCTTCCCCAAAATCCGTATTTTCAGTCTAATGAGAAAACATCAGGGGAAAAAAAAAAATTAAGGGACATGCTGCAAAATGCCTGACCAGTACTCTTCAAAAATGTCAAGGTCATGAAATACATGGAAAGACTACTCAGGAACTGTCAACAGATTGGAGGAGCTATGACAGCTAAATGCCATGTGGGATTCTGGCTTGGATCTTGGAACGAAAAAAGGACATTAATGGAAAGACTGGGGAAATCTGAATAAAGTCTGTAGCTTAACAAAAGGTATTTTACCAATGCTAGTTGCTTGGTCTTAATAATTATGCTATAGTTATGTAAGATGTTAACATTAGAGGAAGCTGGGTAAAGAATATATGGGAACTTTTTGTGTTGTCATTACAACTCTTTTTGTAAATCTAAAATTATTTCAAACTAAAAAGTAAAAACAAAACCAAAAAAACCTATCACTTAAAATAGCATAAAAATATAACATACTTAAGGATAAATTTAACAAAAAATGTGAAGACCTGTAAATAAAACTATAAAATATTGCTGAGAGAAATCAAGGAAGACATAAATAAATGCAGAGATATACCATGTTCATGGATCAAAAGACCCAATATTGTTAAGATAGCAATTCTCCTCAAATTGTTCTGTAGATTTAATCAAATCTTAATAAACACCTCAGCAACTTTTTTGTAGAAATTGATAAGCTGATTCTGAAATTTATATGAAAATGCAAAAATAGTCAAAACAATTTTGAAAAAGAACAAAGTTGGAGGACTTATTCTACCTGACCTTAAGATTTACAAGGCTACAATAATCAAGAACAGTGTAATATTGGCATAAAGATAGACATGTAGATCAATGGAAAAATAGACAACCCAAGAATAGACCCACACATATGGTCAACTGATTTTCAACAAAGGCAGAAGAGACAAGTCAACTGGGAAAGAATAGTCATTTCAATAAATAGTGCTCAAACATTTGAACAGCCATGTACAAAAAAATGAAATATAATCCTTATCTCACATCACACACAGAAAAACTTAACTCAAAATAGATCACAGACCTAAATGTAAAATTTAAAACTATAAAACTTCTAGAAAATTTAAGAGAAAAGATTTGGGACCTTAGGCAAATATTTCCTAGATACCACATTAAATGTACAACCCATTAAAAAATTGATAAGTTGGACTTAATCAAAATTTAAAACTTTTGCTCTTCAAAAGACATCATTAAGAGAGTGAAAAGACAAACCAAAGACTGGGAGAAAATATTTGTAAGTTGCGTATCTAATAAAGCACTGTAATCAGAATATATGAAGAACTCTTAAAACTCAATACCGAGAACACAAACAACATAATTTTTTGAATGGGCAAAAGATGTGAAGAGACATCTCACCAACAAAAATATACAGGTGACAAATAAGCACATGAAAAGAGGCTCTGGATGATTCATCACTAGAGAAATGCAAGTAAAACCACAATGAGATATCACTACCTAGGAGGGGTCTTCAAAACGCCCACGGAAAGACTCATATTATCTTTTAAATCCATTTTCCCATGAACTTTTTGGAGTACCCTTGTATTTGTTAAAACAGCTAAAATTAAAAGACTGTTATCCAGTATGTGGAGGAACTGGAACCCTCACACCCTACTGGCAGAAATGTAAAATGGTACAGCCACTTTGGAAAACAGTTTGATAGTTCCTTCGAAAGTTAAATATACATACTCCATGACCCAGACATTCCACTCCTAGGTATTTACCTACGAGTAATGAAAGCATATGTCCATACAACTTATACATGAATGTTCACAGAAGCTTTATTTGTAATAGCCAAAATCTGGAAACATCCCAAATGTCTATCAACAGGTGAATGGAGAAACAAATTATGACCTACCCATGCAATTGCATAGTGCTCCATAATAAAGAGGATAAACTACTGATACCCACAATGACATGGATAAATCTCAAAACAATTACGCTGAGTCAAAGAACCCAGACCACACACACAAAAGAGTAAGTTCTCTATGATTTCATTTAGATAAAACTCTAGAAAATGCAAATTAATCTACAGTGCCTGGAAGCAGATCAGTTGCTGCCTGCGGATGGGGTGGGGTGGAGGGAGGGATTGCCAAGGGGCGGGAGGACCGTTTTGTGGGCAGTGAATTTGTTCATTTACTTGAATGTGGTGATGGCTTCATATGTGGATACAAACACGTCTCTCATCCAAGTGCACATTTTCAGTATGTGCAGTTTATTGTATGTCAACTATACCTCCATAAAGCTGTTAAAAATAATAATAATTTTTCATTTATTTATTTTTTGTTTGTTTTTTTGTTTTTTGGTTGTTTTTTTTAAAGATGACCAGTAAGGGGATCTTAACCCTTGACTACGTGTTGTCAGCACGACGCTCTCCCAAGTGAGCTAACCAGCCATCCCTATATAGGATCCGAACCCGTGGCCTTGGTGTTATCAGCACCACACTCTCCCAAGTGAGCTACGGGCCAGCCTCTGATAATAATTTTTTAAAAAGAAAACCAGACTCAACCAGGAACCTCTATACTTCTCACCACTGCTGCCACAACCACCCTGGCCACCTCTGCCATCACCTCTCTTCTGAATTAACTCAGGAGCCTCTCACGGCCTCTCAGCTCTGCCTTGGCCCCGCTAACCCTTCTCGACAGAGGAGACTGAGCGATCCTGTAAAAACGCAGGTCAGGTCATGTCTCTGCTCTGCTCAAACCCTCCTTGGCCCCAGTGCTCTCAGAGTAAAAGCCCGAGTTCCATGGTGGCCATCTGCTGGTCTCTCTGACCTCTTCTCCCACTATGTCCCCCTCTCTCACTCATCCAGCCACACGGGCCTCTAGGGCAGCCATGATCCCACCTGGGTCCTCTACACTGGCTAGTCCCTCTGTCTGGAATGTTCTTCCCCCAGGTACCCACGTGCCTAACTGCCTCAGCCACTTCAGGTCTTCACTCAAATGTCACCTTCTCAGAGGGTCCTGCCTTGATCTCCCTACTTAAAACTGTGAGCCCCTCCTCTCTACTCCTGACACCCTGTCGCTACTCCACTTCCCCCTATACCACACTATGTAAAATGAACTCATTTGGGTTTTTATTTCCCTCAGCTGGAATTTGTATGGTGTTTTGGGGTTTTTAAAAATTTTTTTTTCTGTTTATTTCTTTCTGGAATTTGTACGTATTGTGCTATAGTTCACCGATGTAGCCCAAGGGCCCAAGAGAGTTATATGGCACATAGTAGGTGTTCAATAGATATTTGTAAAAGGAATGTTTAATGTGTACCAGGTACTGTTCTAAGCGTTTTCTACAGATCACAAAAACCTCCAGAAACTCTATGATTCTATAAATTCTATAATTCTCCCCATTTTACAGATGGGGAAACTGAGGCACCGAGAGGTTAAACATGCCCACAGTTATCCAACTTGGGTCATCTGGTCATTGCTTCTGGTCACACCTGCCATCTACAACCAGATTCTTCCCAGCAACTGGGGTCCAAGCCCCTCCCCTACCCCAATTCCAGGAGTTGAGTCCCATCTTATAACAACAGGAATAATAACCCTTCCTGGGTTCCTTTAGGTGGTCTCTCTGCCTTGGTCCACAAGGGATGTGAGGGGGAGTAGAAGGGCACATAAAATGCAAATTGCATCATCCCAAAGAAGGCCAGGGAGTTAAAGGGGGAAGGGGGAGGCAAAAGGGTGGGCAGAGCCCTAAAGGAGAGTGGGCTGCACGCAGCCCGTGGAGGTCCACGGCTGCTTAGTGTCAGCCTCAGATCCTGCTGAGCCATAACCCACCATGTCCTCAGGACAGAAAGCAGCCTGGGCTGCAGCTAGTTTCAGTCCCCACTCCCTCACTTCATTTATCAGATAAGAACTTACGAGGCCTGCTGCTGCCGGCCCATGAAAGGGCTCTGGGGACTCCTCAAAGAACAGACAGCCTTGGTCTGCTGCCCCGGGAACCAGACGCCCTGTGGCACCTACGCCCCCACCAGAACTGCTTCCAATCTCGTTGCGTGCATATGGAAGAGGGTCTTGGAGGCCTTGGGGCTGCTCGATGGTTTAAGCCTAACCTGACCCCACTCTGGCAGCGCCAGCTTCTCCAGCCTCTTCCCCGCTCCCGCACCTGCGGTCCTGCACCTCTCCCCAGATCCTCTGAGCAGGGGCCTTCCTTTTTCTAGCTCGTGCTCACGGGTCAGGAGTCTTGTCCCCCAACATCACTCCCTGCAGTTGGCTTCCCCTCCTGCCTGCCAGCCACCCTGCTGCTGCCTGCCTGGGCCACCTCCTGCCCTGCAAGCCCCTTGGGGTCTGCCCTGCCACTGAGCCTGCTCTCCCTGTGCCTTCTTGGCAGGTGCCCCCACCCAGATGTAGTCCTGGGCAGGTGCTGTCAGGAGACCTAACAAGGAAGGGGCTGAGGCTGGCCAGAGAACGGTCCCTGCGGTCCAGGTGCTCACACTGCGCTGGGAGAGCCCCTCCCGCCAGGCTTCCAGGGTGCAGACCTCAAGTCAGGAGCCCGGTTCACCTTCCCACTCTGAGGCTCACCACTGGCGACCTCAGCCACGTCCCTTTCCCTCTCTAGTCCTCTCAGTTTTATTCACTGTAAAATGGAGGACTCATACTGGTAAAACCCAAGTTCCTTCCAGATGGGTGAGCCTGTGCCTTCCAGAAGCTCTGGAAGAAGACAGCAGCCGAACACAGCCCACAAACGTGAACTGTGACCATAGCCAGCACACTGCCCTCCCAGAGCTCTTTCTAACCAGGATCTCGTTTTCATCTCAGTTCTTTAGGTGAGGACGGAGGATTCAGGATCCCGATCATGCAGATCAGGTAGCTGGAGCCGAGAGAAGACAGGCCTCCCCAGGACCACAGCAAAAACAGGAGCGACAATGCTGGGACCATGGCTGCTCCCCCAAGTCCTATACCCTGTCCCTTGTCCCTACTGTCTCTGCCCGAGCCAGGCCCTTCCCAGGGGCTCTGTGTGGGTGGAGCATGTGGGGTAAAGGGTCAGCTGGGATAGAAAAGCTGCTCCTTGCTCCCTTCGCCTGCCCCTCCCCAGAGCCAAGTTGGTTTCCCTTCTGGCATGGACCCCTTGGGACTGGAGTGGGAGGACAGGGACAGGTCTGGCTCGCTCTCCTCCGTATTCCCAACATGGGCCTGGCGTGTAGTAAATGCCCAGTGAATGTCTGCTGAGGGAATGGCTGCAGGAGGATGGCCCTCTCCAGGGGATGGGCGGCTCTGGTCGGCTGCCCGTGATCACTCTGACCCCACAAATAATCCCAGGTCCCTGGGGCACATGCATAGACGCCCACACGCCCGCTCACTGCCTCTCCGACCGGCCTGCCCTCCCTTGACGCCAGCTGTCCATCTAGACCAGTGATTCTACATCTAATTGTTACAGTTCTCAACTATATTCATCTAAGTTCTGTACTTATCTCTTACCTTGCTGGGACCAGCAACAAACAGTTCAGGGACAGTACCAGTCCATAGACCTCACATGAAGGGTGCCACTCTAGATTTTGTCATTTCAGGTGATAGTGTCACCCCTCCATCCCAACTTTGCCTGACAACCTCGATCGCCAGCTTCCTTCCATCCTCATGTCCGGTTGGTGGGACCCCTCCTCACCAGCCCCCAGGCCAGTACCTGGCTCTCCTGCCTTCGGTCCTGCCCCCGCCTGGCCAGGGCCAGTTTGCTAATGCTCCATGGCGCTCCCATCATCCCTGAGCTGAAACCCTTCCTGGTTCCCCTACATCAGGGCTCCAAACTCTTGAACTAAGGGCCCTCCATAGCCTGCACCTGCAGCCTCCCCGACCTGCTCTCCTTCACACTCCATGCAAACCTGGGATCCACAGAGGCCACTGCATCCGCTGGTCTACACACTCACCGTGCATCAGGACTGCCTCCTGCAAGGAATGCTCTGACCCCAACTCCTCTTCAGCTCACTAGGTCCCATCTCGAGGCCCCTCTCCTGGAAGCCTTCCCTAAAAACCTCTGGGCTTTTGGCCTCCATCCTCCAAGCTGCAGCAGACAGCCCTTCTGCCAGCCACTTGTGTGGAAGTCCAGTGTCCCACCTGGCCCTGTCATCAACTCTGCAGATGAATGTGCTCGCACCCCACAGACCCTGCAAGCAGCTGCTCCAAAATCCTCAAATTCTCCACAGCACAAGGTCCTGCAGACAGTGGGTGCTCACTCATAGAAATGTTTTATTTTTAATGCAAGGCTTTTCCTACTTAATCACAACAACCCCAGAATTACTCTCTTTCATAGAAAATGGAAATTTGAAACATGAAGGGATTCACCAAGATCACACACCCATGAGTGTCAGAATCAGGATTCCAACTCAGTTCTGTCAGCCTCTGGAGTTCAAACTTTTAAATATGTACACGTGTACTAAATGTTTGCTGATGGTAAAGGCATGCCAAGGAAACCCAATCAATGGTTGTGACCTCAAAATCTGGCAAGGCTAAATTTGGGCCAAAAAGCATTTAAAATGATGAGAAGAGTGGATTTTATAAAGCTTAGAGGCAATCATAATAAAGATCTAAAAATACAAATATTTATGTACCAAAGAACATAGCATCAAAATCCATAAAGCAGAAAATTATAGGAGATTTGAGGAGAGATTAAAGTACATTGGGAATAGGAGACCTTAGTCCTCTCTTCTCATTCCCTGACAGATCGAGTGAACAAAAGCAAGAGTCTAGAATAGTTTGCTGACGATGAAGTTGACATAAACCCAAAGACCCAAATATACACATGTGGGCAGACATGCTCCAAACGTCTGCCGCATCCTCCACTTAAAGATCAGCTCATCCACTGTGTATTTCACTGCTCAGCCAGACATGCAGACATTCAGGTACGCACATAGCTGCACGCTCATAGGGACAAAAGTTTGGAAATATTTGCACCAAACTGTTACATTCTCTGGACCATGGGATTCGGCGTGAGTTTTACCTTCTTTTTGTTTCTCTATATTTTACAATGTGTCTACAACGAATGTTTATCACTTGTTTTTTGACACAAGTGCATGGCACATGAGAATTCTAGTTCGTTGAAAGATCGCATGATGCAGATTCCAGTTAAACCAGGTCTGCCCCCCATCTCTCTCCACACCGGCAGGTATGAGGACTCAGTGAGCAGAAGCTCAGGCCTTGTAAGCAGAAGGCTCCAGGCCCACAGTGATGGCTCGAATCTCTCCTCCTCTGCCCTCACCCCCTGGCCCCACCCAGTACAGGTCCTCGTCACTTTCAACCAGGATCAACACCCCACTTCCCAATAGGTCTCCCAAGCTTCAGTCTCTTCCAGCACCTCTGTCCCCTCCCCACCAACCATGTCACCACCACCCCCTTCTTAAAACATTTCCATGGCTCCTGACTGTCCTTAGGATAAAGCCCAGGGCCAGTATATAAGGTCCTGCTAACTTTTCTAGTGTCACTCTAGCCCCTTCCCTGTTCTCTACATCCAAAGCCCAAGACATGTTGTGTTCCGAGTGTCCCGCCTTTCTCCCGAATTCTCCATCTGCTCTCCTTTCTCTGTTCCTTTGCTCCTGCCTCTCCTTCTACCTCAACCATCATAAAGCAACTTTTCCCTCTGCTCAAACATCACCTCCAGTGGGAATTCCTCCTCGATTGTCCCCAGACACAGCAGCCTTTGCTGAGCACCCTCAGACCCTGCTGCACAGGTGCATTTTATAGTAGGACCCACACTGATCCCCCCCACCAAGTCAAGCATATTAAAATGTATCCACATCACATACTAAATAGAATTGATGGCCATAAACAAGATTTAAAAGGTTTTTGCAATTTTTCATTTGAAATTTTGATTACTTTCTGTTTTGCTGTTTTCTTCACATTTTTTTCTTTTTTTTTTTTTTAAAGATGACTGGTAAGAGGATCCTAACCCTTGACTTGGTGTTGTCAGCACCACGCTCACCCAGTGAGCCACGGGCCGGCCCTTCTTTGCATATTTTGAAGCTGGTGTTTTTTTCTTAGGTCGCCAACATTTTTGAGGGCAAAAAAAACAGCCTATAGGACCTGATCCCTGAGCCTCCAATGCCAAGGATTCAGAAGGTCCCCCTAGCACTGACCACCACTATTGGGTGTTGCAGAGAAATGGGGGTTTATCCACCTGTCTCCTTCTTGGGACGGGGGGCCTCAAAAGCAAGGGCAGTGCCTGGGTCCCTCTGTGTCCCTGGAATGAATGAAATCTATCTTTGTCTCTCTGAATCTAATTTAATGCAACTCATCTTTATTTCTTCATCTGTTGACAACACTTCTATAATTGATAGCTGTTCTTTCTAAAGATCTCTGCTCATCTGAACATCCAGCTGTGTGCAGCTGAGAGCCTACCACACACCCGTGCGCTGCCACACTTGAACCTCATGACAACTCCATGAATATATATCCTGTTGTCCCTGTTTTACAGATAAGGAAACTGAGGCTCAGAGAAGGGAACCAGCTTGCCAGTAAGAGGTCACAGAGCAAGGACAGTGTGCCTCCAAGTCCTCCCCGGCCCCGCTCATGGCCTTGTGCCCATGTAATCTGTCACTTCACTCGCTCCTTCTCCATTTCCCACTTCGAGGCAAGACACAGACCTCGTCTCCACCCATACACCTCATCCTGCCAGTAGCAGGGTTGTCTCAGCAGCATCACCCCCTTCAATCCCATAAACATTCCCTGAGCTCCTACTATGTGCCAGGCACTATGCTGAGAACTGGAGCTAAAGTGATGAGTGGCAAGGTCACCAGGTTGAGAGCTCCTCAAGGACAGGGACCAAACCAGAGCGGAGAGATGGCAGGACCTCGTCAACCCACTTGCAAGTGCCCCGTTCCTGAAGGAAGCTGGTTTCACTTTGAGGTTGTTGGAGATTGTCACCTTACCACACCCACTACACCTCCAAAGCCAGGAGGGAACCCCTCAGCTGCCCCTCCTCACCTATGTCGGGCCTGTTCCTCCCCTCACCCCGCAGCCTCTGGGCTGGGGGAACCAGCCATCCCAGAGCCCTCCACTGGGTCTATGGAAGAGCACGGGGACAGGTCTGGCCCACCTGCTGTCCATCCTTTGGGGTCTCTAGGCCACAGCATCAACACCCTCATGAGGGCTCCCAAAGTGACCCTCCTAATAACTCCCTGCATTTGTAGAGCACTTTACAGTTTGCAAAAAGGCTTTACCTCCTGTCCTTCATTCGACCCTCTCCCCACCCTAGCTCTGGGTAAGGAATTAATTATCCAGGTCACTCAGCTCCCAGCAGCAGGAGCCAGGACCAGGACCCAGGAGTCTAGACTCCAGGCTCAATGTAGAAGAGCCTGCAAGTTCTGCTCATGCCTCAGGACCTCAGGAAGACCCCCTTTTTCTAGACCTCAGCTCCCTGTCTGGACAATAAGAGGGTACAGCTGGACAACCTCTAAGTTCCCTTCAGATTTCAACATGCCCAGAGTCTGCCGTGGTAAGGAAGGCTGGCCATTTTACAGAGGAGGAAACTGAGGCAGAGCTTTCCAGAGCTGCCACAGTGGCTGGGCGCCCTGTCCCCGCACCATGCCATTGGGGGAGGCAGCACATTCCAGCAGGACCAGCAGGGTGAGTCACCAGATATGGAAATGATGCTGGCACAAGAGAGGCTCAGGGCCGGGAAACTTACCCCCACCGAAACCACAGCTGAGGAGGGGTAACCGTGGGGTTCCTGTGATTCGCCCAAGACGGTGGTGCAGGCTGCCAGGTGCAGATTCAGGCAGCCAAATGGTGTACATGGTGTGCCTTTTAGCCCAAGGGCGTGGAAGCTGCCCAGACCTCCAATAATAATAATAATCACAATAAACATAACAACAGCACACAGTGGTTTGCTATTGTGTCAGGGCACTTTACACCTGTCACCTCCTTTACCTCTGGACAAAGCTGCCAGGTGAGTATGATGTGGCCCCATTTTGGAGATGAGACCCCAGGGCTCAGAGAGACTAAGGAGCCCAGGTCACAGGGCTGGAGAATGGGGCGCCCTGCTCTGACCACCCCAAAGCCCTCATCCTCTGCACCCTGCCTGGTGGCTCGAGCTCTCTCTTGTCCCACACAGTCAAGGCACATTTCGACTCAGTGGCCTGGCTGAGGCCCTGGGTGGGGAGAGTCAGGGCGCCTCACTGAGAGGCCAGTGACCTGGGCTGATTCCGGCTCAGCCCCAGACCTGGAGCAGGTGGGAGCTCTCCTGAGCCGCAGTTGGCAAAACTAAGAGTTTGACCTGGAGCGTCATCGAGGTTTTCCTTAGGCTGTGACATTCACGATGTCTCTGGAGGCCTGTTGAACTTCACCCACGGGCCAGGCTGAGTCTGACACAGGGGCCTGGGCAGATGGAGAAGGCTGAGCCCTCCGAGATGGCTGAAGCAGCCCAGTGCCCCCACATGCAGCCAGCTAAAGGTGCCTGCCATTGCCCGACAGCAATGTGTCTGAGCTGGACCTGGAGCCAGGCCAGTGGGGCTCCTGGATCCTGGGATGGAGGGTACGACTCACGAGCCCAGGCTGACACTCCATAGTTCCACCCCAGGGCTGTTCCCACAGGGAGCACCAAGGACCCCTAAGCAAAGATGGGAGCAGACTGGGGGTGACCAGGAAAGCAGGGCCAGCAGCCAGCCCTGACAGGCCCACAGCCTGGGCTGGGCTCCAGGCCTCAGGGGAGACAGCCACGTGGGAGTGGAGGGTGCAGCTCTCTGGGAACGAGGGAAGACAGGGGGAGACCCTTGGTGAGGGAAGGACAGGAGGGGGTCTCCATCCCATGAGGGGGCAGGGGCACATCTGTGATGAAAAGCAGGACCCTTCTTAGGACTGTGGGCCTACCCAGCAGCCCAGACCCTGGTACCCTTCCTTTGACGTCTCCACCTCAGCCCACTCCCCCCATCTCTCTCTCTCTCTCTCTCTCTCTCTCTCTCTCTCTCTCTCTCACATTCCTCTGGGAGTCGATCAGGGCTTGAATGACACCCCAGATGACTCTTTGCTATTAATTCCCACACACAGAATGGGTCCCTTGTTCTCCTCTCCCGGAGGAATGGCCGTGGCCAAAGCCATCCCAAGAGTTCCTGACTTAACCCTTCTCCTGGCTGCTCCTCCGCATGTCCCCACACCCAGGGCCACGGGGCCAGCAGGGGTGGGTGCAGAGAGGAAGTCTCGGAGGAAGAGGGGTTCCTTCCAGCCCAGAGGTCCTGGAATAAAGTCCCCAGGCTGGTAGAGCAGGACCCCCCAACCTGCCCAGGAAGCCTGACCCCAGCTCCTTCCGTGAGGGTCTCAGCCAGGCCCTGGTGGCCAGGAGACCTCTCCAGTGGAGTGTGGGACGTCCAGGCTCCACAGCCCTCCAGGGCTGGCCTGCTTTCTCTGGCACCCAGGGAGTATCCTTCAAGGGGCAGGTGGGAGGCTCAGTCTCTCAGCCCACCCTGGCCCTGAGGGGGTTAATGTGGACTGGAGGCAGGACACCACCTGTCAGGGCAGGTCGCTGAGGAGAGATGAGGTGCCTGTGGCCTCTTTTGATCCTCTGAGCCTGAAGGACAAGGAGGAATTGCTGTGTTGAGTAAAAGCCCATCACCCCCTCTCTCCCTGCCCCCCCACTCCAGAGGCGAGAAGAAAAGGCCAGCTTAGACAATGAGGGCAGAAGAGCTTCACAGGCCATCAAAGCCAGCCCCTCACTGTTCAGATGGGGAAACTGAGGCCCAGAGAGGGGGAGAACGTGGCCCCTGTTCCTCTGCAAATTGGTGACACAGCTTAGTACCCAGGTCCCTGGCTTCTGGAGCAAGATGATGCCTCCTTTCCCACATCCCTCCACTTCCACTTCCCATCCTCTCCCTGCCTCTGTCCCAATCTTGCAGGCCTGGCCCTGTGGCCTTGAGTAAATCATCTTGGCTCTCTAGGCACTGGAAAGCTCACACGACGGGGACACAAACACCTGCTCTACCGCAATATTGGTAGCCTTAGCCTCTTGCTGCAGGATAGGGTACAGGTCCGTCAGTCCACCACTCAGTGAGGATCATGTTCCAAGGAGGCTCAGATTCTTCCTCCCACCTTATCTCCTGTCCCCCAGCAGACACAGCTCTGTGGGAGCATAGAGGCAGAGATCCCCAGGGCAGCCGGAGAAGGGCACTCAGGCAGCAGCAGATAAGAGGGCAACAGGAAGAAGGAGACGGGGTGCAGGGCACAGGACAAGAGAGGAGCAGGGCGAGCCAGGCACGCAAGTGGACCAGGCCAGGTGGAACCAGGTGCCAAGGGCCTGGAAGGTCAGGACAGGAGGCATGGTGCCCTCCGCCTGAGAGCGGCTCTGCAACCTTTTGCACAAGCCTCGGTTTCTCCAAGTTGTCACCTCCCCAGTCTCTCTCATTTTCCCGGACCCCTCCACCAGCCTCCCCAGATTTCCCATAGACAAAGCCAGGGCAGGTGAGGGATGGCAATGGCATGGGACAGAGACAGACACACGTGGAGAGAGAGAGACAGAGATGGAGACTTTGAGAGCAGAGACAGGGGCTGGAGAAGGAGGCAGAGCCAGGGCAGAGAGCACCAGACGGGGAAGGGCACTGGGAGAGGGAAACAACCAGCAGAGGGTCGAAATTCAGAAGCCTCCCAGCCAGAGAGAGGAGGCTACAGACAGAAAGGGGAGAAAGAGGAGGCAACAGAGAGAGAGAGAAGGAAATCAGGGCAGAGACCGAGATGAAAATGAAGGGAGAAGGAAAAGTCAGGAGGAAAAGATCTTCTGAGGAGGGGAAGGAGGAGGGATGGGGGGGAGGAGATGGGAGGGAGGAGGGAACAGGGAGGAGGGGGAGGAGGGAGAGGGGGAGGAGGGAGAGGGAGGAGGAGGAAGATGGGGAAGGGGGAGGGGGAGGGGGAGGAGGTAGAAAGGAGGAAGGAGGAGGGGGAGAAGGGAGGAGGGGAAGGAGGGGGAGGAGGGGATGGGGAGGAGGGGGAGGAAGGATGGGGAGAAGGGGGAGGAGGGAGGAGGGAGGAAGAGGGGGAGGAGGGAGGAAGGAGGAGGGAGGAGGGGGAGGAGGGGGAGAAGGGAGGGAGGAGGGGGAGAAGGGAGGGAGGAGGGAGGAGGGGAAGGAGGAGGAGGAGGGAGGAGGGGAAGGAGGGGGAGGAGGAGGGGAGGGGGAGGAGGGGGAGGAAGGATGAGGAGGGAGGAGGGGGAGGAGGGGGAGGAAGGAGGGAGAGGGAGGAGGGAGAGTAGGGGGAGGAGGGAGGAGGGGGTGGGGGGAGGAGGGAGGAGGGGGAGGGGGAGGAGGGGAGGAAAGAGGGGGAGGAGAGGGAGGAGGGAGGAGGGGGAGGAGGGAGGAAGGAGGATGGAGGAAGGGGAGAAGGGAGGAGGAGGAGGGAGGAGGGGGAGGAGGGAGGAGGGGGAGGAGGGAGGAGGGGGAGGAGGGAGGGAGGAGGGGGAGGAAGAGGGAGGAGGAGGGAGGGAAGAAGAGGAAGGGGAGGGAGGAGGGGGAGGAGGGGGGAAGAGGGGGAGGAGGAGGAGGGAGGGGAGGAGAAGGAGGAGGAGGAGAAGGAGGAGGGAGGAGGGGGAGGAGGGGGGAGGGGGAGGAGGGAGGGAGGAGGGGGAGGAAGAGGGAGGAGGAGGGAGGGAAGAAGAGGAAGGGGAGGGAGGAGGGGGAGGAGGGGGAAGAGGGGGAGGAGGAGGAGGGAGGGGAGGAGAAGGAGGAGGAGGAGAAGGAGGAGGGAGGAGGGGGAGGAGGGAGGAGGGGGAGGAGGGAGGAGGGAGGAAGGGGAGGAGGAGGGAGGAGGGGGAGGAGGGGGAGGAGGAGGGAGGAGGGGAGGAGGGGGAGGAGGGGGGAGGGGTAGGAGGAAGGAGGAGGGGGGAGGAAGAGGAAGGGGAGGGAGGAGGGAGGAGGGGGAGGAGGGGGGAGGAGGGGGAGGGGGAGGAGGAAGGAGGAGGGGGAGGAGGAGGGAGGGGGTGGAGGAGGGAGGAGGGGGAGGAGGAGGAAGGAGGGGGAGGAGGAGGGAGGAGGGGGAGGAGGAGGAAGGAGGGGGAAGGGAAGGCAGCTCAGGGTCCTCCAGGCTCCTCTGCGTTTCTGGTTCCCTGCAGCCTGCACCCTCCCACGGCAGGGCCTGTTCCCTGCGGTCTGTGCACCTACTGTGCTCCAGTAGCACAGAAGGCTGTGGCTGGTCTCTGCAGCCCTCGCCTTCCTGAGCCGGGGCCACAGCAGGGGAAGATGCCATGGAGCCCAGAGGGGTGGCTTGCCCATGTGGTGGGAGTTTCTGTGCTGGGGAGGGGGGCCTTATAGACCATCTATCCCAATAGTACTCCCACCAGGTACATCATAATCACTGCAGAGTTTTTAAAACTACAGATTCCCACCAAAATCTATGACTCTAAATGGGGGCTGGGAACCAGTATTTACACCAAGCTCCCCAGAGCTTGCTGCGTCACCAGGTTTGGGCCACACTGGTGGATGAGGAGATCGATAGTGGCCAGAGAGGGGCTGTGTCCCACCCAAGGTCACAAAGCAATTCCCGGCAGAGCCAGGCCTCCCAGGTCCCAGCCTGGGGCTCTTCCTCCTGTACAGCGGAGCTGCTGGGTGGGTCTACCCCGTGCCAGACACAGAAGGAGGGTTTAAGAGGGCAGTGCCCTCTCCCTTTCCCTCTGTCCCCTTAGCCTCAAGGCCAGGGCCCAGCTCTCCAGGGGCTGCCAGGGCACTCACCACCTTGAGGCCCAGAAATCAAACTGGGGAGAGGAAGGCATTGGCCAGGATGGCAATTCTATCCCCCATTTCCCCGCCCCCGTCCACTTAGTGCCAAGGCCTGGGGCTGCGAGCCCTCGCCAGAGGTGGGGGTGGAGGGTGGGGCAGGAGGAAGGAGGAGAAGACATGGGTGCTTCCTGTCCCCCCCCACCTCCCTGAGCCCAGGGCTGGGTCCCCCGGGGCGGTGGTGTCTGAAGCTGACAGATCTGCCCTGTCCTTCCTGCCTGCTGGGGGAAGGGGTGGCGCTAGCTCAGATCCCCCATTCCCTCCTCCCCTTCCCTAGGTCTTTTGGATCTTGGCTTCCCACTAAACCCAGCCTGATGGCCCAGGGGCCCCCAGCTCCAGAAGAAGGAAGGGCACTAGACTGGGAATGTCGATGCCTGCTACCATCACGTGAGAGGCCCTGGACAAGCCTCCTCCTTTCTCTCATCTCCACTCACCCCCATCCATCCCCCCCATTCATTCATTCGTTCATTGGGCACCTCTGGTATGCCCTGCCCTCAGCTGATCACCGAGGATTCATGAAGCTGCCCTCATGAAGCTAACAACCTCATGGGGAAGACAGACAGTGAATAACTAATCTGGCAATAAATATGTAATCATAAATTGCAATGAGTGCTATAAAGGAAAAGCCCAGGATGCTATCAGAGAGAACACTGGTACCGGAAGATCAGTGGAGGTGTCTCTGTAGACATGACCTTTAGGCAGACCCCTTTAGGCTGACCCCTAAGAGGGGACGTGTGGGTCCTGCCCTCACAGGGCTAACAGGAATGACATGACCCCAGGCCAGGGGACAGGCCCACTGGGGAGACAAGAAGTGGGGCAGGATTTTTCATGAGCTATCCCCTCAGACAATGAGGTCCAACAACCATTTACTGAGCACCTGCTGTGTGCTCACATGTCCAGTCCTGAGCAGCTGGCCAGGTGGGAGATGTGGACCTTTTCCCGTAGAAAACGCAAACCTCTGAAAGTAGATCTGATAGAGCCCCTGGTGATGTCAGAAGCCAACTCCCTCATTGCACAGATGAAGGATGCGCCCAGAGAGGGTGGCTGACTACCCCAAGATCACACAGCAAGAGTTGGGATCTTGGGGGCTGGCCG
Source organism: Cynocephalus volans (assembly GCF_027409185.1). Lineage (NCBI taxonomy): Eukaryota > Metazoa > Chordata > Mammalia > Dermoptera > Cynocephalidae > Cynocephalus > Cynocephalus volans. Next base: position 12,282,305 of record NC_084471.1, read on the forward strand.
GTTAACTTCGTTGGTAGAGCGTGGTGTTGGTAACACCAAGGTCAAGGGTTCAGATCCCTGTACCAGCCAGCTGCCAAAAAAAAAGGGTTGGAACCTTGGCTGAGTCGGAGCACTCCGCCCACTGCACCTGCCAAAGCTGTCAATGAGACTTTAACTTGGGGTTCTAAGCCTAAAACTGGAGATATTCAAACTCTCTGATTTCTCAACTTGCTACCCGGTAGGGAGGAGAGACAGATACAAAGCAGACTCGGCCAAAGGTGGCTGGGGTGGGTGTGCACAGAGCCCTCAGCCTGGAGGCTTCACAGATGCTACACTCTCTGTACAAACCCAAACTCCCTGAAACACAAACATACCCCCAAGTCTGTGCCTGAGGCCCCCGCTCTGGTCTCAGCAAGCTCAACTCTTTACCCTAGAAAGGGAAGAGATTCACCTGGGTTTATCATAGCCAAGCCATTACCACCCCTGCTACATTAGCCATCCCACCTGGAAAATGTTGCACATCAGTAAGCATTTGAAATGATGAGAGAAGGCGACTACTACATCTCGTGTTTGTCTGGGCACTGTGCTGAGCTCTTGCCATTCCTTGTTTCTTTTCATCTGTGTGACATTCCCATGAGGCAGGTACTGATCTCATTTTACAGATGAGGAGATCGAGGTGTAAGAAGATTACCTTACTTGGCTCTGTCCTGCATCCCACCGCTGGTAAGTGGGGCAAGGGCTGGCCTTGATCTGGTCTCTCCAGCTCCAGATCTCAGGCTTGTCCTCACCCAGCTCGCCTTTTCCTTACAAAGTGGCATCATCAAAGCATAAGGAAACCTCATTGCAGGGAGGGCCCTTTGAGCTCACACAAACACTGAAATCCCACTGGATCACCCATTTTCACTTTTAGGGGACGGACGTGACCATGTGAGAGCAGGAAGGTGGGTGTCCTTGGTTCCTGAGTTGTGCCCTGGATGACAAAGTAAAGGGACAAGGAATCCAGAGTAGGAAGACCCAGGTGCCTTAATCACTTCCTTAAGGCGGGCAACCCTTCCCCCAAGCAGCCCGCTGCCTGCCAGTGGTAGAAGGACAAAGGCCTCTATCAGCTACCTGCAGCCCACTCTGCACAGACAGAATTTAAAGGCAGCTCCAGCCCCCCTCAGGGGCAAAATTAATGGTCCCATGTGATGCAGGCCACCCTTGGCCCCCGTCTCTTCTTCCTCTCTCCACCTCCACCACTCTCTTCATCTCGTGCATGTCTGCACCATGTTGCCTAATAAGTGTCTGGAATGCGTGGATGAATGAATGAACTCCAGCTCCCTGATAATCTCCCTGAAGACAAGGTGCACGCCTGTCCCTCTTCATTTACCCCCCACACAGCAGAACCTTGCCTAGGATAGGTCCTCAGCCCCCCAATACCCTAGGGGCAAAAAGTCATGGCAGAGACGTCCAGTTCTGTCACTAAACAGTCACATGACCTCAGTCACTCGCCCCTTTCTATCTTGGTTTGATGGGCTGGTGATGTAGCCCTTGCTCTGCCAGCCTCCGAGGTTCCTAGGAGCAGATGGGGGGACATCTGATGACAGCACTTCAACAGGATAAGAAGCAGTGACTACTATGAAACCCAAGGTCAACCAACAGCCACCCTTTGTGGGTAGATCCCCAAGATGCTAATAACAATAGCTGCCATTTTCCAGGCCCCATCATGTGCCAGACACTGTCCTAGGTGTTTACATACATTATCTCATTTAATCCTCACCACAACCTGGAAGGAAACTGAGACTCAGAGACCTTAAGTCATTTGCCAAGGACACACAGCTTATCAGCCAGGGTGTCAGGATTCAAACCCAGAGCCGTCTGACTCAGGGGCACCTGCTCATTCTGCACACATGCTGCCTATATGTTCACCTACAAGTTATCTGGTCACTGACATCACTGCATACCTTCTGTGTGCCAGGCATCACGGAAGAGGGTGAGAAGGACCCACTCCCAGGTATACGCCCCAGCAGAGACAATGTCCTGCTGCAAAGGTGAGCAAGGCAGGAGGTGTCCCCAGGGCAGGGATGGGCTGGCTGGGGCCTGGGCCACACAGCAGAGGTGGGGAAGGTGGGCGTGGCTTCAGCTTAGGTCAAGGGGGGAGGGCAAGGTGAGGTGTAGGGGCCATGGATTGTGGGGGCACTGAGGAAATGGGGACCACATGCTAAGGGACGTCCAAAATCTCCCTGAGTCAGAGCTCCTTAGGGGAGCACCTCACCTTTTTCCTTGATTCTCACGAGGGAGGAAGGTAGAGGGAGAGAAAAGGAAGCAGGTGGACTCCAGAGCTGGGGAAGGAGCAGGAGGGGATAAACCAGATAGAAAATCACAGGCGGAAGCTGAGGACTCTGAAGGTATAAGGGACACAGGGGCCTGCGGGGCAGGGCTGTATTCTATTCAGCCCCATCCCTTTCCCAGGCCTGATACCCAGGAAACATCAAACTGGGTTGAACGGAGCTAGAGACCAAGGCAGGACCACCCCATGTAAGGGACACCTGGGGGCCATGGTGCCTCCAAATCTGCCCTTAGTGACTACATCCTTTCTAGAATAGGGTGAAACTGGGCTGGCCTGTCGCTCAGTGGTTAGAGCGTGGTGCTGATAACACCAGGGTCCAGGGTTTGATCCCGGTACTGGCCAGCTGCCAAAAAAAAAAAAAGTAGACTAGAATGAAACTGTATTCCATCAAAACTCCATCAGATACTAATAGGTGGTAAAAAGAACAATAATTGGGGATTAATATTTGAAAGAAAGAGCCATTTCTTAACTGCAGAACTTAGAACTTTTAGCATGCTAACAGATCCTGCAGTCCTAAAAAATAGAAATAAAAAGCAGTGTTTCCCAAATGTATTTACCCACAAAACTGTCTTTCGAGAGATACCTATCAATGTCCTGAGGAACACCAGGGGTCTGAGGCACCACCTTGGAAGTACTGGGTCAGGCACTGGCCTCTTTTTTTTTTTTTTTTTTTAAAAGATGACCGGTAAGGGGGATCTTAACCCTTGACTTGGTGTTGTCAGCACCACACTCAGCCAGTGAGCGAACCGGCCATCCATATATGGGATCCGAACCCGGGGCCTTGGTGTTATCAGCACCGCACTCTCCCGAGTGAGCCACCGGCCGGCCCTGGCCTCTTGTTTTGAAATACAATCATGGACTATCAATCTGGAAATGCCCTCAGAGGTAATCAAGCCTGCCCTTCATTTTACAGGTGGGAAACTGAGGCCCAGAGAAGGAAGAATGTTGCCAAGACAACACAGGGCCTCTGCAGCCTTTGGGACTTGACGTCAGCCCTTGGGGCTACAGGGGCCCAGCTCCAGTGGCCCATGAGGCTGTGGAGAACTTGTTTGTGCCGAGTTCTGGGTTTCCATACAGGTCTCTCCCATCAAACCCCAATCTTTTGAAGCCAGAGTCTGGTCTCCATCACTTCCTGCACAGAGGGTACATTCACAAAGTTCACAGCAGCATGAGAGATTCAGGGGAGACACCACGAAGGGCCTTCCAGCGGCTGGGTTTGGATGACAAGAGCGGGCCATCTCCTTCTCTGAAGGCTTCTAAGAAGAGGGCAGAGGCCAGGCTGCCCCGAGGCAGCACTGGGCACTGGCCCCAGCTTCCTTGTTCCCAGAGAGGGTGGGGCTGGGAAGGAAGGAAGATTCAGGCCCCAGGCCCTGGGAGCTGCCTTCCTGGCCCAGGTCCGAGACCCTCAGCTTGGACCAGACACAGGGAGGGGTGAGAGCCCCTGTTGGGACAGACCCTGGAATGCCTCCTCCTCCCCCAGAACCCAAGCCCTCTGCCTCCAGGAAGCCGCTCCTGCCTGCTCCAGCCTCCTCGGTCTTTTCCTCCTTGGAACTCTGACAACTCAACTCAGGAAGATGACCCGAGATGGGGCTGGGTCCAACAAGGGAGGCATGGCCCTGCCCTCAGGGTGCTCCCACTAGGAAATGGAGACCAGCCTGTGCAGGGGAAGGTGAGGCAGATGCGAAGATACCTCCTCCTCCTCCACAGGAAAGGAAAAGAGGAAAGGAACTCCAAGCAAGGCGCCCAGGAGTGCGTCCCTGAAGACGGCCTCTGAGCTGAGCTGCAAGCCGTGGTCAGGCCTCCAGCAGACAGAGGAAGGGACAGGAACAGCGCTCCAGGGGTTTGGGGGGAGCAGAGCAAGTGAGAGGCCCAGCGGGAAAGGAGCAGGAGACGAGAATAGGCCGTGTGGGTGCCCCAGGGTCTAGTGGCAGTAGTGTGGCTGGGCTTGGCAGATAAACGACAGGTCCTGGTCCACACCCCACCATCATTAGCTGGGTGAACTCAGGCCTGGAATCTCTATGTGCCTCAGTTTTCTTCCTAAAATGAGAATAAAGGTCCGGCCCATGGCTCACTCGGGAGAGTGTGGTGCTGAAAACACCAAGGCCCCGGGTTCGGATCCTATATAGGGATGGCCGGTTGCTCACTGGGTGAGCGTGGTGCTGACAACACCAAGTCAAGGGTTGAGATCCCCTTACTGGTCATCTTTTTAAAAAAATAAAAAAATAAAAATAAAATAAAATAAAAAAACAAAATGAGAATAATAGTAGCCCCTACTCATAGGGATGTTGAAAAGATGAAGGAGTCAAGTGACAGGGTCCCTCAGAGCTGGGCCAGGCCACAGCGAGGGTGGGCAGGGAGGCCCACCCATGAAGGGGAGCTTATCATACCCCACCCTGGGGGCTGAGACGACATCCCGATGTTGGGCAGATTATAAACTGCTCTGGAACCGAAGTTCACCCCACCATACCTCCCAGTACCGGCCTAATACCTAAGTTGTTTTCTCTAATCAACACTTATTGAGCAGTTACTACGCTAGGTACTTTTATGTGTGTTCGTATCTGATTCTCTCATCCACTTAGGGATATAGTGGGTATATAAAATGATCAACATTTCACACATGCAAAAACCAAGTCCTGAGAGGTTACGAGCATAATTTGCCCAAGGCCCCTTGAATAGTGGTGGTGGGATTTCCTGACTCCACATCAATTTCCACTACTCCCAGACTGAGGACAACACAGCCTTGTCCAGAGGTGAAGGTGGCCTAGAATATGTTCGGGGAGCTCCCACACACCAATACACTCTCCCAGACTAAGCTGCATGGGATGGCTTTTGTCTCTGTCACTACTGTCTTTGACCCCAACCCCGTGCCCCTCAGCCCTCCACCTCCCCAGTGCATGGGCCCACCCCCACCACACCCGAAACTCCCCAGACACCTCAATATAACCTGCAGCTCTGGCCTCCAGCTCTGGGGTCCACAGCCCAACCCCCCTCCCCACTCCCTGGAGATTTTGGCTCTGGCAGGGGGTCATTCACAACCTCAGGCTCCAGAGACACCTGTGAGAGACAGCAAGGCTCCCAGGGAAATCCAACAAAATAAACAGGTCTGCATCTCATCCCCAGAAACTCAGAATTAAGTAGCCTGGGGTGGAATCTGGGCTTTACAAGTGATTCTGGCAACAAGAATTAGATCCCATCCTAGGCAAGCTCCTGTTAGAAATGCAGATTCTCAGGCCCCAGCCCAGACCTGAAGAATCAGCACGCACCTACACCTCTAACAGGCACTGCCCTAGACCAACTCGGTCCCACAAGCCAGCCCCTGTGACAGTCCCCTTGGGAGGGGGAGCACAGGCCCGAGAGAGCCAGTGAGAGGACAGCAGGATCCCCAGGTCATACACATGCAGTGCTTAGAGGAGGTAAATGCTTCCCCCGTGTCCCCTTATCTGATCTTCAGCCTTGTCCTTTGAGGGAGTCGGAAAGAAAGTCTCATACCTGTGTGGGGAAACCGAGGCTGGGGAAGATGCTCAGCTTGCCCAGAACCATCTCTGATCCCTGCATGGCCCCTGGCTCTACCGAACAGATTTCCTGACCTTCATCTCAGTGTGTCCCCAGGGGCAGGTAGGGAGGGAGTGTGACCATTCCTCCATGTGACAGATGAGGGACCTGGGACCCTGGGCAGGAACCACGGGCAGAGCCTCCCACAAAGCAGGACCAGCACTCTGAGGAAGAGGACAGGGAGCTGAGGGGTTAAGGGTCACTGCCGACCCAAGGCAGGGCACAGCGTCATCAGTGGGCTTCATGTTTGACTGACAGGATTTCGTTTCCTCTCCTCCTCTAAGGGGCCATCTTCTGGGACAAGCCTTAATGGAACCCAGGCTGGATCCCAGGAGAATCCTGTTGCTCCTGCAAAGCCTGCCCCACCCATGGAAGGACGGCTGATTTCCACATTGCACTCACACCCTGGGCCCCTGCCTGCTGGGGAATAAAAACCCGGGAGGGAGGGAAACAGGGAGGGCAGGCCATAGAGTCCCCAGACACCACGCCTCTCCACGGATAGGGATGAACCCTCCTTAAGGGCAGATTTGATGGGGGGAGGGGGAAGTGAAGTAAGGGGTCACAAGACTCCCTGGGGAGGGCTCAGGAATGAGGGGTAAAGGGACCCTTTCCACCCTGAGCAGGGAAAGGAGCAGAAGGTGGCACTGGCCATCCTGGCCGTCCAGCCAGGGGCAGAGGCCCAAGTGTCATTAGCCAGGATCTCACCCCCTCTCCAAACTCCTTGCTGTCCAGGAATGAGTATGGACCTTCACCCTCTACTGCTGGAGAAAACTGGGTCCCCAGGGCCTAGCATGGGATGGAGGACAGGGCTGTGTTTACAGCAGGCGGTTCCCCCACCACAAACGCAGCCCTGGTCATCTGACAGCCCTTCCTGCGCAGCCCTGCAGGCCCACCTGCCTCATCTAGCACCTCTCGGCAGAAAACCCAAGCACAGCAGGGACAAGGAAGGGACAGGGAGAGAGGGAGCGTCCCCTCTGTCTAGCGTGGCTTCTCTGTGGACGCAGCGAGCGGGCTACCCCCACCCCCATCCTGGCACAGCTGGGACAAGGAGGGTAATGGGGGAGGCAGGGAGCTGGAGAGGGCAGCGGCGGTGGGACCCCACACCCGGCTTCCTAAACCTGGGCCCTCTCCTTCCACAGCCACCCTCCCTGCCCCAAAGGGTCTCAGGCCCAGTCACAGACATGGCAGGGAGCAGAGAGGTCCTCCCTTGAAGAGGAGGAACCAAAGGGTGGAAGGATGAATGGGGACCCACCGGGAGAGAGAGATGCCAGGCAGGCGGGCAGCGGGCGGGCAGCAGCGGGTGTCGGAGACTGCTGCGGGGCAGCCGGGACACGACTGGCCGGATGCTCGTCCCTCCGTCCCTCTGTCCATCCAGGGCGGCTCCTCTCTGGGCGGTTCTGAGGCCGGGCGGGCGCTGTTAAAAAGCTTTTTATGTGTGTGCGTGTTAATCACATGGTTGCCGTTCACCTGTATTTCGAACAAAGGCAGCTCACTGTTTCAAGGCCCCGAACAAGCGTCTGGGCACAGGGAAGAGAAGGGAGGCGGGGGGAGGAGGGTTGGCAGCGCCGGGGGTGGCGTCGAGGAAAACTGGGGGGAGATTGTCCAAGGCCAGCGAGCGAGAGAAAGAGAAAACCCTTATCAAACTCCTAATTCACTGGGCTCCGAGGCCCAGACACACTGGCCCGATTGTCTGGCTGGTTGTGTGTGTGTGAGCATGTGTGTGTGTGTGTCCCAATGTCCGCTCCCCTCACCCCCAACATGCCTCTGCCTCGTGTGACTACCTCATTGTGTCCCATTACCCACCCCCTCGGCCTTTCCCAAGCATGAGGCCTTGCCTCCCTGGACCCCCTTTCCAGCCTCACTCCAGACAGGACCCCCTTGGGGTGGGCCTGGGGCCTTGCCCAGCTGCTGAGGAACCACACATGGTCGCCAACGCGGCCCAGCTCCGTCTATCCCTCCACATATACCCCACCTCTGCCCTGCCACCGGAGTGAGCTGCCTTCAGCTGGGGAGAGAAAGGGGCTGACCTTTGGAGGAGAGACCTAGGAAAGAGGAGAGGAAATGGAGCCATGGGATGAAAGCAAGAAAGAAAAAGGGGAGGGGGAAGAGGTGGGCAGAGAGGAGGGAAGCTGGAGGCAGGGGTGGGGAAGTGGAGGACTCATGACAACCAGGCCTGGGACTCCCCCACCCTCTCCCAAGTGAGTCCAGGAAGTAGGACCCCAGAATGCCTCTGAAACCTACTTGAACAAGACCCCCACCCCAGTCCCGCCTCAGCCTCCTGGGTACTTTAGTCTTGTGGCATTACTGTGAGCCAGCCCAGCCCTTACGTGTGCTGGGTGTCTGGAGAAAAGGGACAGGGGGTCAAGCTGAGGCATCCTGGGCATTGGGCAGGGGGTGTCCAGCTTCCCCCCTGCTTCGCCAGGTAGGGCCCTGAGATCTCCCTTTTGTTGTATAGGTTGGAGTAGCCTGGGAGCAGAGCAAGACAGTCTGGGCATTAGCGCCTGGCACACAGTAGGCACTCAGCAGGGTTTCTTAAGTGAAGCAGCACAGGCCAGCCACCCTCATGGTGGACAGGACCTTCACCCAGCTTCTTCCCAATCTCTCCCCAATCCTTCACCAACTGCCCATCCCGCCACCTGAGGCAGAAGTTGGGGGTCCCAGATGGGCCCAAATTCCCTCCAAGCAACGGGTTCCGACCCTGCCCGCCTGCATCTCTTCTTTTCCTACGCCTTCCTCACCAAGCCCAAGCTAAGCCTAAGCTAAGCCCAAGCGAGATGGGCCTGGGCAGCAGAGCAGCGAGCTGGGATGGAGGCGCCCTAAGTGTCGGGGATGAAGGAAAGCGCTGGAGGCTCCACCTTCTGCCCTTCCCTCCCTCCCCTCCCCCTCCCCCTCTCCCCCTCCTTCCTTCCCCAGCCCTCTGCAGCGGCTCAGTCGCTCAGTCAGTCTCGGGCTGTCCGGCCAGGGTGGTTGGTGGTGAGGATTCAGGCTCCGTCCTAACGAGGCCGCGGCCTGAGGCTCAGGGCCCCCAGCCCCTCCCTCCCAGCTCACGAGCGTCACCCCCCAGCCCCGAGCTGGACCGCACACCTTGGGACACGGTTTTCCACTTCCTGAGGACGAGCCCCAGACTGGAGGAGAGGTCCGAGGAGGTGAGTGCGCAGCCCGCTCCTCCCGGCCGCCCAGGCCTGGGACCCACCGTGGGGTGCAGAGAGGCTGACACCCCGGCCCGCCCCCACCCAGCTCCTGTGGACTCCGTCGGGGCAGGCCGAAGGGCAGAGGGGAAGGTGCGAGAAAAGGTGGGAAATTCCAGGGGCCGGGATTAGGGCAGAATAAAGGGTCCGTTTTTCTTCCTTTCCATCAACAAACCTCCACCCCAAAGGAGGTTAAAAAACAAAACAAAACCAAAAAAAACCCACCCACACCCAGAGACGGTTGGGACCAGGTGGTGGGAAGACGCGGAGGCGGGACGCACCCACCTAGGGTCTGGCATGTGCGCGGGCCCCGGGGCCCGGCGTGGGTTTAGCGGGAGCGGGGCGGGCCGCCACGTCGGGGCTGTGCCGCGTCGGGCCCCGGCCGCCCGCCCTCGGGGCTGCGCGCACGGCCGCCCCATCGCGCGCTCCTTCCCGCGCAGGTGGGCGTTGGACTCTTTGCGAGGACCCCGGCGGCGGGCCCGGGGGAGGCGGCCGAGGCGGAGGCCGGGGGCGACATGGCGGAGGAGCAGGACCTGTCGGAGGTGGAGCTGAGCCCCGTGGGCTCCGAGGAGCCCCGCTGCCTGTCCCCGGGGAGCGCGCCCTCGCTGGGGCCCGACGGCGGCGGCGGCGGTGGGTCGGGCCTGCGAGCCAGCCCGGGGCCCGGCGAGCTGGGCAAGGTCAAGAAGGAGCAGCAGGACGGCGAGGCGGACGATGACAAGTTCCCCGTGTGCATCCGCGAGGCCGTCAGCCAGGTGCTCAGCGGCTACGACTGGACGCTGGTGCCCATGCCCGTGCGCGTCAACGGCGCCAGCAAGAGCAAGCCGCACGTCAAGCGGCCCATGAACGCCTTCATGGTGTGGGCGCAGGCGGCGCGCAGGAAGCTGGCCGACCAGTACCCGCACCTGCACAACGCCGAGCTCAGCAAGACGCTGGGCAAGCTCTGGAGGTGAGCACCGCGCCCGGCTCCGTCCGGGGGCTCCGGCCTCCTGCCCCGCACAGCGGGGACGGCCTGCGCCCTTCCCCTCGGGGCAGCCACCTCCTTGGATGGGGCTGGAACCAGGTGTGGGGACCGTGCGCGCCCTTCCTCCACAAGGACCCCCTTAGGGTTCCGCTCGCTGCTGCCCACCCTAGAACTCAGAACTCCGGCGGCCCGGGGCGGCGGGCTGGAAGGCGCCCCCTCGCGGTTGGAATTCTGTCGGGGGCAGGCGGAAGGGCGGGAAGGAAGGATGGCGGCCGGCTCCACGCTCCAGGCCTTCACTAACCCCTTTCCCACACGCGCACCCCAGGGGGCCACCGCCACCAGTTCCAGTGGTCAGGAGGAAGCGGGGGAAACGCTTGAGAAAGAATCGAGGGCTTGGCTGGAGATGCAGAGAAACTGAGGCAGCCAGATGGAGAACTTGGGGAGGTTCGAGGAAAACAAGGAATTCCGAAAAGGGTCCTTGAAAGAGTGAGGGATGGAGGACGGCCAAGGGATAAATGTGTCTGCCGCTGCGGGGTCTCACCCTATCCCAGCTGTCTTCACTGGGCCTTCTTGACCCCACCCGCCTTTGGGTTGGGGCCTTCTTTATCCCCCCAGGGAGCGGGCACACGGAAGAATGCCTCCCCTCACCCTGTCTCAGAGCCACCAAGCTGGTCTCTCTCTCTCCTTTCCTTCTCCTAGTTCGGTGCCATCTTCCCTCCCAGGGCCCCACCCAACGTTGAGCAACCTCTCCCCTGCCAGCCTGGGCGCTGGAGCTCAGCACCCTGGCCAGGAGGAAACCTTGGCCCCCTTCATGCCCAGGGTCCCTCAGAGTCCCAGGCTCCCTGGGACCAGCCCAACCCTCTGGGAGAAACATCTCCTGGGGAGGAAGTCCGCCAACCCTCAATTCAAGTCTGGGGCTCAGCCTGGCCCCTTGGGGATGTGTGGAGCAGGGCAGTCCCCACCCCCACCTCAGGAGTCCCAGGGCAGCTCTGAAAGAGCGAGGTCACCTGATCCCCACTAGGCTGCCCAAGAGACAGGCCCAGAAAGGCAAAGGAACCGCAAAGGTCACATAGCAGTTGGTGGCAGAGCCAGGGCCAGAACCCAGGTCTTCCACTCTTTATCCAGAGGTCTTCCCCCCACATTGTCCCTAGTAACAGTAATGGGTCATCCCTTCTCTCTAAGGAGTAGGCAAGAGGTCATGAGGGTGGGGCAGGAAGAGAAGAGCAAGAGCGAGGCGCATGTGGATTCCAGAAAGTCGGGGCTTTGTCAGAGGAGTTTTGCTGGTGGAGACTGGTCTAGAGGGCCAAAGGCTTCCAGGGCTGGAAGGAACAGGAGGGCCCCCAAGAGACCAAGAGATTGGCATCCAGCCCTTCGTCTGTCCTTGCCCTGTGTTTGCTGAAGGGCTGGTGCCCTTCCGCTCCCCGTCTCAGCCCTCAGCACCCTGCTCGTCCTGCACAGGCCTGGGAGTCCAGCTCTGCCCAGGAGCAGAGGCTGCGGTCCATCCAGATCTGGGTGAGGCTTGGCCCAGCCAGGTACCTTTGGTGCTGTGGGACTAACTAAGAAGAGCAAGTGAGAGACAGACAGCCGGGAGGGGCATAGATAGGCAGACAGAGCAGGCCCCAGGGACCATGAGCAGACCACAGCATGAGCCCAATGAGAGAGTCAAAGCAAGGATGGACCCCCATCCTCCCGCCACCTCCCATTGTCGAGGGTTTAAGATTGGCCCCTCAGGCCGGCCCGTGGCTCACTTGGGAGAGTGCGGTGCTGATAACACCAAGGCCCCAGGTTCGGATCCCATATACGGATGGCCGGTTCGCTCACTGGCTGAGTGTGGTGCTGACAACACCAAGTCAAGGGTTAAGATCCCCTTACCGGTCATCTTTTAAAAAAAAAAAAAAAAAAAAAGATTGGCCCCTCCATTGTCCCTGTCCAGGTTCCCCCAGCCCAGAACCCTGGGTTTGGGCGCCCTTCAAGAGGATGTGTTCCTGGCCACCACTCAAGCTGTGCTCATAGGGGCCAACTGGGGTGGGGCAATCAGGAAAGCAGGCCCTGCTTGCTGAAGATCCAACCCTCGAGGTAGGAGGGGGCAGGACAGGACAATGGCAAAGATCAAAGGCTATACCAACAGATGGTGGCTACCTGGACCCTGGGTGGGGGGCCTGAGAGACATCTGGACGTGGGTTGGGCTGGCCAACTGCTCCAGAGGCTTCTCCTGAAATCCCCCAAGTTCATGACTCCCAGGACATCAGGAAGGGAGATGGTTAGGTAGGCAGAACTGGAAAACAGGGGTTCTTAAACTGAAGGACATACAGACAGACTTGTGGAGTGCCACACGTGGGTTTGGGGTCAAACACAGCAGAGCCCAGGTCCTAAGTGGCTGTGTTAGTCTGACAATTGTATTCATCTTTGATGCTGATCTGATCCTGATTCCACAGTGGTGGTTGTGTGTTGGTTGATCTGCCCGGAAAGAATAATCAGAGTCAAGAAACTGAAAAGGGGGTCACAGGCTGGAGCCTTGGAGGGCTCACCAGCCTCTCTTGCCCCCAGTCCCACAAGCCCCTTCCCCAGGTAAAGTCTTCTTGTGCCATTGGTCTGGCAGGAGGACAGATGTAGCAGCAGCCAGTGCCCCACCTTGGGAGCTCCCCAGGTGGGGTTTCCAGTTTGGGTGGGGAACAAGCGTACCCTTTCCCCACCCCTATTCCAAACCTTGGAGATGAGGGGAAAGAGTGCTGACGTGAGGGTGCAGATGAGGCTTGGGTTTGGAGCTAGAGCTGGGGTTTGGAGCTAGACGGAGTGGGGATCAGGAATGGCAATGTTGAGCAAGGCTGGCTCTGGAGTCAAGATTAGGTTTGAGATTGGGTTTGCATGGTGGGGTGGGTGGGTTTAGGGTTAGGAGAGAGCCTGACGGAGCTAGGGTTGGATTGGAGGTGGGCTTAGCCATCTGCAGCTGGTGGAGGATGGGGCTGAGGTTAGGGCTGGGGTCGGGGATGGCAGTGGGCCTAGAGTTAGGTCTCTGTCAGGGTTAGGGCACTGCTGGGAACTAGCTGGGGAGGCAAAAGTGGGATCCAATGGCGGAGTCTTCCCTCTCTCTGGCCTGTGCAGCCCCCTGCATGCCTCCTGCTGTTTTCTTGCTGATTGCTGGCTGCCAGCTGGGCAGGGGGCTCAGGGAAGGATGGGGTGAGAGAGAGAGGCTCAGAGAGATGCCCGGGAGCATCTGTGCTGGCCATGGCTGGCTGGGCTGCTTGGCCTGTGCCCCCTCTGCATGGTTCTCCCACACCCCACCCTGTTCCCAGAAGTCAGAGAGGGTGCCTGCATCACACTCCCTGACTCCCAGGCCCTGCTCTGGGGTCTCCATTCTGTCCTGACTGTGCACACTGATCCTAATAGAGGGATGCTTGGAGAAAGCTGGGGCTAGGGCTGGGCTGGGGCGGGGGTGGGGCGGGGGATGGGGAGCAACCAGGACACTAAGCTGCAGAGGAATGCTGCTGCCGGCTAGGAGGTGCCTGGTGTGACCACCCCCTCCCTCCCCAGGGGTAGGGAGGGCTGGGCCCTCCACTGACTGGGGGAAGAGGGCACCCACTGGGGTATGAGGGGTGGGGCCACTAGAGAGAGGGGCCCTCTGGACAGAGGGACAGGGCTGCTCCCATGAAGACTGGTAGACTCTCAGTCCCTGATTCTAGGATTCCGTGAATCTGTGTTCTTTCCTCTCACCCCCTCTGCAAGGCCCCCTATCACCTTGGGGCAGCCAAGCCCTGAACCCCGCTCCAACCCTGGCCTGAGGCTGGAGTTGGGTGGGCAGGGGCACTGCCTTCAGGGCTTCCTCCCTCTGTGGGCCGGTCTCAGGACTGTCCCGGTGTCTGGGAAGAGACTCTAGCTTCCTCTACCCTCTGTCACCCCTTAACAAGGATATAGGATCTCCCCCAGGGGGCAGTGCTACCACATAGTGAAGGGGGCTCATACCCTGCCTCCCTCAGAACCAACACACTGGAATTCACAAAATCAGTATCCCAGGGTTGAGGGGGCCCACCCCCAGGGTCTCCTGCCCATCCCCCCAAGCAGTATTAGAATAGCAGACATTTCTCAAGGTGCCCATGTCCCGTCCCAGACCCGGGTGCAAGGCACTTCACATCCGTTATTCTGGCCAGTCCCACACCCCAATGGAGTAGACATTATCATCCTCGTTTTATAGGTGAAGGACCTCAGGCTCAGAGAAGTAACTTGCCCAAGGTCGCACACACAGCTAGTAAGTAGCAGAGACCAGAGTCCTCCCGCAGCCGCACTGCTTCTGTTTGCACACCTCCCGTACCAGGGAGCTCACCCCCTAACGAGGCAATCAATTCCACTTGCAGACGACTTTGATGATGACAAAGTTTCCTTTCCTTGAACTGACATCTTCCCCCTTGTAGCCTCTATTCCTACTTCTGGCTCCTCCTCAGGGGCTGCCGGGGACAGCAGGCTGACCCCTCTCTCACCCTCCAGCCCCCGCCTGAGAGGTTTGGGGGCAGAGACGACAGCCCTCGAGGCAGTTGTGCCTTGGGCCTGCACCTCCCGGGCACTGCCCTCTGGGCTCCCCAGCCCCCGCCTCACATCTTCCGGGGCAGACGCTCAGAAGGAGGCCGCCTGGGCACTTTGGTACTCATGCTGGCCTCTCCGCTGTCCCCCCACCGTCCACCCCAGGCTGCTGAACGAGAGTGACAAGCGTCCCTTCATCGAGGAGGCCGAGCGGCTCCGTATGCAGCACAAGAAGGACCACCCGGACTACAAGTACCAGCCCCGGCGGCGGAAGAATGGGAAGGCGGCCCAGGGGGAGGCGGAGTGCCCCGGCGGGGAGGCTGAGCAAGGCGGGGCCGCCGCCATCCAGGCCCACTACAAGAGCGCCCACCTGGACCACCGGCACCCAGGAGAGGGCTCCCCGATGTCGGACGGGAACCCTGAGCACCCCTCAGGTGAGTGCTGATGACAGAGCTGGGGCAGGGGGGAGCTGAGCAGTGGAGAGAGAACCAGGCTGGATGGCATGAGGCCCTGGGTGTGCCAGGCTGTGCACCTGCCCCAGCTTGGGTGCAGGGGACCAAAGGGAGCTCAGTGGGGACGCTGGTGCCAGGGGAGGAGGTTGGCCAAGATGGCTCTGGGCAGGGCTGATGCAAGGGGGCACTGCTGCTGGGCGAAGAGGGCCAGTTAAGGAGGCTGTGGAGGCCATGGGGTGAGAAGTGGCTGGGGCAGTTACAAGGAAAGCGGGGGACAGAATGATTTTGAGAAGTGGGAGATCAGCTGGAGGAGAGGAAACGATTGTCCCCTTCCCATCTCCCGCTGTGATGGGGAGACATGGCATGTCATGTCAAACATGTGCCATGGATGGGCCAGACATCTGATAGCTTGTTTAATTCTCATTAATGGTAATAACAGCTAACATTAATTGAGCACCTACTGTGTGCAGAGCACCGTGCTAGTGGTCTTATATTAACTCAGCCAATCATTATAAACAGTGTATGAGGAAGCCACACTGCTTGGGCTCAGACCTCAGCTGTGTGGCAAGTTACCCTCACTTTACTGATGAGAAAACTGAGAGTAACTTGCCACACAGCTGCAGTCCGAGCCCAAGCAGTGTGGCTCCGGGGCATCTACTTGGCATTATGGCCACTTCGCTTACATTCCTAATGTACAGAAAGTGCCACACACAGGTCTGGCACACGGGAGGTGCTCAGCCAGTGATGAGAGCTCCGGCTTCAGAAGACACGCTCTGTCCTACTTGTGCCAGGCACTGCAGCGGACACCAGGGCTGCCAACCAGAGAAGCCCACAGTCCCTGGCCTCAGGAGCCCACAGTCTAGAGGGAGGAGCAGGGATGAAAACCAGTGAGCTAAGTATAGGAAGAAACAAGCACACAAGAAGCCCAGGCAAGATCCAGAGGTGGCATGGCCTCCAGGGAGGCGTCATCCAGCCATCCAGCCATCCAGTCAGGTCTCCAAAAACACCCAGCTACCCAGCAGACTCTAGTCAAGGAGGGCTTCCGGAAGGGGGCAGTGTCTGAGCTGCTTGGTACTATCTCTGTTTTACTGATAAGGAAGCTGGTTAAGAGAAGACTGGGGATTTGTCCAGTGACAGAACCAGTACTCAAGAACCCAGGTAGGGGCTGGCCGGTTAGCTCAGTTGGTTACGGTGCAGTAACACCAGCGTCAAGGGTTCAGATTCTTGTACAGGCCAGCTGCCAACAAAACAAAACAAAACAAAAAACCCCAGGTAGGTCTCTCGAAGTCCAGAGCCCTTGGCCAGTGCACAACTCAGCACTGCCTCTGATCCGATGGAATGCCCCATCCAGCCATTCTGCCCATACATATATACTTGTCACCTTCAGAGATTCGGGGAGAGAGAGAGAGAGAGAGAGACACATACACACACACACACACACACACACACACATGCCACCTCAGAATGAAACTATGAGCATTGGACTCCTTCCTCAGTGAGATCCTCCCCAAATCCTCAGCACAGTAGATGGCTTCTTCTTTGGTCTCCTGAGTCCTTTGAGTATCTGGTCATCATGGTACTTCCAAGCCTAGACATGTCTGGGCCTCTGGATCTCCCCCCAGACTATGAGCTTTTAGAGATGGGCCCATTTTATTTACATTTGTATCCCCAGTCCCTGGCACAGTGCCTGGCTCCTAGTGGTGCCCCCTAAGTGTTTGCTGAATGTGGGGGCGAGGGTGGGGAGCAGGCACAGGCAAGCCGGCAAGAGCAAACAGAGCAGTCAGGAGTGACGAGGGCGAGCGAGGCTCAGCGAGGACAGCAGCCAGCAGAGGCCGAGGGCCCGACCAGGGCAGGTCAGCAGCCATGGAGCAACAGGAGCAGGGAGGGCAGAGAGGCAGGGAGTCAACCTCAGCTGATGTGAGCCAGAACCTTCCGACAGGGAAGGTTTTGCAAAATGAAGCCTCTCCAGGAGGTGAGTGACAGAGAATGGGAGGCAGAACCCACCCCTAAGATTCCAGAATATATAAATAGCTAGAGACCAACCCAAGACCAGTGTGTAAGCAAATGCCAACTCGTGCTGCCAAAACATATGAACCTTTCAAGGTCAGCCCAGTGATGTGGCCTCAGCTTCCTGGAGGCTTCTGCTGCCTGAGGGTGAACAGAGTCCACTTGTGCCCACCTGCCTCTGACCTGAACCCCCCTTGCTCTCTCTCTCTCTGTCTCCCTTCCGCCCAGGCCAGAGCCATGGCCCACCCACCCCTCCAACTACCCCAAAGACAGAGCTGCAGTCGGGCAAGGCAGACCCCAAGCGGGATGGGCGCTCCATGGGGGAGGGCGGGAAGCCTCACATCGACTTCGGCAACGTGGACATCGGTGAGATCAGCCACGAGGTAATGTCCAACATGGAAACCTTTGATGTGGCTGAGTTGGACCAGTACCTGCCACCCAACGGGCACCCAGGCCATGTGGGTAGCTACTCGGCAGCTGGCTACGGGCTGGGCAGCGCCCTGGCCGTGGCCAGTGGACACTCCGCCTGGATCTCCAAGCCGCCAGGCGTGGCTCTGCCCACGGTCTCACCACCTGGTGTGGATGCCAAAGCCCAGGTGAAGACAGAGACCGCGGGGCCCCAAGGGCCCCCACACTACACCGACCAGCCGTCCACCTCGCAGATTGCCTACACCTCCCTTAGTCTGCCCCATTACGGCTCCGCCTTTCCCTCCATCTCCCGCCCCCAGTTCGACTACTCTGACCATCAGCCCTCCGGACCCTATTATGGCCATTCGGGCCAGGCCTCTGGCCTCTACTCAGCCTTCTCCTATATGGGGCCCTCACAGCGGCCCCTCTACACGGCCATCTCTGACCCCAGCCCCTCAGGGCCCCAGTCCCACAGCCCCACACACTGGGAGCAGCCAGTATATACGACGCTGTCCCGGCCTTAAAAGTTAAAGGGGGCCCCGCACCACCACCCCCTGCCCAGCCCGTCCTGGGTCCCGAGCCCCTTTCCCCAGCCCGTGTGTCCTGTTCCTCGCCCATCTCAGGCCTGGTGGGGGTGGTGGAGGAGGCTGCAGAGGCTGACAGCCGAGGGGAGGCTTTCTGTCGGTTCACTGCCCTGATGACCCACCGCCCTATCCAGGCTCCAGCTGGCAAAGCCCTGGGCTAACAGGCTGGGCAAAGGACGAGGAGGTTGACTGCTGCCCCTAGACTGAAAGATGAGGGGCTGCGCCTTCCCCCCAGGAATGACTCTCTATCCCAGGACCTGAGCGGGACCCACTCACCCTCCTCAGGGAGGGGGGAAGCATCCAGGGTTGGATGGTCATCGGAGGCCTTGTCACTCCTATGCACTCCAGTTCTCTCTCTCACAGACAGTGAGGGGTCTGACATGCCCCCATGCCACCTGTGCCACAGTGCCTAAGGGTTAGGCCCCCCAGAGACCTCCATCAGTGCCTGCAGCTAGCTATTGTGTCTGCCACTCAGGGGCTGAGGACAGCTTTGAACAGCCTCATGGGGAGGGGGCCCTCCGTGGGAGTCCTCATCCCTTAATGCCCCCTCCCCTCATGGACGCAGGAAGGAAATGGCACAGAGGCCCCCGGACCCAATTCTGTGCCAAGAATCTCATTCTTTGTCTAATTGAGAAAGAGAGCCCCAGTCCCCTTCTACTACACCGTCCCAGACCTCGAGGCACATCCCGGGATGTGAGGCGAGGCGGCAGGGGCTCCACGAAAGGATTCAGAGACAATTCACGGAGCCTGCTGCCCTGGGCTCCTCACCAGCTCCCCTCCCCTCACTAGCCTCTGTGGCCCCTGCTCTGTCAGCCCCACCTCCCTGGGCTTCTCAGAGTTGCAGCTGCTCAGGCCCAAAGCCTGAGCTCCAGGAGGAGTCAAGGGCCCAGCACCCAGGTTGCTGGCAGCAGGCCGAAGACACTAAAATCCTGACCTGCACACTCTGCCCTTGCCTTTTGCCCTTTGCCTCCCAGTGATATCTGAATAAAGTACGTAGCTATATCCGCCCCTATTTTCCTGCTCTGCAGCCCCCACAACCCACATGTAACTCATTACTGTCCCCCTCTTATTTATCTCAGTAGTCCCCTCTCCCCTCTCCTCGCCCCTATTAACTTTGCATTAAGCATTCCACTTAATAAAATTAAAGGTTCTGGTTACCCACTTGGTGGGCCTGACCTAGCCTGTCTCTCGATTTCCTATCCCTGTACTTGGGCTTCCTCAAATGCTCTCTGGAAATAGCTAGAAACAGAATGTAAGGAAAGAGAATCCAAAGGTCTCTTTCTCTCCTCCTCCCCACTAAGGAAGTGAAGACTATGGAGTGGGTTAGGTCAGCTGCCATCCCAGTGGGGTCAGTCTGTGCTCAGGGACCAAAGCATCAGATGGGAGCCTTTCCCCGAGCCCAGCTGTGCCCCCACTGCAGGGGGCCACTCCCTCTTCACTGGCTCAGCTGGGAATCACTGCCTTCCAAGCAGCCCCTCTGCTCAGCCAGCAGAGAAGATTTTTTTTTTTTTTTTTTTTTTTGTGTGTGGCTTTTTTGTGACCAGCACTCAGCCAGTGAGTGCACCGGCCATCCCTATATAGGATCCGAACCCACAGCGGGAGCGTCGCTGCGCTCCCAGCGCGGCACTCTTCCGAGTGCGCCACGGGCTCGGCCCCAGCAGAGAAGAATTTGCAAAGAACTCAAGGGACAGGTATTTGAAAGGGAGGAGGGGGTCGTGGGTGACCCCTTGTCTGCAGGCAGAGGCCTGGTCCTTTAGGATGTGTGGAGGGGACTTCTATGGCTGCCCCCTCCACATGTCACCTCCCCAGCATACACACACACACACACACATACACACTGGCCCACGCTGGGAGCTAGCTGAGACTTCACAGCACTGCCATGTCCCAGTCCAAACCAAGGATGTCAGATATGCAATCTAATCCTTAAGTGCTTATTCCATAAGAGCTCTCTCCTCAGCAGAATTCCAGCCTGTGCTCAGGGGCCGGGAACCACTCCACCTCACAAGCACACAATTGCAGGGAGACTAGGAAAATCTCTTCACCATCCTGCTCCATTGATGGACCACTGCAATGGTTGGAAATTCTTCTCTATGCCCATCTCATAATAACAGTAAGAGCTAGAATTTGCTGAGTGCTTCCTGGTCAAGTGCCTTGCCAAGTGTTTTATGTCAGTCAGGCCTGTGAGGGAGTGGATCTGATCATTATCCCCATTTTCCAGATGGGGAAGCCAAAGCTTTGAGAGGCTGATGCCAGAATCTTAACCCAGCTGACTCTGAAGCTTGCACTCTTAACCACCACCCCCTCCACCTGTCCATGGTTTGCAGGCCCTACTTCTTCCACCCAGCATCTCCTGTTTCCTTCCTTCCAGCCCCTTACCTCCTAGTCAGGACCTGTGGGGGAAGGGTGGCAACCAAGAACTAGCCCAGTCCCCCCGATGTGGTCAAACTCCCTCCATCTGGAAGCTGCATCATGCAAGCTCTTCAGGCAACCTCCCCAAAATCGCTGGCTCTCATGAAGCTTGGTGGTAACTAACACACCTGATCTTTTAGACAGTATCTGTTGCAAAGTCAGACGATCCAAATTATAGATAAGCTGTTTGGGGTGGGGTTTGTTTTTGTTTTGTTCTGTAGATAAATGCAAGATTTTATACTGATCTTTAACAGATTTCATCTTGTTGGATTTGACCCATTTCCCCACCTATATTAAATTTTTTGGAACTTAGCTCTCCTTCAGAGCTTTATGTATTTGTAAACTTGAATATCCTCATTCAAGTACTAATAAAGATCAGGGCCCTGCATACACCACTAAATACCTCTCTCCATCATCAATTCTATTATCTCAACTTTTAGGTAAAGCCTTTCTAATCAGTTCCGAGGCTGATTACGTCACCATGAAGAGCACACTTTTCCATTACAACCATCAGGAGACTGCTTGATGCCTTGCTAAAAATCACGATTCACTGATCTGAGGCATTCCCTCAACCTAGCAGACCAGTAACCATCAAAAAAAAAAAAAAAACATTCATTTGGCAATATTCTTAGAAACCCTATGCTGGCTCCTGCATCTCCTCTTTATTGTCTAAATGCTTCCAAATATGTAATAATCTATTCTTGAACTTTGTTAGGTTAGGAATCAATCAGTACTAACCTGATATGTTCAGTTTTTACAACCCACCCTTTTCCCCTCACTGAAAGGAAGGACATTTGTCTATTTCCGGTCTGTTCACTGTTATGGGCATAGAGCTGGTAGGGCAGGGGCTGCATCCAGAAGATGAAACCACCACCTTCATAACCTTGCATCTCATGAGATCAACTGAAAAATCACTGGGGATGTGGGAGGAGGGCAAATGGACACAGGAAGGGACAGATGACTCCCAAGAAGTCAGAAAACCTAGTTTGTGCACATCCCTTGAACCAAAGGTTCCAGATGTGCTCAGGCCTCAGTAGCTAATAGCTCCACTTATAAAGAGGTGAGGGGCTGGGTGTTTCTGGAAATAATTGAAGGGACTTTGCCCAATCCCTAAGAAAATATAGAACCAATGTTAGTGGCATGTGATTTTTTTTTTTTTTTTTTATTTAAAGATTACCGGTAAGGGGATCTTAACTCTTGGTGTTGTCAGCACCACGCTCACCCAGTGAGCAAACCGGCCATCCCTATATGGGATCCGAACACATGGCCTTGGTGTTATCAGCACTACACGCTCCCGAGTGAGCCACAGGCCGGCCCGGCAGGCGATTTTTTTTTTTTTTTTTTTTTTTGTCTTTTTTGTGACCAGCACTCAGCCAGTGAGTGCACCGGCCATTCCCATATAGGATCCGAACTCGGGGCGGGAGTGTCGCCGCGCTCCCAGCGCCACACTCTCCCGAGTGCGCCACGGGCTCGGCCCTGGCAGGTGATTTTTCATTCAAGACAAGTCAAAACCCAAACCTGCCTGCTGAATAGCAAGGGATTCCCCAAAAGCGGATCAGAAGGGGAAAGAGAAAAGAGGAAAAATACCCCTTTTCTCCCATTTCCCTTACACTCTATCCCCCAAGGGTTAACCCCCTTACTCCCCTCCTCCCCTGCACAAGCCCCATCTCCCTTTAATCACATCTGATACTGAACAGCCCAGCAGGGAACAAAGAGACCATTTAGAGAAATGGGGCCGAGAAAGTGACCCCCGCACTCTGGGGCGGCTGCCTGGATGCCGGCACAAAGGCGGCATTTCAGAGCTGAAATTTCAGCACCCAACTTGATTAAAGGATTCCACAGGCTTGGAGGAGGGTGGAAGGGGGTGCGAAGTCCACTGCTCCCTGAATTAACCCTTCTCCAGAACTGCAAACACCCCTCCCACTCTTGTGGATGCTCACCATTCCCACTTTGTCCAGGGTGCACCCATCCCCTGGGGCCCTGCCTCTTACAGAGGTTGTGGGCTCCTCCTCTTCCAGGAAGGGTATAGAGGTCAAGGCTGGAAGATTGAGGGAGCCAGTTTTCCCTTCTGTCTCTGTTGGTGTCAATACACACCCTCTCCCTGTCCTGAGGAGGGAGGAGCCAGTGGGACTAGTCTTATCCCAGGTTGGGTAAGCAGGGTGGATTAGAGAAGAGAACCCAGGCAGAGGAAGAGAGAGCTCCAGCTCTGACATAATGTAATGCCTTGGGATGGGATTGGAGCACCATCACCCCATCCCAGACAAGACCTCAGATCACAAGCCCCACACAGAAGGGAAAGGACATCCTGCAGGAACTACAAAGGGGAGGGTTTTGGGTGTGACAGACCAGAGAGGTGGACCATGGAGGACAGTTTGTGGGCAGTGGCGTGAGGAGGAGGAGGGACAGAACGGGAGCAGGGGTGGGCAGGTGCTTGGTCCTTGCCCCAGCTGCCAGCTGCTAACTTGCTGTGCTTGGGGAGGGTGGGAGATCACTGCAACCCCACGCTTCCTGCTGGGGCACTGCTCCTGAAAGGGGATCTGAGCCCACGATAAGAGGCTCGAGGCAGGTCCTTAGGAAACAATAGGTGGCTTGATGAGACCTGCTCTGTGATACTCCTGAGAAGGGAGAAGCCCCTGCAACCAGTCCCCACTGGAAAGGAAATTGGGGGTTTCCGTGGCAACCAGCTCCCTGGGCACAAAGACTCAGTTGTCTGTTGGGAAGGCAGCTGAGGTGTCTCCCCTGCAGCAGTCTTTGCTCTGGTGAACGGGGAGATGGTGGGAGGGGATGTGGGGGATCCACAGGGCCTAAGGGCCCCTGGTACTTCTTAAAGAGCTGACAGTCACAGGGCCACTGTGCTAGGTGCATGCAGGGTAGTAAAAGGGAAGCAGGTGGTGGCAAGGCAGACAGCTGGAGGCGGATGGGGCTGAAAGCTAAATAGTTTATTATTTACATGTATAAAGTTAGAATAGAAATTGGGCGTGGGGCAAGGTCAGGAAGATGATTTTGGCTCAGTCGGTGATGATGAGCTCATCTACTCCCCAGTCTTCATAGCTCCCATCTGGCAGGTAGCGGCGGATGATGATGGGGATCTTTCGGGCCCTGTGATAGGGAAGAAGTCACAAGTACTTGAGGCCTGGTAACCCCAGCTCTGCAGCAGAAGAAACACTGTGTGCAAAATGTGAGCAGAGAAGTCTTAGGAGCAGCCTCTTGGGACTGATGAATGTACTTTGTAGGAAAGGAATTATAATAACAAGAAAGTTTCTGCATCCTAGAATGTGGGACAGAGGGTCTGGAGGGGCTCTGCCATCCAAAAGCTGTACGGAGGAGGGGGAAGAGTTGGGGGATGTTGGTAAGGCCTCCTACGGCAGAAGCAGGGAAATTCCGACAGCAAGGAGAGGTCCATGTCTCATCAATGCCCTCCCCCTTGCCTGCCCGCTTCTCCCTCTGCCCCATCCCTCCTGGTGAGCTGACTCCTAGATGAACTAAGATCTACAGGAACAAGTACAACTTCCCCAGCCAGGGAAGTGGGAAAGGAGGGTGCAACAGAGAGCCCAGGAGATGCCTCCCAGGGCTGTGAGGAGTGAACCACGATCTCGGTGACTTACTTGAGTTCCTTCATGGCGATGAGCAAAGGATCTGTCTCCCCCTCCAGCTCCACCATCACAGGGGCACACATCCTGTAAGGACAGGGACAGGTGTTGGGGGAGACTGTAAACATAGGGAGAAGGGCCCAACAGGCAGTGAGGATGGAGTTGGCATCCTGGTCCTCACCTAGAAAGGTCTCCTAGGTAGGCAGGTGGGAGGGAGCAGTGTGCCGGGGCACTGCCAGAGACCTTCTCCAGAGCCTATCGCAGACTCCTGAGCCCAGCACCACGGCAGAGTATCCCACCAAGAGAGGGTGGCGTGTGTGAATGGCACCACCATTCTGACTGCTCCAATCCAACCCCACGAGCCCAGCCACAGAGCCCAGTTTGACTCATTTTCCTGCTCTATCACAGCAGCACCCCTGCAGGTCCCATTCTTCCAGCCCCCCAACACAGGGCTGTGGTCAGGATGCTCACCTGCTTATAACCTTTTTATGATGCTCACCTGCTTATAACGTTTTTATGACTCCCCATGGCCATCAGGCCAGAACCCAGTCTGGTCCCTGTTCACCTTTCTAGCACCTTCTCATGCTACTTCCCTGTATTTACCCCACATTCTCTCCCTACAAGCCTGAATCTTCTATATGCCAACTCATTTTGCATATGCTTCTCTTGGCACCAATCTCACTAGACTGTTAACTACTTGTTTGGAAGTTTTCCACATTAGACCATGAGCTCCTGGGGGCCCAGGACTACATGTTATTCACCATGGGGGCCCAGCCCCTAGCACATGCTTGGCCCACAGCAAAGGCTCCAAAAACAAACAAGGGGATGCCAATTCTAGGCCCACCTCCTCTAGGAAGCCACCTTGATCATTCCAGCTCAAGTTTACACTAATGGATCCAGAATTACCATGAAAACATGCTAAAAATACAGGTTCCTGGGTCCTTCTCCAGACCCTCTGAATAGAATCTCTAGTGAAGGGGCCTGAGAATCTGCATTTCCAAAGCTGCCCAGATGGATTTGAGTCAGCCAGTCTGAAATCCACCAGCTTAGTAAATATTCTGGTTTAATAACTGGAATATTTAGTAATATTCCGGTTTTAATAAATATTAAATATTACTAAATATTCCGGTTTTAATAACCGGCCCATGGCTCACTTGGGAGAGTGTGGTGCTGATAACACCAAGGCCACAGGTTCAGATCCCTATACAGGGATGGCCGGTTAGCTCACCTGGGAGAGCGTGGTGCTGACAACACCAAGTCAAGGGTTAAGATCCCCTTACCGGTCCTCTTTTTAAATAAACAAACAAATAGATAGACAGATTAGATAGATAGATGGATAGATAGATTGATTGATTAATTCTGGTTTCTGTTCCTACCAAAAGCCCGAAAATTTCCCAAGGGCAGAGACCAAGTGCTTAACTTTCCCTATATACTGAGTATTTAAATGTTCTCAAAATATAAGACTTTGAAGAATGTGGCAAAATGCTTTTCTCTTCTTTTGTGATATAATAATTCAAAGGTATTCATTCATCCAGCACCTGCCATGTGCATGCGTTGTGCAGTGTGCAAGAGTGTGCCCTTAAGTAATTTTTCTTGCACCATGGCCTCCACAAATAAACGCGTCAACCATCCAGTTAGGAAATGGATGTGGCAAACAGCATCAGCCACCAGGTGGTGCTAATGAAGCACACTGAAACTTCATCCAAAACCTATCCAAGCAATGTTTGTTTGGCACCTACTAAGTGCAGGGTCACAAGCCTTGTGCTAGGAATAAGATACAATACAGTGTGGCTATCCAAGGGCTTAACAGCAGGCATGGAACAAGCAAATGGCATCATATCCCTTACTCAGAAGGAGTACTACAGACTGGACTAAGTTGGGGCATGCCTTGCTCCCCAAGAAAAACAGGACACTTGGACTTATGACTGGTCTGGATGTCGGCCTCAAAACCTTTAAGTGCTCCACAACGCCCGCAAAAATAAACTCCAATCTTCTGAGCTTGTCATTCAAGGGACTAGTGACATCTATTCCAGTCTTGTGCCTCAAGCTACTTGCCATTTCCTACCACAATCGACACCTGCCTGAATCCTACTGTTCCTTTCCTTGTACTGTTTCTAGCACTTGGGACACCCACGAAACCAAGTCCCTGTATTTGTCTATGCTGGAATTCTAATCTCTTCATGAAGCTTTCCCAGTCCCCCACCCCATTCCCTGCAATCACTCCCCTCTCTCCTTTTTTGTACAGTTTGTAAAGCAGCACTGGCATCTGCCTTGTGTTCTGGGTATCTGTGCACAGGTCCATCTCCTCCACAAGAAAACACCTGGAGGACTGGGGATTACATCTTTAATCATCTTTGCATCCCCAACAGGTTAGCACAGTGTCTCACGCAGTGCTGAAAGACTGTTTAGCTTGCATATAAGCAGTCTGTTTGAAAAATAATTTAGGAATTCTTCCTGCTGAACCATTTTTAGCCTAGATGAATGTGCCCCATAGAATGCTCTGCAATGAGGGAAATGTCCTGTATCTGTGCTATCCACTAGCCTCATGTGGCTACTCAGCACTCGAACTGTGGCTAGTAAGACAGAAACTAAATTTTCAATTTTATTTAATGTTACTTAAATGGCCACATGCAGCTAGTGGCTACCATAACTGATAATGCAAGCCAAGAGGATCCTGACCCCACTAGTACCAAAAGATATCATATAAGCATGGCTCTTATTTTGCCAGGAAGAATAAGGAGTACAACCAGGCTGAAGACAGACCCATCACCGAGGAATGGATAGAACAGTGTGGTGGCCCATAAAACCCTTTATCAAGGTAGACATGGCAGTCCTCTTCACCCCACAGGACTGAAGAAGATAAAAGTCAAACACTATGTGAACACCAGGGAGGGGAATACACAGACAGCAGCACTGTCCCTCCATCAGGAAGGACTCTATAAATCTGGCCCCAGCTTTTCTTTCTAGCCTAATCTCTATTGTTCCCTACACTAGTCCACTTCCTCCAGATACCTGCCATTTCCCACACCAGCTTATCAGAAGTCTGGGGTAGGGACTCCTTTCCTCGGCCTTATGGTTCCCTCTGGAGGACCTTCCAGTAGAGCAACACTAACCCTCCTGCCCTCTCTGTCCCTCATTTACTCCTTCCCAGGGAGAAGTAGTAACTTATCTGACAGATGAGCCTAGAGGAAAAAAGCAGGCATCTGTGGCCCAGCCTCTTTGAGAGTCCCTGCTTTCTCAATGGCACCTGCCAGCAGAGAGGGTGCTTTCCAGTCTGCCCACAACCTCAGCAGGCACCTGGAGGCCTGCGCTACTGTGGCTAACTAGGTGATCAGCAATCATCCAACATTTGGATCTCCACGTCTCTACCATCCATCTCCTGAATCTTGTTATTCTTCCAAACTTGGGAGAGAAAGGAAAGGTTGCCAATCTT
Organism: Cynocephalus volans; assembly: GCF_027409185.1. NCBI lineage: Eukaryota > Metazoa > Chordata > Mammalia > Dermoptera > Cynocephalidae > Cynocephalus > Cynocephalus volans. Next base: position 12,309,709 of record NC_084471.1, read on the forward strand.
CGAATCCCCAGAAGCCAGACACTACTCTGTGCTTTCCCATCTCAAGCAACACAGTGGAGGGCCCTCCCCTCGCCACTGGGCTGGCCACAGTCTACCTCATGTCAAGAGCCACCACAAGCCAGATGGGTGCTGCCACAACCCCCCCCCCGCCCCAACTAACCGGCACACAATGATCCAGGGCACTCTGAATTCACAAGCTTTTTTTGCTTCACTAACCTGACAGGCAATCATCGAGTCCTGTATTTTTTGTTACTTTTCTCCTGTACTATTATTTGACCTCTCAGATGTTCAGGTCCTATTTCTCCTATTAGATCACGAGCTCCCTGAGGGCAGGGATATAGCACAATGCCCAGCACACAGATACAGCATCACCTTTGTTTATAATGTGAGAGCAGGGAGAGTCTGTTTTCAGGTGCCAAGGCTGGACAGGATCAGCGGCTTGGGGGCTCACTGTGGCCTGACAGAGAAGCAGTGAAGGGGCACACACTCACGCGATCTGGAGAGCTCGGGTACCCAGCACACGGGCCCGCTCATACTTGGTCATGTACGGTGTGGTGATTCGCTTCTGGTTGGCCTGTGGCCGCTCCCCAGAGGGAAGTATCTCGACATTCTCCTGGCCCTCCTGGACACCAAGACAAAAAAGAGGGAAAATCTCAGGGTGCATTTTCTGGGTGGGGTGGGAGGGTGATGATGACAATGATCACCACCACCACTATCACCCCCATTAATGCTTATTGCATGCCAGGGACCATGTGACTGCTTACTAACACCTCATTTAATCTTCACAATAATTTTATGAGGCAGGGATGATATTCCTCATTGAAGGTAGGTATAGTTACATATTCACATATTTAACAATTACTTATTAAGCATCTGTCCTGTGCCAGACAATGCAATAGGTGCTGAGACAGAAAGTTAAGAGTTTCTACTCTCAGAGAATTCACGATCGCGAGCGGGAGACAAGAGTAGTAACAGAGAACAGGTGCTATGAAGGGATACAACACACAACAGAGTTAATGAGAAGTTGGGGACATCCAACTCACACTAGGAGTGAGGAAGACTGTCCAGAGATGAGACTTGAGCTCATCTAGAAGGATGAGTAGGAGCTGCCAAGCCAACAAGGAAGGGAAGAATATTCCAAGCAGGCTGAATTATATGTGCAAAGGCACAGAGGAGGAAGAGACCATAACAGGACTGGACAACTAATTGTGGAGTATAATTAGAGCAAAAGGTGGGGGCCAGCCTGTGGCTCACTTGAGAGAGTGCAGTGCTGATAACACTAAGGCCATGGGTTCAGATCCCTATATAGGGATGGCTAGTTAGCTCATTTTGGAGAGTGTGGTGCTGACAACACCAAGTTAAGGATTAAGATCCCCTTATCATCTTTTTTTTTTAAAAAAAGAAGAAGAGCAAAAGGTGCATACAGGACTACAGGCAGGAGAATCAAATCTGTAATAAATAAAAAATTAAATCAACAAGTATTGATTGAGTGCTTACTATATGTCAGATAGTGTTCTAAGTGCTTGGGACAAAGCAGTGAATAAGACAGATAAAAATTATTTCCCCTACAGAGCTTACATTATAATGAGAACTGATAAACAATAAAGAAAATAGTAAGTAAAAAAAGAAATGTAGTATAAAAACAAAGACGACAGAGAAAATATTTACAAGTAAAAAAACAAAACAAAAAAACAACAGAGAAGACAGGGAGTGCTATAGTGGTAGTGGGGGAGGAAGGGAAGAATGCCCCAATTTTAAATAGGATGGTCACCAAGGCCTCATTTAGGTGGCACATGAACCATCTAAGAAGCTGAAGGACTTGGACCACCTAAGACGTGAAGGAGATGAGGCAGCAGGCCATGTGTGTATCTAAGGGAAAAGCATCCCTGGAAGAGGAACAGTGTGAACAAGGTCTTAAGGGGTAGACTGCCTGGCATGAACAGGGACAGGAAGAAGAGATAAGGTCACAGATGGAGCAGGTGGCCAAATCATGGAGGACCTCATGCATCTTTCTCACATTTACTCTGAGTAAGATGGGAAGCCACTGATGAGGGCCCTAAGTAGAGGAAAGAAACAATCTGACTTAAGACTTCAAAGGCTCACTCGGAATACTCTGTTGAGAATATTTTGTAGGGGGTAAGGGCAGAAGCAGACCGACCATTTAAGAAAACCAGTAGTAATCGATCATGTGGGCAGGTAAGAAAGATAACTCTGGCTGCATAACAGCAAAGTGGAGACTGAAGGCAGGGAAACCAGTTACACAATTTCTACAGGAATGTGGGTGAAAAGCAATGAGATCTAACCCAGCTGAGGCACCAGGAGTGGAGAAACGGAGCCAAAACTGAACCACATCTAGGAGACAGAATCAACAGGACAGGGAGGGGAAGGGGACCAGAAGAACGGACAGGGAGGCTTCTGACTCAAGTGAATCTGAGAGTGGCATGCAACAGAGGAAATCCAAAAAGAAATGCTTCGGGGCTGGCTGGTTAGCTCAGCTGGTTAGGGCGTGCTTATAACAACAAGGTCAAGGGTTCAGTTCCCTGGGCTGGCCAGCCGCCAAAAAAAAAAAAGAAAGAAAGAAGGACTTCAGCTTCCCAGCCTAAAAAAATCACAGGATCTCTTTCTCCAGGAGACATAAGTACTTCTCCTCCATCACACACACAGGACAGAAGGCCCTACTTTATTCACGGAGCTAGCAACCCATCCACCTAACTGCTCAAGCCAGAAACCTCAAAGTCATCCTTGCCCTCTCCCACTATCTCAGCCCCACATCTAATCCAGCAAAATACCTTTCCTCTGTCTTCTCATCACCTACACTACCAGCACCCATGTCCAAGCCATGGGTCTCTCACCTGGAGGTCCATAAGAGTTCCCTAATTGGTGCCTCTCTTTCACTCTTGCCCCTCTCCAACCATTCCTTGTTCTTGAAGCCAGAATGCACTATCTAAAATGTAAACTGGGACTTCCGGTCAAGATGGTGGAATAGACAGTCCCCAGCATCTCTCTCTCCCACAAATCAACCAATTTACAACTACAAAAAAGCAATGACAGCCAAGGTGGGGCCAATAGAGCTCAGGGAAAGAGGAGGAGAGACCTATGGAGTGCACAAAGGCGGGAGAAGCCACGATGAGAAAAAGAAAGGACCGCTCTGATCATTTTGAATCCTGGGTGTTTCCAGGCTGGACCTGCTGAGCACATGGAGCAGTAGCTAGCAAAAGCCACAGCTGTGCCCTTCAGATGAATTTGATTGGAGGCGACAGGGAAGAAGAGGGCCTTGGTGGCCCCCAGGACAGCAAGACCACTAATAGGGTTCCCATGGATCCACATAGGAATGAGGAGCCACAACAACTGAAAAAAAGGAGCCACTCAGAGGCTGGTGAGTCATCACAAGGGACTGGTGCATGGCCCAACCCATGGGAAGTGTTTGGAGCATGGGCACCGGGGGAGACGGGCCCACTAGGGGAACACTGGGACACAGCAAGGACAGCTGATCTTCCCCCCATCAGCGTACGATTGCTCAGAGGAGACTGGTCAGGAATATAGAATTGCATGGGGTGCAGTTTGATGAAAAGACTCAGGCCCAGACCAGAGTTTCTACACAACGCAGGTGCACCAGATATCACTAGACCCGGAAGTACCTATAAAGCTAACCATTAAAACCTGAGCTGCACTAAAAGCCTTCCCTAGAGAATCAGCAGCAAAGCAATAATTTAGCTCAACCACAGAGCTCAAGTACTGGTCTCCACAGGAAGTTCCCTCATTTTAGAAGTAAGCAAAGGACAATAAATTAGTTCCAGTGCAGAGTTTAAGCAGTGGGAACAGCAAATAATCCAACACAGAACTTAAAGAAAAAACAAAGTACACACGACCAGAGACAAAGTTTGATATTAACTAGTAAAAATCTCATTACACCAAAGAACACCTATAACACCTAGAAGGATCAGAAGCCTCCTGGGCTACCAAGCCAGAAGGCAGGGAGGGCTAGAGGCCTCAGCCATGACCCCTGACACCCCCACCCAGAGGGTGGGGCCTTGGGCCTCAGCCACACACCCCCAACAGGCACAATCGCTCCAGTGATGACCACCAAGCCACAGCAATGGCCCCAGGTTCCCGAGCTGGGGTGATGGGAGGGGAGGGCCCCTGACATCTGGACCCAGCTCGGCAATGGCCAAACCACTGCTGGAAGCCCCCCAGTCTTCCTTGTGGGAATGAGGGGGGTGCCACAGGCCTCAATCCTGCCCCTCCTCCATCCTCCTTCTTCCATCCCATTTCTTTCCCTATCCCCTCTCCCCTCCCTCCCAACTGCTCTTCAACAACATCATAGAATGTAAAAGAATATTAATAAAAAATAAATAAATAATAAATAAATAAATAAAATGAAATGTAAACTGAATTATGCCACTCTCTGGCTCAAAACTTGTCATGGCTTCCCACTGTCTTTAGTCTACAAAATCCTGCCTGATCTGGGCCCTGCTCACCTCTCGAGCTTGACCCCAGGCCATTCTCTCCCTTGCTCCCTATGTAGCTCCCCCCTGCACAGCACATGGCACATAAACACTCAACAGTGTCTGCTGAATGAGTAAAGGTGATGTTTACAAAAGCCTTCAGGCCTACCTGCAGGGCTGCTCCACTACCCAGGACTGGAATACTGCTCACTCTAACTGGGGATATTTATGGCAAGGAACCTGACCACAAACAAGAGGCAGATACATTCTGGTAATTATCACCTACCAGGCTATTTGGCAGCTTGGGCTGCAGAGGTGGAAGCCCGAGGTTAAATACTGACCTCTTCAGCATTCTCCAAGTCATCTAGCCCTTCATCCTCCTCCACATCATCAAAGTCATCACCATCGAAACTGGACAAGAAGAGATCAGTTAGTTAGAGCACCACTTACTAGAATCAAGAGGGCAGAGATCTGTGTCTCACCCAATATGTAGGAGGCATTCAATAAATATCTACTTGAGTGAATCAAACTTGTGTTCCATTTACTCCTTCAGTCTCACCCATCTTCCCCCAAATTTTTACTATGACTCATTCATCATCACCATTTCCCTCTACTGGATCACTCCCATCAGCATTTAAACATGTACTTATCTCCTCTTTTAAAAAAACTTACTTCTCTTTTCCCTTCCCGCACGGCCCTAATTCCATGCTCCCCTTTGAAACAAAACTTGTGAAAGAGCTGTTCATCCTCACTGTCTCCAGCTCCTCTCCCCACTCTGTCGTAATTTCATTCCAGTAAGACTTTCATCCCCAAAGCTCCATCAAAACCACTCTTTTTGTTTGTTAATGATCTCCACATTACTAAATCCAATCTATCGGTTGGCACACTAGGCCATCCCTCCCGCGGCATACACTCTCCTCACCGACTGTAAGGACACCTTACTCTCTTGGTGTCCCTCCACCTCACTGGCTGCTCCACGTCGGTCTTTGCTGGTTTCTCCTCTTTTCCCCAAGCACTCAATGTTGGAATTCTCTAAGGCTCAGTCACTGGTCACCTCCTCTTCTCTACTGACACTCACTCTCCCGGTGATCCCACCTGTTTCTTGTTTTCTACTAATATACTTATGCTGACAACTCCCAACTTTTTATCTTCAGAATAGATCTCTCCTCTCACCCCACATCCAATCTATCAGGAAATCCTTTTGGCTCTACCTTTAAAATATCTCCAGAATTCAAAAGCACTTCTGAGCACCTCTACTACTATTACCCTAGTACAAGCCACTGCCTTCTCTCACCTAGGTTAATGCAACCCTTCCAGCCTTTTACCACCCAGTGAAGCTACACCAGACCTTGCTCTGGATACTTATACTACACGCTTCTAATACGTAAACTCACACGTCCCCGGCTATTCTGCTTATGGGCCCGCCGCCTCTTCCAGAAAGTGAGCAGCTGGAGAGCAGGGCTATACCTAATTGATCTCAATACTCTCATTACAACACTCAGTAGAAAGTTCGCTGAAAGAAACCTTCACTGATCCTCTCCGGCCCCTCAAGCCTGGGCCTTTCTGTGCCCAGGCTCTGGCCCGGTCTATGCCCCTGGGTCCCTATCCTTCCCTTCCCCAGCTCCGCGTGCCCCCGGGGACCCCAGTCTCCTCAGACACTATCCCCGGACGCAAGGCTACTCAGCCACTTTCGACCCAGGCCCCAGCTCACCCGCCCCTTCCGAGGCTCCCAAAAAGGTCACTCCGCTCCCGCACTCACTTGTCCTCGTTGTCCGACATGACGCCCTCGCCAGTCACCCGGCTCAGCTACCCAGGCCCACACGGAAACCCTTAAGGAGCGCGCTTCCACCTCTCCCAGCACCACGCGAATCCTGCGCCTGCGCTGTGACCCAGAGGAAATTACTTCCGGGAGGCTGGCCGGGGCAATGACGGCGCGCTTGCGCCAAGTGGCTGCGCTTGTTACCATGGTAGCCGAAGCCGCTGGCTGTAGGTGCTAGTCGCCCAGATTACACTGTATTCCAGCGGGGCACCGGCGCGGGTGCCGCTGTAGAGTCGAAGTCACCGTCTCCGGGAGCCCACCCGCCGCTCTCTGTGGGGAGGGGGCACCCAGACGGGGTCTGACTTTAGGGTGAGGTTTCCATTTTGGCACATCGCCCAGTGGGTACTGTTGTGACCTCGACTATCTTAACGCTTCCTTCCTCGCGAGGGGACTTGCCTGCCACAGGCGCCGAGTCGAGATTAGGACTGTGTGTGTGTATCTGCCTGTGTGTCGGGGTAGGAGGACCGGGCACTGTGGCAGTATTAACTGGTGACGTCACGATTCTCTGCAACCTGCTTCCAAACTTCTGAGTGTTGGGCGTGGGGGAGCAGAGAAGGGGGCTGCGAGACAGGGAGTGTGTCATTGTGTCTTTCCATCCTCAGGGTCCTCCCATGGCATCACAGGAGAGGGTGGAGGCAGTGACCAAAGGAACAGTGTTCTGGCGCTGCCCCAAGCCGGTCACTTACACCCCGGGGACCTGCGAGCTGCTCAGAGGTCAGTGCGTTAAAGGACGCGAGGAGGAGAGCGGTGGTTACATTTACCCTTTGTAACTCACTTCTCCCCTACACGACCTGTAGCTTAGCAATTGCTGTTTTCCTTTACAGATAAGGAGCCCGGGGTTCAGGAAGGTTCAGGGTGCTCCTATAGCTTGCAAAGGACCAAAAGCCAAAGAACTTAAGAATTGTACAATTAACTCCCATGCATTCTTTAACTTACACTTTCTCAGGGAAGCCTTATCTCCTCCCCACCACTATCGCCACAGTAGGACCAACGCTTATGTGCCCTCACACTACCAAATATACATTTTCCTTCAATGGACTTGGCACAGTGGGTCAAATATTTAGTTTAGTGTCACATTTACCCTTCTAGATTGTGAATTCCATCAGGCAGGGATTGTGCCTATTTTGGCTCACAATTGTAGCTCCAGGCCCTGGCACATGAATGAACAAAGTACTCATTCATTCCTTTACTCAATGAAAACATTTTTAAAGCCTAGTATGTGCTTTAGACACTGTTCTAGATGCTGGGGATACAGCAATGAGGGAAAAGAAAAAAGAAAAAACAGCAAAAATTCTTGTTCTCATAGAGCTAATGTTATGGTGGAAGATAAATAAAATATAGAGAACTTAGGTGGTGATGAGTGCTATAGGAAAAACAGGAAAGGTGGCTAGAGTGTGGTGCTGATAACACCAAGGTCGATCCCTGTACCAGCCAGCCACCAAAAATAAATAAATAAATAAAATTTTTAAAGGCAGGAAAGGGAGAGAGGGCAGAAGGAGGATCAAGGTGATACAATTCTAAATTTCAATAGGGTGTGATGAAGGGATCTGCCTGTAGGCCAGAAGACTTCATGGAAGTGCTTTATTTTGCAGTAATGATGAAGGAATCCAAGTTGACTAACTTCCAGCAGCGTCACATCATGGACACCATGAAAAGTAAGAGGCAGTCCCCAGAGGCTTCCTGGACAAAGGGATTCGGGGCCACATTTTTAATGCTCCTCCATGTTAAGGGAGAGGGGATTTCATTTCAAAAGACAAACAAAAAAATTGAATAGTATTTCTGACCCTTGGTCCTGGGGAATTGACCTTGTGGGGCCCTTGTTTCTTCCCAGACATGGGTCCTGGCACAACATAAGCCCACTGCAGTCCAGCTCTAGCCAAACTTCTCAAGAGATCATGGCCCAAACTTCCTGGCCAGCCAAAATAGTCTCACACCATCGTGTCTGCAATCTATCCCTCCCTGCTACACACATACCATAGAAGCCCTCCAAAGGAAATGTGTATGTGTCTTATTCCTAGTTTTATTTATTCATAGCTAGAAGAAACAAGATAATTGGGCGAATTCCAACTTAGAAAGAATACACAAAGCCTTTCCACAGCTCACCTCTCACCACATATTGTGTTATTTCTTTTTAAGGAAAACAAAAAAAGTAAAAGTACATGAGCACAATAGCAAGGTGCCCACTAAAATCTTGAAAACAACCTTGCTTTTTGTGATTTAGCTGAATCAACATTTGATGGGTCAGAACAGAGACCTGTAAAGTTGCCTGTAAGAGAGAGAATGCCAGAAGGTCCAAGCCTCTGAGTTTTACTTGAATCTACCTAAAGTTATTGTCTTCTCTAAAGAAAGAACATGCCTATCAGGAGAACATCTGATCAACCACAAAAGTGTGGGGAAGGGAGAGTGAGAAGCGAATGTTGGCAGTGCCTGTCCAGCACCAGCTGGGGGAGGGAGGCCTTGTCAGGCTGGGTCAGGGGTCACATCGCCTTCCTCATTGTGGACAAGGACAACTCAGGCTGTCAAAGACAGGTGCCATGATACAGTTGGATCATATAACTCAATCTCCACACCCAGCGATTTACCAATAACCTGGTGTCCCCTGTAGCATTTTCTTTGTAGTCCCTCTTCTAACAAAGAGAATGTGCTAGAAATTCCACTCAGAGAAAATACCACGAGACCAAGGGCTATGTCTGCCTCGTTCACGATAGCAGTAGCTCCGACACTTAGAACAGGTACTCAATATTTATTGAACAGGGGCGTGGGGGAAAAATATGTATTGAACAACTAATTGCATCAGTGGTTAGGTTAACATGAGTAACTACTTTGCCTAATGGTTTTAATTCTCCTTAGAAGTTTTCTTTTTTAAAAAATTTCCTCCAAGCCTTGGTGTTGAGTTGGTTTCTTCTCCTAGAATTCCCTCTCAACTTTTGTCCTCTTAACCAAATCCTACTTGTTGTTTGCTGCTTAATTCAAATTTTGTTGCAGGCCACAACTCCCCCTCCTTCACCTGAGCACCCAGAATTATTTAGGTCGCAGTTATTTGCTGAGAATGGGCCAAAGAAAGAGGTAGAAATAGGGAGGGAAGCGGGGAGAAGCAATATTCGTGGAAGCACAGCATCTCTTCAGGAGACAAAGGTGCGGCGTGGCTCTAGGTAGAGGGTACGAGAAGAGGGAGACTAGTGGGAAGTAATGGCAGCTCCATCCTTCCAGCTCCTCAGGACAGACCGCTCGGAGCCATCCTCGATTCCCCCATTCTCCCAACCCCACATCCGACCCGCTGGCAATCCTGTCTGCTTGACCTTCAGACCATATCGTGACCCTGACCACCTCTCCCCAGCTCCTCTGCCACCACCCGGCCCAGGTTCCCACCATTGCTCCAGGACAGTACTTAAGTAGCCTCACAGCTGGTCTCCCTGCCCCTGCCCTTGGCCCTAGACATTGGGTTTTTAACAGCAGCCAAAGGGTCAGTCCTCTGCTCAAAAGCCGCCAGTGGCTTCCCATCTCACACAAACTAAACGCCAGTCTTTCCAGAGGCCTCCATGGCCTCTGACCTCTGCTCCCCCTTGTTCACTCCATTTCTGCCACCCTAGCCTCATGGCTTTTCCTTAGAAACTCCAGGCATCCTTTCACCTCAGTGCCTTTGCTCCAGCTGTTCCCTCTGCCTGGAAGGCTCTTCCCCAAAATATCTGCAGGGCTGGCCTCCTCACCACTCCCAAGTATTTTCTCAAATGTCACCTTTGTGAGGCCTTCCCTGGCTACCGTATTAAAACTAAACCCTGTGACACACCCCATGCTCCAGCCATCCAACATACTGTGTATGTTACCTGTTATCACCTGCACCCTCCCCCAACCTCAGACATAAGCCAGGAGGGCAGAACTTTGTCTTACTTCCCACTTTCCCCCAGTGTCCAGAGCCTGGCAGAGTAGATGCTCAATACGAATTCACTGAATGGATGTAGAAGGCTGGAAAGGTGGAAAACGTAAACAGGGCCAGATCCGAACTGTGGATGGAGGCTGCTCTAAGCTAGGCTTTAGGGCGGTTGAGAGAAGGGGCCAATTGACCAGATAAGAGGTGACACACTTGGCTGGGCTAGGGGAGGAACCCCGGGGGATGGACAGCAGGAGGAACAGGTGTCTACTGCCATCCAAACAGAAAGTTTTAGCAGCCCATCTATAGAAATAACAGCCCCAGTCCGAAGACTTGATGCACAAGAATGTTTATTACAGCATTGTTTGAAGTAGTAAAAAACAAACAAAAAACCTAGAAACAACCTGAATTTCTGAAACTAGGAGACTAGCTGGATAAATAATGTATCCATTCTAAACACAAGCATATAACTATAAAAAATAAGTTATGTATAAATGGATTGGCCTGGAAAGATGTCATGATAATTTGTTAAGTGAAGAGTCTGTTACTGAATATAAGACAGAATGATCCAGTGTTTGAAAAAAGAATGTTATATGCACATATAAAATATATGCACATTTGAACATGTTTGTATAGCATCAAAAAGTAAGGGAAGAGACCACCAAAGTGTTACCATTGCTCACTGTAGAGAGGTGGGCTTGGAGGGGAGAAGGGAAGACTTCTGTGCTGTTGGCTTGCTAAAACAGGTAGGTATAACTTTTATTTTAAAAAGGAAAAAAAAAAAAAAAAAGCCAGATGGGTCTCCCCCACCCTGACTCTTCCTCCCCAGGAGGAGACACTTTGCCCCTACAGTGCAGCCCAACATCCAGCCAGAGGGTCTCACCTTCCAAGCAGCCAGCCTCACCCATCTACCTACCTCCTATCCTGGCGGCTCGGTCCCACCTCCGGCCTGCCAGCATATGCCAAGCCAATGGGGCCTACAGCCGGGAGCAGTTCAAACCTCAAGCCACCAGTAAGTGAGAAGGCTCAGACAGACCTCCCTGGGGGGGATGGGACCAGCAGCCCACTGGGCAAGTGAGCTGGTAGCTAATCAAATTCTCATGCTTTTCATACTAATGCTCTTGAGCACATGTTAGCTTGCAAGGTTTTCAGGACCAGTTAGGTGGTCCTGTTTTTTTATTTTTCCAGAACTCTCTTTGACTATTAACTAGATTCTACCAATATGCCTGATGAACGTTTGGCTGTCAGGTCTCACAGCCTCTGTTCTCTTGACCTCACATAGTCACTGGAATCAAACTCCTCTGCACCCCAGCCCGCTTCACAGAGCCGCTGCTCCCACTTTGTACTTGGCATCTGACAGAACTTTTGGCCCAGCCCATCCTAACATCTCCCCACATTCCCAACACACAGGTTGCCAGTAAGGGCATCATTGAGGCCTCGGGTCCTTGAGTTTCTTAGCCTTACTCGGCACCCAAGCAGTGTGTGGGTTTTGATAACTCTCTTTTTTGTTCTTTAAACCTCTTCTTACCTATCTTGACATGACAAGCTCAGGAGCACCTAGGGTAGAAGCAGAGCGCTTACTACATGATCCAGGCACCTTGCAGCAAGCGTGCCCAACTGAGAACACAGACCATGAGTATGGGCACCCTTCACACCTTAATTAGCCCATTTCTGGGCCCTACAGGAGATCTGGAGAAGGAGAAATTAAGACTCCAAAATATCTTTGCCACTGGGAAAGACCCTGAGGAACGGAAAAGAAAGACCCCTCCTGTGCAACAGCAGGACCCAGTCCCTGAGCTAGACCGGTTTGACGAATGTAAGCCACTCGATGGGGGGTGGGGGGCTGATGTGTGGAGGGGGCCCAGAATTGGACGGGGCAGGGTTATCCCTGAGGGCCAACAGGTGGGATACACTATTTGACAACAGACGTCTCCCTCTCCTCAAGAGTGGCAATCCGCTGCCCATTCCCTGCAGGACCTTGGCGGCCCCCTCTGCCCATGCACTGACAGCCCTCTCGTCTGTACAGTGGTGAAAGAGATCCAGGAGAGGAAAGAGTTCCTGGCTGATATGGAGGCCCTGGGACAGGGCAGGCAGTACCGAGGAATTGTCCTTACTGAAATCTCCCAGGTAGGAGAAACAACCAGGGAGTGGGGAACAGATGGGCCCACCGTGAGCGTGGAGAAAAAGATGTGAGGAGAAACAAAGGGCCAGCTGTGGTGACAGGTTTCAGGAGTCAAGCTCCAGCTCGCATCTGTGGTGGCTCCTGACACCAGCTTTCCCTGATGCCCTTTGCAGAAACTACGAGAAATGGAAGACATTGACCACAAGAGGAGTGAGGAACTTAGGAAGGCTCTTGCCACCACTTAATCTGTCTCCAGAGACAGGGGCAGGGTAGCCCAACCTCGACCACCAGAGCCCACCCCTCGTCAGCCCACCCAGACTGTCCTTCAGTCATGTCAAATGGTCGCACGGCACTGCCCTGGCCTAAGGTACCCGGGGCATAGACAGCACCCTAGACACTGCCCAGGGGTGCTGGGTCAGCAATTGGAGGCTCTGAGACCCACAGTCACAGACACAGTCTTCAAGTCTTTTGTAGGGAAAAGAGCCCCATACACAGTGAAAGCAAGGCCCACATCTCATCGCCTTGGATGTGTGTCTATGGGCATCCAGCTGGCCCTCTTCCCACCAACTCCAGCCTTGTGCATCCTACTCACTTAGTTTTCTGAACTTGGGAATGAATATGATTCCTTTCTTCCTACCTGTCTTAGGACCTCCTTATTTGACTTCTTATAGCCTTGGAAATGTTTAACCACAGTGATTAATTGGCCAATAAATCACATTTAACATGTGTCATGATGCGCACCATTTTGTTTTCAGAGGGATAAGGCTTATTTGCTCAAAGAGTTAGAATTTGTCAAGCATAGATGGTTTCTGGCTACCTGTTTGCTATTTTTTTTTTTTTCTTTCTTTTGACCGGTAAGGGGACCGCAACCCTTGGCTTGGTGTTGTCCGCACCACGCTCAGCCAGTGAGCGCACTGGCCATCCCTATATAGGATCCGAACCCACAGCCTTGGCGCTACCAGCGCTGCACTCTCCTGAGTTAGCCATGGGGCCGGCCCCTGTTTGCATATTTCAAGTGGAAATGGAGACCAACTCCATGGCCAGAGCTATGGTAGGGACTGAAATTCACTCTCAGTTAACTACTCAGCAAACCTCTGTGATAGTTTCTATCCCTATGTGAAGACTAAGACTCACCAGTTACTACAACCAAGTGCATTTAACTAACAAGTAGTCTACTGAGGATTAAGTTAGCTTTATGTCTTTCCACTAAACCCATGGCCTACACAAAGAAACACAAAGGGGTGGGAGAGACAAGGCTGAAAGGGCCTGGCTATGGAGTTCCAACCCCAGCAGTGCTGTGTGCCCTTGGGCAAAACCTGCAGCCTCTGCTCCACTGGTGCCTCTGTGAGCCCTACCTTCTCCAGTATTCTGTCCCCATAAATCACCAACATGTTTTGGAAATATTAACCAACCCTCCTGGGCTGTCCCCTGCTCCTGGAAGGAGTCAATAATCCTGTCAGGTCACATGACCCAAGTTTGGGTTTGCAGAATAAACAGGGTCCTGGAAGTAAAGAGGACCAGATGAGGGGCTGGCTCAGGAACAGCCATGGGAAGCCTCTGTGTCCACACACCTCAAGAATTGAGGGCAGAGGGTGCAACACGATGGGGACAGCATCCTCCACCGAGGAGGTCCCATCCACTTGTCCAGAGGCAGCAAACTAGAGAACCCCAAGACAAACTCAGCCCACCTTTGACAATACCGTATCAGCCTACTCTTGATTTAAAATCAGATTCGTTGTCAACTTTTATACATTACACACATATAAAATCTGGAGTTCCAGATTCTTTTGAAAAATGGAAAAGATCTGGTAGTACTGGGCCCATGTTCACTCCCACCAGTTACAGCTGACTTAAGTCAGGGAGAACACCCCTTGGGCTATGCATAGACACTCCAATCCACCTCTGTCCCCACTGCCCTTGTCTCCTGACATTGTGGCAGCCATCAGCCATCACTCAGGTTACACCCAGCCTGGTTCACATGTTACCTGCCTGGCCCCTGAAAGGCCTTGGTGTTGGTAACCCCAGCTCTAGGACAACAGGCACATTGGGAAGGAAACCACCAGGGGCTACACAGGAGCAGGCAGGCCACCTCTTCCTGCAGAGAAAGGGAATCCTGTCCAATGGCAGGCAGTCAGGGCCAAGGTCCCTTCCAGTTGACAGCCCCAACATGGCCCCAGACCCTCCAGCACAACCAGAGATGCTTGGCCATGAGGCAAGGCAGAAGCAGGCAGGAAGGCAGACGCGACCTGATACCACAGGGCACTGGCAAATGAGGTTGTCTCCATTTATTGTTGGTGTGGAAAATCCTCAAGAATTAATACAGTGCAATCTTTTCCCAGAGGTACATGGAGGGAAGGGGGACCTAGGGGCATCCCAGAGATAGCTTATAGAAACAGTGCTTCAACCAAAAACTGCTGGCACATTCCCTATGGAAAAGCTGGTGTCCCCATCGCTCCTCCTCTCCCACAGCTATCCCAGTGGGGCAAGTGGCCATCTGTCCCTTGGTGGGAATGGGTTGGGGAGAGAACAGACAACAGAGGAGACAAGACTAGTGATGACCACAAACAGAATGGGCCCTATCCCCTGGACCTGGGGTCTGGAGGAAAGCCTGAGTTAGGGGTCAGACTACAATGTGTTAAAGAACCAGGATTAGCACCTACTTGAAGCGCACCCACCCTAGGCTGACAATCAGGAACCGGAACTGCAACCAGGGACTGCCTCCCAGAGGCCCTTCCTGGAGGGCTCAGCACTGGGGGGAATTAGTGGGGGACACCCACCTACCCCAGCATGGCCATCACAGCCCTGTGTCACAGAAAGCGAGGTTTCCTGCAGAATAAGGGGAGAGGAGGGAGGCATCTCCTAGAACTTAGAGAGAGGAAGGGAGGGAGGGACTTGCCCATCAGGCCCTTCCGTGTCTGGCACAGCACAGGCCATTCAGTAACTAACTCAGACTCAATTAGAGATTTCATAAGTAGAGCTCCTGAGCAAGGAGAAACTGAGACTCAGGGCACCTGCACCAGACAGGAGGGCAGAGGCTCGGAGCCAGGGCTGGGCAGGAAGAAGCCAGCACCTCCAAGTGCTACTCGCCAGCCTGCCAAGAAGGGCAGCCTACAGAGGCAGGAGACCTGGGCCAGAGAGCTACCATTGCAGGACTTGGACAGCTAAGAATCCCATCTGGAAGTGGTACAGAGAGGAAGAAGGACCAGGGAGCTGCCCCATCACAGCAGCAGCTGGGTGGGACAAGGGAGTGGACATGCTCGGCCGCTGCCCCTTAGGTCAGTCACAGCATCCAGAGTCCTCAGAATCAGACTGGGCAGGGAGGAATCACAGCTGCCTGGAGCTCAAAGAAGAGGGAGGAAAATTCTTTGGCCCAGCCCCGCCGGAGGACCCTGAGGAGGGAGAGGCCATCACCCAGAGGCTCCTTCCCTGAAGTCATCTTTCCTCCCAACTGCTCTGAGGCAGGTGGTACCCCACGAGGGAGCACAGCCCAAGGGCTGATCCAGGAGGCAGACAGTCCACAGCTGGCTTCCCTCGCTGTTAGCTCTTGTCCCCGGAGGACTTGCTCTTGGTCTCACGCTTGTTTCCCAGCAGCTTCAGCACCTTCATGGTCTTCAACTTCCCCTTCTTCTTGCCCTCGGATTCAGCCTCCTTCTGGAATTCTGCAGCAGAGAAACAGGGCACTTAACTAAGTAGGGAAGGGGAGTCCGTCCAGCGCAGGCCAGTGACACAGGCCTGGGCGTGTGGCCAACAGGGGCTCAGCCAAGCGCCACCACCTGCTGTGTGGAATCTTGGGCGAGTCACTTCCCCTTCCTGAGCCTCCGTTTCTTCACCTAGCGGATGGGGACCACCCCCTCTCCTGGCATTTTGGCAAAGATCAGGAAATAAGCATACGCGAAAGGAAGCTGGGAACAGAAGCATGGCGTTCACTTATGTGTCTTGAAAAGGCTCAGTTCACCTAGGCTGGTGCTTACAGTTCTGTTGGTTACAACACAAATACTGACTGTCAAAGCAAGAAGAAACCTCAGAAATCATCTGTCCACGCCCTAAGTTTATAGACAAGGAAAACGTGGGCCTTTGAAACAGACTAATCCCAACTGAGTTCGTTGTAGGCGCCAGGACCTGCATTAAGCGCTTTACACACATTATCTCAGTCATCGTCGGCACATGCCTGGGAGTGGGGTGTCTTTATCACCCCCATTCTGCAGATACAGAGGGTGAGACCAGAGGGGTAAAGTGCGGGCTCAAAGTCACCCAGCTAATAGGTGTCAGGGCTGGGACCAGAATCCACGCAATGTGGCTCTAGCCAGAGTCAAGATTTAACCACAAGGCCACAAAGTAAGGCACTGGTGGAACCAAGATCAAAGCCCAGAAACCCTGACTCACAGTCCAGGGCTCTTTGAACCATTCCAGGAGCTATCCAATTCCCAGCAGGCAAGTGCTGTTTGGACCCACAGATGCCACCAAAACCAGCTGCAGATCTCAAGGAGGAATATACAGCTTAAGGCAAACCCCCCTGGGAAAATGCCCCATATATCACAGTCCTTCCTGCAGGCATCAGGATGTCCCACAGCCACCCTCCAAGCCTGGGCCACTGCCCTCATGGCTGTAGGCTGGCCTCCCTTGCCACACACAGCCTTCCCAGCAAAACAGAGGCTGGGGAGTTTGTGCACAACCATCCCTGTAGTGCCCACTCCAATCCTCCATTCAACCTGCCTCCTTGGGGGCCAGCCCTGTGGCTCACTCAGGAGAGTGTGTTGCTGGTAGCGCCGAGGCTGCAGGTTCGGATCCTATATAGGGATGGCCAGTTAGCTCACTGGCTGAGCATGGTGCAGGCAACACCAAACCAAGGGTTGCGATCCCCTTACTGGTCAGAAAAAAAAAAAAACACAAAAACGTGCCTCCTTGCCCTCCAACCCCCCAGCTGAACACACTCAGGAGAGTTCAGGTGGGCCAGAACTCCCAGGCACCGGCCTCATCCCCAGCAGCAGCCTGACCTTTCTTCTTGATCATTGCTTCCAACATCTTGTCTTCCTCTTCCTCCCTGCAGTAAGAAAGGAAAGCTAAGCATCCCACAGGAGGAAGGATCAGATAATCTCCAAGTCCCTTCCAGCCTCCGAGACCACACAGGGCTGAGCAAGGGTGTCCTGGGATCACAGGCAGTGAAGACAGGGCTGGCCTGGCCTAGGGTATGGGATTGTGTCTCAGGCTCTGCCAGGGAGCTGCCCACCCATGGGGCCTTAAGCCCCACCTGCTCTGGGCCCCTCCCCCAGCTATGTCACCTCTGCCGGTCCTCATCCAGACAGTTGACGATGGCATTGCGCTTCTCAATGAGGGTCACAAGTTCCCGCATCAACACCTTCTCCCGGCCCCGGTCCTCCTCCGTCCAGTCTTTTTCTGCCCAGGGACAAAAGTTGGGGGTGTGAGTGGTGGGAAAACCCTCCTCCTTCCCAGGATGTCAGAAGCTCCTGTCTAAGTGCTGCAGGTAGCTAAAGGCCAGCCCCACGCTAGATACCATGAGCACAGAAAGGAGGAGTCCAGAGGGGTGGGGTTTACAAGTTAATGGGGAAATGCAGGTTGTTCTAGAAGGATAAAACACCCTTCAAGGGGCCCCAGCAGGGCCAGCACATACACTCTAAGAACAGAGGACAGCATGGACCAAAGGGTTTCCTGCTCATGTTCTTTCATCCATTCACAGGTTCACGAGGTGGCTTCTTGCAAGAGGCAGGATTCAGGTGGGCCAGAGTGGGGCAGGGGTGGGGAGACAACAGGGAACCCCAGGGGTCCACATGCAAGAGAAGCAACGTGACCCAAGTGACATGTTGGGACATCCACCCAAGGCCATGGAGGAGAGTAGATTAGGGGTCGCTGGGGGCAAGGAGTCCAGCAGGAGGTTTCCCTGAGGCCGAGCACCCCTGCTGCCTCTCTCCCTTCTCTCCCCTCCAGGCCCTGAGCCATCCCACAGGCCCACCCTCAGGGCCCCCATGCCTGGGTATTCCCCACTCCCCCAGCCTGCAGACTTCCAGGGATGGGTTTACACACTTGGCCTCCCCTCCACAACATCTGCCACCACAGGCCTCTCCGTCTTGAAATAAATATCCTGAGGCCCCCTCAGCTATTACCCATCCCCCTCCCACCTTACCTTGCCAAAATTCAGGAGCAGGTGGCCCAACCTTATTCTGAGCGTGGGCTTCAGAGTCACCACCCAAGTTCAAATCCTGCTCTGCCACTTCTCAAATGGGACCCGAGTAAGTTATGTCCCCAGTCCACATAGGGAAACTGAGGCTCAGGGAAGTTAAGTCCTGAACCAGCATCACATAGCGCAGGTGGAGCCGGTATTTGAACCTGGGCAGCCTGACACCCCCAAATAATGGCCTGTATGGTGTCTTGTGGGTCTCCATCCCACCCAGGGCCTTATAAACCAGCCTCTCACCCTCTAAAAGCAACATCGGGACAGGCTGACATCTGTGAGGTGCTGCCACCACACAGGACAGGGACAGGTTGGCCCAGGAGGCAGAGGGACTGTGCCCACTGCAGCCACAGGGTGTCACTGTGGCTCCCTAGGAGCAGTGGCCACATCCCAGCCGCCTGGAGAAGTGGGAGGGACTCGACGGTAGTGGAGGCCTTGGACATTCTGTGGCTTCCTCAGGGACACTCCAGCCTCCCAAGTTCCCCAGTCAATGGAGAGACAAGACCGCTGTCCCAGCAGGTGAGGCAGGGCAGGAGGCGGGTGGCTGTTTGTGCAGGGACAGGGCAAGGTCAAAAACGTGGACCGAAGCCCAGCTCCACCACCAATGGGCAAGTCCCCCAGCCTCCCTGGCCCTCCGTTTCCTCATCTGTTAAATGGAAACAATGGCCAACTCCCAGGGTTGGCACCATGCCTGGGCCATACAAAAGTGGTCCAAGCCCTGGCTCCCAGCTATGGATTCTCCATAGCCCTGAGGTGTCCCCTGCAGCTGCAGTTCACTCCATGTCATGGCCACAGGGTACATAAGGAGCCCTCCCTCACCAAACCCCAACTCAGCCACATAATGACCATCAGCCATTGGCCCATCCGAGGGTACATAGCGTTCCCACCCCACTGTCTCCTGGTTCCAAGAACACCCTACAAGGTGCGTACCTGCACTCCCGTCCTACATATGAAGCCACTGAGCCTCAGTGAGGCTAAGAAACCTGCCCAGGTCACGCAGCAAGTTAGTGGCAAAACACAGGACTGTGTGGCCCAAAACAGGCCGGGCTGCTCCTGGGCCTGGTGTTCCCAGACAGCCTGTCATCCCCAACACCATGGCCCTCCACACCCACACACCATCCTGCGGTTCCCTCTCCTGCCATGTGCTAGCCTAGTTATCACCTGGTACAATCTCTCCCTCCTCAGAGGTGACACAGATAGCCACCGTGCACACCCTACTGCTCTGGCCCTGTTATCAGTCTGCCCATGCATCCCCCATGGGGCTGGCTCCGTCAGCTCCCCAGCCGGAGGGGAAGAGCCCCAGGGTCGGTGCTGGAGTGCATGTGGCTGTGCTCACCTGGCTTGTTGAGAAGGCACCGGAGCTCATACTCGACGTCAGCCTGGCGCTGCTCCAGGTTCTGCTGCTTGAAGCTGGTGGATGGGAGTGAGGTGACTATTAACACTTGTCCCCGCTGCCTGGCTGCCCTGCCCTGCACCCAGTAGGGAGGGGAGAGGGCACAGGGTCTCAGTTCTAGGCTCTCTGGACTCAGGGAGGGCGGGAGGGGCCGAGGGGAGGGGACTCACACATAGATGAGCTCAGACTCCCGCCGCACCAGCAGGTGCTTCTCGTGGATGAGCTTGAACCAGTCCACCAGCATGTCGTCCTCGCGGCCCTCTGGAAACCAGACACCCACTAAGGCCAGGGCTCATAGCAAGTCCCAGCTCAGCTCCCCCCAAGAAGAGAGACCCCCCCACTGCCAGCCCTTGCAGCGTTGCCGCACCGTGCACTCCGCTGCGCAGCTTCTCCTCCAGCAGGACCCCGCGGTGTTCCAGGGCATCCAGCTGGCGCTCGATGGCGTCCATCTCTCCATGGATGTCCTCCTCAGGAATGTACTGGTCAGCCTGGACCTGCCCGACAGTGCCCTGGTCACCTGAAGGACAGCCGACCCCTCCCGCCTGCCTGCCCTCCTCCAGCTCAGGCTGCTGCCAGAAGCTGTGCCCTTTTGTCCAGCCAGGATTGGCCACTGCAGGCTCCAGGGCCCTGGGTCCTGTCCCACACATCAGCATGGTAAGAAGGCAGGGTCCCAGTATGGGGAAGGGGTCGGTGTGGGAATAGACACAAGCCCTCCAAGCCACTGGTCCCAGTGGTGACAGACACACTCAGAGGGAGGCACAACTTCCTGCCCTTTGTGGATACTCCTCCCCTTCTCTGCCACATTGTGAGTGAGAATGACCCTATAATAGAGATAAACTTGAGAACGCTCTCAGTTTTTTTTCTTTTTTTTAAAGCTGACTGGTAAGGGGATCTTAACCCTTGACTTGGTGTTGTCAGCACCACCCTCTCCCAAGTGAGCTAACGGGCCATCCCTATATGGGGATCCGAACCCACGGTCTTGGTGTTATCAGCACCGCACTCTCCCAAGTGAGCCATGGGCTGGCCCTAGAACACTCTGTTTAAGTAGAAGTACATCATATAAGAGCCTTGATACCTGGACTATTGTTAGTAACAAGTTAAATGCACCACCCACTGCACTGGGTTGCAAATGGCCAGTCTGTCTTAAGTCCCTCTGGTTGCAAGTTAAACCCTCCAGTTAGGCCACCCAACAGCCCCCTCTTAATGTGTGAGCGATGCTGAACAGACACCCAGCCTCTCTAAGAATGCCTCGGGAAGCCTGGTACCTTGCGTTTGATGAGTGGAAAGCCATGTCCTGGGGCAGGTGGCCTCATTGGCTTGGATCCTTTGGTGGCCTTCTTTGTGGCTGGGGATGCTGCAGGCGATGGCTTCCGGTTAAAAGGATTCTCCTTGCAAGAAGACTAAAGGCAGGGAGACGTGACAGGGTGAGTTGGGGAAGGTGACAGTCAAGACCCCAGCAGCTTGATCATGTGGGAATATGGAGAGGCCAGGACCCCAAAGGCGGGAGAGTTCGCCTTGCGGGGAGGAGTGCCCAGGCACAGAGAATTCCCTGAATTCTGACTCCAATGCATTTGGTCATTCAAAAACCGCTCCCATTTCCACTGCCCCTTCCAGTGCCAGCTGCTGCACTAGATGTTCTCTGTACACACTTGTTTGATTCTCACAACCACCCTGCAGAGTAGGTATCATAATGCCCATTTGCAGTTGGGTAAACCCAGCTTCAGGGAGGTGAGGGAATTTGCTCAAGGCCACACGCTTCCCATGGGCCCAAGCTGGGTGAGAATCTGTCTGTTTCAGGGCCCAGCAGCCGTCTAGCATGGAGCGACAGTGGTCACAACACAAAGGTTAGGGCAAGACAGAGCTACAGGAGCTCGTTCAGGCCTCACAACCACCCTTTCCCCAGTGGGGATTCTAAGGCTCAGAGAGGGGAAGCTCCTAACCCAGGGCCACCCAGCCAGTAAGTGCCAAAGCAGGGGTCCTGCCCTCCTCTGGCCAGCAGTTGGAGGAGGAGGGGAGCTCCCTCCCTGCCTGGGAAAGGCCCCCGCCCTCTGCTGCCCAGCCCACCACCCATGTACCCAGGCTCTGCATCCTTTTGGTCCTCTGGGGAGACCCCTGCCCACCTAGAGGCCAACACAGCTGGGCAGCCCCACCTCCAAGGCACAGCAGGCCCGATCTGCCACATAGGCAGTGTTGATGTTTCCCAACAACTTTCCCAGCTTATCACAAACACAGGTGTCATCAGGGACCCCTCCAAGAGGATGCACTTGAGGCCTGGAGTGTTGGCCACTTCTCCCAGCAGCTGGGAGAGGGACTCTGCCCCTCACTTGTGCCAGCTCAGGGAGAGATTCATTTAGGTGGGGAGTTGCTCTGGGATTTCTGAAGCACGAAAAGTGCCATGGCAGAGTCTGGGCACAGCAGGGGACAGGGTTTGTTCCCACAGGGAAGCTCTTGCCCTTGGAAAATGAGCTGCCCAGATGGGTGCCCAGCAGCCCCTCCCAGTGTCCCCCTCACCCTGAGAAAAGACAGAGCCCAGCAAGGGCCCAAAGGGGACCTGGGAGGGGAGCCTGAGGACAGGGCTGTGCCTGCTGTTCTCTGTCAATACTTCCCACAGGGCACACAACAGAAGCGCTCAGTAACTGGGTGTGTCTGAGCCCTCTGCCTGCTGGGGGCTGACCCCTTGCCCACTACAAACCCCATGGCACGGTCAGTTCAGCACCTCCCCGTGACCTGGCTGTGAGCATGAGGACAGCAACCACTATGTTCGTGTGACCCCTGCAGCCCAGGCAGCTCATGCACCCAGGAGGTGCTCAGCAGTTGCCAGCTGCCCCGTTACATGGCAGAAAGATCGAGGTCTCTGGAGAAGGGATTCATCCCCTCCCCTCTGTGCTCCACCCCAGATTGCCTTCTAGAACAATCATTAAGCTGTCTCTCTGAGCAGACCAGGAGCCACTGGAGGGCAAGAGTGGATCTTAATGCAATGATGCCCAGGGTCTGGCATCAATAGGGCCTGAGTGAGTGGAAGGGTGGACAGAGGATGTGCAGATGAAGGTGGCTAGGGGAACAGACACCAAATGGGCCATTGCATAGGATAGGCTGGTAAACAGGGGCCTGGATGCACAGGTCATGCTGGGCCAAGTGGCTGGCCAGGTGGACAGGAAGTCTAGCCGGCGGATGGAAGGAAGGATAGGTGGATTTGTGCCTCAATGAACAGAGCGGTAGATGGGTAGATGGACACAGCCAAGACCACTCAAGAAGTCAGAGGCCAGCAGAGATGAAGACCCTGGACGTTCCTGCCCTGGGACCAGACCCATGTCCACTAGAGAGGACGCAGCTTTTAGGAGGGTGAGGAGGTACTCACCTTTACCTGCAGTTGTGGGGATGAGGTTCCAGGGGAAGGCACAAGGCTCCTGTCCCCAACCAACAAGAGAGGGGTTGGAGTGGTGCCACCACAGGACTTGGCTGCCTGGGGACCTGGGCTGCCACTAGTCCTGGGGGTAAGGCCAGGGCTGGCTTGAGGTGTCCGTGCCATACTGGGCTGCACCAGCTCCCCAGAGGAAGACAGGGAGGAGTTGGCAGAGAGGCTGGCAGGGTTGCCTGGGGTGCCAGGGGTACCAGGGGCATGGACAGCAGGCTCTGAGGAGCTCTTGGGCACAGCTGGTGGCTCCAGAAGCATCCCACCAGCAGTCTGGCTGCAGCTCTCAGATGACAGGCTCTCCACGCTGAGGGCTGGAGATGGTGTGGCTGAGGGTGGCTCTGAGTGCGAGAGGCGGGAGGCGTGGAGAGCTGTACAAATGAGCAAGCAGACACCATACAACGGGGCATGATCAGGGCTTCTGGCCTCACCTAACACGCTCCACTCTCAACAGAGCTGCAGGTGGCCCTGGAAACCCATGCTCCTCCACATCTAGGCGGGACAAGGGCCCAGAGGACAGCCAATGCATGACAGGGGCAAAGTCATAAAGCGCACCCAGTCGTCCGCATTCATCCCACACTCCCGTGCTGTGGGCCGCTCACCCTCAGCCAGCAGGGCTGATGCCTCCACTTCCCCACGACGCATGGCCCCTCCCATGCCTGAGTGTACCCAAAGGCCTAACCACCCGGGCAGGGGAGGCGAGGCTCTGGTGCATGGGAAGGCCAGAGAGAAGTGAGGCCACCTCTCCTCTGCTCCGACCCACGGGGCAGGGAGGGCAGAGCAGGGAGGAGCAGGCAGCCCCCACAGCCACCGACTCTGGCCAGGCACTGCTGGACACCAATTCACCCTCACGTGGATGGCAGGTACCATGCCTCTAAGTACATCATCCCCATTTGCCAGACGACGCAACAGACTCAGAGAGGAAACACTTGTGCCAGCAAGGGCTGGGGTCTGACTCCAGAGCTCATGCCTATCCACTGTACCCTGACCCTGTCCCAGAGCTCCACCCAGACCACCCGAGCACCTGCCTCTGGTCATCTCTAACATACCCTTGACCCCACTGTCTGAAGGGTTCCTACAGAGCTCTCCAAGGCAGCCAGTCCCCGGCCGTGGGAAGGTGCCTGAGCCCAGGGCATAAGAAGACTGGCAAAAGGTGAGAGCCCAAATCTACAGCGTGACCGGAAGAGGGAGGGAGTACTGGGGGGGGTGTGCAGCACCTGGGACTGGCCCACCACCGTTTCACAGACAGAGAAACTGAGGAAAGAACAGCTCAGAGTCACCACACCTGAGCCACACATAGCCAGGTGAGAGCCCAAGTTGCTTGTTGCTCGGCCACTGGGAAAACAGGGACAGAGTTGGGCAGGTTAAAGCTAACCCCGCTGTGTGTTTTCCAGGAACCCAGTGTCATGCTAAGCACTTCACTGGGTAACACATTTCATTAGCTCAATGGGAGGGGTGGGGTCGTGGGGCTGGCCAGTTAGCTCAGTTGGTTACGGCATAGTCTTTTAACATCAGGGTTAGGGGTCCGGATCCCCTGCTGGCCAGCTGCCAAAAAAAAAGAGCATGGACTCAGGAACCAGACCGCCTGGGTTCAAATCCTGCCTCCACTCTTCAGCACTGTGAGGTCTTAGGCAAATAAATGACTTACTCTCTCTGTGCTTCTGTCTCCTCACTGCAAAGTGGGGGTACAGATACGTACTCATGGGTTTGCTGTAGGCTCACATGACCACACCCTGCCCTGGCCCCCAACCCCACAGTCCTGACCATCAGGAGAGCTCCAGAAAAGGCACTCACCGAGCGGTGATGCACTGGGCGCTCGGGGGGCAGGGCGCTTCTTTGTCTTGGGGCTGCTGGTGGGGGTGATGCCGTACCAGGGGTGCAGGATCTTGGGGGTGGACTCCAGTTGGGCCAGGGCAGGGCTGGTGACCAGGCTGGGTGCAGCTGGGGACTCTTCTCCTTCTTCCTCCTCCTCAAAGGGGTTGTAGGGCTTGGGCTCTGGGCCGGCCGCTGGGCTCTGCTGGGCCACCTCCTCCACGCCTCCGTTCTGCACCTGCCTGCTGGCCCGGCCTGCCGGCCCAGGGCTGCTCGGGGGGAGCGGGGCCAGCTTCTTCTTAGGCTCTGCCTGCACCAGCGTGATCCATGGGGGGTCCTTCCTAGGGGCTGGCATCCTGGAGGGAAGCAGGAAGAGGCAAAAACCATTAGAAGAGGCGAGGGGTCAGCTTCCTTCTCTCTCTGCAGAGTTTTGAGTCTATTTCAAAGGGGTTAGATGAGAAACGGCCCCTTCCCTTCTCACACCCCCAGCCCCATGGAACCATTCTGGGCCCAGGCTGAAAGGACTATTACAGTCACCTCCCAACTGGATCTCCTGAGGTCTAGAGGAGGGGACCTTCAAGTCACCAGCCGCCATTAACCCAGCCCAGGAAAGGACTGACAAGGGGCTCTGCCATTTACCACCTGCATGATACTGAGGAAGTTACCTGGCCTCTCCATGTGTCAGTATCCCTAGCCATTAAGTGGGGACAATAATTACCCTGCCTCACATGTTGCTGAAAGGATGCAGTGAGTTCCCTCATCCCCCACTGGGCACAGCACCCAAGCACTTGTTGTGCCAGATGCTCAACAAAGGTTAACTACTAGTACGGCCGTGTCCCACCTCGCTCCCTCGCTGGCTGACCATGCAGGGGAAGCTCCACTCCCAAAGAGCAGCTGCAAACACTTGTCCTCCCCTGTGAAGCAGGGTGCTGGGGTGGAGGACCTGAGAGCCAGGGGCCACAGCTGAACTCTTCCAGATCTTTCTATGCTCTGCAGCTAAGCCTCACAACAATGCTATGAGTGCAGCCTAGGTCCCCTATCTTGTAGAGGAAACAGAGGCTTAGTGAGGTGTTATGATTCCAGAGGCAGCTGTCCACCAAGCCCTGCTGTCCACGGGAGCAGGGACCCAGGAAGGTCAGGCAGTGGCAGCAGGAATCCCAGGGTAAGCCACGGGGAAAGAGGGGGAAAGGGAACATGGGCACGGCTCTCCTTCCCCACCTGGAGATGAGCCTCCCTCCTGAGCTTTGCCCTGCCCATCCACAGGATGCCTTGCTCCCCATCCAGGCCCCAGGGGTACCCCGCCCAGCACCAGGACCTCCCAAGCAAAAAAGCCTCTCAGGGACCAACGTACCCGTCTGACAACTTGGGTGTCCCTCTTGGCTTGGGGACAGGGGGTTCGTGTAGTCTTCCTAGATGGGAAAGGAGAGTGAGCCAGGCCTTCATGGGCAGCAGAGGGGCTCCCAGGGAGTCAGCCAGAGTGCTGCCCCGCCAAGGAGTGCCCTACCTTCTGAGCTGGTAGGCCATGGGCTCTAGGTAGCCATGGCAACCTCAACTGCCCCCTCACACCTCCCAGCCCAGCCCTCAGGGAGATTAGATAAGCACCAAAGGTGACCTAGTAGAGAACGGTCAGAGGGGCAAGGCCAGGCCACCTGAGACACCATTTGCATTTCAGTTGAGAAAAGGGAGCCCAAGTCCCCTCAGATACTCCCCCAGTGCGGTCAGGAATCATCGTCTCAACTCAGCTCAGGAGTCACCTCCTCCTGGAAGTCTCCCCTCACTCCCAAGTGTCTTCCATGAGTCCCACAAAAGCCAATTTCCTTCGTCCATCTTAAAAAGACCTCTACATTCTACTGAAACCCCCGTGTGTCTGTGCCTGTCTCCCCCTCAACACTGGTAGCACGTCGAAGGCACAAATAGGTCTGAACAGTATCCGTGTCCCCAGTGCTCAGCTCAGAGCTGTGCTCAGAGCCAGCCTCCTTGAGTACTAAACAGAACTGAATAAATAGAATATTCTGGTGCAAGGAGACCCTGGGAGTCTCTCTCCCCAGGCTTCCAGTGCCTTCCTCAACAGGATGATGGGGGCTGCCCAGCACACCTCAGGTTACACAGGCCTCATTTCCATGAGCTCATGGAAACCCAAGGAGGTCATTTGGGAATGGTCTGTGATGAGGGGGAGGGGGAGAATAGACCCACAGAGTGGGGCAGGGGTCACCATTGCAGTTCAGACCAGCTCAGGGACCCACTTGACACCTCTGCCCTCCCTCCAGTCCGAGGTCTCCCCTGCCAGACATTGACAAGCACATAGGCTGGGTATGGAGGACACCTAGAGTGCGCCTGAAAATCAGCCAGGACACACAGTAATGACACCAACGTGCACAGAGTCCCAGAGACACTCAGGATACACAGGCACACATGGATGTACACATACTACACACCCTGAAACCGGAGCACACGAGACAGACACAAAAGAACACAAATACTTCAACACACACAGAATGGGGCAGCTAGGGGTGGGGGATCCGTGTGCATCCTATCTGAGCTGCACCAGCATCGAGGACAGAGCGTGGCACAGAGGCACTCAGTAACTACTAGTTGCATGAATTGATAACCTCAGAAACACAGATAACCCCAGCATTCTCAGTACACATGGGCACAGAGTGGCCCACAAATCCTCCCAGATGCACACAGACGTGGCCAGCACACTCTCGCCCGGCCCCTCACTCACCATTCACTAGTCCACTGCTGCCACCCTGCTCCACCAAGTTCTCCTGCTGCAGGCTGGACCGGGGCCGGGGTGTGGGGTGGGGTGGGGCTGTGCTCTCAGGGACCTTCCTGGGGGCAGGTGTGGGGCGGCTGGCCAAGGGGCTGGCCAGCTCCTGTGGTTTGCCGGGAAGCCGGGGCTTGCTGGGGATCTGGGGCCGAGCCTCGGGGCTGGCCTTTGGTCCATCCGTCTCAGCTCCTGCAGCCGCATGAGGGCTAGGGCTGCCTCCTTGGACGTCCTTGGCTTCTTCTGCGAGTTGCTGCTGGTGCTGCAGCTTTGGCTGGGGCGGGGGCCCGGGCCTGGTTCCTGACCGCCCACCAGAGCCCAGCCTGGCACAGCGTTCTGCACACACAAAGGTGCCTTCCTCGGGCCCACTCCTATAAGCCCCAGGAAGCAGGGTGCTGGAGCACTGCTGACACCTGCCAGGGGACAGGACAAGGGTTCACTTAGCCGGGCAGCCTGGCCTGGGCACTGGCTACCCCTCCAACAGCAGCCAGGGGTGTTCCTTCCCTCCTCTCCTCCCAAGTGCCAGCCAGGATCCTGGCTCAATAGCCAGGACTTTCCAAAGGAAAAAGAAAACAGTAACTGTCAGAAACGCAGTGGGCCAATAAAACCACATGAAATCAGCAACAGAAATGGCGAAACAGGCCTTTGGTTTGCGCTGCAAGAGGCACCGTCCAGAGGGCGAGCAGCCACCCACAGTGGCTCAGGACATCAGTTCAGTGGTTTCCAACCAACCAGGTTTATTTGTTTAATGAAATAGAACAAAATACAATCTATCAGAGTCTATCGTACAAATAAGGACAAATATTGCTTTCTGAAACTCTAATTCCAGTTGTGCACTACTTACTATTTAAATATAAACTATTTACACAAGTGTTTTGTTTTTGCTTTTCTGGGGGCTGGCTGGTACAGGGATCGAACCCTGTACCTCGGTGTTACAGCACTGTGCTCTAACCAGTGGAGCTAACCAGCCAGCCCTGCACAAGTTTTATTTCAGGTAAGTATTTACATCTAGTCATAGTGTCAAATGTGTTTTTTACTGGGAGTCACTGTAAAAATTTCTAAAACACTGCCCTGGTGGCTAGATGTGACTACATTGTGTAGCCTGTTTCCCCCGGTCCTGATGTGTTCCCCACAGCACCTCAATTCTGCAGTCAGGTCCCTGAGTGTCCCTCCCTCACTAGCTGACACCCCACTCACTCACGTACACACCAGACCAGAGCAAGTGCATGCTGTAATTGAGTGGTTTGTTTCCCTTGACTGCTCGATTTTCTTTCCTGTAACATATGTTTTCATAAGTTTCCTAAGGTTCTGAATTTTCCTTCCCTCTTACTCCATTTTCTTAAAATCTGGCTTCCTCTGGGAGCCACACACTTAAGCAAGTTGTTATTGCTGTTTTTAAAAGTATATACTGCTTGGGCCAGGCCCGTGGCGCACTCGGGAGAGTGCGGCGCTGGGAGCACAGCGACGCTCGCACCACAGGTTCGGATCCTATATAGGAATGGCCCGTGCACTCACTGGCTGACTGCCGGTCACGAAAAAGACAAAAAAAAAAAAAAGAAAAGAAAATATAAAAAAAAAAAGAAAAGTATATACTGCTTACTCATCATCAGGCAGTTATCCTCAAGGAGCTGAGGCGCTGGAAGCAGAACCCCTGAGCTCTCACCCTGTGGCAGTCACACAATTCTGCCTCAAACTGTGCAGCTGCGCAAGGCTTTCTCTCCTCACTAGGCCTCAGTTTGCTCATCAGTAAAATGGGGATAAGCAAGACGCTCTGGCACAAAGAGCCCCGCAAGGCGCCTGGCACGCTGTGGGGTGCTGAATCCATGGGAGCTCCCTCCAGGGCACTGGGAGTAATGGTGGCGAGCCCCTGGCCACTCACCGGAAGCAGTGCCGGTGGTACAGCCTGCCCTCGGCCAGGAAGCGCTGCACCAGGTGCACGTGCTGCTGGCAGGCCGCGCACACGCTGCTGGGGGGCCGGTGCGTGCCCTGCTCCGACAGGCTGCCTGGGGAAAGCTCCTCGCCCTGCAGGGAATGAGGCAGGCAGGTTGGGAACAGGGGGCATGGTCACCAGCCATCCTGTTCAAGAACATTCCCGCCTCCCCTCACTCCAATTGCCACCATCCCTCAAGTGTGCACCGAGCTTCCTGGTAATCATGTGGGCCTGAGTCATCAGGGCCTGAGGAGGGGCAGAGGACAGGAGATTGTCCGGCTCCCAAACTAAAGCCCAGAAAGGGGGAAAGACTTGCTCAGGGTCACTGAGCCAAGATGGTAACACAAAAATCCTGACTTCCAGTTTCAGACCCCTATCCCCCAGGAAGGCAGCTCCTCACTACACAGTTCCTTCCCCTTGGCTGCTCTTGCCCCTCATCCTTGCTTCTGGGTTGGCCCCCTGAGGGGTTATTGTCTCCTTAGGCCAACCTCATCTGCCTTCTCTGTATTCTGTCCTAGAGCTGCGGCAGATTTATATCCCAGTTTCTCTACTTCCAAGCACTGTGACCTTGAGCAAGCTGCTTGAGTCTCTGGGCCTTGTGATCCCACCTGAAAAATGGAATCGTATAACCCCTGCCAGTCTCCGTCCCTGACACCCTCACTGGGGACCCACCGTGGGCCTGGCTTTCTCCAGAGCTCCTCTAGCAAGGAGTGGCTGGGAGCAGATGGGAAAAGCCCTTTGCACACTGTAAAGTGCTATTCAGATGAGAAGGGCTGGTGCCACTTCCTCTAAGCTCCTTGGAACAGGTGACTGGCAGTGTGGCCCCCACTTCCCTCCTAAGTGACCTTGGACAGATGACTAAACCTCACTGAGCCTCAGTTTCCTCATCTGCCTAGCAGGGCCCACATCAACCTTCCTGGGTTGTTGTGAGGATGAAACAAAGTCACACTGGGGAGTTTAAAGCTCTGTCTCAATAGGAATCCACGGGAATATTTGCTTTATTATGTGAGTAACTCCTGACAGCCCCGTGACGGCAGTCAGTGCTGTGGACTGCCCTCTCTCCCCTTCCCAGGCCTGGCATCTCTCAAACCCATGCTGAGCACTGGAGAAAGAACTGGGGCTCCCTGTCCACAGAATGCGACTGGCATCCTGACCCATGCCCCCTTGCCTCAGCCTAGGAGACCCAGTCCCCACGTGACAGTCACTGCAATGACAGGTGTCCTGCCAACCCACCCTCTCCACCCCCACCCTCCCGCCACCCTAGGCCTCTGCCTACCTGAGCCCTGTCTCCTGGTTCCACTGAAGTGGGTGCCACAGATGGTGGGGACGAGGGTGCCAGGTCCTTTCTGGGTGGTGAGACACTAGCTGCCAAGAGACAGGAAAGGGGCCCTGAGGCAAGTGGAGATCCCAGAGTCCCAGGAGGTCCCAACCTGGCCAAAGATTTAAGCTCCGCAGACATCAGCTTTGGGCAGACCACCTCATGCTGGATAAGACCAGTCTCCTGCTTCACACGGGCCAGGGATGCCTCCGCTTCCAAGCTATGTGCCATGGGCAAGCCACTTAACCTCCCCAAGCCTCCATAAAATGAGGACAGTAGTTCCTACTGCACAGAGTCAATACGAACAACAGTGCAACAGGACAGTCACAGAAATAATGGAGTGCACGGTATGTGGCAAAACAGCTTCCTTCCCAGCAGGGGAAGTGGGCCGAAGGGAAGGCCCAAAGGCTCAGGAAAGTGGGCTGGCTTCCTGGGGTCGACAACCTGCTGCCCTGCCCATCCTCAAGTGGGCAGGTGCGGCCCAGAACCCTGCCTGCACTCCCCATCACCAGAAGAAACCCCCCCAAGCCCCCAGCCTCCTCTCAGACAGCTCCTTTGTCACTCCATTGGCAAATATCACTGAGCACCTAATCTGTACCCAATGATTAAAATAAAATCCAAAAAAAACCCCAAAAAAACAAAAATAAAATAAAATAAAATAAAATAAAATAAAATAAAATCCAAAATGTCAGAGAACTGTACACCAAAAAAAAAGTTAAGTTACTGTTTGAAAATTTAAAAAGTAAAACCAAGTTCCTTACAGTGGTTTAAAATAACATTTATTCTACTTCAGGTCACAGTCCATTAATGGATCCTGAAATTAATTTAGTAGATCGCAACCATTTAAAAAATGAAATAAAATAAAAAAATAAGCACATTAAAAAGACGAAACAAAATAGAAAATATCTGCATGTGTCACATGCTGTAAGGGGAAGAATCGTTTCCTGAAACTTGTTTCCGTTACACATGTGTGTGTGAACTTGGATTGTGATGGGAAATTTGTTACCGTGAGTCATGGTCAAAAATTTTGGAAGTACAGCAGCTTAATCAAGTCCCTACACGATCTTCCCACTCCCCACAACCCTCTGTCCTCCTTTCCTCTGCGCCTGCCCTCAGTCCCCAGCAGCACACAGGCTCCCTGCTGCCCCTGGCCTGGAACATTCCTCCCCAGATATTCACAGGGACTCCTCCTCCTTGTTTAAAGCTCAGCTCAAATGTCACCTCCTCCGAGAGGCCCTCCCTGACCACCCATCTAAAGTAGCCACTCCCTGCCCCCACGACTTTTTATCCCCTGACCTTATTTTCTTTCCTTCACTGGACTCATCTGGAATTATATTACTATGCTTTGCTTTCTCTCTTCCCCACATTCATTAGAATGCAAGCTCCATGAGTCTATCTCACTCTCAGCTGTCTCCCCAGCAGCAGCACAGTGCCTGGCACACAGTAGGAGCTCAATAAATATTTGTTAAATAAGTGCCAGGTGCTGGGGCTACATAGCTGTGAACTAGACAGAGATGGTCTGCCCAGGAGGAAAGATGAATAAGACGTCATGGCCACGTTCACCACTGGGTGGGCGGCTACGAGAGCAGCTGGAATATCAAGGCAGGCTGCCTGGAGGAGGAAGGTGTGAAGATAAGAGGAGTAGCAAGAAAGAATCTGCCAGGGTGTGGGCAGAGGCAGGAAGGTCAGCGAGAAGACTTACCAGTGAAGGAATGTGACAGGGAGTGGCTCAAGCTAAGGGGGAAAAGTCCCTTAAAGCCATGCTGGGAAGCTGGACTTTTCCTGATGTTACCTGTCCCTGCCACCCAGTGGGGCAGGTGCCCCTCATCTGATTCCCCACATCTGCTGGGCTTCCTTCACACACGCCCTGGTTCCCCAACCAGGTTGTGGCTCATTGCGGGTGGGGGTCAGTCTGATGTGCCCAGGGTTACTGGCACCCACAGAGCCTGGCGCAAGCTCAACAACTCAGCATGGAGCAGTGGTGTCTCAGCCAGGGGCAGGCTCCAGAGTTCCCCAATCTGGATAAAGTCAAGTTTCGTCAAAATCACCCTTGAAATGTATCCACTTGCCCAGAAAGCACAGTACAGGACCATCTGGGGCAGTTGAACAGCCAGCTTTGCCTCCAGGGTTGGAACACATTACTGTTTCCTTTGCTTGAGTGGCAGATTGGATAAAAATGGTTTGCATTGAGGGGCCAAGTTGTATGCAAAGCACAAGCTGTACCTCTATCAACGAGAATCCTCGCAGGGCGAGGTGTTTCTCCCAGCCAGACACAGTGCAGGGAGCTGGGGGTATCAGGGCCACCCTCACCCACCAGGTGCCCAATGAGGACCAGGGAACATAGTGGGCACCACCAAGGGCTGCCCCTACCCATCCACCGCAGGTCCCAGAAAGAGCAGCCCAGCAGAGATGAGCTTAGTAGAAAGAGATCTGGGTTTGGCCACAAGGAAGCCTCTGGGAGATAGGACTAAAATGGGATTCTTAAGCACGCAAGCTGAACTCTGATCAATGAAATAAGAAGTGACAGGAATACTAATCTGAGTCCTAAATAAGGGCTGGACACGGTTTTACCTGTCCTCATTTACTCTTCACATCAACCCTGTGAGATGGGTGCTATCCTAATCCCACTGCACAGGAGAAACTGAGGCAGAGAGGTTAAGTAAATGGCTCATGGTCACCCAGAGAGTAAACAGCAGAGTGAAAATTGTGAATCCTCCTTACCCCCACCATAGGCTGCCTCTCATCAAAGACTCTGGGGTTTAGAAATACTTTCATTTTAATTTCTATTAAAATACATATAATGTGATTTGTTTAATTATAACTTTAATTCCTAGTGTTATATCAGGCAAAGGGGGAATCACAGATTATTTTAATGTTTATATTTTTCTATGTTCTAAATTTTCTAGAGTTGGGCCAGCCCGTGGCTCACTCAGGTGAGTGCGGTGCTGATAACACCAAGGCCACAGGTTCGGATCCCACATAGGGATGACTGGTTAGCTCAATGGGTGAGTGTGGTGCTGACAACACCAAGTTAAGAGTTAAGATCCCCTTACCGGTCATCTTTTAAAAAATAAATAAATAAACAAACAAATAAATAAATAAATAAATTTTCTAGAGTAAATGTGTTTCACTTCTAGTAAGAAAAGAAACCCCTGACTTCATGAAACACTTTTTTTAAAAGGGGATGGGCTGGGATCATCCAGATAGAGAGCAGAGACAGAAGGTAGGGCTGAAATGGGGTCCACCTGGGACCCTGGACACAACGACCTAGTGCAGGATTCAGGACACCTGAATTCTCATGCCTGCTGTGTGACCTTGAGCTCCTTGCTTCCCCTCTCTGGGCCCATTTCCTCTCTGCAAAAGGGGAGGCCCAGCTGCCCCCAGGAGACATCCTTGCATGGGGATGCCCAGTGGCCTGACTCAGAGCAGAGAGGTAACCTTGTAGCCCACCCCAGCTCCCCAGTCTCAAGGGCAGGGACCAGTCTGATGTGCCCGGGGTCACTGGCACCCACAGAGCCTGGTACCCACGGAGCTCTCAGGCCTTGAAAGTCATTTCTGTGGGATGCTGCACAGCCCCACAGGACAGAGCCATTTCCCTGCTGGAGGAAAAAATCCCAGGCAAGTATCCACAAACAGGAAATGAGGGTGGGTGTCGGGGAGGTGAACACATACAGCAGATGAACTCACCCTGTTTTGTCTGTGACAGTATTTTGTTCATTTCGGAGTTTATATGTTTGTTGTCTGTCTCCCCCACAAGACTATAAGCAGCAATCGCATTCACAGCTTACCCCCAGGACCTAGCACAGTGCTATTTTACTCAATAAATGTTTGAATGAGGCTCGTTAGTTGGTTCAAGTGTGGTGCTGATAACACCAAGGTCCAGGATTCAATCGCTCACCAGCCACAAAAAAAATAATAATAATAATTCAGGGCCAGCCTGTGGCTCACTTGGGAGAGTGCGGTGATGACAACACCAAGGCCACGGGTTTGGATCCTGTATAGGGATGTCTGGTCAGCTCACTTGGGAGAGCGTGGTGCTGACAACACCAAGTCAAGGATTAAGATCCCCTTACCGGTCATATTTTTTTAAAAATTTAAAGAAAATAATAATAATAATAATAATTCAGAGAGTAAACAAACAAAGCAAATGTTTGAATGAATGATTAAGTGAATGGATGATGTGCTGCCTCCCCAGCCACCTGACTGCAGCTCAG
The DNA here is from genome assembly GCF_027409185.1 of Cynocephalus volans. NCBI lineage: Eukaryota > Metazoa > Chordata > Mammalia > Dermoptera > Cynocephalidae > Cynocephalus > Cynocephalus volans. The sequence continues at coordinate 12,344,996 of NC_084471.1, forward strand.
AAAACAAGTCACAGGGCCTCCCCCAGGGCCAGCAGCCTCCCTGAAGAGCTGGGTCCCCTCTCACCTTGGCCAGGACTGGAGAAGTGGTTATAATACTGGGACACATATGTCATGATGCTGAGGCAGTCGGGGACACTCATGGAGACCATGTCGTTGGGGTCCAGGAGAGCGGGGATCCCCAGCTCTTTCTCGGCCACTTCAAAGGCCTGGGGTGCGGGAAGGTGCAGCCGCAGCAGAAAGAGAAGGAGAAGGAGGAGGCGGTGTCAGTGGATGCCCACCAGCCCAGGCCCAGCTCCGCTCAGGGGCATGAGGTGACCGTGGGCTCCCCTCAGCTCAAGTCCCACCCTGAGCCTGGAGAAGGAGGAGCCCTGATGTTCCAGGCGCAAGGGGGCCAAACACACACACACGCATGCGCACGCACATGCACCACACACACACACACACGCACACGCATGCACATGCACCACACACACACACACACACACCCCACACACACACCACACACACACACACACACACGCCCCCCCCACACCACACACACACACACACACACGCCCATGCATGCACATGCACCACACACACACGTGCCCCCCACACACACCACACCCACACACGCACACACACACCACACACACACACCACACACACACACATGCCCACACGCACACGCACGCACATGCACCACACACACACGCACGTGCACGCACGTGCACGCACGTGCACGCACATGCACCACACACACACACACCACACACACACCACACACACACCACACACACACACCACACACACCACACACACATGCCCCCCCACACCACACACACACCACACACACACACACACACACGCACGTGCACGCACATGCACCACACACACGCACACACACGCACATGTACCACACACAACACACACACACACACCACACACACACACACACACGCCCCCCCCACACCACACACACACACACCACACACACACACACGCCCCCCACACCACACACACACACACAACCACACACACACACGCCCCCCCACACCACACACACACGCCCCCCCACACCACACACACACACACTACACACACACACCACACACACACACGCACATGCACCACACACGCACACGCACGCACATGCACCACACACACACGCACGTGCACGCACGTGCACGCACATGCACCACACACACACACACCACACACACACACACACCACACACACACATGCCCCCCCACACCACACACACACACACCACACACACACACCACACACACACACACACCCCACACACCCCACACACACACACCACACACACACACACGCCCACACGCACATGCACCACACACACACGCACGTGCACGCACATGCACCACACACACACACACCACACACACACACCACACACACTACACACACACATGCCCCCCCACACCACACACACACACACCACACACACACACACACACACCACACACACACGCCCCCCCACACCACACACACACACCACACACACACACACACGCACGTGCACGCACATGCACCACACACACACACACGCACGCACATGCACCACACACACCACACACACACACACACCACACACGCACATGCACCACACACACCACACACACACACACACACCACACACACACACGCCCCCCACACCACACACACACACACCACATACACACACACACACACACCACACACACGCACGCCCCCCCACACCACACACACACACACACACACACACCACACACACACACACACCACACACACACACACACACACACACACACACACACACACACACACACACACACACACACACACACACACACACCCTTTGGCTTCCATCTGTCTGGGGACTCACCAAACGGTTATTCTCGAAGACATTGTCCTTGGAAAGTGAATCAAAATCTCTGCAAGAGCAAAGAGAGGAGGATTGGTCAAGAGAGGGAGTGGGGGATGGGGTCGGAAAGGAGCCCCCAGCAGAGGTGACCTCATCTCAGCCATCAGGGTTGGAGGAGGGGACCTGTGGACTGCTGAGGAGGAAACTGAGGCAGCAAACAGTTGTTAATGGAGCTGGGGTTGCCAGCTGGGGCAGAGGATGAGCTCATGGCCCCTGGAGGCATCCAAGCAAAGGCTGGGAAAGCACTGGGAAGGGGTGGAGCTCAGGTCCAAGCTTTAGATCAAGTTTTAGATCCCCAGAAAGCCATCTCCTGAGTGTGGCAAAGACACAACTGGGAGCAGGACTGATACTTGTAATAACAAGGGCATCCAGGGACTGCTGACCTTGAGGAGGGCACTGTGTTGGGTTCCTCTATCACATTTACTTTATTTTCACAGCAATTTGATTTGGTGGGTATTTATCTCATTTTACAGAAGAGGACACCGAGTCCTGAAGAGGGGCAGCCACCCAGCCCTGGGAATCCACATTTCCGGCCCTTCCACCGCATGTCACAGACTTGGAGAAGCCACACCAGCTTGCCGAATCCCAACCTAGCCCAGCCCAGAGATGAACGTTTTTCTTAAGGGGGGTCAGGAATAGAAGAATAAGTTTGAAGCAGAGTGGAAATGGTACATACTCCAGAGCTGCCAGCACTGAACAGCTGGTTGACCCCACCAGGCTGCTCCTGGGGACAGCTTCCCTTGGGGAAGCAGTGAGCAGTTTCCTGGTTTCTAAGCTGGGACAGGTGAGAGGCAGCAGGACCTGCCCAGGGGGCCCCTGGCATGGGACTGCTGGCCAGCCTGCTGGCTTTGTTCATCCTGCTCCAGGACAATGGAGGGGCTGAAACCAGCAGAGGCAGCTCATCCTTCTTGCCTGGCAGCCTCCTGGATGCAGCCGCCTGCAGACTGGCCCTTCCTTCTACGGCTGAAAACTGCAACCTTGACTGCCCAGACTGTGGCAAGAGCAGCACCTCCTCCCAGGCCTGAATCCCAGGCCCGGCCCTTGCAGGCCAGGCTGGGGGACCCGGGGCAGGTCAGCAGTCCTGGGGGAAAGCACCTCTCAGCCTGGTGGTGAAGACGGGTAGCGTCCCGGCTTGCTAAACGGCAGGCCCCACAGATATGAGTGGGCTGGGCAGGCGCAGCCTCCTTCTCCTACCCTCTCACACTTGTCCAGGCAGAGTCCAGGTAGCAGAAACCCCAGGCAAAGGCAGGAAAGGAAGGGCAGCTAGAGAAGCCTGGAAGGAGGCTGCGGCCCCAGGGCTGGGTGGACCACGCAGAGGGAGAGGAGAGGGCCCTGCGTCTGAGCTCCAGCCCGCTTTTTGCCACTTCTGGCCAGGCAGCTGCCTCACTGACTCCCCTTCTTTGGCACTGCCTAAGAGTGGCACCTTTTTGTTTTTGTTTTTTTGGGTTTTTTTGTTTGTTTGTTTCTAGAGTGGGACCTTAAGCAAGCTATTTAACCTTCCTAAGCCTCAGTTTCCTAGTCTGTGACACTGGGAACAGGGTAAGGGAACACCGGCCCAGCCCCCAACACAGGCTTGTTCTGAGACCAAATGAGACAAAAGCAACTTGTCTCGTCCGTTTATTTTGGGTTCCCCAGCAGTGTTCCTAAAAGTGGTCCACCCTGTGCCCCCAACACCCTATAATTCCCAGTATGCAACAGGCACTCAATACATGTTTGTTGAATGAGTAAATGCTAAAAACCCCAGGAAACTATAATTTTTCCTCCAGCATCTTCTCCTATCTCCTCTCAGTCCCTAATCAACATCTGGGTTTTGGTAACACAGATATTTTCTGAGAGTTTTCAGAGGCCTGGGAGGTTCTATTAGGATCTGGGGGAGATGAAGAACATAAAAATGAAACCCACATGGTCCCTGCCCTCAAGCGAGCTTAAACATCCCTGGGTGGGGGCCAGCGGGGGGAGGGGGGTAGACCAGCCCCCTCACCACTACAGCAGAACCCTCCCCCCAGCAGAGGCCTAGGCCAACACCTGGTTCACCCAGGCAGGACCCACAGCTCCAGAAGCCTGGAAACACTTTACAAGATGCTACTTGCCCTCACCCGCTACCCCACCCATACTCTCTCGGAAATCCTCTCTTTCCACTGCTGAGCCCTTCCCTACGCTTTATGTGGGACCTGGGCCTCAGCTTCTCTCCTGCACAATGGGCTGGCAGCCCACTCACTGGCCTCCGTGGACCCAATTAAAATGAATGCCTGGGCACAATTCTGGATTCTTCTCAGGACAGCCACCCTCCCCTCCACGCTTTCTCCAGCCACATCTGTCACCTGCTTTAAACCCACATGGCTCCCAGGCCTCTGTCCACCCTCCTTGGCCAACAAAAGAGGCCCTCAGTAACCTGGCCCAACCGCATCTCCTGCCTCTCGCTGCCTGGCGCTACCCACCCCAGCAGCATGGCCTGGGCTCTGCACACACCTTTCTCCTGGGGCCTCTACTCAGATGGGGCCCTCTGCCAGAAGCCCCTCACCTGGCTTTGGCCATCTCATTGAAGACTGTGTCTCCCTGGGAGGTCTTCCCAGCCCTAGCCCTCTGAGAGAGCACATGGAATTATCAATACTGTTTATACACCTGTCTCCCTCTATAGGTGCAGGACAGTGGGTAGGGTTTTTATTTGCTTGGTTGGTACCTCCATTACCAGGTACAGTGTCCAGCACAGAGTAGTAACTCTATAAGTACTTACTGAATAAATGGAAGAATAAAACAGTCATCATCCCCTACTGCCTAGTAGCACTACTCATAACTAATGTTGCTTGAACAGTTTTTATCTCATTTAACCCTCACAATTCTTCGAAGTAGGTCTAATTATCAACCCCACCTTACAGAAGAGGAAACCGATGACAGGAGGGGTTCGGTGATTTTCCCAACGTTGCACACCTAAGACAGGCAGGCGTTGGCCTGCATTCTGATGCCAGTAGGCTCGGGACCACCAAATGGCTTAGCTTGACATCCAAGTTCCTTCTCACACTAGGCCCTTTCCCCACCTCCTGCCTTTCTGCCTGCTCCCAGCTGAAACAGAAGACCCCTCAAGCCCTCGACTCCAATGCATGGGTCCAATCCCAGTGCCCCCTCCTTCATCCTTCAAGCCCCTGCTCCTGAGCTCCTGAGCCCCCACCCCTGTGCCTCCGTTAGCTCAGTTGTCACATGTCCCACAGAAGACAGCAGCCCACCTATGTCCCCACCTTATCTTGTTCCCATCTGTATCCACACCCCCAAAACCCTCCCTTCCAGAGCCCAACCCAGGGCCAAGCCACCACCCCCAGACACTGTACTGCACAGCACAGAATAAACCAGGTGCATGTGCTCCATGGAATCCTTGAGGCACTCCTTTCGAAACCCTCCCAGGTGCTGGGGATCGTACATTTGGAGGTCACACACAGAAAGACTCCAGATCCTGCCAGGCTGGGGGAGCCCTGGCAGGGGTGCTGTAGACCCTTGTCCCTGATTTGCAGACAAGACCTGAAGCACAAGGAATGGTGGCACCAGGTAACTTTCACTCAGTGTTTTATGAATGAATGGATGAAAGGAAGAGGTTCCAGGGCCCAAGACAAGGGGAGCTGAGATCGAAGCCCCAAGTCCACTGCTCTGGGGGGTTTGAACACATTTTCCCATGGGAACCTCACTGAGCAGCTCTGGGCAGGAAGGGATCTTACGAGTCTTCCCAATGCCACTCTCCTGACTCCTCTTCCGTGTTCTACTGAGGACAGCAGGGCCCTGGAGCACAGACCTGGGAAGGTAGATCTGTGCCCTAATTGGGGAGGCATGGGGGGAGCATGGTGTGCCCCCATTCACCCCTACAATTGTTAGTCTAGAGTCTCCAGGAACTGTGCTAGTGCCCTGGAGACAAGCTCCCACTGAGGAATCAGAGAAGTGAGGGCTCACCAGGACTCACAGAGCAAGGGGGCGCCCCCGGAGCTAACAGCCCTCAATGGCGAATGGGGCCAGGGAGGCTCAGTGTGCCTGCTGCAGAGGACTTTGGTGTAGGAAAGGCCCAGGGTCCCCAGGGAGAGCTCAGTGCCCCTTCAAAGAGAATGTCAAGGTGGCACAGGGTCCCTTGGCGGAAATCAGTGTCCTGTGGGCGGGGTCAGTGCCCCTCGGCCGTCGGATCAGCATGGGGGGCGGGTTCCGAGTCCCGATGGGCGGGGTCAGACCGGCTTAGTGGGGGAGGGGTGTCCCGGGCGCGGGGGTCTCAGTGCCCCGCTTGGCCTTCAGGGCGGCCGGTGGGTCGGCGTCTCGGTCCCCGGGGGGCGGTGCCAGTCACCGCCCGGCCTCCGCGTCACTGAGGGGGGCGGCGGTCCCCAGCACCCGCCCCGCCGCCCACCCGCCCGCCCTCGGCCCGGCACTCACAGCAGGTCGGGCCGGTGCCGGTGCAGGATGGCACAGAAGGCCAGGCCGTCCCGGAAGGAGCTGCTCAGGTCGCGGATCTCCACGCCGCGGTAGCCCTCGCACTGGCGGCGGCACCAGGCCAGCAGCGCGCCCCGCGGCCCTGCCATGACCCGCGCGGCTCGGGCCGGCTCCGGCTCCGGCTTCGGCTCTGGCCGGGACGGCGGCCGCCGCGCGGGGCCGATTTCCGGCTGCGGCTGCGGCGCGGCTCGGAGCTCCGGGCGCCGACCGGCGGGGCGCGGGGCGGGGCGGAGGCGGGGCCCCGGCCTCGGTGTCCTCGCTCGGGCTCGGGCGCGGGGTCCCGGGCTCGGCTCCCTGCTGCTCCCGCCCTCCCGGCCCTGCCCCGACCTGCCCGAGCAGCCGCCGCCCGCGTGGCCCGGCCGGGCCGGCCGCCGCTTACTCACCGCGGCCCGCTCCCCTCCTTGTGGGCAGGCCGCGGGCGCGGGCGTCCCGCTGCCGCCGTCCCCACCCGAGGCCCGCCCGCCGCCGCGGGAGAGCGGGGAGGGGGCGGCCTGGCGCCCCACCCAGCGGCGGCTCCACCCCCAGACTCGGACCCCCCCCCCGCCCCAAAAGGACCAGCTGCCCCATAACCCCTTTCCTCGACGACTCCTGGTCACCCCTTCCCCATGGTGAGCCCCTCAAAGAACTCTGGTTTGGCCCCTGAAGACCCCCAACCACCGCAAGCTAGCCCCTCCCCCAATGGCCTGTCCCCCCCCACACACACCACCACGCTGCCAGCCGGGAACCCTCCGCCCTGCAGAGGCGGGACACCTCCCTCTTGCTCCCATCCTGCCTCTTTCCCATTCCTAAGGACCTGCAAACCCACCCCTGGCCTGAAACTTTGGGGAGGCAGTTCCCCTGCTGACCCAAAGCACCCTGAGGTGGCCACCAGCTTCTCTCAGTACTCCTTGAGCCCTACCCTCATAGCGGGCCAGGGGACTCGTGCCCCCGCCACCACCTCCCCCAATCCTGTATTGAGCGCACAACCAGCGGTCCTGCAGAGTTCCCCGCAGCCCCTGGGTAAGCTCAGGCATCTCGCCCCTCCCCACTTGGGCCCAGCTTCAGCCCGGATTAGAGCGGCAGTGGGTTGGGCTCCTACTGGAAGGGTTTGGGGGGCAGCAGCCCCCTGTCCACCGGGCATATAGACCGTTCACAATCTGGCCTTAGAACCTCCCCAGCCTCATTTTCTGTCTGCTCCCCACTTCCAGACCCCTCTCAGCAGACCCCTCCCCAGAGGCCTGTCTGGGTTCTCCAGGCAGATGAATCAGCCTCTGACGTCACCCTGACCAATGCAATAGCTAGTTGGAATGGGTCTGTTGCTCTCTGCCCAAGGGAAGAAACAGGGTCTCAGTCATCTCTCAGGTGTAGGGAGACGGGTTTTGGAGTCATTTCAGTCCTATCAACCCAGGTTCAAATCCTGGCTTTCCCCACTCACTCAGCCCTGTGATTTTGTGTCTGCCTGAACCTCAGTTTCCACATCTTTTTTTTTTTTTAAAGATGACCGGTAAGGGGATCTCAACCCTTGGCTTGGTGTTGTCAGCACCACGCTCAGCCAGTGAACCAACCGGCCATCCCTATATAGGATCTGAACCTGTGGCCTTGGTGTTATCAGCACCGCACTCTCCCGAGTGAGTCCCGGGCCGGAACTTCAGTTTCCACATCTTAAAAATGGGGATAATTCCTGCTTTACGAGGTGGCTGAGAGAATTAAGATATCAAGTCCCACCCTTTAGTCATCACTTATAAATTCTAACTAATAATACCTGGTACCTGGTAAACATGGAATGAATGGATTGAAAGATTCTGTACCCAGCTTGTCACCTGCCCCTTTTTGGGTAAATTTTCAAGGAGAGAGGCCAACTTGGGGAATTCCACCTCCTCAAAGTCCACTGAGTCCTAGTCCAGAACACAATTATGACCCAGGGCCTGGGAATCCCAGCTTGCCAACCTAGGCCGTCTTTGCACCCCTGGAACTGGAAGGCTTCCATCTTGGCCCAGAATGTGGACTCAGGCCATCTAGGAATGGGCTGACCCAGCCACGCTGGTCATGTGCTGCTGAAGCGAGCACATGACCAGCTCTCTTGGCCCCTCACCAGCCCTGCGCTGCCACCTCCTGTCCATTCCCTGTGGGAAAGCAACTCCAGGAAAGCAGGATTCCAGGTGCTTTTATTAAATCAGGAACTTGTGCTCACGATCCTGATACCACCATTTCACCTTAGCCTTCAAAGACCACCTGGGACTCTAAAATCCAGGAGGAGGCTAGCCAGTTAGCTCATTTGGTTAGAGCAAGGTGCTGATAAAACCAAGGTCAGGGTTCGATCCCTGCTGTTACTGGCATTACCGGCCAGCCTCCCCCCCCCCAAAATAAATAAAACCCAAGAGGGATTATGCCCTGTCCTCACCAGCCTAAGTGGCTCCCTTTGGGTCACTGAAGACAGCTCCAGATCTGACCTTGACGCCATTGCCATAACAGCTTACACAGCATAGCCCTCTTGGCCCCCATTAGTCATTTGTGGATTTTATAAACTCATTATCTAAGTCAGCTCCCCATGTTATGAAGTAAGGACCTTCATGACCACAGCTGCATGACCACAGGCCAGACAACTTACCCCTATGAGCCCCAATTTCCTACCCTGTAAAATGGGGATAATAATCTCTGCCTTGCCTATGTCCCAGGGTTGTTGGTAATTGGGTGAGATAATGGATGTGAAAATGCTGTGCAGACAATAAATCTAGGGTTCAGATGGAAGGTGGGTCTGTGTTTATGGGTGAGGTAAGAAGCCACAGACAAGTGAGTCAGGCCACTTGCCCAAAAGCATGCCATCATTTCAGGATTAGGACTGAAGGACTTGGGCCCTTAACTCAGTGCTTTTCTGGTTTATTTTTTAACTATCAATTAAGAAGTGAGTCCACTGTCCTTACCAAAAATTAAAAAATAAAATAAAGCTAGAAGTAGCCACGGTTGTCAGTTTGAAACATCCTTCCAGGCCTTGTTCATGGATATTTATTCAAGTATGGATTCAACAGCTATTTTCTGTGGGGGGGGTCGGGGTCTAGGTGTTGGGACTCAAGGGCTGAGGGCATGTATGATGAACAAGACAAGGTTCCTGCCCTCATGCAACTAACATTCTAATGGGGAAGACAGGCAGTGAACAAGTAAACAAATCAACCAAGATAATTTCAGGTGGTGATGGGTGCTAGGAAGAAAAACCAGGTCCTGTGACAGAGAATGATGCAGACAGACAGGGCAGGCAGGGAAGGCCTCTTGGAGATGGTGACATTTGAGCTTAATGACACCTATCTCCCAAGAAAGCAAGTTGAAAGCAAGCCAGTGAGAGATGTCCTTACAAGTAGACTTGGAATCCTTTCTAATTTCTTCCAAGGTAACAGCTGCAGGTGTCCCAGTAGAGGGGCAAGATCCCAGCAGGGAAGTGCCTGCTAGTCTGGGGAGGGAGACAGGCACATCCACAACTCTGTGTCTAGCAAGATAAGAGGCAAGGAAAAAGGAAGCCCAGGGAACAAGGGGAGCCCAGAGGAGGCCCCTGACCAGTGTGGGTCAGGGGGCTGTGCTTCCCACTTACCATCCTTCTGGCCAACACGCTTTGCAGGAGGGCTTTGAAGGAGAGAGGTACAAAGGCAAGAGGCAAAAAGAACCCACTGGGGGTGGAAGAGACTAATATTTAAGAACACTGGTGAGAATGAATGAGTGAATGAGTGACCAGGACCTATGGTTTACGTTTGTTTTTGCACACACATCTCAAGGTAAGTTTCAGAAAGATAAAATGGAGAGCAACCACCATGGAGGGGACCTGGAGAGGGTGTGGTGAAAAAGAATATCGTCATTGCCACCCAGGAACCTCTGGCTGTTGAGTCTGGTTACCTGATTCTGCACCTGTTCCGAGGTCTACCAGCTACTTCAACCTGAGAGCCAGAGGTGGGTGTATGAATGTGTTCCTGGGGGTGGGAGGAGGTGCCTGGCTGGCCACATTTCACCTACCACCTGCTCTCTTTGCCACTTACTTGCTGGGAGACACCGGACAAGGATGTCACCTGTCCAATGTTTAATGACAACATCTATAAAAGGTGAGGATTTGCCCATCCTATGATGCAGAAGGCCTGCTTCTAGGATTCTGTCCTCAAGAAATACTACCCCAGGGGCCCCAAGATGTACATACAGAGATGTTTATTGTTTGCTAACAGCAAATCACAAGAAATAACCTGAATGTTCATTAGTAAGGGATAGGATGATTAAGTTTCAGCACAGCTGGACAACAGAAAACCACACAGAGGTTAAAAAGAATGTCATGAAATTAAAAAATGAAAAAAATATTTTAAAAAATTGAAAAAAGAATGTGATGGAAATATATCCTCAAAGGAAGTGAAAAAAACAAGCTACGGATAAATAGGTGTATTAGGATCCTATTTTTGCAAAACTATCTATCTAGATCTCATGTGTATTTATGTGTCTAAACACTTCTGTATACATATATAGAGAATTTTAAACATGAGGAAGGAAACACATGTCCAAACACTGTCAGTGGTTAACTCTGGGATTGAGATTGGGGGATATGGCAGACTCACCTTTCACAAATCATTATGAATCATTGTGAAAATCATTCAAATTTGTAACAATTAGCAGGTATAATTTTTAAAATAACAGCTTTATTGAGATATAATTCAAGAACCATAAAATTCATGCTTTTAAAGTGTTCGGTTCAATTTTTTCTGTATACAAACCGAATTGTGCAACCATTACCACTACTTATTTTTTTGGCGGCTGGCTGGTATGGGGATTCCAACCCTTGACCTTGGTGTTATAACACCACGCTCTAACCAACTGAGCTAACCAGCCAGCCTCTACTATTTAATTTTAGAACATTTTTGTCACCCCCAAAACTATATAGCCATTAACATTTACCTCCAACTTCCCCCCACCCCCAGCCCTTGGCAACCACTGTAATGAAAAAAAAATAAGATGAGGGAGCGGGACTATGTGAACTGGGGCATCTCTCTGGGCTGGACAGCTGGAGCCTCAGCACCTGTAGTCTTCTAATTTTAGGTTTTCATTTTTTTAAGCGTCTCTGTCAGATTCTAGAATTCTTAGGCTAGGATTCTCCAAGTTCCATGGGTATGTTCTATGTGTCTGACCATCATGCTTTTGCACCCAGGCTGTGCCCCAGGAATCAGGGCCCTGCCCAGGCCCTTGGCTCTGAGCTGCTCCCTGGGGGGCAGCCTGGCAGAGCTGTGGACAATAGGAGCATTGTGCAACCTCAGGAGCAGGGGCCTGGGGGCAGCAGAGGCAGGAGCAGCAGCTGCTTCGCTGCTCTCCTCTGTTCTCACTGGGCCAGAGGCATGTCCTGAGCGTGCCAGGACAGCACCCTGAGCCCTGGGCCCTGCCCACCTGGATGAGGCCTGGGTCCCTGGAATACCAGCTGTGTCTGAGGATAGATAGGCAGCTATTCCAAGCCTTTCTCCACAGACCATTGGCCCCTACATATACACATTCTGGAAATCTGCTTGGGACTGCGCAAGTAGGCTTGTATCCTTACCCCCAAACCCAACCAACTAACTAAATCCTTCAGCAGACGGGACTGTGTGCTGCCTGTCACTGGGAAGGGAACTTCTGAGCTGGGAAATACTTAGACTTTATTGTCTGGGACTGTCCTGGGGTCGAGGTATGGTAGGGAGGCGGGAGTCAAAAAAGCCACTGCAATATCTGACCTGGCAAAGACCCTTATCTAGCAAAGACCCCCTGTGTACTGGGAGGAGAGACTGGAGGCTAGAGAGGGGAGATGTTTGCACAGAGTTCATAAAGGCACTTGGAAGAGGAGCTGGGACTGAACCCCATTCGCTTGACCCACACTGTCTGTGCTACAGGCTGCTGGTTAAAGTCTCAGCCTGCCAGACTGTCTCTCCCCTCTTTTGGCTGCCCCTAAAATGCCTCTGCTGCTGTTCCAAATCCTACTCAGGCTTTAAGGCCTAGCTCAGCCATCACCTCCTCCCTAAAGCCCTCCTCAATAGGCCCAGACAGGGCTACAACTCCAGGTCTTCCCATAGCACTTCACTGTAGAATTAGATGGATCCTAAAATCCCTGCAGTTTCGGAGAGGAACGTCCACATGCCTACCTTGGAGGGACTGGCAGACCAGTGTGGAAGACAGATATCTAAACAATCACAACAGTCACAGGAAGACAAGATAAGGGGTGTGATGGAGAGCTGTGCAAAGTGCTTCAGGGCTTCCAGGAGCCTCTTACCTCCTGCCAGAGACTGAGGGACATCTCTGAAGGCTGCATGGAGGAGGCAGCTTTTGAATAGTTGCTCACGCTGTATGGCATGTATTTGTGCATCTACATGTCTCCCCATTAGATTATGAGATCCTTAATAATACAGTTATCTAAACTTTTCTGAGAGCTGGTCGCTTAGCTCAGTTAATTAGAGCATGGTGCTGATAACCCCAAGGTCAAAGATTTGATTCCTGCACCTGCCAACCACCAACAAACAAATAAAACAAAAAACAAATATAATAAATTTTACTGAGCACTAACCATGCTCTAGATATTGTGTGTGTGTTTGTTATTTTTGTTGTTAGTGTGAATTGCTGTGTTGATTCCTTGCAACAACTCTGTGAGCTAGGGACTATCGCATTGTCCTTTTACTGATGAGGATAAGGCTCTGAGAGGTTCCACAGCCTGCTCGAAGCCTCCAGGACCCAGCCTTGCTCTTTCTGGCTTCACAAAGAACTTTTTTCACCCCAAGACGTATTACTGGTATATCTAGGCAGGCATTGTGTCCAGTTCAGCACGGCTTGCCTGGTTCTCATGATAAATTCATTCATCGTTATCTTCCTATGAGTTTGGTGAGCAGGAGCCCTCCCAGAGCTCCACAGGCCCTGGAGGGCCTGGTTACACCCATAATGCCAAAGGCCCACCCAGAAGGGAGCCCCCAGGGCCCTCCCGGAATTTCCCATCTCACTTTTGACTGTAATTAATACTATTGATACTGGAATTCTTCCAGCAGACCAGCAGGGTTGATGTTTGGGTGCTAACTAATGTAGAATTCCAGGCCCTAATAGCTGTGTTCCTGTTGCTCCATAGGAGGAGCTCAGGGGCCAATATTTGGCAGGAAGAGAGAGAGGGAGTCTGGAGGGCCCTACATAAGTGTTGGATCTGCATTGCAAATCCCCTGTTTATGCTTTGGCTGTAGGTTTAGGGGCTGCCTGGGAGTTACCATGGGGAGCCAGAGCCCTCCCTCCACACCCTCAGTACCAACCCTGGCCCTCTGCAAGTCAAAGGCAGGCAGAGTGGAAACAGCTTCTGAGACTTCCTGACACAGGAAGGTCACGTCTCCTCTGAGGACAGAGTGACAAGGAAGGGCTGTCAGACACCGGAAAAGGCCTGCTTGTCTCCGAGTTACCTGATGCCATGAAATACTGTGAGCCAGGCAGCTCTTCCTGTCAAAAACAGAAAGTGAGACTTTTCTAAGCTCTGGGAGCTGCTTTTTTCTCTAAATAGAACAGAGGTTAGAGAGGCACACCTTATCCCCAGGTAACACAGTACAACTCAACTGGGATGGATACAAGTAGAACCAAACACCTGTTGCCGTCCTCACAGTTTTATTTGCTGACATTGAGAGAGACCCAGGTGGGAGAGAATTACTCTCTCCTTTGACTGATGGGGAAGCAGAGGCTCAGAGAAGTTAAGGCACGTGCCTGAAATCCCCTAGTTTTCAGTTTCTTGGTTCCCTTCCACGGCCCAACCATGACCAGAGAGTGGAAAAGTCCACCCTCCCAGGATCTCCTCCAAAGTTGTGGAGGTGGGGACAGGAGGGAAGTACTTTGATCTTATCAAGTGGCTGGATAGGGACAGGGTAGGGCTAGAAATAAGGAAAAGCTGCAGGCTTGACAGGAATGTGGAGCCACAGGAACCAGGAGTTGCTGCCCATACCCACCTCCTTCCGGAAAACCTCAGAAAATTGCTGGTCAAGCTTTGGACCTTCACACTGGCCCTTCCCCTGCCTCCCTCTCAGCCTCTTTCTGACACCCTTCCCCCACCCTGGAGGCCAGCTTCTGACCCTAAGCCACAGCTCAGTCCAGCCCATCTCCAGTCTGCAGGGCAGGTGGGGGAGGGAACAGGTGTGGGAAGGAGGCCAAGGTGAGGAGGAGCCAGTGCAGTCACAGTCCCGGTTCTCATTTGTCAAAAGCCGTGCTGGAGAGAGCATTCATCGATCACTCTCTCGTTCTAGGCCTCTACCCTCTGGAACGGATCTGAGGCACACTCCACCACTGTTCATCTGCTGATACTGTTTCGTTCAGTCCTCACTCACTCACTTCCTCCTGCATTCATCATTCACTCATTCAACAAAATCTCTCGGGCTGGACAGTCATCTCAGTTGGTTAGAGTGTGGTGTTGTAACACCAAGGTCAAGAGTGTGTATCTCAGTACTGGTCAGCTGCCAAAAAAAATCTCTTTACTATAAGCGTTATTGCTCCCTAGTGCCTCTCTATTCTCAGGTGTTCATGGGGCTCCCAACCCCTTTCAATCCTAGGATGTTACCCAGAATTGGAGAACGGTGAGGCTGTAGCCCTTGGACACCAACTGTTCTCACTGTCTCAGTTAGCGGATAAGGAAGAAAACAGGAGCCACCAAGGGTCAAGGCCATACTGGAAAGAACAGCTCCATCTTGGTTTTGCAGTCCAATGTATGACAGAGACAGAAAGAGAGAGGGGAAAGAGACAGAGAAAGAAGAAAGTGGACCAAGGCCAACCAGCTCTAGCCTGGGGGTCTGAGTATCAGGGTTCCAGCCCTAGCTGTTCACTGCCTCTGCCTAAATTGTTCTGTCCTGGACACCTCCGCCTGGATGTCCCACAGGCTCTTCAAACTCGTGTCAGAACCCAGTTCTCTACCCACCTGCACATGCCTCCTGTTCCAAACCTGCTCTAGCGACGGCCCCCATCTCAGAAAGTGGTTCCACTATCACCCAGCTGCAGCCAAAGAATTGGACATCTCCCTCCCCATCAGCCCCTACATTCGCTCAACTGCCAAGTCCTGTTTTCTGTCATCTCCCAAATCTCTCTTGAATTCTCCCACTTCTCTCCACACCTGCTGCTGCCACTGAGCACAAAGCCCAGCTCTTCCATGGCTTTAGACAAGTGCCTCAGCCTCTCTGTGAGCCTCTACACTGTCTCTACACAGGCCATGCCTTTGGTCCATGGAAGAAAAGGCAGTGGAGAAAGCCCCAGGTGGCGTCTGGAGGCTGCAAGTCCCAGCTCCACCAGGAAGCAGCCAGGCTGTTCACACATGACCTTTCTGCCTCTATAATCTATGACTCTGATTGCCAAGATCACAACCAACTAATAATAATGGCCTTCATTCCCTAATTATGTACTATGGCCAGGTGCTGTGCTAAGAACTTTATATAATTTAATCAGCAGAAAGTCCCCATTTTATAGATGAGAAAAGTGAGGCATTGAGAAGTTAAGTAACTTGGCCCACAACCGCACGGCTAGTAAGTATGTGGCAGTCAGGGCTCAAAGCCGGGTCTGACCAAGAGCCAGCCCACACATTGCTATGCCACCTTCTCTGGTAACCGGCACCACCCAGAGCTCCCAGCTCCCTATTCCCTGGTAACAAAACCCTTGCTCTCTTTATTGCATGGGAGGATTATGAACCTGCTTCCTCTGCTCTGGACAAGATGGAATGAAAGTCCTGTGAGTTGGCCACAGCGGCTGAATGCCCCGCATTCCTCAAGCGGTGCCAGGCAGAGTTCAGCTGTGCCTGCCCTCTCACAAGGGCTGCTGGCTGCCCAGCATTACCACTGGACCCGGACCAAGCCACTGGGAGATGGCCCTGAGCCAGGCACTCACACACACTGAATCTGTGTGACCCTGGCTCCTGAAATCTCCCATCTCCCGGGACCTAAGAGTGCCGAGAGGCCATGTCAGATACAACACTCTGACCTGGCATAATTTTAACGAACTATGGAACTTTGGCGTTGAATCTAAAACAAGTTAACCCAGGGACCACTAAGGTGGGTCTGAATTCCTGAGTCGCCACTGCCAAATTTCAGGACTGGTGGTGGGTACAGAATGAGATGTTCTTCATTAGGAATCAATGCACAGCAGAAAGCTAGGCGACAGGTAGGCAGTGGACAGGAAGGAGCCCTGGTTGGCACTGGCCTGATCATCAAAATGTCTGGCAGATCCCGACTCTATCACTCATTAGGATCCAACAGGGTAAGAGTTGAATAAGTACTTGGGAAGTTACTATGAGTTCTACAATTATTTGGACTTTTATATATTAAGGGAGAGGTTGCTTTGATTTTCTTCCTTTGGGAAGTGGGGCTGAGTGTCCCAGAGATAATACAGGCCTTAGAATTGCGCTGACCTGGGTTCAAATTCTGGCTCTACCCTTTAGCTCTGGAAACTTGGACCGGATCTGTAATCTCCCTGGTGAAGAATGACTTCTGACCTCACTCAGACTCAAAGTCACTTCTTATAGTCATCTACGAGACCCTATATATGACCTGGAGCCTCACCAGTCTCTGGCCTCTCCTCCTCTCTTCCCCATGCTTCCTCTGACTTCTTGCTGAATTCCCTCCACACACAAATCATGCTGTGGCCTCAGGGCCCTTACACTTGCAGTTTCCTCTGCCTGGAAAGCTCTTGCCCCTGTCTCTGCAATGTCTGCCTCCTTGCAGTCAGGTCTCCACTCAGATGACACCAATCAGTGATCTCTATCCTGTTCAAAATAGTAACTCCTACCCTTGATTTTTCTCCATATCACCTATCACCATCCAACAACATACTAAGTATGGTCTATCACCTGTCTCCACCCATTAGAATGTAATTTGATTTTTTTCCAACTTTGATTTCCCCCTTGCCTAGCAGTCCTGGCTGGTTCACTTGTAGAAAAAGGACCCTGCTTTCTGTGCATAAAATCTTATAATGTGCCAGATACTCAGTAGGCACCATATCAGATTCCTAGCACTGCTATAACGATTACCACAATTTGGTGGCTTAACACAACAGAAATTTATTCTCTCAGACTTCTGGAATCCAAAAGTCCAAAATCAAGAAGTCAGCTTTAGGGGAGAATCCTTCCTTGCCTCTTACAGCTTCTGGCAGCTCCACGCATCCCTTAGCTTATGGCTACATAACTCCAGCGTCTGCTTGTTTTCGTGTGGCCTCTTCCTCCTTCTCCCTGTATCTGTCCTCAGTATGTCTCTTATAAAGGCACTTGTCATGGGACTTAGAGCCCACCTGGATAATCCACAATGATCACATGTTGAGATCCTTAACTTACATCCACGAAGACCTTTGTCCTGGTAACAAATGTCACATGGACAGCTTCCAGGAGTTAGTATGTGAACATATCTTCTTGGTATGAACCCTGAAAGAGCCAATCCTTTGAAATGGATCCTTTTTTTAAAAAAAAATTTATTTATTTATTACGAATATTCATGAGATACAAAACTGATTGTCTCCCCTCCTGTCCACAGTGTGGGAGCCAGATTCATACTGGTGGCATATCCATTACCAGACATTACTTTTGTACCCTTTGTCCCCTCCCAATTATCCTCCAACCTCCCCCCCCTCCCCACTCCAATTTGTAGCCCTAGGAATGTTCCCTCCCTCTGTTGGATCATGGCACTACTGTGGTCTTTCTTTACCTCTTAGCTCCCACATGAGTGAGCACATGCAGTATTTATCCCTGTGCTTTGCTTGTTTCATTCAATATAAGTTTCTCCAAGTTCATTCATGTTGTTGCAAATGGGAGTATTTCATTCTTTTTTATGGCAGAGTAATATTCCATAGTATATATATACCAGTTTCCTTATCCAATCATCTATTGATGGACATTTAGGTTGGTTCCATATCTTGGCTATTGTAAACAGAGCTGCAATAAACACTGGAGTGCAGGTATCTCTTTGACATGATGATTTCCATTCCTCTGGATATATACCCAGAAGAGGGATTGCTGGATCATATGGAAGATCTATCTGTAGTTTGAGAAACCTCCATACTGTTTTCCAAAGTGGTTGTACTAATTTACAGTCCCACCAACAGTGCAGTAGTGTTCCCTTCTCTCCACACTCTCGCCAGCATTTGTTATTCACTGTCTTTTTGATTATAGCCAGTCGAACTGCAGTGAGGTGGTATCTCAATGTAGTTTTAATTTGAAAGTCCCTGATGACTAGTGATGTTGAGCATTTTTTCATGTATCTGTTGGCCGTTTGTATGTCTTCCTTTGAAAAATGTCTATTTAGCTCCTTTGCCCATTTTTTTAAATGGTTAATTTTTTTACTGTATAATTGCTTGAGTTCTATGTATATTCTGGATATTAGTCCCTTGTCGGATGAATAGTTGGCAAAAATTTTCTCCCACTCCGTAGGTTGTCATTTCACTCTGTTGTTTCTTTTGCTGTGCAGAAACTTTTTAGTTTGACATAGTCCCATTTGTTTATTTTTTCTTTTGCTGCTTGTGCTTTCGGGCTCATGTTCACAAAGCCTGTGCCCTGACCTAACTGCTGAAGTGTTTCACCTATATTTTCCCTTAGTAATTTTACAGTTTTGGGTCTTATACCTAGGTCTTTAATCCTGAAATGGATCCTAAGTGGCTAACTGGGTCTAAATTCTGTACAGAGCTGAACAACATACGTATCCCTGGGAAAATCCCAAGCTGAACAACAGTTGAATTTTGGGGCTTTTCATAGTCACCTATTTCTGTTTATGTCATCAGTCAATTGCTGCACAGAAGTCACTCTCTACCCAAACTTAAGAACTATGACCTATCACGTGTTAACTGGCCAAAACTCAGCAAGCCAGAATCCCTCCTTTGCATAACTGACTGGACCAATCAGGACTGACAAACTTGAACCCCTCATTTGCTTAAAGGACCAGAGTGGGAACCTGGGCAGGAAATCTGGCTATGTAAGACTACTCCTCTCTTTGTCCTGGTGGAGCATGCTTTCTTTCATTTTGTACTGAATGTTGCAAGGTTGCGTCTCCCTGGTTTGCAAACTGCCCAAGTCTTTGTCTCTAAATTTCTTTTTCAGTGAATTTGTTAACAGTTAGAACCACCATTCAACCCACTACAGCATTCAATAGCAAGGAATTATCAAATAGGGGGAAAAAAGAGGATGCAGAAAAGCTTATGAATTCCAAGTGTGCAAGATGAGTAAATAAAAGAGCATCTATTACAAGCCAGGCAATGCACTGGGTACTCCAATAGCATCGCATTTATTCCTCACCACTGCCCAGCAAGTTCCCATCATTTCATATACAAGCAACCAGGCGCAAAGGTGAAGTGACTTGTCAACAGGGGCTTCTACCCCAAGAGTCACACTGGTGTCCACCTCAGGGTGACAGGTACAGCACTAACACCCAGAGTAAGGTGGACACTGCTGCCTACCATCAGACGTCTCCATGCATGAAAGGAACCTAGAGGAGGCCCAGCTCTGCCTGGCAGCAGGCACTTACCTAGGCAGAAAACAGTAGAAAAACGTTGTAGTTTGGAGCCAACTCTTGGCTTTTTTATAGCTATGTGACCTTGGTCAAGTCACTTAGTTATAACCTGGGGTCCATTTCCTCACTAATGAAATAGGGAAATACTATTAAACCCAAGCTATAATGTTCAAGCAACATATATGGATAGCTCTTTGCACAATTCCTTGCAGGAGGAGTTGAGAGGTTTCTTCCCAGGACCTAGCACTGCCACTAGCATGCCATGCAAATTATGGCAGGTCATTTAAAGCTCACAGGATTCTTGTGAGGTGCAAATAAGACACGGAATGTGAAAATATCCTGTGAACTGTACAGGACTTTATGAACCCAAGGAAATAAATAATTCAATTTAAACACTGATAACTGATGCAAGATGAAAGCATCATGACATGGGAAGTAATGTATTGTTGCTGCAATTCAGATTCTCCCCCACAATAAGGAGACGACAAATTGGGCTCCAGAGGTCTTTTATTGACTCTACGTAAAACATTTCAGTCCTTAATTTGAGTAAATTTCAACTCAGTTGACTGGCTGATGGCTGACCTAGGTAAAGGCTTCACACTTCCCACCTACAATGACATAAAAAAGGTTCCTGACTAATATGAGTGTGAAGATGCTCACGGTCTCTGTCCCATCTTCTTCAGGGTTCGATTAAGCTAAAAGAGAAAGAAAAGCAAGTTCGATATGGGGTTTTCTCCAAACCTCTTCCCTACAGTGTGCATTATCACTAGGTCAGACTCGTAGCCACCCCTCTGATGTCAGGGAGGGAGTCTCTGGTTTGAGCTTGGATGACCACTATGTATGTGTAAAGCCCTGCACAGTTCATAGGGCCCTGTGCAGTTCACGCAGATTGTTCTTCTATCTGCCCTTTGCACTCAACAAACCCACACCCTCACTGCTCTAGCCATTTTATAGACAGGAAAGGGATTCAGAGCGGCTAGACTTGCCAAGGTTACTAGTCCAGTTAGGGGAAGAATCAGGAGCTTCAGTTTTCTCCTTTCACAAGGAACAGGATCCTTGTTAGAAGACAGCCCCAGTCCACCACACTGACAGATGTGATCTGCACATCTAGAAAATAAAAAGAGCACTGGGGCTATGTTATGATCCCACAGGAGAAGCCTGACCTCTGCTGGAGGACTGAAAGTACCAGGACACAGTAGCTCCAGTGATTGCCAAAAAAGGAGACCCACACCCTTGTGGTGGGTGTTTGGCCTGACCCACAAGATCTCTCCTGGAGCAAGTCATGGAATGTACCAAGTCTGTCAAAATAGAGCTTCCTATCCTCCAGCCTGCAGGAACTGGCCAGACCTGTCTAATTTGGAGAACAATGCCAAATGGGGAGGGATGGGTAAGAGCAGGCAGTGAACCCACCCATATTAGGAAATACAAGGGAGGGACAGGGGAGGTGGCCACCCGCACAGGGAGATCTTGGAGAGAGATGCTCTAGAGAAGGCTGACACAGCAATTCCTACAAGCCCAACCCCACTCCCCAAACCCCAAGCAGCCAGCCAGTCTAGCTCAGAAACTTAAAGGGCAAATTTTAGGCTTTCTTGAAACTAAAAATAAGAAATAAAAAATTTAAAAACTCCCAGTCTAGTTCCTAATCTCTGTCCACAGCCAACAAACCACTCTCTCAGACCTCTTACCTCCTCAAATTTGTGAATCTGACGGATAAAGAAATCCCCATAGCGCCTGGCGACCTTGGTGTCTGCGATGTGGATCATGTCCTGTGGGGAAAACCAGAGTCAGAGAAGAGCAGCGAGGTGGAGGGGGAAGGACTCCCTAATCCAGGACTTCCTTATGGATTTAGCTTTTCAAAAGCAAAGGGAGGAGGGAGGGAGGTTTCGGTAATTGGCCACAATAATCAACCACATTGTATTTTGACAAAATAAAATAAAATAAAATATTAAAAAAAAAAAAAAAAAAAAAAAGCGGGCCGAGCCCGTGGCGCACTTGGTAGAGTGCTGCGCTGGCAGCGCGGCGACGCTCCCGCCGCGGGTTCGGATCCTATATAGGACTGACCGGTGCACTCACTGGCTGAGTGCCGGTCACGAAAAAAAAAAAAACGACAAAAAAAAAAAAAAAAAAAAAAGCAAAGGGAGGGCCGGCCTGTGGCTTACTTGGGAGAGTGCAGTGCTGACAACACCAAGGAGACGGGTTCGGATCCCTATACAGGGATGGCCGGTTAGCTCACTTTGGAGAGCGTGGTGCTGACAACACCAAGTCAAGGATTAAGATCCCGTTACCAGTTATCTTTTTAAAAACAAAAACAAAAACAAAAACAAAGGAGAAGCCCCTTTGGAAGAAGAGCCCTCTGGAAGAGCATTACCAATTAGAAAGGAACAATAAAAACAGGCAATTAAAATTTTTGATATAGAGACTTTAAATCAGGAACATATTTTTTGGGGTGTTATCAGCATCACACTCTAACCAACTGAGCTAACCGGCCAGCCCTAGGAACATATTATTAATTTAACCTGAATATAACCTCACAGAAAAATTTTACTTGCAATAACCAAATGGCTAATTCTTGGGAAAAGTGTTTTATTAAACCATCCAGATAGTTGGGACTAGTTAGGCTGGGTCACTAAGAGATAACAGAGGCATGCAGCAGGTTAGTGATACTGCCAAAGAACATGTATATGTCAGGCATTGAGAATAAACTCAAAAAGGACAGCAGGTAGTTGACATGATACTGCAGAGGAGGGACAGTTTTATTTGATTTTTAAAAGCATGATTTAAAACAATAAATTGAGAAATTTCCTCTACTAATGTATTTTTACTTTTGGCGAGTCTGTTCATGTCAGGGATACCCAAGTTCTGACAAACACCAAGTCTTCCGAGAGCCATAAACTCTAAGTGAGAGTATTTAACTTAGAGCAAGATGAGCTTTCAAAACCAACCTACCCAAACTGACCCAGCAATTCCACAAACTAGGTATATACCCAGGAGATTAAAAACATGTGTTCACACAAAAGCTTATACGTGAATACAGCACTATTCATAATAGTCCAAAAGTGAAAACACAAATGTCCACCAATTAATGAATGGATAAACAAAACATGGTGCATTCATATGATGGAATATTATTCAGCCATAAAAAGTAATAAAGTACTGATTCATGCTACAACATGGATGAAACTTGAAAACATGCTGATTGAAAGAAGCTAAACACAAAAGGCCACATATTATGATTCCATTTATATGAAATGTTAAGAACAGGCAAATCCGGAGACAGAAAGTAGATTATTGTTTTACCAAGGGATAAGAGAAAGGGAGAATCTAGAGTGACTGCTAATGCGCAAGGAGTTTCTTTTTGAAGGAATGGGAATGTTCTGGAATAGTGGTGGTGGTTGCACAACATTGTGAATATACTAATAATCACTGAATTGTACACTTTAAAACGAAGTTTAAAAAAATAAATAATAAATATTTAAGAAGAAAAATAAAATGATGAAGTTTATGCCATATAAATTATATATATAAGATATATATATATATATTTATTTATATTATTATTATTTTTTTTTTTTAAAGATGACAAGTAAGGGGATCTTAACCCTTGACTTGGTGTTGTCAGCACCACGCTCTCCCAAATGAGCCACGGGACGGCCCTTATATATTTATTTTTTAAAACTGTCAAAAAAGGTGCTATTTCCGGTAATATGTTTAGACCAACACGTTTTCTGAAAACAACTAAAAATGCAGGATAAGTTATTTTTCAAAATCTCCTATAGCATCAGAGCTGACAAAAGAATAAAGAAACAATTTAAGGGAAAACAGAAACCATTCTAAGCAAAGCACAGGAGCCCCCTCTGTCCTAAAGACATTTGCTAATCCTAGAAAACTTGGGCTGAGGGGACAAACCAAGGGCAGGGCAGTCTAACAGAAGACCCTCCTTATAATGCTGGGATCCCAATGGGCTTCATACTCAAGTTAAAGGTGAACCAGAAGTGAACTGCCATCCCACCCCCCACTCCAAGCAAAGGTTGCCAAGGTGGGGAGTGAGGGGGATGGGGTATTAAAGAGACCAATCCTGGAAATGTTTGACTCTTTTGACAAAGTGTAGCCTGGGCTTGTTGTGTGGGTGACCTTAGGGTATAAGCTCAGTTTTTGGTGGTCCCAAACCAACAATATCTGCAAGCAGCTTGAAGAAGCAAAAAGCAAATCTCCTGTAGAGGAATGACCATTCACCCTAGGCCTCAAGGAATGCTGACAAGTAGTTTTTCAAAGACAATGGACCATATGTAGTGAAAAAAAAAAATAGAGGAAGCAAGAAACAGAGCTGAAGAGATTAATCAGGGATAGGATGACCAATCAAAAGAAATTACCCAGGATACAAAAGACACGAAGATGGGATATATAGAAAAAGGGGGGCCGAGCCCGGGGCGCACTCGGTAGAGTGCTGCGCTGGGAGCGCGGCGACGCTCCCGCCGCGGGTTCGGATCCTATATAGGAATGACCAGTGCACTCACTGGCTGAGTGCCGGTCACGAAAAAATGACAAAAAAAAAAAAAAAAAAAAAAAAAGAAAGAAAAAGGGTTTAAGAGACATGGAGGACGTTCATTAAAACAAGAGTTCCAGAAGAAGGGAACAGAAACAATACATAACAGATATTGGCTAAGAATATTCTAGAATAGATGAGATATTAGTCCACTGATTTAACAGACTCTCTTAAGTCCATATGAGGGTTCCAAACATGCCTGATCAAAAGTGTTTTTTCAGTTGGTTAGACAGCAGCCTTATAACACCATGATCACAAGTTCAAATCCCTAGACCAGCCAGATGCAAAAGAAAAAAAAAAAAAGTGTTTGCTTCACTTGTGAGTGTATGCACATGAGGGAAACAAAAAGGGGAGGTGATATTTCACAAGAACAATTCTAGGAGTCTAGAATTTTTAAGTCTTAAATTCACTCAAGAAAACAAAACAAGGCTGGGTTGGTCAGTTAGAGCATCGTGCTGATAACACCAAGGTCCAGAGTTTGATCCCTGCACCAGCGAGCCGCCAGACAAAACAAAAACAAACAAACAAAAAAACAGAGAAAACAAAGCAAGTTAGTTCTTTAAAAACCCCATTAGGACATTAAAATGTCCAGCTTGAACTTAAAAATCAAAATAGTGAAAACTAACAGCACTCCTCAACCTACCTCTCTTCCTAAAAGGAAAACACTGCTATGTTGCTTGTGTATCCTTCTACAAAGAACTTGATGCACATACACATAAATGTATTACTATAAAAAACTTAAATGGACCATTGGTAGCCACTCTATAAAAACCTTATGTGTACTTTTTATAATAGTCAAAAACCACCCAAATGTCCATCAGTAGGAGAATACACAAACTGTAGTACAGTAATTGCAGAAGATGTAGGACTATCAATAAACATAAATGAACTACTAATACACACAGTAACATTGGAATGGTGATTCCCTCAAATACAATACTGAGCAAAAGAAGTCAGAGACACAAAAAGAGTACATACTGTATGCTGTAGATTGGATGCCCCCCCAGTCCTCACTGAAGCTTACATCCCCACTGTAACCGTTGAGGGTAGGAAATCCTGTTATGGTAATTGAAAGAGGGGGCCTTAAAGAGGTAATTAGGATAGCAGGACCATGCCCTAGCGAATGGATTAATAATAGTGGTCAGGGGTGTGGTTCTAAGGACTTTAAAAGGACAGCATGTGAGAGTTTCCTCTCTCTGCTCTGCCATTTTCTGCTGTGTGAGACCCCTGGCTCACTGTCGCTATCATCAAGCCCTTCACCAGATGTGTTCCACTGACTTTGAACTTTTCAGCCTCTGTAACTGTAAGCAATAAATTTCGTTTTATTTATAAATCACCCAGTTCCATGTAATTTGTTATAAGCAACAGAAATGGACAAATACACTGTATAATTCCATTATATAAAGTTAAAAACAGACAGCACTAATCTACAGTGTTAAAAGTCAGGATAATGGCTTCCCACTTGCTAAAGTACTTCCAACAGTCTACAAGCACTCCTCCCTTTCTTCTTCAACCTCATCTCCTATCACAGCCTCCTCTCAGGCCACTCAGTTATAACACAGCTGTCCCCCAAACACACTAGGCTCACTCCTGCCCTGGGGCTTTTGCTCTAACTGCTCCCTCTGCCTGGAATGCTCTTCCCCCAGATATCTGTTTGCCTAACTTCCTCACTTCCTTCAAGCCTTAGTTTAAATTTCATCTTCTCAGCAAAGCCCTGGCACCTTATTTAATACTGCACCCTGTGCCTCCCATCACCTCTACCTTTACTCTGTAGTAGTTGGCAACTTCTAACTAGTTTGCTTAATTATAATGCCTATTGTTTATCACCTTTTTTTTTTTTTAGACAAGAATGGCAGCACCACTAGGGCAGGAATCTTTGTAGATTTTTTTTTTTTTTTTTTTTTTTTTTAAGGATCCGAACCCGGGGCCTTGGTGTTATCAGCACCGCACTCTCCCGAGTGAGCCACGGGCCGGCCCGATCTTTGTAGATTTTGTTCACTGATGTATCCCAAAGGCCCAGAAGAGTGGAAGATAGTGAGTTATTAATAAATACTTATTGATGAAATGATGAACAGAGTGCCCCAGAGATCCCAGCCCAGAGGACAGCCATACCTTATCGATATAGAAATCAACTTCAGAGGCTGACTGAAATTCACCATCAAGGGCAGAGATGCCACTGGTCCACACCAGGTTCTTCATTTTGTGTTTGAAGACAAGAAGCTGGATGCGGAACTCCTGCTCTGTGAGGTCTAGGAAGCCCGCCAGCTTGGCCACAGGCATGGTAGTGTAGAGCTTGAGGAAGCTGCGGATGGTTGAGAGCTGGGCCTGCTGCTGCACTTCATCAGAAAACACCTTCAGCTGCTGCAGGAAGGGCTCTTTGTGGTAGTTGGGGTGCACGTTGTCATAGTTGGGCACTACAGGAGACAGGAATTTGGGGCAAGAGTAGCTAAAAAGTTCCTCATAGACCTGCGGGTCACCTTTCTGCATGCGCAGCATCTTGTCACCGTATTTCTCCCGCAGCTGGAGGTGGATACTCTCATCGATTCGCATGGGGTACATGGTAAGGGCGATGGCCAGCAGCGCGTGCATCTGCTCATTCTGCTTGTTAATCTGGGGATGGGGTGGAGATTGGTGCAGGTTTGAACGAAATGGACTTTCTGAGGGCCCCACTGTCACCGGGGCCCCACCATCCTCCCACGTGCACTCTGCACAGATCTCTGACTTCTCCCGTTGTCTTGCATCAGTCACTTAACTTTCTCAAAATCTGTTCCAATCCTTTCCTGGACTTTGATCTTAATTCCAGGTCCTTCTTAGTCATCTCCTGGATTACTTACTGGTATCTCTGTCTCAGTCTCTCCAGTCTGCTTCACACATTACTGGCAGGTCAATCCTTTCATACCAGTCAGGATCAAGTTAACCAAAACCTTTAATGACACTTTGATGCCTACAGAATAAAGACTAAATACCTTACCAGGGTAATGAAAGTTATCCCAGAACCTAATACCCTAATTCCCACCACTCTGCTGTCCCCCAGCCAAAAGGTTTACTGTGCTGCTGCATCACCATGCTCTCAAGCCTCAACCCCTCTCCTCATGCTATTCTCTCTGCCTAGGAAGCTCCTCCAACTCTACACATGTCCTGACTCCATCCTCCGCCATGGCAAACTGCTGGAGGGCAGTATCCACCACCAATGCATTTTAACACACCCATACCCCAGTGAACACTCAGCAAATTGCTGCTGAATAAATAAATGTAAGCACTGCTGGGGAAAAAACATTAGAGAAGAAATTATCCTCATCATCAAGATATTAACAATCTGGGCCGGCCCCGTGGCGCACTCAGGAGAGTGCTGCGCTTGGGAGCGCAGTGACGCTCCCGCCGCGGGTTCGGATCCCATATAGGACTGGCCAGTGCACTCACTGGCTGAGTGCCGGTCATGAAAAAGACAAAAAAAAAAAAAAAAAAAAAAAAAAAAAGATATTAACAATCTGAGGTAACAGGCATAATAACAGAAACTCTTAGAGTAGGCTGGCCATTATATTGTATTGGAAAAAAAGCATACAAAATAGCAAAATTTTGGATGAAATTTACTGAAAACTGTTGGAATAGGTACCAAGGAGTCAGCTCATTAGAAAAGGCACAGGCCATACACCAAGGTCCCCTTACCATCTCATACTTATATGTGGTCCTCTGGAACATGCTCTTGGTCCTCTGGATGTAAAGAAGGATGTTGGCAAAGACCCGGATGGCATCTTGGTAGCGACGCATCATCAAATATGCAAAACCGACATAATAGTAAGTGGTGACCTGGCACTCTGGCACACGGGAATACATGCTCTGTAGAAGAAGGTCGAAGAAGCATCCATGAGTCCCAATTCATCCCAGACAAGACCTGAGAGTTGGTGGGGCCTAGTGTCAGCTGAGGCGTAAGCACAGAGAGCTTCCACTGCAGAGGCCTCCATTTTCTTGAAAACAAAATCAAAAGAATGCTGGATACTATATAAATGTCATTAACCACCAAAATCAAATTTAAAATAGTCAAGGTCCAGATTTTCCCTGCAGTGGTTAGCCCAGTTGCAGTCTCAATTTTTAAAAATTAATTAATTAAATAATTGATTTTATTCTATTTTATTGTATGTATGTATGTATGTATGTATGTGGCTGGCCACGGGGATCTGAACCCTTAATCTTGGTGTTACAACACCCTGCTCTAACCAACTGACAGTCTCTATTTTAAACTGACCTGTAGGAAGACTCCTCTTTCCTTTCCCGAAAATTTGTCCTAAGAGACAGACATTTGCCTCTGGGAAGATGGGCGAGAGATAACAGGCAATAATTACCTTCTTGTTCAGTTCAATATTTTCCAGCACCTTGATAGCCTGGTAGTAATCTCCCAACAGAGAGTGCAGGCGCAGAAGCCCTACCAGGCTGAAGTAGCCAAGCATCTTGTAGAGGGAGTGCCGTCCATACTCCCCAGCCACACTCTCGGGGTCACCTGAGAGAGACAGACACTGAATGTTTCAGTGAGGGGCAGGTAAAGGAAAGCAAGCCTGACCTTTGAATGTCACTCAGTAAACTTCTCATCTGCTGCCAGCCTTTAAAGCTTCCTTCAAAGGGAATAACTCTGCCTTCAAAGGAATACCAAAAAACAGCATGCCTGACCTTACGCTCGTGTTAAATTTATCAACAGTTGCTTGAAAGGTGGCAGTTCACTTTGTTATGTTTTGGTCCCAACACATCTGAGAGTATGAGAGAGACCCTCTCATTAGTAACAGTAACTCACCAAGGCCCCTCCTTTCAGGAAGTCCATGAGGTCAAAGCTATTTTCCTAAAAACACCAAGATGCTATTTGCCTTTCCCACTAACTTGACATTTGTACTGATGATGCAAAAACAATAATGGGTGAAACTACTGACAAAATTTCGATTTATTTAGCATAAATCAGGCAGTGACAACAAAGTGTACCAGCAGTCACTGTACTGTTACTTGCCATTCACTTGCACTAAAAGAACTAGTCCCTTTTTTTCAAGGAGCACCACAGTGACTCAAAAGAACAACTGACACAAATTGTGGCTATTCAGATTTGGCTATTTGGCAGACATTTTTACAAAAATGAATGAAGTGAAACTGTCATGCTTCAATGAAAACAACTTACAGTGTTTACTGCCAATGAAAAATTTGAGCTTTTTGTGGGGATGGGAAATATTAAAATTTTTTTAAAGAAAAGAAAAATTTGAGCTTTTAAGCAAAAATGAAATTTTGTAAAACTTGTATCTGCCACTACAAGCTTGACAGCTTCTAAATGACCTCTGATGAGGTCAGTGGCAAAAGCAAAAAATCTGATTTTTTTTTTTCTTACCAGTAAGGGGATCGCAATCCTCCGCACGGTGTTGTCTGCACCACGCTCAGCCAGCAAGCGCACCGGCCATCCCTATATAGGATCCGAACCCGCGGCCTTGGCACTACCAGCGACGCACTCTCCCGAGTGAGCCAAAAATTGTGAGGCCAGCCCATGGCTCACTTGGGAGAGTGCGGTGCTGATAACACCAAGTCAAGGGTTAAGATCCCCTTACCAGTCATCTTTTAAAATAAATAAATAAATAAAATTTAAAAATAAAAAAAATTGTGTAATAAAATGTGTCAACATTTGGAAGATCTTAATAACTCAGTGAACTAATATTTTACAAAATCACACATGGGTAAAAGACCCATTCAAATTGCAAGATAGACCAATAACTTTAATATAACAAAGTAAAAGTTCACTAATACAGTTTCAGATTCCTCACTGTAACTAACCTGTATGAAACTACCACTTGTCAAGTTTCAAAGTACATATTACTACACGGTGTAGTGTCAAAGAACATCTGTACTACCTGAAAAGGATATTAAGATACTCTTCCCTTTCTCAACTAAATGCCAGAGTACTTCAAAAAGACTGTGGAAAAATGGAATTAAATGATCATATGAATCTTTCTGTGTACTTTCTGAACTACACTCATTTCTGTATGAGGCCAGGTTTTCCTCACACACTCATACTTCAACCAAAACAGCATACTGCAGGGGCCAGCCTGTGGCTCACTCAGGAGAGTACGGTCCTGATGACACCAAGGCCATGGGTTCGGATCCTATATAGGGATGGCCGGTTTGCTCACTGGCTGAGCATGGTGCTGACAACACCAAGCCCAGGGTTGAGATCCCCTTACCGGTCATCTTTTAAAAAAAACCCCAGCATACTGCAATAGATTGAATCAGAAGCAGAAATGAGAATCCAGCCATCTGCTATGAAAGCCAGGCACTGAAGATATTTCAAAAAACGCCACTCTTTTCACTGAAAAAAAGATGTTTAAAACATAGATAGACTTTGTGGTTCTTAATATTTTAAGATTGCAAAGTCATCCTAACACCAAAAAGTCTGAGAAGTGCTTATGTAAAAAAACGCCCTGGAGACACAGTAGAAGTGTTTACAAATGCATATCTCAATAAGCACTGGCTCAGACTTGGCAGACTTGGCAACACACTGCCAAGTCCTGTAGCCCCCAAAACGAGCACTCAGCTACTGCTCACAACCAAGCCCCAAAGAAGAGCAATAGCCCACTACCTAAGAGATAGTGACTTATCTGCTCTACCTGCAGTATCTACTCACCTGGAACAGATGGCAAGCAGCTAGAAATTCACAGGCCACAGCTGTTAGCCTTGTTGCACTCACCTCCACTTGTGTATACCTCCAACTGCCGGTTGATGTTGGATTTGTCCACCAGGGAATGAAGAACATTGAGGACACTGTGAACATTCCAGATTTTAGGATTGGAACGAAGAAAGTCAATCTCCTCCTCTGACTTCTTGGCAGTCTTACAGCGATACTGACTAAATGACTGAAACTGTTTAGGAAGAAAAGAAAGATGTAGCAGTAGTATAAACCCAAAGTGACAGTCTACACGCACAGTGCTGAAAACGAGGCAATGGCAGGGCTCTGGACTAGGAAAAGGTGAGGGTGAGGATACTTCTCATCCTGAACCATTTTGTACACCATTTTTCCAAAACCATCTTTGATTAAGCAATGAATGTTACTTATTCCACATTTAAGTAAAAATCTCTAAGATTACAGGCAGTTTGTGGAAAAAATATTCAATCTGGAGTCCAACCTGTTAGAAGCTCACTGAAATTGGATTGAGCAGGTAGTCTCTGACCTAAAGTCCCTTACTGTCTCTAGGCCTCACAATGCAGTTGACCTGGCCAACAGAAGCACCACCTGTGCTCTTCTAATGGATCTATTTATATGAGGCTTGACCATGCCAGCGTCAGGGGTATGCCGACTGATGTGGTGCAGGTGGGGTAGGTAACTGTATGTGCATGCCTTCCTTACCAGAGTTGACCAATAGTTCCCAGTCCGTGTCACCTCTCTACCAACCACAGAGCCTGGCTAAGTGTAAAGCACACACAGGAGACATGCCACAAGAATTTGTTTGGTGCAGGGGTTCTACCTGGAAACAGTGCTGGGCTGGCTCCATCACACAGAGAATACCACAACAGACCTACCTACTCAATCAGAATTTTTAAAAGCTTCGCGGTTGATCCTGGTGTGCACCAGGTTTGGAAACCAGTGACCTAGAATCTAGGTCTTAGATGATATAGAAGTGTCCTTTAATTCTGAAATATTACCTTGCTCTAAGAGTGTGTAAGAAAAAATTTCCAAATTTATAATAAACAAAGAATAATATCCAGAATATATAAGGAATTCTCATAAATCAATAAGACAATCCACAAACCGGCCAGCTACCCAAAACAAAAACAAACATACAAACGAACACACAAAAGACAACAATCCAAAGAAAAACAGGCAAAGAATACTGATTACTTAAAAGAAAAACAGGATTCTCAATTAACACAGAAAAGGCTTAATCTCATTATTAGAAAAATGTAAATTTATCATCACACTGACAAAAATTAGACAGACAGAAAACATCTAGTATAGAAAACAGTTGCTTTCAAAGACTGCTGTTAGTAGTACAATTTAATACAGCCCTTTGGAAGGGCAATGTGTTACTACTTATTAAAATTCAAAGTGACTGAATTTTCTTTATCTTGATTGAGGCGGTATATACATTTGTCAAATCTCATCAACTGTACACTTATATTAGTACATTTTATTGTACATAAATTACACCTCTTTAAAGTTTATTTCATTCATTCATTCATTTAGGTGCCTGGTTGGTATGGGGATCTGAACCCTTGACCTTGAAGGCTAATTTTGAAAAATTTGAAAAGCAAATATCTTTTAAGTAACAATTCTACTTCTAGGTAGTGATCCCTAGAGATATATCTATGTATAACACAAACAAGGATATCCATTAATTCACTTGTTTGTAACTAACAACCCAAATGTTCATCATCAGAGAAGTAGGAGGTCTGTATCATGCAAGCTGCAGCAAAAGAACAAGGCAGGTCTCTGTGAAGACATGTTTTAAGTGTTCCAAATCACAGCTAATGGCACAACAGAGCATGATACCGTTTTTTAAAATGATCTCTCTTTATACATACACATTTACGGATATGCCTGAGAAATATTAACATGGTTTTTCCTTCCACATAATAACTGACGCCTCTGCAAAAGCAAGGAATGCAAGCACTTTTACTTTATCTGTCTGAAAAAACAGAAAAAATTTCTTACCAGTAATAATACATTCATATAGTACTTGTATCAACAAAAATAAATGAAAGAGTAGTGAGGAAGAGCCACTCATCTCAGTGGGGTAGTCACCTGTACGAAAGGAATCATACCAGACGCTCATGCCTCTCACTGGAAGGTCTTAAGAAGCATAAAGCACCTTAAGCCACTTAACGAGAGAACACCAGCTAAGCCCAGGGGATTATAATTATTTTAAGAAGGATGAAGAACCTCAGCAGAGATGATCCTCCTTCATTTAATACGAGTCAACTGGACTGCCAACCATCTAAAATTCTGCCACATAAGAGGCTGACACAAGCCAAGGAGTCAGAAGGGCAAACGAGACCAATGTAGTTTGTTGCCTTCACTGTAAAAAGCCTAGGAAGTATCTTTGTCAAAGAGCCATATGGAAAATTTTCTCAGCTCACCAATCACAATTTATCAGCACTTTGAATTCACAAAGGCTTTCTGGTCCATAGAGTTCAAATAACATATTTATTAAGAAATCAATTTCCACTGAAATACCCAGTGAGAGCTATACTGTCCCCATAAAACACAGGGAAAAAGAATTATATTTTTCTAAATTATTTTTTTAATCTAGATTTCTAAAGAATAAAAAGACTGGGCTAATAAAGAGATGGAAAAGAATAATGATATTAACCATCATCATAATGAACAGGTAACACTTACTAATCATTCTGTGACAGGCACTGTACTAATAAGCAGTTTACATGTAATCTTCCCAACAGTCCCTATTTTAGAGATGAAGAAATTGAAGCACAGCGTGATTAAGTTACATGCCCAACATCCAGCCAGTAAACAGCAAAACCCAAAACTTTTACTCCCAGTCTACACAGCTGCTGTACTTTGGTTCTTAGTGGAATCTCAACAATAGCACCCCGAGGTTTCTGTTTTGATAAAAATGTTCTATTGTATATTCTGATCTAGCATATACCCAAG
Source organism: Cynocephalus volans (assembly GCF_027409185.1). NCBI lineage: Eukaryota > Metazoa > Chordata > Mammalia > Dermoptera > Cynocephalidae > Cynocephalus > Cynocephalus volans. The sequence goes on from NC_084471.1 coordinate 12,378,968, forward strand.
TAACTATCACCACAATCAAGATACAGAATATTTCCATTTTGTAGATGAGGAAAGTGAGGCACGGAGGCATGTCACTGTCACAGAGCTAACAAGTGGCAGACTCCAGACTAGAACCCACTTCCACCTGGCTCCAAAGCCTGTGAAGCCTGTGTTCTTCCTGTCAGAAGACCTCCTAAGGTCAGGCCAGAACTTGGTAAAAGTCAGAAGTTCAATTCTCCTGACTTCCAAATTCATGTCTGCACTGCTTACACTTGACTGTCTATTCAGAAAACCACCTGACATGAGAATCCACTGCCATGGGATTTTTTTTTCGTATATACATATTTTTAACAACACAAATAATGCTAGCAGCTGCTCCCTGTTTGAACCAATTATTTCTTTTTTTTTTTTCGTGACCGGCGCTCAGCCAGTGAGTGCACCGGTCATTCCTATATAGGATCCGAACCCGCGGTGGGAGTGTCGCCGCGCTGCTAGCGCAGCACGCTACCGAGTGCGCCACGGGCTCAGCCCTGAACCAATTATTTCAAATTAGGCTGCAGCTGAGCAGATACCTGGTAGATGAATTCATCGATGATATCCCAGAGCCACTGGTTGGGTAGTTCAAGGGGAGCAGGACCATCAGCATCTGTGCAGGAGATCACAGAAAAGTCAGAGTCAAAGCAATGATTTTACCCATTCAGTAAGGCTACCAAGTGCTCCTTCTTACTTCTCTCTCAAAGGAACTATAAATCACAAGACCCCCCCCTTCCTCCCACTGGTACATTAAAATCCCACTAACAGGTTGACCTGGTTAGCTCAGTTGGTTAGAGTGCAGTGTTAGAACACCAAGGTCAAGGGTTTGGATCCCTGTACCGGCTGGCAACCAAAAAAAAAAAAAAGCCAACTAAAAAGAGCTGGAGGCCAATGCTGGCCCTCATCATAACCATACCCGCTTGGTGAAATCTCAGACTCACTAAGAATATAGTTGAAGAGATTGCAGTAGTTGTAATAAGATTCAAACCTCTGCTCCAAGGAGGGTCCTCCCTGTAAAGAGAACAGAGACATCATGACACAGACATTTAATGTCAATGTTTTTTATCCACAGCTGAGAACAAATACACAAGAACTGATGTCTGTCCTCTCCTTCTATGCACATGAAGAGTACTCAAGTGAGAGGGAATTCAGCAAGTGCTACAGCAGTTTCAAATGGCACTGAAGACTGGACCACATGGCCAGGTTTTAAGGCAACAGACCTTAACCGACCCTCAGAGCTCAGGCATGCAGATCTGGCAAAGCAGAGAGAGGGGAAGGTGTTTCAGGAAAAATAATACTAACAAAGGCAAAGAGGTAAAACTGGGGCACTTGAAGGCTAGAGTATTAGAGGAAATAATGTTGTATTAGGCTATACTGGACTAGACTTGGCCTGGAACGTATAGGTCTTTCAGTGCCAAACAGGAATCTTAGGCCAAGGGGTCTGCAAATCTACTCTGCCACCTGTTTTGTAAATAAAAAGTCTTACTAGAACACAGACGTGCCCACGCATTACATATTGTTTATGGCTGCTACACAAGCACAGCTGAACAGATTCAACAGAGACCACCACGGTCCTTAAAGCCTAAAATACTTACTATCTGGCCCTTCACAAAGAAGACTGCTGACACCTGACTAGACTTTATGTTGCTGGCAACTGAGAACCACTGAAGGTTTCTGATTTGGGGAACAATACGATGAGCAATGTATTTGTGATGGAGGAGAAAGAACATAGCCTGGAGTCTCAGCCCCACCACTTACTGTGGGGTCTGACAAGGTATTTAATCTCTATAAAATGTGAACAGAAGATTGTGACTAGTCGCAAATAAGATTATGTAGTTAAAGTGCTTAATAAGGTAAGCACAGTCAATGAAGAACCTCCCCCCTATGGTTTAAAACTGGTCATGTATGTGCATGTACCCATTTGGTACTTAGCAAAGAGATTACAGCATCAATAAACTTCTGCTGAACCTTCATCTACAGACCAGACAGAGATTAGAGGTGGTAAAACCAGCTATATCCCACAAAGTACGTGAACTTCAGCACCAATAGCAGAAGGGAATCTTTACTTTCTATCAGATAAGGTGGTCAGATATCCCAATGGGATTCCAGAAAGACATAGCTTCCTGCATTACTTTAGCAGCAGAAACTTCTCCAACTACCACCAATGATGGTGGCTCTTAATCCAAAGCTCTAGTCAGATCAAGTGGTCCTCAGGGGGATAAGAGGTGAGTAATTGTGAGAAGTTAGAACTTCTTTAGGTGGTAACACTCCAAAAAAGAACTTGGTGCCAGTTTCCTTCATTTACACACATGTGCAAGTACATACATGCTCAATTAACATGTAATTAACATGTCACCATAACGAATCAGACGTTATTTTAGGCACCGGACAAGCACAGGAGTAGCAGCAAACAAGACAAAGTCCATACCCTGGTGGAGTCTACCTTTTAGTATGGAAAGTAAAAACCCCCAAACACACAAATATTATGTGCACTGGTAAGTGACACAGAGTATGGCTAGGAGCCCAGGGAGGGAAGGGAAGAATTGTAGGAAATGAAACTGGCAAGGAAGTAAGTCAGGGGCCAGATCAAGTGGGGCCATGGCTAAAGCCTGGGATTTTATTCTAAGGACAATGGGAAGTCAGTAGGTTTGTTAGGATCAGACTGTGTTTCAAAAGACTCATGCTGATTACTATGTTGAGAATAAACAAGTGGGCAAGAGTGGAAACCGACACCAGGTGAGCAGCTATCACAGTAATTCAGGCAAGAGACGATAATGACTTGAACTAAGATAACAGCAGCGCTGTTGGTGAGAAGTGGTTAGTTCAAGAATGCTGTAGAGCTGAACCGGATTTGCTGTCAGATTGGATGTCAAGAATGATGCCAAGATCTTCACTCCAGGGGCCGGGCCGTGGCTCACTCGGGTGAGTGCGGTGCTGATAACACTAAGGCCACGGGTTCGGATCCCATATAGGGATGGCCGGTTAGCTCACTGGGTGAGCGTGGTGCTGACAACACCAAGTCAAGGGTTAAGATCCCCTTACCGGTCATCTTTTAAAAAAAAAAAAAAAAAAAAAAAAGATCTTCACTCCAGCAGTTAAGTGAGTGAATGATGGTACCATTTATTGAGATGATGAACATGGGAGAAATGAGTTTAGAGGGAAAATAGGAATTCAGTTCTGGACATTTAAGCTTGAGATGACTATCAGACAGCCGAATATACAAGTCTGGACTTCAGTAGAGAGACTTCGGCTAAAGATAGAGATTTTAAAGTCACTGGTGTATATAAACAGTACGGATGGCATTTTAAGAGATTTAGAGCACCCTAAAATTTAGAAATCAGGAAGAACAGAATCTAGCAAGTGCCCAAAGTTGGGACAGTGTGTAGCACATTGGTGTTATAACAAGATGGGCCTAGGTTCAATGAACGTTGCCATCTATTAGTCACGTAAATTTGAAAACAAGTAACCTCTTTACATCTCAGTTACAGAAGGTGCTTGGGAACATCTACTAGGATGGCAGCCAGTGCAGGATGATGAGTGCCCAGTCAAAAAGGGTGAGGATGGAGAAAGTAAAAAGGACAGACAGGCGATGTAGTGTTATTCTATATGGAACAGATACCCAGCTTTCTTAGTTAAATCATTCCTTCTGCCATTTCTTCAAAGAACACTCAGGAAACATGCTGACAACTCTTGGACACTGAACCAGTATAATAGTGACTATGTTCCCACGATGAAAATAGCATAGTTTAAAAAACTGCTAGTTAGAGCTGGCCACTTAGCTCACTTGGTTAGAGTGTGGTATTGTAACACCAAGGTCAAGAGTTCAGATCCCATATCAGCCAGCTGCCAAAAAAATAAAAAATAAAAAGTAAAAAACTGCTATTGACACTTAAATACTCACACTGACTTTGGCATATATGTGCCTGTAGTATAATTCTTTGTACAAAATCAGGAAGACAGCATCTGAAAGAGATGGCAGAGGGGTGTTTCAGTAATCCACAAAACTGGGGTCTTCTGGCAGTTTTAACCCTTGCAGGAAGGGTGGATAAAGGTGATTTTAAAGATTAAATAACATCTACACTCTTATGCTTATTCCCCAAGAATACAAGCAAGGAAAAAGATCTTTTCTCATTCTAATCTATCAACTTCATCTTAATGTCATTCAGACCCACTTCCCTTCATCATTTATACTTTTGCCATCCAGCTGCTTAAACCAGCACATAAATAAATAGTAACAGTTCCACAGAGGGCAATATGACGCCATCAAAACTGCAAACACATATACCTGTATCTTTGACTTAGAAATCCTATTTTAAAAAATTCATCCTATTGATATAATACAGCCCTTAAAAAGAAAGAATAAGAAAAAAGGTTCTTTAGGTATTGATGCTGTGCAGAAGAGTTAACAAGCTGGCCTGAGACTGCAACCCTTAGAAGTGCATGCTTGCTTGCAACACTGGCCTGAGGCTGGCATTTGGGAACCTAGATTTCAGGAGGGCTTCCACCATTCCCTACCTGAGAAGGGTGGCCTGCAGAGCCTAAACTGTGCAAAGTTTATGCCTGCACACCTGCTTTCCTTCTGAGAATCTGGGATTTTGGTAGCTATTAAGCAGAATGACCAGCCCCCAATAAAGTCACTGGACACTGTATCTGTAATGAGCTTCCCTGTCAGACAACACTTCACATATGTTGTCACGATCTGTTGCTGGAGGAATTATGTGAGTCCCATGTGACTCTATTAGAAGAGGACTCTCAGAAGCTTGAACCTGGTTTCCTCTGGACTTCACTCCATGCTCCTTTTTCCCTTTACTGATTTTGCTTTGTATCCTTTTGCTGCAAACACTCATAGCTACTGGAATGATTATATGCTGAATCCTGTTAGTCCTCCTAGCAAATCATCAAACCTGGTGGTGGTCTTGGGGACTCCTGGAGATACAGAATGCTCTCCAAAAATATAAGTAGGAAACAAACAAGGGAAAGAAAAGGGAGTTTAGTCCATGTAAAAAAGAACAAAAGAGTTATTCCTATTTGCTTATATATGCAGAGTATCATAGAAAGTATTAATGAGAAAATGCTAACACTAGTTGTTTCCAGAGAGAGATACTGAAGAATTGGGGACAGAAAGGGAGGGGGATTTGTATACCAAATCATTATACTATGAGCTCTGTGAATGCTTACCTGTTTCAAAATATACTCATATATATCACGGGACTCCTATTGTTCTTAAAAAATACAATATTACATTCTTTAAAAGCAAAATATTAAACAGGATATAATATCTGAGCAACATAGAAAATAACATTTCAGAATTTCTAAACCTGTGTAACAATGATAAAAATAGTAAGTGTTCAAAAAATGTCAGCCCTAACAAAAAAAGTGTAAGACTTGTACAATGAAAACTACAAACCACTGCTAAAGGAAAGTGAAAATTTAAATCAATGGAAAGACAACCTATGTCCATGTTTTGGAGGACTTAATATTGTTAAGATGGCAATACTCCCCAAATTGATCTTCAGATTCAACATAATTCCTATCAAAATCCCAGCTGGCTACTTTGCAGAAACTGAGAAGCTGACATAAATGACTAGCTGATCATAAAATTCCTATGGAAATCCAAAGGACCCAGAGTAGCCAAAACAATCTTGAGGACTACACTTCCCAATTTAGAAACTTACTACAAAGCTACAGTAATCAAGATAGTGTGGTATAAGCATAAGGACAGACATATAGATCAACGGAACAGAATGGAGAGTCCGAAAATAAATTATAAGATCAACTGATTTCAACAAAGAAGCCAAGACAATTTGGGGAGGTGGGGAGGTGGGGAGGTGGTGGGAATGTTCTCCTCAAAAACTGGTGCTGGGAGAGCTGGATAGACACTTGTAAAATAACGAAGTTGGATCCACCTACCTCACCCATATATAAAAGATACCATCTAAGAAAGTGAAAGGTGAGCGGCTAAAGAGCCCATTCCAGAGTGACTGCAATGACCCCCCAAAATTACAGAGGGAAATGAAAACAAGTCAGGACAAAGATCTCAATTTCAGCTTTTGCCACCCATGAATGGCAAAAAATGAGCTTTTTGTCCTCTCTTATCCAGCCTTTAATCATCATGTTATTTACTAAGGACCTACTATGTATCAAGCCCTCCTGAGCTTTCTTTTTCTTTTTTTTTTTTTTTTGTCGTTTTTTCATGACCGGCACTCAGCCAGTGAGTGCACCGACGGTCAGTCCTATATAGGATCCGAACCCGTGGCGGGAGCGTCGCTGCGCTCCCAGCACAGCACTCTACCAAGTGCGCCACGGGCTCGGCCCCCTCCTGAGCTTTCTGTCTAATGACCCCCAGCCATAGGATTCCATCTAGCGCACAGGTCACAAACAGCTCACACCTACCGTTGCCAACCTGCGGGGCAATGGCTTCAGCCTCAGGCCAAGGCGTATTCTTGAAGAATCTTTCAGTCAGTTTGGTCCAGCTGAAAACCAAGCAGAAAAATTCTTGAACTCCAAAACAAAAAAGACCTGAGAGAGCCATCCCTCACATTTTACAGATGAGAACCCAGGTTCAGAGAGAGGAAGATGTCACAGAAACAGAGCCAGGGCCAGAGCCCTCCAAGTCAACAACTTTCCTCAAGCCAACTCTGCACATCAGGCCTTTCCTAATACAGCAAACACTCCTTCTATATAAGTTAGTCAGTACCCACCAAGTCTTTCAGGATCATCTCCTTCCTCCATATCACAAACTGCTTTCTGTTCCCTGATATAATTAGTTCTTAGACACCACTACCTTCATCCCTTAGCACATACTGTTTCCATCTCCTAGAGAGCTGTGTCCCTCTCCAAACATGGAAGCAAATCAGTCCTTCTGTTGCAGTCTGATGCCACAACAGACCTACAGTATCCAATCAAAACACTACTGCTTCACAAACCTAGAAGAGATTGTTGTTCAACTTCCGTCCTCTCTTTTCTTTTTTTTTGGCTGGTCAGTACAGGCCTTGATATTGGTGTTACAATACCACACTCTAACCAACTGAGCTAACCAGCCAGTCCTCAAATTCCCTCTTCTGATCCGCTAAGCAGCTATTACAACTTTCCCTCACTCTCCCCAAGCCCCACTTCTCCCTCTTCTCTGACTCTTTCAGTCCAGTATATAAACAAGCATAAGTCCCACTTCAAAACACAAAATAAAACAGAAAGTTTCTCATTGACCCACCCTATAAAAGTCTTCTATATTTACCAATTCCCCTTTCTCACCTCACTGCCATCTGGCTGCTGCTCAACCACTCCACTGAAATTGACACTGCTTAGGTTACTATGAACCCTCTAAATTGCCTAATTCGACTGGCTCCTGTCTCATTTCAGCCTCCCTAGACTTAACATTTGTTGACCATTCCCTTCTTCGAAGTCTTGTCTGAAGATTTTTTGGTTCTCTCTGCTGATTTACTATCTCATTTTCTTTCTGTCTCCTTTCTCCTTCTTTGCCTGCCCACCCACCCCTAAAGGAACATACTTCCCAAAGCACTAGCCATTCTCACTACATTCTCCTAAGGAAAGATCTATCACATGCTTGGCTTCAACTACCATCTATATTTGTCTAAACTGTCCAATACGTAGCCACCAGCTACATGTGGCTACTGTGACTGAGGACCTGAATTTTAAATTTCAGTTAATTTTAACTTAAATTTATTTATTTATTTATTTATTTATATTTTTTAAAGATGACCGGTGAGGGGATCTTAACCCTTGACTTGGTGTTGTCAGCACCACACTCAGCCAGTGAGCTAACCAGCCATCCATATATGGGATCCGAACCCGGGGCCTTAGTGTTATCAGCACCACACTCTCCCGAGTGAGCCACGGGCCGGCCCTAACTTAAATTTAAAAACCAATACTTAACTCAGTTATTTGAAAACTTTTAGGTATATTTGGAATGACTTGAGTATGTGAATCTACTTTTCCAATTGTAAATTTTATGAAATCTAAATACAAATCAAGATTTCTGATGAACACAAATTGAGATGTGCTATAAAGAAAAAAAACCTAGAAGATTTAGCACAAAGAAAGTTAAATATCTCGTTAGTTTTAATTACATACTAGTTTTAAATACTAATTTCTATTATGATGTGAAAATAATATTTTAGATAAATTTTCATTTCTTTTCACTTTATTAAAAATGTAGCCCTGAAAAAATTAAAATTACATATGTGGTTAGCATTATATTTCTACTGAACAGTTCTGGTCTATAAACTTCTAACCAGAAAGACTCAGGGAATGAAGGAAACACAGGTCCTCTGACTCCTATTAACTTCTATTCATTGATCCTATAGGCTCTGGCTATCTGCTTTCTCCCCCAGTCCTTCCAGGACTTGTTTAAATTTTATTCCTTGGTGAAGTCTTTCCTGACTATTCCAGCGCTGACTGACCTGTTATCTTTAATGCCCATTACACAAGGGCAGCCCCCTCAAAACCACTCCAGACCTTGGCTCATCCTGTTATGCATTGAGAGGTTTCACAGCACAGTTTAGAAATCAGGCTCTTGTATCAAACTGTGCAGGTTCAAAACTCAGCACATCCACTTAACTAGCTATGTTGACTTGTGTACTGTTTCCTTATCTGTAAAATGAGAAAAACAATAGTACCCATTTGTGGGATTACTGCCAAGGGTAAATGAGCAAATACAGGAAAAGCACTTTGACCACCACCTGATCTACTCATATACTAACAATATACACTAACTGCTATTACAATAATTATTAATTGTGATATTATTTTAGGCCTTGTACAAGTTTCTGGGATACAAAGTCCCCAAAATAACATAACTCTAGCCCCAAGGATCCCCTGAGCACTCTTTACAGAAAAATGATTAAACATCACTCCTTTTGTAGGAGCTGAATCACAAGGCCAGTCCCATCCAGAAGGAGCTCATTTCAGTAAGCAGTCCATACCTGTTCTCATAGATGTCCTGGATCTCATATACTTTCTGGTCAATGACATCGCTGGAGACACGACTGGCCTGTAGCTCATATACCTTCTGGTCAATCAAATCTGAGACGGTTTTGTGGAAATACTGGATGAAGTTTTTGATTACTTCAGGGATCACCTGATAGGTCTGCTGTTCATACTGACGTTCATAAGCCAGGTCCTGCTTTGGATCTCCTAGAGTTTGAATATGATACTGTTCAGAGAGCTTTTTTAAAAAAAATTTATTTTATTTTTAAAAAAGATGACCGGTAAGGGGATCTTAACCCTTGACTTGGTATTGTCAGCACCATGCTCACCTCGTGAGCTAATCGGCCATCCCTATATGGGATCCGAACCCGTGGCCTTGGTGTTATCAGCACCACACTCTCCTGAGTGAGCCATGGGCCAGCCCTTCAGAGAGCTTTTAAACCCATATATATGATGGAACAAAAGGGCAAGCCCATCTCACAAACTCAACTCAAACCTTTGAAAACCAGTATAATTCCCTTTTAACACTCAGAGATATAAATCTCCCCCAAGTTACCCCCAAACCCATAACCCTTGTTTCCTGAGAACAATTACCACTATTTAAGTTTCCATGAACAGCATTGATACTTAAAGTTACTTTTTATTATGTTTTGCCCCCTAGAATCCAAAGTCTATGAGGTCAAGAACTTTGCGTGTCCTGTACCCAGATGTACCCTCAGGGCCTAGAACAATGTGCTGGGAAAGAGGTGGGAGACTGTGAGAACAGGAAATGGTAATAGGCACTTAGTACTTATTGAATGAGTAACTGCCACCTTCTAAATATATGGTTTGCAGCAAGTTACTAAACTCCTTGTGCTCAGTTTTCTCATCTTTAGAAGACAACATTAACGTACATACTTTATAGAACTGTTTTAAGGATAAAATGGAATATTTCACATAAATTACCCAGAATAACGCATGACTCTAAGTCAAGCCAAGTCACTATAACATTTCAAAAGCCTCCCCAAAAGATTTCATTTGGGTTTGGTTTGAATCACTTAAATTTTTAACATCAAGATTTTCTTTTCTAGCTAATAGTTTAAACAAGGAAACCACAGCCAGGTCAGTAATCCTTCTCTTCTGAGACTTTGAGGCAGACCATGAAAAAGGCTGGGTTTATTAGGCCTGTACAACCCCTCCCACTGAGAGGTAATGACTGACTCCAAACCTGGGCCATCAAGAAGTAGTTTTTACCAAGTGCCTGTCAAAGCTGGTAGTGAGACATTCACAATAGGTGCCAATCCATACTCAGTTAGCCAGACAAACCCATGGTCTCACCTGTGTGCATATCATAGTCGCCTGGGTAGGCATAGGGATCATAAGCAGCCTACAAGGAAAAAAACACAGTCAGGAACAGTCACCAATTTGTAAATCCAAAAAATGCTCGCCCTAGGGCCTATGTGCCAAGCAGAAAGCTAAAGATACAAAGGCACTTAAGACACAGTCCCTGCCTTTGCGGAAGTCACATGCCTGCGAGAAAAGAGAATAAACAGACAATGACAACACAAGATGATGGGTGCAATAAGGTAAGGAAAGCACAAGGGGCTGTGGGAATCAGCGAGGTTTGTCCACAGGATCCCAAATCAAAAGAGCTCATTTATGGGCCGGCCTGTGGCTCACTCGGGAGAGTGTGGTGCTGATAACACCAAGGCCACGGGTTCGGATACCATATAGGGATGGCCGGTTTGCTCACTGGCTGAGCGTGGTGCTGACAACACCAAGCCAAGGGTTGAGATCCCCTTACCGGTCATCTTTATTTATTTATTTTTTAAAAGAAGAGCTCATTTACAAGAACACAGAACCTCTAATCAGCCTCCGTCCCCGGTCCTGGAAGAGAGGAGGACAAGCTGACCGCACACGCGAAGTGGGCGAGCAGAGACAGGGTGGTTGAAGAGCCGGGGACTGTGGCTGCAGCCGGAGGGCCGCACAGGGAGGCAGCCGGAGCTGGCCGCGGCCCGAGGGGGCTCCTGGAGAGGCCCGGACATCGCCCCATCCCAGGGCCCAGCATCCAGAGAGCCCTGCCCTGTCGCGGAGCCCACCACGCGCTCAGGGCCACGTTACCTCAGACTCATAATCATCAGCGGGATAAGACATGGCTGCGACGCTCGCGAACACCACCAGAGAGAGCGAAGGCAGCGGCCCGCGCCTGCGTCAGGAGACCGGAAGTCCAGCCCCCTCTGGCCTGCCGGGAAACCGGAAGCTCTCCTGAGGCCGCCGGCAATCTGAGATAGCCATGTTAGGAAGGACGAGTGTTTCAATAAATGTGACTCTGTGGTACTGGTGTAAATTCAGAAATAAAGGCGTGAAATAGTTCGGCATAAAGGATGGGCAAACTAAATGGAGCCAGACGGAATGCCACACAAATGATGGCTGACAGCTTCCTCGGGCCGGCTTCTCGCGTGAAAGGAAATTCAGATGGGGGGGCTGACCTTGGATTTAGGTATAAACGGTTTGCCTGCAGCGAAAAATGTTTTCAAGGGTTGCGGTTCCAAAAGACTAGACTAACTGGGTGCGAAAGTTGAGGCTTGCACCCATGCAGCGAGAGGTCATTGAGGAGAGGAGCCTCCCGACTTTGCATTCTGGGGATGGAGCAGGCAAAGATGAGGCCAGCTCTGGCGCGAGCCTTGGGACCCGCGCAGGTGCTGAGAGCTCCGGCGAGGGTCTTGCTAGGATCTGGGCTGTGGAGGGGCTTCGAGCCCCGGGGAAGCTGTTGAAGCAGGGATTGGGTTATAAAACAACCAACAGAAACCTGTATATGGGTCATGAGGCTCTTTGGTTCAAGGGCCTTCGTTTAGCCATCTGCCCATACGCAACCCCTAGTGGAAATCTGGGTTCCAGTCCCTGCTCTGCCGCTGATTTTGCTGTGTGACCAGGAGCTTGTCTCACCTTCTCTGGGCCTCAGCCTGGGCATCCCGTTGTCACACAGCCCTCCTTGCTTTTCCAATCGAGGCACGACCCACCTCGGCGCTTTTGCAAGTTGTCGGCGTCTAACGATTCTAGAATGCAGCCCCCCAGATGTCCTCATGGCTCGCTCCGTCACCTCCTTCAGAGGTTTGCTCTGATGTCATGGACTCAGAGCATCCTCTTTAGAACTGCAGCGCCCCACCCCAACTCCCTATGGCGTACTCTTGCTTCGTGTTTCTCCCTTGCACTATTGATAGTATCTTGGAACTAATGGAGCTTAAGCTTTAGGGCCCCTCGATTGCCCCGGACCTTTTCTTGGCTTAGGGAAGATCCCCAGCAATGTGCTTACATCGTCATATGTTTTTGTAAAATGTGCAAAATAATGTTTTTATTGCAATCGCTTAAGACAGCTCTCTCCACTCCAATTTCTCCTCTATCATACTGCCTCTTGTGTCTGGTGGCTTTTGGAATCCAGCTAGAGGAAATCCACTTGAAAACATTTGAGTTTAGTAGGATATATTTGTGTAATACTCTGCCTTTTGAATGTAGGATACACCTACCACCCGCTGTGCTCAATGACTGCAGTGAGAAGAGGACTTAAGGTTAATCGGGCTTGAAATTACCTGAATTCTTACAACTCATATGTGACAAGAATTTGATACAGGTTGCCCCCAATTTCACAATTCTCAAAATGCTCTTGACATTACTAAAAGGTAATTGTGAAGTCAGAAGAAATTTTTCTAAATTATCAATCATAAAGAACTTTGATCTAACATGCTAGAGAAAAGACTGAATTATCTTTCCATTCTCATTATGGAAAACGGTGATATAAAATTTTTGTCATATAAAGAGGGGATCAGGGCTGGCCGGTTACCTCACTTGGGAGAGTGTGGCACTAGTAACACCAAGATCATGGTTCAGATCCCCCTACTGGCCAGCCGCCAAACAAAACAAAGAGGTGATCAAAGCATATGCAGCCAAAAAAAGAAAAGAATATGTGTTATGGAGATGTTTTACGAAATTACAAATGTTTCTTTTCTGAATTTTATGATGTTTGTGTTATTTGTCAGCTTTTTAAAATTACAAATTGTAATCTGTAGTTGCATGATTTCTCACACAATTTGTGTTGTGATTTCTTATCCTGAATAAATATACTCTTTCATACCTACTTCTGTTTTTGTAATTTTCTTATTATTCTTCATGTAAACTTCAGGCACCACAAACTTGGATCCCCTGTTTATAGCCATCTAACATACATTTTATTTACTTATTTATTTATGTAGGACTTTCTACCTCTTCCAGAACATACAGTCTAGTTTAGAGAACCACAATGCAAGTTAGAATAGTAATGGCTCTGAAGGAACCTTCCTCACTTTTTGCTACTCTTTTTTTTCACTTTCTTTTGTTGGTTCCTCCCTCTTTCTCCAATCGCTAAATAGTTGACTGCCTCCCTTTGGGCTTGGTCCTCAGGTCCATTCTGTATCTACCTTCACTCCCTGGGTGACTTATCCAGTCCAGTAGGTTTAAATATTATTCGTATATTTATATGAACATTATTCATATTTAAATATTATTCATATGCTTCCTCATTTATGTCACCATCTCAGACCCCACCCCTGAAGTGAGCCTGTGGCTCACGTAAGTACTCGGATGTCTAATAGTCACCTCAAAATTACCATGTCCAAACCAAGCTTGTGATTTTCTGCCTCAACGTTGTTCCTCCTACAGTTTCCTCTTGGTAGTTAAGGGTAACTTCATTCTTCCAGTAGCTCAGGCCAGAACTTTCACAGCTATCCTTCATTCCGCTCTCTCAGAATCCACATTCAATGCAGCTGCTAATCTTATTGGCTCTACCTCCAAAAATATTCCCAGACTCTCAATTCTCACCATTTTGTCTCTTTCATTCTTATCCAAGCCACCATCATCTCACCTGTATTGTTATAATAGCTTCCTCACCCTTCTTGCTTTCACTCTTAATCCATATTTGTAGAATTGCATTTGAGTTGCAACTTAGTCCATTGCTTGGCAGTACATTAAGTCTGCTTAGAAATGCAACTTTACTCCAAAAGCAAACAGAACACTTACAGACTATGAAATGTCTGATGACAGGGTGTTTGATTTCACAAGGCTCCCTTGTTAATGGAAAAGCAGTACTTCAAAGGGAAAGAAACTGTGCAGACCAAAGCTTCTGGAATACAGGATTTAGCAGCTGAAATGATGCCGTTTCTCTTTTCTCTGCCCTGATCTTCTTTGGCCTGGGGTTTGAACAGGAAATTCTCTGACTCAGGGAGGTCATTAGTTATATTTTACAGTTTGCCCGGGATGGATTCATTTCAAGCTCCACTTCCCATGAATCTTGGATTTGTTTTGTAGTTCACTTACTGTTCTGTTTGTTTCATTCGCCTGAGCATGATCTCACAAGCCCCTGCCCACCCCCTTTACTGCAGTTATATGTGGGCCCCGAGAAAAGCTGAGTCTTTACAAATCAGAGCTAGAAGCATTCTTAGGGATCATCTGGTATAGGAGTCATAAAGCAAAATCTAAACCGGAGCTGACTAGACATTACAAAAAACAAAACAAAAAACAGTGAAATGGCAGGCTGTTTCCTGACTACATCTTAAGTTATATCTTTTCTTTCATCATGGACGTTGAGACTTGTTCTTGCCCGCAAATAAATATTCACTTAGTTTTCTAAAACACAGGGCTCTTACTCTCTAGTCTAAAAGAACAATTCTCAAGTTGTTAAAAATATTATTCTCATGTTCTATATCTTGACTTGTGGTGGTTACATGAGTGTATACATTTGTAAAAAATCATCAACCTGTACACTTAAAATGTGGGGATTCTGCTATGTAATATCTTACTTAAATAAATTTGATTTAACAATTATATATAAAATTAACAACCAACATTTAACTTCTTGGAACTTACATGATAGACAAAAGATTAATGCCCTTAAGAGATTAAAAACATAAGTGGCATACTCATAGAGAGTGAGCTTATTTGATTGCAAAGGAAGGAATCAACAGTATGCCAGAGCTGGTTTGGAAAGAATTTGAGAATAGTTAATGGGCAAAGGATGCTGAATGTGATTGCTAAGTAAAACTCAAACTGTTTCACGTCCTACAGAAGAATAAAACTGTAACCTCTGGACTTATCTTCTCTATTAGACATATAAAAATTATGGTATATTATCAATTTTCTACAAGCTAACCTCTAATTTTACAGAGTTATAAAACATCACTGGATCCTAATCAATTGTTAGCCAAAGTTAAATTTCCCCAGAGAGTCAGATTTCCTTGTGTGGTTTTCTTAGAAATTCTTTTTTTTTGGGGGGGGGGGTTCAGCTGTCCGGTGTGGGGATCTGAGCCCGTGACCTTGGTGTTATAAGGCTGCACTCTAACCAACTGAACTCACCAGCCAGTCCCTTTCTTAGAAATTCTTTAGCATGAGCTGGTGGATTATGGAGTTTGATCCCTGGACAGCAAAAAGATAAAAAAAAGTTCTTTAGCATGATATTAAAAAGCCACTTAACTACCATTTGCCATGTTTTTAGATATTAGATAATTTTCCTCCATGCTAGTTTTCATTATTCCACTTTTGATAAATGAAATATTTTCATTTCCTGTTAATTCTGCTTAAGAAGAACAGCAGCACAAGTATAACAATAAATGGGAACTACCTTTAGGCCTCAATGTGGAGGTAATAGAAGGTGATGGGGATTATGGCAAACCAGAACACCGTGCCTCACCTAAAGGCAAAGGTTGCTATGCAGCTCCAACCAACTGTTGCCATGTGGTAAAGGTGGTCTTGTATTGCCATATCATCCCATTTTTAAGAGAATCTGGAAGTCAAAAATTTTATGTGAAAGCTCTCAATTTTTAAGTGTTGACAACCAGTTCAAATTTCTCTAAAACACTGTGAAATCCAACACAATGAAGGAAAAAAACAAGGAACGGAAAGCCAGCTTGCTGAATCTGCACTGAGCTGGTGTCAATATCTGACCTAGAACAACACCTCCTGATAGGAAGACTGAGGTTCAGAGAAGGGGGACCCTTGACCCCAAATCACGAAGTGAGTCAGGGCAGAACAGGGCTAGAACTCAAGTCCCTGGATTCCCAAATGTTTCATGTTTTATTTACAGATTGACAGAATATAAATAACTTGTGTGTGAATGCTTGCAGCACCCTTAGGTCAAGTTCAAGTGTGTGATGTCCCCACTCCTGTGTAGGATTTGCATGGTCCCTATCCTGCCTCCTACTCATATTTATTTAATTTTCTTTTTTTTATTATTTATTAATAATAACAATAGCTTCCATTTTTCTGAGCAATAACTCTATGCCAAGCTCTGTACTAAATGCGTTACTCATATCATTATCATATATCTTTTTTTTGGTAGCTGGCAGTATGGGGAACTGAACCCTTAATCTTGGTGTTATAAAGTCATGCTCTAACCGCCTGAGCTAACCGGCCGGCCCCCATTATCATATATCTTCTGTTAACTACATGACATAGGTACTGCTATTGCATCCGTTTTACAGATGAAGAAACTGAGGCTCAGAAAGATAGTCACTTGCTCAAAGCCATAGTCCCATGTATTTATGGTTCCAGAAATGATGGTCTTAACCACTGTGTGTCCTTACTCATTCATTCATTCAGTTAGTCAGTCAGTCAAATAGCTTCAATGTACTTGGTTCCAGTTGCTGAGCCAGGAATTAGAGTGGAATACAACTTCATAGGTTCAAGTGTGGCTGAGTCTAACGGTGTGCACACTTAACCCACATCTCATTCTTCCCAATCCAATAAAACAAGTGGTTCTTGCAATTCAAAGAGAGTTGGGCTATGTAATTTATTTATTTATTTTTTTTTTAAAAAAGATGACCCATAAAGGGTTCTTAACCCTTGACTTGGTGTTGTCAGCACCACGCTCACCCAGTGAGCTAACCGGCCATCCCTATACAGGATCTGAACTCATGGCCTTGGTGTTATCAGCACCACACTCTCCCGAGTGAGCCACGGGCCGGCCTAGGCTATGTAATTTATACTTCAACAAATTTGATTTAAAAATTAGAAGTAAAATTAACAACCACTTAGAAGTTCAGGGATTCTGTTCAAAGTCAAAGGTTTTTGACACAAACACTTGGTATATCAGAGACCTTGAAGATCAGATCCACTGACAGGAAGAAGAAAACAGCTAAAAAGATAGTTTGGCCAAAATCATGAAGGGTCTTGACTGCCAGGATGAAGGGTTTGGACTTCATCCTTAGTTCAATGGGCAGGCAGCTCCCAGAGATGCAGAGAATTGTGCTTTAGGCAGCACAGGCACTTCAGATTCTATAAAGGGAAACTGGACTGATGAAGATTATTTTGGAGGTTATTACATGGAAAAAGAGAAGGGACACGAGAGGTGCAGCACTAACAATGATGGCAGTTACAGCCTGGCTGTGCAGACGCCGTTCGGTGTGTGGGGCATGAGGGTCATGTGACCTTCAGCTCGGACCAGTCAAGAGAATCTCCACGGGACTCTGGGCTCAGTTCGGGAAGCCAGTGGAGCTTTTGGAAAGAGAGAACAGGTTGGAGAGGAATGATACTTCTGAGCGCAGACTAAAGAACAACTGGAGGCCTTGAGAAAACACCATGAAGAGGAGATCACTCATCTTAATGAGACAGAACAGGATAGGCCTGTGAACCAAACTGACTCCATTTTCCCTGCAGAGGATGCTTTGTTACTTTTCCACTCCTCAGTTATGAGACCTCCAGGGCTCATGATTACCCCATGGCTCGCTCTGACAAAATAAACTGTGATAAGAGGGAAAGAGATATTCATTGAGTTGCAAAACCCCTCCCCAAGGCTTGTTTCCCATAATTGTAAAAATTGAGTTACAGATTAACCTTAAGACGCCTTTAGGAGTTCCCAAATGTGCACAAAGCTTCAAGGTGATCACTACAATGACTCTCATGGGGTGGTGATAATGGACATCACCACCATCTTGAGCAGGTGCAAGGACCAAAGCCCTAACTGAGCACACGCCCATGATGCAACCAGGAAGTACAGAATGGACCACCTCCAGAGGTGCCTACACCCCTAAACCCCTTGTCCTGTAAAGGACCCTGAATGGCTCCCCTGGAGGGTCTAGCTTCTCTGTAGCTACACCCTTATGCATAAGTCTATCTCCTCTAATAAAGTGTTGCTTGCTTTACTGCTGGGTGCATTGTTCATTTCTATGACTTTGGGACCCAAGAGCCTAATTTGGTAACAATAAGAAGGAGATTGAGCATCTATAAAAGGAAACTAAGCAGCATAAGCAGAAGATCAAAACACCAAAACATGATGATTAAGTGCACACAGTTCCCCATAGAAGGTCATATATTATTGCCCACTTCTATGTAGACATAGCTCTAGTTTAATTAATATTGGTCTGTGTGCTGCCAACAGATTATAACAAGTTGTCATCAGTGTACTGTGAAAAAAGGAGGAATTTCGGGGTACATTCAGTAGGAGTTAGGTGCAAATACCCAGATGTCGCTTAGACTCTCCAGAGCTGGGTTTCCAGCAGGCTTTTCATTTTAAAAAGCAGCATGATGGAGAGGACTTTGGCCTCAAACAGGCCTGGGTTCAAATCACAGTCCTTTAACTTTCTAGCTGTGTACCCTTGGACAATTCACATAACACCTCAGAACCTCAATTTCCTGATCTGTGAAGTAGGTATAACACCCAGGTGCTAAGTAAGGCTCTTGTGAGGGAGAACTAAATGATGTAATATATACCAAGCACTTGATAAATGGTACATGTTCAATAATGTTCGTTTCTTTCCTCCATTCCTTCTAGCTCAAAGTGCAGTTGGCATATACTTCTCCATTCCTTCTAGCTCAAAGTGCAGTTGGCATATACTCATCAGTTATAGGGCAGAGGAGGAGAGTTCTAATAAACATTTTTAGAACATTTTTTTCCACGTGGTACAATGATAATCCTCACAATGGCCTTCTGTGTGCTCTGCAAAATCTGGAAGTGCTGTCCAGTGCTGGAAGTACTCCAGCTGCCAGAGAAAGATTCCATTCTAACCTGGCTGAGTGAGAGGGCTTATGTACGGGAAGAACTTTTGCTTGGACGCAAGACCTGGTCCCACGAAAGCTGGGCAACCACGAACAAGTCCTTCTCTCTCTAGTTTCGGCTCCTCCTCTACAAAATAGGGATGGTGCTCCTTGTCTACCTTATGGAAGTGTTTGTGGGGTACGAGGTTGTGAGTTTTACAAAACAGGGTACCCGTGAGATGTTGCTAAGTTCATCATAAAATACTTCCCTGTTTCCGGGCTGACTTCTCCCGGTAAACTTGTGAGCATTTCAGGGGCGCCGAGTCTGATCCTGTGTCCACGACTCAGCACAGATAGTCACCTGGCTCCAAGCCTGCCTCTTGACGGAAGTGCTGCTCTGATGTCATAATGTTGAGTTGAGTTACAATTCTTTGTAAATTAGTGATCAACGCCGGAGTTACCGACAGAACCCCGACTAAAGGAAATCTATTGCATTCAGAAGGTATTACTCCACAGTTTGTGATGATATCTCCAAATCATCAACTTATTTTCCTTCCATCTGTGGGAAGATCATTTTGAGTGTCAATCGACTTAAAACATGTCTATATCTATCTACACGTATAGCGTGGCTTCTTCACTTCCCTTTGTCATTGGCTGCAAATGGTCTTAACATGATTGGCTACAGTACCTGCCCGTTATCTTTCCCATGAGCAGACGGGGGAAATGGAAAAAAAAAAAAAAAAAAAAAAAAGAGTGTCTTAAACTCAGCTGTTTTATTGGCTCCGGTAGCGACGGACGACGAGGGCCGTCGGCACTTCAAATTTGTGATTGGTTTGTACGTCCGCCAGTCACGCTGCCGGGAACCCTGTCCAATTCTCCAGTTTCTACTATGCCCACCCTCGCTCTTCGATTGGCTGAGAGGTGAAGGGTCGCCATTGGTTCGGGGCGCTCAGCTCGCGGCCCGAGCCCGCCTCCCTCTCGGTTGCCGTGGTTGCAGGCCCGGCCCGCCCGCTTGCTGACAGCGAGGCTTAGGGCGGAGGGAAGTGGGTCGGTGGGTCGGTCGGGAACGAGGCTTCCGCGGCCAGGCCCGAGCGGAGCCGTTGCCATGGCAGCTGCCGCCGGGGGCACCGACGACGAGCCGCGCTCGGGCCGCTCGAGCTCGGATGGCGAATGCGCGGTGGCGCCCGAGCCGCTGACGGGCGCCGAGGGCCTCTTCTCCTTCGCCGACTTCGGGTCTGCGCTGGGCGGCTGCGCGGGCCTCCCGGGCCGGGCGTCCGGCGAGGCCCAGTCCCCGCTGCGCTACCTGCACGTGCTGTGGCAGCAGGACGCGGAGCCGCGCGACGAGCTGCGCTGTAAGATCCCCGCTGGCCGGCTGAGGCGCGCCTCCAGGCCGCACCGCCGGCTCGGGCCCACCGGCAAGGAGGTGCACGGTGAGGAGCGGGAGCCCCGCGAGCGCGGACGGAGGCGCGGCAGCCGGGCGCGAGCTACCCGGCCTCTGGGAACCCGCCCCTGACCTACCCCCGCCCCCTCCGTCCAGTCCGCAGACGACTGAGCCATGGGTCCAGAGTGATTATTACTGTGACTATTATAGCTGCTAAGGAGCATGATTTTTTTTTTTTTTTTTTTTAAGATCTTCCTGCTCAGAGCCGGTCACCCCAGACTTCTCTCACTTGGTCATTCCTGAATAGAAACTTTCCATGACTGCGGGTGTGTGTTAGTAAAATATGATACTAGAGGATATTTTTATTATCAGAGAGAGGGGAGGCCAGAGCCTGTAGACAAGTCGTACCGACTTGCTTATTGGCAGCTGGCCGGAATGGGGATCTGAACCCTTGACCTTGACGTTATCAGCACCACTCTCTCCCACGTGAGCTACCAACTTGTTTCAATGCAGAGACCTGGTTTGGACTCCTGTACCACATTTAGGCCTTAGGCAAACTATAGCCCCTTTCAGCCTTAGTTTTCTCATCTGTAAAATGGGTACAGTACTGGCCTTACGGGAATGGTGTGTGAGTTAAGTAAGGTCATCAATGTTTAGCTGTTATCCTGCCTTTGCTAAACACTGTTGGGTGATAGGTGATCATTGGTAATCCTCACAAGAACTCTTTAAGATATAAAAATTGTTCCCATTTTACTGAAGAGGAAACTGAGGCTCAGAGAAATTGTCTTACTCTGGGTCACATCATGGAAACTGGCTGTGCCGAAGGTCAAGGGTTCAGATCCTCATACCGGCTAGCCGCCAAAAACCACAACAACAATAGAAAAAAAGTAAAAAAAAAAAAAAAAAAAATGGCTGTGCTGGTATTTGAAACCAGGTTAGTCAGACATACCTACTCTGGGATGTCTACTATACTGTCTTCGACATTTTAGGGATGACATGGAAATCGAGGCCCTGAAAGATTAAGAATTGGGAACTTTAGGGTCCCTTTTGTGAGTATCTATGATTCTGCCCATATTTTAGCAATACTGTGAGAATTAAATGAAAATTTGAAAGTGCTGTATAAACCATAAAATGCTATGTGAATGTGTCTGAGTTGCAGTTTTTGACCATTTCTCTGACGACAAGAGTGTTAATTTCCATTTGCTTCTAATTTAGAGGTAGTGTCATTGGAGGGGGAAAAGGGTTCTGCTTAGGAATTAACATATTTAGGTAAGTCATTTAGGAATGACCTGTTGTTTTTTTTTTTTTAAGATGACTGGTAAGGGGATCTTAACCCTTGACTTGGTGTTGTCAGCACCACACTCTCCCAAGTGAGCCATGGGCCGACCCTGGGAATGAGCTGTTTTGAAGGAGAATATAAGATTATCTGTGTAACCAACTCACAAAGAGCTTCCACATAAATCATCTCATCTTCTCTTTGCAACAACTCATGACAAGTAGGACAACTTGGCCTGAGATCTAGGGGAGTTAACTAGCTTGCTCAGGGTCGCCCAGCTACTACAAGTGGCAGAAAAAAGATCTGGCTCCAAGTCTTGGAGAATTTGCTAGAATGTGGCCTTTGCACTAGCTGTGCCACATTTCAAGTTTCTCCTGTCCCCAGGGTAGTGTCTCTTGTATCCTGGCACCTTTCTTCGCTTTAGATTCTATTGTGACTGAAGGTGGGTTAGCTAGGAAGTCATCCACTTTCTGTTTCATCATGGCTTTTTTTTTTTTTTTTTTAACTGGCCTCTCTTGCTCTCTTCACAGCTCTAAAGAGGCTGAGAGACTCGGCCAATGCCAATGATGTGGAAACAGGTGAGTGTGCACAGTGGGTCCAGCTCCAGGGACCTATGGGCTGGTTAGGGAAGGAAAAAGCCAGGTAATCAATACCTGAGAAGGTGGTCTGCCAGCTCACTTCTGTGGAGCAGGCTCACTGTATTTAGTGTCTTCCTTTGCAGTCATCTTGCGGAAGGTAAGTGGCTTAGGTACTCACTCTCCCCATGCTCCCCTACCACCCTGAACTTCCTGATGTCATAGCATTTATCACCCTGCTTTTCTCCCTGGCACCCAGCATAGTCCTCAGCAAAGAGTAGGCACTCATTTTGGAACTTCTGGTATGGGAGTGAACACTCAACTTTAACTGCCAGGTGGTCATCTGCATGGAGCTACCACCTTTGGCTGCCCATCAGGACTCTGTGGTAGTTAGGTTAAGTGGATATCAAACTTGAGTTGACAAAGCATCTGAAAGGCACCGGTAGGGCTCCTAGCAGGCTGCCACTCGTTTTCGTTGATGCTCTCCAGTGTTCACTAGCTCACAGGGCAGTAGCAGCATCAAAGGTACAAGGACAATTTGTAGGACAAAATATTTAATTTTATACACTGACAATTCTTTCTGTGAATCAAGGAAAAATGCTGTTAGTTTTCTATCATCCAGTTCAGTAGATCAGACATCCAACACAGGTCGCACTCACTAGGCTAAAATCCAGCTGTTGGCAGGGCTGCATTTCATTCTAGAGGCTCTAGAGGAGAATCTGTTTCCCTGCTTTTCCAGCTTCTAGAGGCTGCCCACATTCCTTGGCTCATGGCCTCTTCCTCCCTCTTCAAAGCCAGCAGCAATGGACCGAGTCTTCTTACCCTGCCATTTCTCTGGTTCTCACAACAGTGAACAGTTCTCTGATTTTAAGGACTCGTGTGATTAGATTGCATCTGGCTAATCTAGGGTAACCTCCACATCCCAAGGTCCTTTACCTTCAAACTGCAAAGTCCTTTTGGCAATGTGAGGTAACATATCCACGAATTCCAGAGATTAGGGTACGGACATCTTGGAGGCTATATGCTGCCTACCTCAAGTGGACATCATTTTATTTTGGTAGCAGGATGTTATGGTCAACAGCTAAAATATGAGCATCGATTGAGGGCCATGGTCAGGAGTGTTCACTTATGGCAGGTGTGGAGAGGGGCCGTTTACCTCAGGGAGCTGGGATGTTATACCACAGGCCATGAGATGGTTTCCCTGCCCTGGTGTAGCCGTAGTCAGCAGGCCTGGAAACTGGAAGGGTTTTCCACTCTCTTCACTTTGGTTTCTTTTCCATGAACTTTAATATTTTGGAATATTTCAGCAGCAACCTAGATAATTTTCCCTTTTTTTTTTTTTTTTTTGTCTTTTTCATGACCGGCACTCAGCCAGTGAGTGCACCGGCCATTCCTATATGGGATCTGAACCCGCGGCGGGAGCGTCGACACGCTCCCAGCGCCGCACTCTCCCGAGTGCGCCACAGTCTCGGCCCAACCTAGATAATTTTCAAGGAAAAACAATAAGCTTTTTTTTTTTTTTTAATATCTCTAGTGTGTGGCCAGAGAATATCTTAATTATACTCACCTTCCACAGAAAGTCTAATTCTTGAATCAGATGATTTTATTATTTTGATAGAAATGCTGTAATTTTCCATTCAGAGCCTCTTAGATTTGCCAGGCTCCTGTAGGATCTGGTGGTGAAACTGGCTGTAGGGTCAGCCTCTTCGCTCCTTTACTTTTGGAGGGGGGGCTGGCCAGTACAGGGATCTGAACCCTTGAGCTTGTTGACAACACCTTACTCTAAACAACTGAGCTAACTGGCCAGCCCTACTCCTTTACTTTAATGGTTAGCATGTCGTGTTCTTTCTCCGCATGTTTGTTGGGTTTTTGTGTAGTTTAGCAGTTATAAAGGACATAAAATGTATACCCTGTTATGGTTAAATCATAATCACTTTTCTATGAATTCATAATCATTTAAAATGTTTTAAATATGAAAATAATGTATGCATTTACGATGTTTTAGAAATTACAGAAATATACAAGAACAACATCCATAATGTCAGCAAAGGAACTAATCTCTGTTAATATTTTGTTGTATATCCTTCCAGTCCTTTTCCTACACACAGGAATTTTCTTTCTATTTTTTTTTTCTGTGGCTGCCCACAGGGATCAAACCCTGGACTGTGGTGTTGTTGGCACCATGCTCTAACCAAGTGAGCTAACCAATTAGCCCTGGTGTGAGAATTAAATGCATATATTGATGGTTCCTGATAGAGGCTGCTAAAGTGCTTTCTAAAAAGACTGTAACTGCACAAATCACAAAAATAAAACTGGCTACTTTAGCTTTCTCTCTTTCATACCAGCTCTCTTTTGTTGTGTCCTCATAAACACTGAGAGGACCTCAAGCTCTTATTTCCCTTTCACTCTCATCAACCTTTTCCTGCCACCTTTTTTTTTTTTTTTTTTTTTAAAGATGACCTGTAAGGGGATCTTAACCCTTGACTTGGTGTTGTCAGCACCCCGCTCTCCCAAGTGAGCTAACCGGTCATCCCTACATAGGGATCTGAACTCATGGCCTTGGTGCTATCAGCACCACACTCTCCTGAGTGAGCCACGGGCCGGCCCTTCCTGCCACCTTTGCTCAGTTATTCAGCCAGTCAGCAGCATTCATTAAACATATAGTACTTGCAGGACATTATGCTTGATGCCAAGGTTATAAAGATAAACAAAACCAAAACCTACAATATAGCTGGAGAGGAAGAATATAAAGTAATACCATTTCCAAAACAAACACAAAAAACTGAAATTATGTGTTTATTTTATCATTATTATTTTTTTATTAAAAAGATGACCTGTAAGGGGATCTTAACCCTTGACTTGGTGTTGTAAGCACCCCGCTCTCCCAAGTGAGCTAACTGGCCATCCTACATAGGGATCCGAACCCGTGGCCTCGGTGTTATCAGCACCACACTCTCCCAAGTGAGCCACAGGCTGGCCCTTGAACTTACGTGTTTAGTTGGAGGAGTATAAGTTCTGTAGCTAGAGAAAACGAGGTTTACATTCCAGCTTTGCCTCCTGTTATCTGGGTGACTGTAGCTTGGGCACTTCATATTATCTCTCTGGGCCTGAGTCTCCTGGTCTTTGAAACAGTTGTGATACTTTGCTAGGTTGTTGAGGGGCTCAGCAGTCAGGTACTTGACACCTGACTGGTGCTCAGTGTCCAGTAACAATTAGTCTAACATAGTACAGCATGTTAATATTAGAGTGGCAGGATGAACAGGGCACTAAGGAGGTACAGGAGAGGGAGGGGCTAACTCAGCTTGAGGAGACGGGAAAGATTCTTGAAGGGGAAGATATCTGGACTTGTCTGGAAGGACTCATGTCCTTGAGAGGTTGGATGGGGAAGAGAGACTAAAATGTTGCTTGCTCTGAAATGACATTTAGAAGCAATTTTCTGCATTTCAGCTGGATATGTACATTAGTACATAATGCCTCACATTTTATAGTGCCTCTCTGGTTTCCAAAGAAGGAATTTCCTATTCATTATTCTCATCACAGCAGCTCTGGAGATTGGCAGGGCAGATATTATTCCCATCTGCTGGTGAACTGGAACCCAAATCTAGGCTTTCATACTCCCAACCCAGCTCTTTCCACTACCCCACTCTATTGACAATGTACTCCTTTCTTTTTTGCTTAGCTTAGTCTGGGACTTAGTCTGTGTGGCTCCAGATCCTGTGCTCTGTCCACTCTAAAGGGCTGCCCCCAGGAGCAAAGTACACATCAGCCAGTAGCTTGGGCACTCTGTCCAGGTGGCATGGATGTATATCAAAGCTGAGATAGAAGGATGAGACCACAGTCCATGATGGGGATTTCTGTGACTCTATAACTCCTGACCCTGGAGGCCATGAGGCTCCTATGGCCTTCTATCCCTGGACATGTAGTTTGAGCACCCAGAATCCATGGCCCTCAGTTATACCCTCATGAGAACAAGTCTTTTGTCATGGCAGTCCTTGTGGAGCCAGCATCCAGGAAGGAGTAGCTTTCCTGTTCATTATTGATGCCTTGTCTGGAGGGACCCCTAAGCATCCCTCTCCATCCCCTGGGGTCTGCAGCTTAGCTCACACTGCTGCTTTCTCCTGCTTCCTCCCTCTGTCTTGGTGGTGTCAGTGCAGCAGCTGCTGGAAGATGGCGCGGATCCCTGTGCAGCTGATGATAAGGGCCGCACAGCTCTACACTTTGCCTCTTGCAATGGCAATGACCAGATTGGTGAGTCCTGGGGAGAAAGGAGGAAGGGGGCTAGGCAGTTAGCATCTCTCCAGTGGCATTGGGGGAGGACCTGCTGTCTGCCCTCCTAGAGTCCTCAGTTCCTGGTCCTCAAAGTCCTGCACATGAACCCTGTTGAGTGAATGAGTGAGTGAATGAATGAACGAATGGGGGCTGGCTGGTTAGCTCAGTTGGTTAGAGCACACGCAGCCTTATAACACTGAGGTCATGGGTTTGGATCCCCTTACCGGCCAGCCACCAAAAAAAAAAAAGAGTGAATGAATGAATGAAACAACATAGGGAACCATGTTTGCATTCAGTGTTCCTCAGTTTGAGCAAGCCTCTCTAGCTAGGTTAGGAGTGCGGGGTCCAGTCGATGGTAGTCTCCAACAGCTCCTCTTGGGTTTTCCTGTTTTTAGTGCAGACACTCCTGGACCATGGGGCAGATCCCAACCAGCGAGATGGGCTTGGGAATACACCACTACACCTGGGTAAGTGCCTCAAAGGTCACCAAAACACCTTCTCTGCAGTGTAGACAGGCTCTTAGATGGAGAGCCTGGGGTCCTGCAGGCTCCCAGCATCCAGCAAGAGTCTGAGTCACCAGAGCTGCCTTCCCCACCAGCCTGTGTCCCATGGATTGTCCAGTCAACAGTTGGCTGTGCCTTTGGCAGAGCTGATTTAGCAACTTAGACTGGCTCCGCAGCACCTCTGCTAGGGGAGGTGTGATTGAGACTTTTAGCTGTTTCTGACCCTGCTGCTGACTCACATCGTGGTGCAGGTCCCATCTCCAGGCCTCAGTTTCTCCAGCTGTCCAGGGAAGGAATTGGACTTGATTGCTGAGTCCTGCCCAGCTGCTGCCTTGCTGATACCTTCTCAGGAGGCATAACTTGGTGCAGGCATACTTGGAGACGCAGCCCTGCTCCTTCGAGTGGGCACCTGGCCCTGTTGGTTCTGGATTCTTAAGCCTCTGTTCTTCTTCTCAGCGGCCTGCACCAACCATGTTCCTGTCATCACCACACTGTTACGAGGAGGTATGTGGTCCCTTCCCCCTTTCCCTCCTCTCTCTCATCCTCACTCCCAGCATGCTCACTGCTGCCTGTTCCCACAGGAGCCCGTGTAGATGCCCTGGACCGGGCTGGCCGCACGCCCCTGCACCTGGCCAAGTCTAAGCTAAACATCCTGCAGGAGGGCCATTCCCAGTGCCTGGAGGCTGTGCGGCTGGAGGTGAAGCAGGTGAGTACCCTCCCCTATGCTGAGCCCGTGGTACCAAGCAAGCACTGGATAGATGCTGCCCTAACCACAGACACACCTGCCTCTGGCCCCAGGGCTCCTGGGTCATTTCACACTGATGCCAGTTGGCATCTGCTCCACTGTGCCTCTTGGCAGCAGCATCAAACCTCTCTGTGCCTCCTAGCTGGAACCCAGGTAGTTCAGCTCACCCTCTTGTTCCAGATCATCCATATGCTCAGGGAATACCTGGAGCGCCTAGGGCGGCACGAACAGCGGGAACAGCTGGATGACCTCTGCACCCGCCTCCAGATGACAAGCACCAAAGAGCAGGTGAGCCACAGCCAGGGGTTTAGACCCAGCACCTGGCAGGAACCTTAGGGCCAGTCCATCTCTGCTCCGTGCAGCTAGACACTCATAGCGGAAAGAGGCTATGACTGTGGGATTGCAGCCTGCTATGGCCCTCAGAGCCTCCATCCACTTTCTTTGCAGCTGCCAGTGGCTAGTGTGTGGCCCTGCTCTCTGGAGCAGCCTGAGGCTGCCTTGTATCAAGGATTAACCCTTGGTCTGCTGTTCCACAGTCAGAAAGAAGCCACCTTGTGCCCTGGGAGGAGAGACAATGCCTGCATCTATGCCTGTGGTATTGGGCAAGAGACCTGGGGGCCTTGGCACCCTGTAACAGAACCCTGGTTTTGTCCTGCAGGTGGATGAAGTGACTGACCTCCTGGCCAGCTTCACCTCCCTCAGTTTGCAGATGCAGAACATGGAGAAGAGGTAGCAGGAGAGGCTTCTGCCTTCCTGCTCTGCCACTGCCCCCCACCCCATCCCCACTGTTTGCTCTCAATACAAAGAGAAAGCCCAATGTCTGGGACTTTGGAGCTACACTTGTCTGGTGAGGACCTTGCCATCACCCCCAGAGGCTGTGGGGCAGAGACACTCTCTCCATGACTTCAGAGCCACTTCCAGCCATGGTCTCCAACATCTCTGTGGGCCAGGACCATAGCCCCAGCTTCTTCCTCTGGCTCCTGCAGCATTCGGCCAGCCTGTGCAGCCACACGTCAGCCCTGGCCAACATGCGCTGTCTTAGCAGGCCTCCCTCGTCCCATGGCCTCCCTGGCTCCCTCACCAGGTCCCAGACCCTCCTCTGTGTGTGCTTACGCAGGCCCCCTCTGGCCCAGGTGGCTGCTCGGGGGATGGCCCTTGTGGCTGGCCCTGCACCTCTCACCAGCACTTAGATTTAGACTTGTCACCTGATTTGCAGGGAGACACTGCAGGGAGTTTCTCTTGTTGGAAGGGGAGGGTTGGTGATACCTAGACCTTAAAAATACAAAGTGAAGAAGGACCCTGCTGAACCCAAAGCAAACAGTCTCCAACCCTTTTTCTCCTAATCATTGAAATACGAGGAGAGTGTAACAGTTTTGCAGCCTAGTTGTAGTAGGCTGTGTGTGGCCCCCCAAGATGTCCATGTCCTAACCCCAGGAACCTTATATGGCAAAAGCAGCTTTGCAGATGTAATTAAGTTAGGGATCTTTAGACAGGGAGATTATCCTGGATTATCCAGGTGGGCCTGATGTACTCACAGGCATACTTATAAGAGCGAAACAGGAGGACTGGCCAGTTAGCTCACTTGGGAGAGCGTCGTGATGGTAACAGTCATGGGTTCAGATCCCCGTGCTGACCAGCCACCAAAAAAAAAAAAAAAGGGAAACAGAAGAGGAAGTAGGAGATATGATGATGGAAGCAAGAAGTTGGAGTCATTCGAGGAAGGGGTCACAAGCCATCTCCAGAAGCTAGAAGAGGCAAGGAAATGGAATCTCCCCTCAGAACTTCCAGAAGGAACTGGTCCTGCTGATGCCTTGACTTTAGCTCAGTGAGACTGATTTTAGAATTCTGGCCTCCAGAACTGTAAGAGAATAAATTTGTGTTGTTTTAAACCACTAGGTTTGTGGTACTTTGTTGCAGCAGCAACGGGAAACTAATATAGTAGTAAAGGCTCAAAACTCACCCTAAAGCAGGTTTTCAGTCTTATCAGCAGTACCCCACTCCCACCCAGCAGGAGCAAACATTCCCTTTGTGTGGGCCATGGACATGCAAGAAGAAGTGCCCCTCATGGTGGAGGTTTGCCGCAAAGGCAAACAGGAGGGAAGGCACGCCTGGCCTGTCCCCGACCGGGGAGGCATTTGACTCCAGACTTTTCCAGGTGATCACTCCGTGTCTGGTCTGCCTCTACCTCACTTCCGCTCTCATCATCTCTTCAGAGGAGGAAAGCTTGTCCCCAAATCCCAGCTTGGTATGGTTCAGATCTGAATTGAATTCATGGAACCCAGCCGCTCCCCAGACCCTGGAGGAAAAACGGTTCCTTTGTGGGTTTGAGATATGAGGGTACTTCAAAAAGTTCATGGAGGGCTGGCTGGTTAGCTCAGTTGGTTAGAGCTTAGTGTTACAACACCCAAGGTCATGGGTTTGGATCCCCACAGCCCTTGTACAGGCCTGGGGCTGCCTCCAGGAGCCTGTGAGAGAAGCCCAAAGCCCCACCAGGTGGGCAGAGCTGGGGAAGTGGAGGTGTTGTGGAAGCCCCGAGATTGGAGAGAGAGGAGGCAGAGAAAGCAGCAAAATTTCCAGAGACTGGGAGCTGCTACTGCTGGGAGCCAGGTGAGGAGCAGGGGAGAGGTGCAGTGGGCAGGCAGTTTTTCTCCCTTCGTTCCTGCCCTCCCTTCCTGCCCTAGTTACTCTTGACTCTCTTCCAGGGCTCTGCTGGGGCCTGTGCCCAAACACAGTCCCCCCGTTGGCCATGGCCCCAGGGGTGGGGCAGGCAGTGGGGAGTCCAGAGCAGAGGAGAGGCAGGGGCAGGAGGGAGTGGGCCTCAGAATGGGGGGAAGGAGGCCTTCTCTTGGGACCTGATTGTCTGGGCCTCCCCCTCCCAACACCCAGTCTATCACCCAGGAGTGGGGTGAGGCAAGGCTGGGGAACCTCAGGTCCAAAGCTCAGTGAGTGGGCCCTTAGGGAGCTACTTGCCCCTGAAACTACGCAAGACTCTGTGTGGACAACGTGCTCGTGCGTTTCTGAGGGAAGGATCCAAAGCTTTCATTCTCAGCAGGGGCCATACAAAAAATCAGGAACTCTTGCTACCGAGCTGTGAGAGCAGATAGGTGAGGGGACTGCCTGGACACTCCTGGGGCCTGTCATCCCCTGGGCAGCGTGCTTTGTAGAGCTTGTTCTGTAGAGCTGAGGAGGACGGCATGCTGGGAGTGTGAAATTATTCTGAGATGACCGTGCCTGTTTTCAGGACAGTCTGACACAGGGACTGACTGGCTGACTCCTCACAGTCCTCAGCCTGGACCAAACCATCTCCAGCTGGGAGGTGGGGGTGCCTCTCCTGCAGTATCATCCATCCCTGGAGCCATGGGGCCATGAGCACTGGCCCTGGGGCAGTGAAGGATCTATTGTTGACTCCCTCCCTGGCCATATAGACAGTGAAGGAAGGGCTTGACACATGAAGGTGGCTTCAAGGTCAGTCACCAAACACCACACAGCCAGGCAGCCTGCCAATCTGCCTCACCCCATTTCTAGCCAGAATATTTCCTGTAACCCCAAATCTGTCTGAAGAGCCAGCCAGATAAAGTTGGCCCCAGACACTGGAATGAGTCAGAAAAAAACACACAAGTGAGCCCTGAGCGGGCTGGACGGGGCAGGGGGCAGGACAGAGAACGCAGCAGAGGTGGCCCTCTCAGGGGTTAGTGCTCTGCCGGCTGCTCTGGCCTGGCGGGGCAAGTGGGGAGGGAGTGGTGGGAGGAGGCACAGGAAGAAGAAATCCACATTCATTGATTTCACTTCTGGGTTAGGATTCTCAGGTGCAGGGAGGGTCTGCCCTTTCCTGGCTGAACACATGACACAGTGCACTGGGTGGACAAGGTATGTACCTGGTAACCCGGGGAAAGGGAGGGCGATACGAGATGATGGGGCTGAGCTGTATCTGGAGTGGCACGTGGCGATCTCAGTAGCTGGCTGGAGAGAGCAGCACAAGCCAGTCCTGGGGTCTGGAGGACAGGCACGAGCTGGCTATGGGACCAGGAGACCACTTGGAAAGAGTGCTGGGCCCAGGAGGGTAACAGGCTGGCCAGGCTGGGGAGACCCTGAGGTCTGAAGATTTGCCCTAGCACGCAGAAACCCTGGGGCCAGATGCATCCTTAGCCCAGAGCAAGCACCAAGAGGTCTAGCTCTGGGTGTGACCTCAGTCTGGGGGAAAAGCTCTTCCAGGAGGAAGCCCCTGTCCCCACCAGGACTACCTGCTCCCCAGACTGCTTCAGATGCTGAGCCCATGCCAGAATCAGGAAGGTGGACTGATGCCTGGGGTGATCCCAACAAAGTCCCTGGTTCTCCCCAGTTATGGGCCCAAAGGGGAATTATAGCCCAAACCCCCCGATGCTGGCTCTCAAGCTAACACTGAGACCTCAGTGTCTGCAAGGAGATAAGATCAGCTCACTCTGCAGATGAGGGAACAGCCTCAGTGAGGTAAAGGAGCCTTGCCCCAGACCAGGGCTCCAAGCCCAAAGTGTTCTCTCATCCCTCACAGAGGGTGGCAGCTGCTCTGACTGACCCAGGCTTATCTGGTGATCTTCTCTGGCTTTGGAAGCCCAGGAGGCTGGTGTGTGTCATAGAAGCATGTGGGATCAAGCATACCTAGAGGGGCCGAAGTGAGTGAGTTGTGCCTCCTCACCTGGATTGTGAGGGCTTCAATGGAGAAGAGGATCTGCCTGGGGAAGCCCTTGAAACATTGCACAAAGCTGGCAGCAGACGGGGAGCAACCCAGGCAGTTTGCTTCTGGATGCATCCCCAGTGCCTTGAACAGGATCTGGCCCAGACAGAGCTCAGTTCTGCAGGTCCCTGAGACACAGCTACCAGTGCAGGAGCCAGGATTCAAACCTGATAGTGTGGCTCTGGTCAATGCCATAACCCTGCACTGTACCACCTCTCAGTTGCCATGGCAGGCCCACCAGATGCCCAGGACAGTGCCCTCTCAGCACCACAGCCGCCCAGAACCAGGGAAGCTTGGGGAAACTCAGAACACCCCCCATATGCCAACCTAGTCCTGGCACCCTTGCCCCTCACCACCCTTCCTCCTGCCCTTCCCCTACATAGAGGCTGGGCCACTTAAACTTGGCACCAAGCAGATGCCTCATAAATCAGTCTGGTCCTCTTAAACCAGAAACAATTTCACCCCTGCTCAACCTGTCCCTCTGGCCTCATGCCATCTTGGTTTCAGCCAGAGGCTCACAAATGAGCCCTGCAGCAAAGCTGAGGAACTGATGTTCATTAACAGGAAACCTCAGGGTGGTTAATTGGTATTTATTTCCCCAGGTTCACACCTCAAAGCTGATAGATGCTGCTGTTCCTGCCAGCCTCAGATGGGGAGGGGGGAGAATTGGTTAATGCAGCTGTGGGCTGTGCTGGGGTCCTCACCTCGCCTGCCCACCCCAGGGTTGACTTGCAGCCCTGCTGCACAGGGTGGGGGGGGGGGAGGTCACCTTCTCAGCACATTCATGTTCCCCCCTCCACCTCATCCAACTCCTTACTTACCTCATCTCTGGCTGCTTCCCCTAAAAGTCATGGAACCAAAATCAGACAAACCTGAGTTAAAACCCTAGCTCTGTTTTGGGCTATCTCTGGGATTCTGGCCAAGTTACTGAATCTCTCTGAGCCTCAGTTTCTCCATCTTCAAACTCTAAAGCAAATGAGACATAAGTCCCAGGGCCAAGCAAAACTCCTGAAATGTGACAGGTACTCAATACACCCTTACCCCTGGACACACCCCATGATGTCCCATAGGCCCCTCCGTCTCAATGTGTCCCAAATGAGCACATCATCTGCCCTCCTAAACCTCCTACCCCCAAGAGCCCAAGCCAGAAGTTTGGGGTGTCATCTGGGACACCTCTCTCCTCCTTACCCTCCACCAATCACCAAGTCCCAGCAGAGGTCACATCTCCTAAGTGGTTGGCCCATCCATCCGCCTCTCCCCACCCACTGCCAATGTCTTGGAGATCTGCATCTCCCTGGATCCACACACCAGCCTCCCCCAACCTTTCTGCCCCCAGTCTCACCCTGTTCTTCCTCCCTAGACAGCTGCCTTGGCAGCCAGAAAGAGTTCCCTAAAGAGTACATCTTATCAACTCTTTGTTTAAAACCTTTCAGTGGCTCCCCATTGCCTTCAGAACAAAGTACAGTCTCAGTTTCAGACAGGATCTACAGAGTCCTTCCAGGCCATCCCCACCCCTCCCGCCTTCCTCCCTGTGAGGGCTCCATATACCCTGTCCCCACCCTAGGTGCAACATGCTGTGCCTGACACCAGGTGGCTTGTGCGTGTGGTCTTCCATCTCTCCCTTCCCCATCTGCCCTGGTGAACCCCCACTTCAGGACTTGGCTTGGGCCCCAGCTCCTCCAGGAAGTCTTTTCTGGCTTCCCATGCTGGGTTAGGGGCTCTTCCCCCATGCTTGTCTTTCTTGCCTGCAGGAGAACCCTATACCTAATAGGTGCTCGGACATAAATGCTGGTCTCTCCCAAAGAGGTTCGCACAAACAGGAAGGCGAGAGGGCTACAGAACCCAAACCTCCAACTAAGAGGGGTTTCTTCCTGGGCCCACCAGGCTGCCCCAGGCTCAGCCCTAGACTTGGCAGAGGGCTTAGATCAGGTGGGTTTTCCTGGGTTCTCCAGCAGTCAGGGCTCATTCACCCTCTACTCCAGCCCCCGCTGCCTGCCTTGGGCTCTACTGGACACACTGCTCTCTCCTAACTGAATTATTATGACCATCATTCTTCCAAGCATTTCATTTGCCCCCAGAAGCAAACCCAGGAGCCTCAGGAGCCAGGCCCAAGCCAAGCAGCAGCAGACCATCAATCTTCCTGTCAAGTCCATGGCAAGAATAACTTCCCAGCCCTAGTCTAGGCCTTGTTCGCTTTCCACAATAGGGCTCACAGAGCAGCCTCCTCACGGGTCTCCTGGCTGCCAGCCTGGCACCTCCAACCCAGCCTCTGCACAGAAACCCCTGGGGGTGTTCTGAGCGGCCCCTTCCCTCCTGAAAACCTTCAGTGGCGTCACCATCAGCCTGAAGGATGTTCCTCTCTCTAGCTGGCCTAGGAGGCCCTTATGATCTCACCCCTCACACTCCTGGCCTTCCTGCCCCAACCCCACCCTGCTTTGCCTGCACAAGCCCACTCAGGGCTCCTACACGTCCCCTGCCTCCCGCAGGCTGCTGCTCCACCTGGCGTACCCTTCCCCAGCTTCCTCCAGGAAAATGCATATTGAACGCCCGCTCTGGGAGCCCTGCTTCAATGGTCCAGGAAGGCAGAAGCTTCCTCCTCTGTGCTCTTTCAGAATTGTGCTCCTCTGCTATGGCCCCATTACACGGCGCTGTCCTTTCTTCTTTTGGTGTTTGGCTCTCTGGCTAGACTAGCAGCTCCTGGATGGTGGGGACCTGGTTGAACTCATGCATCTCTGCCTTCTCCTCAAGCCTAGCTTACGGCAGGCACTCAAATGCTTTGAGAATAAAGGAAAGAAGGATGGGAAGGGTGATGTTTTCCTCCCCTGGCACCTCTGTCCTCATGTATCAAGTACCTATTATATGCCTCCTGTGTGCCAGGCTGTACTGTCCGCCATTAGTCAGGGCCTTTGGGCCTCTTTATCTGGCTCAATGGGTCAGAGACACCTGCTTCAGAAGTAGGGGGCTCAGAGCTCCAGCCAGGGGCCTGGGCTGTACAATTGTCCCTGCACCAGTTAAGCAGAGGCCCAGAGACCCAGGCCACTCTGGAGGGTTCCACCTGGGGTTTCAGGCAGGTTCAAACTCTGGCTCTGCCACTGTCTGGCTGGGTGGTCTTGTCCCCTGCCCGTTCTAGGGGAGGCTGTTCTGACTTGCGGTCACCTGTCCATGCCCATAGAGGCAACTGTGGAGGAGCAGCCGCCCAGCCAACCGTAGGAGATTTTGTTCCCCACTTCCACCTTGCAGGTGCTCACCGTTTGTCACCAGTGAACTTTTGTCAGATACCTTCAGATGTTTTCCTGATGCCTCCTGGGCTGCCCTTGAAAGTCAGCCTCAGGCAGCTGAATGCCAGCTCCGCCACTAACTTGACTCTGCTCGAGTTCTCTCACCTCCCTGAGCCCCCTTGCCTGCCAGGGCAGGAGTGAGGCAGACAAGGCGTGAGTGACGGCCACACTGGGTGCTGTGGCGGGGCGGCATCCCGCTGCCTGCCCTCCAAGAAACACCCCCACTGCTGTGGCCTGGCTGGGCCGCAGAACCTCAGCAGAGACGCAGGAGAAGGAGCACTGAGTTCTGGCCCCAGGCCTGGGCTGTGCCCTTGAAGCAGCTGCTCCCCGTGCTGGGTCTCAGCTTCCTGATGCCGCTCTGACTTCTGGGTCTGTGGCAGGTGACAGGCAGTGAGAACTCAGTAGCCACCTCCTGTCAGGGAGTGGCCTGCCCAGGGTGCCTCATCAGCCAGAGGTACGCACAGGAGGGAGACATGGAGGCCGCGGGTGTCTCAGGCCTCAGCCCAGAAGCTAATAAACATTACTGGCGTGTGGGAAGGGAGGGCGGAAGGTGGGCAGCTCTGAAACCTTCCAGACTGATTTATCGGTTAATTAGCGGGTTTCTACAGCCACAGACTTCCCCAGCTGTGTGCAGAGATAAGGGAGGGAGGGGGCCACGGGGCAGCCAGGGCCTGAAGGAATAATGTAAGGTGTTTGGCTCAGGACATGGATCCAGGACTTGATGCCCAGGGGAAGCCTATCTGGACCCACTGGCCTAAGAACCAGAAAAGAACTCTTAAGGAAGGGGGCTGGGAGCCCTCTAAGGTTTGCCAAGCTGCAGGTTTGGAAAAGAGAATCAGGAAGAACCAAGGAAACCTGTGGAAACCATGGAAACTGAGAAGAGGCCCCAGAGGTGAAGGCAGGCCATTGAGTCGCAAAAATTAGACAGCCATGGGTTTGAATCCAACCTCTGCCAAACATTAGCTGTGCGATCTTGGGCAAACCACTCAAGCATCTCTGGTCCTTGATTTCTACATTCGTTTTTGTTTTGTGGCTGGCTGGTGCAGGGATCCAAACCCTTGACCTTAGTGTTACAAGGATATGCTCTAACCAACTGAGCAGACCCGCCAGTCTCCACATTTGTAAAGTGGGGCTAATTATACCTCCCTTGAAAAACTGTTCTAGTAATTAAAGAACGTAGCACCCTGTGAGATACACAGCAAGTGCTTAATAAATCTTTCCTACGTTAGGAGGCTCAGTTCACTCAGGAGAGTGTGGTGCTCATAACACCAAGGTCAAGGGTTCGGATCCCCAGACCAGCCAACTACCAAAAATAAGTAAATAAATGTTTGCTATATTAGCTGCTAGTATTAAATTACCTGGGACAGAGCTTGGAACCAAGACGGGGCTAGGTAACAGGTGGCGGAGTAAACAGGGCCTGGAAGGTACCCACCGAGTAGGAGAGATGGGCAGAGGGGCTGCCCTCCCGCCAGGCTGGCTTTGGACAGAGTCTGGGGTGCCCTGCCCGGGGGCTTCGCCTGACTGGCCCCATTTTCACCGCCCGGTGTGTCCACGTGGCTGGAGCCCCAGCTCAGCCACCGCTCCGCTGTGGAGCTTGGACAAGTCGCTCTGCTCTCTGAGTGCTCCTCAGAGGGCTCCTGGCCTTGGCCCCATCCCCTAGCCCGGTGGCTTCCTGCCCTCGGGAAGAGGGCTGACAGACAGACGGACAGACACCTAGCAGAGTGCAGGAGGCAAGTTTATTCCGGTCCTCGGGCGAAGAGGGCTTGGCTTGGGGCGGGCTCCTCCCTGGGCTCCGCGCCCCAGCCACCGCCCTCGGGCCACCTCCCACCCGGCCGGGCGTCCCCGGGGCAGCCGGCGGGGCCTGAGGACTCGGGGCGGATGCGACGGAGGGCGCGGCGGGCCCCCGGTGGGCAGCGCGCGCGGTGGCGGCGGCGGCGGCGGCCACAGGGCCACAGGCGACGGAGGCGAGCGCGGAAGTGGCGCGAGGCGAGCGCGTAGACGAGCGGGTTGATGCAGGAGTTGGCGTAGGCGAGGCAGTGCGAGGCCAGGCGGCAGGCGTAGGTGGCCGGGCTGAAGGCGAAGCGGCCGTACCAGAAGCAGAGGATGAGCGCGTGGTGCGGGCCCCAGCACAGGGCGTAGAGCGCGGCCACCGCCAGCATGGCGCGCCCCGCGCGGCCCGTGGCCCGCCGCCGCGCCTCGGCCGCCGCCGCCCCCGCGGGGCCCACGGCGGCCCACAGGAAGCGCAGCGTGCGCCCGTAGGCCAGGCTCACCACGGCCACCGGCAGCAGGTAGCCGGCGGCGAAGGTGGCCACGTCGAGGGCGCGCCGGCGCGCGTCCTCCCAGGCGGGCACGCAGAGCTCGAGCGCGCCGTAGCGCACCGTGCCGTAGTAGCTGAGGTAGGGCGCCGAGAAGAGCGCCGCCAGCAGCCACACCAGCGCCACCGCCGCGCGGCCGTGGCGCGGCGTGCGCAGGGCCCGCGAGCGCAGAGGGTGCCGCACCGCCAGGTACCTGCGGGCGGACGCCGGGTCAGCGCGGCCGGAGGCTGGGCGCCCTCCCCGCCGCGACCCGCAGCCACGCCCGGCTCTGTGTCTGTGGCCCGGGCGGGCCTCGACTCCCGCGCCTGAACAGTGGGGCTGGGGGTGAGGATTAAGGGTGTTAGCTCGCCAAGTGCGTAGAGCAGTGCCTGGCACGGAGCAAGGGCTGAATCGCTGTTAGATGCTATTTATAGAATTATTTTACGTAGGAGTCAGATGAGGCTCAGAGAGAAGTGACTTGCCCAAGGTCATCAGCTAGGGAGTCTGGATTGGATCCCGTTTCAAGCTGTGGAAGCAGGTGTGAGCACAGCCTGAGCCAGGTGTGGGCAATTATAAAATATCTAATGAATGCGTTCCTGGTTTCCTTTGCCGTTTTTTTTTTTTTTTTTTTTTTTTTTTTAACACAGAGCACTTACTATGTGCCAGGGCCTGTGTTGACACTTGAGACACAGAAATGTCCTCTGGAAGCTCCCAAGGGAGGTGTGGGGGAGAGTAACATAGTCCTCCCAAGCGGAAAGAAAATGAAAAGAAACCAAGCGTGCCCTGCAGATACCCAGAGGCTGGTTGCAGGGGGCGAGAGAGCTTTCCTTCCCTCACTCCCACCTCCCTTTTGGGTCCCCCATTCTGTTTTTCCTAAGGTCAATGAGAATCCGTTCGGGCCTTCCTTTCCTGGCCCGGCCCCGCCCAGCCCAGGCACCGCGCACCTGTCCACCGAGACTGCGGCCAGCGTGAAGCTGCTGGCGTACATGGTGAGGTAGATGAGCAGGTGCACGGCCTTGCAGACCAGGGCCCCAAAGAGCCAGGCGTCCAGCGTGTAGATGGCGGCCTGGAAGGGCACGCAGCACAGGATGAAGCAGAGGTCGGCTACTGCCAGGTTGAGGATGAACAGATCCGTGGTACTGCCCCGCTCCTGCCAGGCACTGGGGCCAGGCTGTAGCAGCACCGCCAGCACCAGCCCATTGCCCACTGTGCCCAGCAGGAAGATTAGAGCAAAGATCACAGGCACAGCCACAGCCCCCACACTCCCTGGGCTGTCCAGCGAAATGTTCTGGACATCCGCCATCTCCCCATCAGTTGGGTACCTGGGGAAGAGAAGCTGGAGCACTCAGGCAGGAGCTCCCAGCTCTGGTCACGTGACCAGGGGTCTAGTTCCCCCAGTCTGGCCAGGTGTCCTGGGCTGGAAGATCCTGGGAGACTGGGGAGGGAAGAGCAGAGCCAAAAGTCACCACTGAGACCCACTGTGTGAGCAAGCCCCTGAGACAGTCACATTGGTGTTGCGGGGGGGGGGGGGGCTCAGTTTCCTAGGGAACACCCCTATAGCCTAGGGTGTAGAGAACTGCTTAGTTAATGGACACCTTCAACCCATAAGGCAGGTGAAGACATGGTAGCTGGTGAGAGGGGCAGCTCCAACTCCAGAAGCAAGTATATTTTCCTTACTTCTCAATAGGGATCTGAAGCTCAGGTAAGACCCTTGAACATGGGTTCAGGACTTTTATCTGGCTACAAGCTGTAACCTCAGCAAAATACAGGTGACATCCCTGAGTCATTGGAAAATCCAGCTAGTGAAAGCTCCACAATGACAAAACTGGGAAGACCATATAGATCACTGTACCCTTTTTGCAGATGGGGAAATTGAGGCAGGGACAAAGAGAGGGGACATGGGAGGCTAATATCACACTGAATGGCAGATCTGGGGCTGCTGCTTTCCTGGTGTCCTGACTCCTAGGCTGGAGTGCTCATCTGAGAAGCTGTAATAGGTGGTGCCTCTGACAACCCGTGTGTGTGTGGTGGGGGCGGCATATGTGCACACGGTGCCCTTTCTCACCCCTGCCCCACCCCACAGTCTTCATTGCCTTCTACCTGTGGATCCCCTTGCATGCCTGGGACCACTAGGGTGGTGGGACAAATTAGGGGTATGGGAGCCAGGCAGGGAGGAGGGAAGAAAGGCAATATCTGCCCCCACCCCAGCATGCAGCAGGCCCCCAAAGCCCAGGATGGACAGCACCCACCTCAACCCTGGGCTCTGGGCCCCTGCTTGGTCCTGGGTGGAATGGCGAGGCTGGGCTGCCTCCTGGCTCGGTGGCTGCCCCGTGGTGCCTCCCTGAAGGTACAGGTCTGCCTCCTACTTCTCACTCCTCCTTTAACACCCCTCCTCTCCTCTGCCTCCTCTACTGAGCCAGACTCCCTCTGGTGTAGCCACTGGCCACCTCCTCCTCAGTCCAATTCCCCCAGGTGGCATGCTCTTCTGCCTGTCTCTGCTCTGCCTCTCTGCGTTGCTGCTGCTTCTTTCTCTTTCTGTAACCCATTGATCTCGCTGACTGAGATTCGCTTTCTAGTTAACCCTTCCATGCCCAGGGCCCAGCCCATTTCCTGTGGCCCTGACTGATGACTCCTCTCCTTTCCCCTCCCTATTCCAAGCAGGGTTCCAATCCAAGCTTAGAAAGGATTCATAATCTTGAATGGGGTTTCTTAGGCTGGGAGACCAGGACATGAGTCCCCTTTCTGCAGACTTCAGGTAGGACTCCCTCCCTCAGGGCTGGCAAATCCCTAGACCCATCCCCTTCCCTAAGCTTGTTCCAGGGGCTTAGTCCAGGTGGAAACCAGATGGTTTATGTATCTGTCCAAAGAGTCTGGCTTTACCATGAGGGCAACAGGGAACTAGTGGAGGTTCCAGAGCAGGGACATGACCTGCACATTTTATTCTG
The DNA here is from genome assembly GCF_027409185.1 of Cynocephalus volans. NCBI lineage: Eukaryota > Metazoa > Chordata > Mammalia > Dermoptera > Cynocephalidae > Cynocephalus > Cynocephalus volans. The sequence goes on from NC_084471.1 coordinate 12,419,878, forward strand.
TAAGAAGTTTATTATGGCTTGGGGTGAAAAGGATGGACAGAGGGGGACAGATTTGAGTGCCCTGTTAGGAGCCTCTTGTCCAGACAAGAGCCAAAGAGATAAATAGGTCTTGGTGAATGGCCATGTGACTCAGTCATAGGGTTCTGGCCTGAACCCCTTGGAGGAGTGGGCCACATGGCCACTAGGGAGGCTAGTACTTGGGGAGTGAGGCATACTGGATTTAGTGACAAGGATGTTGGTGAAACTGGGCAAGCATAGTGAGGACAAAAGGTGGTCTGCAGTGAGTTAAGGGAAGGAGAGAAAAGGTGGTAGGGACTGAGGACAGAGTCTTTCTAGAAGCTGGCAGGGGGAGGTGGCATCAAGGGGAAATTTGTAAAAGGGGAGAGAGAACTGTGAGGGGCACTGATGGAGCCAGGACTGGCATTCCAGGCCTGAGAAGCTGGGGAAGATACTCTTCAGAAGCAGCTCCTGGAAGCCCCCTGGGTGTTTGCCAGAGCTCAGAGGTGCTTCTCTAAAGCCTGTCACCCTCCCCAGATGAAGAGACCCACTGGATTGAAACTATTAGGAATCACATCTAGACTCTCCAAACCCGAATTCAGAACCATCAGAATTGAATTAAAGAATCAGAATTGTAGAATCTTATGATCACTGAACAGCGGAATTGTAAGATTCTAGACTCAGTGTGGTGGGATTTTGGAATGATTGACAGATTTACAACCACTCTGCATGAAAGTAATGGACCTTTCGACTCCCAGAAGCCTGGGCACACAAATGTGTATGCCTGAGCCCTGGAACAAGGTGGAAATCCCCTAAGACCCATGACACATTGTCCTCCTGCCCCTTAGGAGCCTCCAGCCCACAAAGCCCCTTCTTGCCCTGGGTTGGACTCTGGCAAACAGCTCCCAGCAGTGGCAAGGCTGAGTTGATATGATAGCAGAGGTAGAGGGAAGGAGGACAGAGGTGATCACAGAGTGCAGCCGTGGGGCAGGCAGAACCAGTGCGCCATCAGAGCCTCAGCCCCAGTGTACTCCTGATGCCACCTAGTGCTGCTTCTGGCAGCGGAGGTCTTGAATTTGGTACCAACGCAGAGGACATGGACAGCGCACCCTGGGAGTGGTCCCCAGACTTGCAGCTGATCCATGGCAGTCCCTGGGGCCCTGCGCAGCCCTATAGCTTGTCGTGGGCATTCAGCGACTACCAGTTCATGCCTAAGCTGAAATACGTGTGCTCAGAGCAGCTGCTGCACCTGCTGGGCACTTCCTATGACCCTTTCTGGGTGGTGGTGGAGGAGCTGCGTGGTGGCCAATGGTGTGGAACGCTGTCGTGGCCAGCTGGTACAGGAGGTTGCAGCTCTGGGGAGTTGCAGAAGCGGGAGGAGATTGACCTGGGCACCATTCTGGCCCCACTGGGTACACCACAACGACTGCAACCCATTGTCCCGTGGCTGCTCTTGGGGCATGAGCTGCCGGCCTGTGCAGGCCACATACATCCAGCTGCTGGCCTGGCACTGCTGGCTGAGTGCAGCCCACTTACACTCCCTGCATCAGTGCGCCTGGCGCCAGGTGCCCTACTCTGTGGCAGTGGCCTGCAAGTGTTTGTGCTGCTGATTTGACCACAGCTGTCCCCCTCCCCTCCTGCTGGGCTGCATTCTTCCCACACCAGGAGCTTCTGGACCGGACTCAAGCTCCCCCTGTTGCAGGCTAGGATTCCCACAATCTCACCTTTAAGATCCTACAGGATTGGGCTCACCGAGATCATCTGTCCCAATGTGTCTGGGCAAAGGGGCGGGCTGCCAGAGACGTGGGCCTGGTTCCAAGTCATTAATGAAAAGGGGTCTTTCATCCTCAGTCTCACCCCAAGCCAAGTATGAGCTTCTAAGGCCATGGAACCCACTCCCCACCCCTGTCCACACTGGGTGCCACCAAGGCTGAGCAGTGAAGGCAATGGAGACCCCCTCCTCCTGTGGCGTCTGTAAAAAGACCAGGGCAGCGACTATGGGAAGGAGATTGGCATCTCCATTAAGGGAACGGCGAGCTATTGTGGGGGACAAGGGAGGATGGGGCCTTGACAGCAGCAAATTGTCTCTCCTGGCCTTGCCTGCAGGGCCACCCAATAGCTGCTGTCGAGGCCCCTCAGTCTGGAGGGGGTGGGGCAAGCTGGCAGTGGCTGGAACCTGAGTCCGCTGCGCCCCCTGGTGGCTGTCAGGCCTTAGGGCTTGGAACCGAGATGGTGGGGCCCCAGACCTTCCCATAACACCCGCTGTCGGTACAGTCACAGCCAGGGAACTGAAGCACACGCGAGGAATGGGGCTTACCCGAAACTATAGAGTCAGGGACCATGTGGGCTAGAACACAGGGTTCAAGACTGCCAGGGGCCTCTCCAGTGGTGACCCACATTCATTCTTTGGGGCCTGACTCCTCTCTTCTCCCAAATGTGGGTTTGGACACCCAGCCTCCTCTTATGTGGGCAGCTGTAAGACATCCTTTGGAAGGGGAGCGGAGGACAAGGTGTTCAAGGCTAGACTCGGGGCTGCAGAGTAGAGGGTGGGTGGCATGGGAAAGGGCCTGCAGGGCTGGTTCTCAGCTGCCCTCCACAGCAGCACAGAATCCAACTGAGCCAAACAGTGGCCCCTGACTATTTTCCAGATGCCTGGGTCCCGTCTTAATTTGGGGGAGGTCAGCTCTGAGCTCTGTAGTCCTCAGGAGCTGCCTTCAGAGCTCCAACTCCTGCCTGATGCTTCACCTGCCACAGGACGGGGCCTGTGAATAAAGCAGACCAAAGACTCACAGCCGGTTCTCACACTGTTATTTCACTCTCGTGGCCATAGGCACAGGCCTCATCCCAGCCCAGCCCTAAGACTTTGGTTCAGGGCTCAGAGCCTCTGGCCTGTACTGACAAAAGGCTCCTTTTGTTGCTGTGGTGGTAGGTGGACCTTGGCTCTGCGTGTCCCTACCCGAGCTCAGGGCAGCGCCCCATGTAGCTGCCCCACCTCCACAAAGGCCTCCACACAGCGGTCGATATCCTCCTCACTGTGCACCGCTGAGATCTGTACTCGGATCCGGGCCTTGCCCTTGGGGACCACCGGATAGCTGAACCCGATGACGAAGATGCCTGGGAGGATAGAGAACAAGGTCACACCACAGCCAGACAGGCTTGAGGGCCTGATATACAGCTCCTGCTTTCCTATAGCCCACAGAGGGCAACGGAGCTGCCTAAAGGCTCTTAGACAAGGGACTACCTCATGGCCTGGGGTATGCAAGCTTGGACAGACAGCTGGTCTAAGAGAGGCAGTAGGATGGGGGTGAGGGGTATATTCAGTCTAGGGGTTTCCCTCCCTTTCCTCTTAAGACCCACCACCAGACCTCTTGTCCGAGCCTTTTACCTCTCTTTAGCATATCATCCGCCATGCGAGAGGCAAGCCGGGCATCACCCAGCATCACAGGGCAGATGGGATGATTGGCTCCTGAGATGGTGAAGCCAGCAGCCTCCATCTTACTGCGGAACCTGTGGGCACAAGCCAAGTGTCACAGGTAGCTGGGGGGCCAGGAGCATCCATGCCCACTCCTGATGTAAAAGGGTCCACCAAAGACAGAGATACAGACCCTAAGAGGCAGAAGGGGAGCCAGGCAGAGCAAAAAGGGAGGTGAGAAGACAGGGTTGACAAAAGGAAGACACAGGATAGAAGGAGGCAGAGACAGAGAGAGGAAGGAGGTGGGCACAGAGGCAGGAGCTGTAGGCTTGGAGCTGTCTGTGGGCTGGGTAGGCATGCAGGGGCAGCTGTCACCATGCCCCACCCCAGCCTGCCCTATCCCTGCTAGGAACCGCACCGCTCGGTCTTGGCGGCCATAGACTGGACGATGGTATTGCTCTCCATGAGCAGATCCAGGGCCTTGGAGGCACAGCCAACAACAGCTGGTGGCAGACTGTTAGAGAAGAGATAGGGCCGGGCGCGTTGTCGTAGCAGGGACACCAGGGGCCCAGGTCCTGTTGTGTAGCCCCCTGAGAACAAGGGAAGAGGTGGTGGTGGCGGTAAGGGGTTGGTCAGGGGCCAGGGGCCAGAGCCTCCCCCAAGTCCCTCCTGAAAGTACAGTCCATGCTGCCCCGCCACCTTCCAAGAGGCCTCCAGGGCCCTGCATGTGGATAAGGGGACCCCAGGGGCACAACACTGCAGGTACCTGATGCTCCGCCCAGCGCCTTCCCCAGGGTGGAGTTGATAATGGTGACCTGGTCCATCACACCCAGCAGCTCATCTGTGCCCCTGCAAGGGAAGCTCCCCTGCTGCCACTGGCCTCCTCAGCCTAGTTTCCTCCCACCCTCAGAAGCTCCGCCCCAGGCCTCAGGTGCCATATGCTCCCACCGTCCTGTGGGCCCCAGGAAGCCAGTGGCATGGCATTCATCTACGAAGACCAGGGTGCTGTATTGAGAAGCGAGGCGGCAGATCTCCTGCAGGGGTGCAATGTCGCCATCCATGGAAAAGGCTCCATCGGTGGCCACCAGGCGCAACCGATGCTTCTGCAGGGATGACATGAGCAGGTGACAGGTTCTATCATGGAGTTGGGTCAAACCACCTGCTCTTTGTGCTGCTTGGGGCTCTTAAGAGCTCACTCTGCCCCAGTGCCCAGCACAGAGGTGGGCACACAGGTACCACCGTCTTGGGGCTGGACCGTCCTCTCCCTCATCTGTGCCTATCTGAATCTTACCCATCTCTTCCAGGGAAGTCAGGGAGCCACGCTTAGTCCTGGCAGTGAGAATGGTCTCAGGTCTACACTCCTGTGCGAGGCCTCAGAGAGCGGGCCAAGTCCTATCCACATGCCCACTCCAGCCTTATGCCTAGTAGAAGGTGCTTGCTAAAACTCAAGGCAGCATGGTGCAATGGCAGAAAGCTTTGGGTTCAAATCTTGGCTGTTTCAAACTTTCAGACTGCTTGTCTGTGGGTGAGGAGTTAGCATCTCCAAGCCTCACCTCCTTCACTGGGGGAGGCTGAAGGTAAGCCTACTCCTTGCCCCTATAACCCTGGGGCCTCACCCACCTGGGCCTCCTGCAGCTTGGCTTCTAAGTCAACCATGTCCAGGTGGCGGTAGCGGTACTTGTGCGCCTTGCACAGACGGATGCCGTCAATGATGGAGGCATGGTTCAGCTCGTCTGACAGGACTGCATCCTCGGGGGTCAGCAGGGCCTGGAGGGAGGCAGTTAGGGTTGAGAGGCTGGACAGTTAGCTCAGTTGGTCAGAGTGCAGTGTCATAACACCAAAGTTAAGGGTTCAGATCCCTGTTCTGACCAGCTGCCAAACAAAACAAAACAAAATTGCAAACAGGCTTGAGCCATCACACAAACATCCTGAGGTTCTCCGTCCTCCATGACTTCCCGTAAGTCAAAATTTCACCACCATCCAAGGAGTTCCTCTCAGCAGGAAGGCGAGACACCCTCTGCCACTATCTGGGTCTCCAGAGCCCCCCAGCAGTGGGCTGGACCAGGGCCCTGCTCTAGTGAGAGCAGGCAAGAACATGTTTGGTGAGCACCAGGCCCCTGTCGCCCTGCCTTCCAGCTGATGTAGGTAACCCCGACAGTGGTATGGAAGCTGGGCTCCTTGCAAGCCCCAGGATTCCTCCTGGAGCACCTACCTGGCCCAGCATGACCTCCACAGTACATGGGCACTGAAGCCTCTAGGCATGGCACTGGCATCCTGCCAGGTTCTCCTGGAGTGCCTATCCCCAAGCCTTCCACAGCTTAGTAGGCCCCACCAATTCCCACCCACAGCCCAACGCACCTCAAAGAGGCCCGCGTTGGCATCGAAACAGCTGGGATAGAGGATGGCATCCTCCCGCTGGTGGAAGTGGGCTATCTTTGCTTCTAGATTCTTGTGGATGCTCTGAAAAAAGTGAGTGGGACAGGTGTTAATGCCTGTGGGGCCCATGGGACAAATCCTGGGAGACAGAGCTTAGAGAGCCACAAACAGACCCAAGGCCTGCAGCCTCAGCTTCTCCCGCCTGTCTGCACCACATGGATTACCCCAGAGCCAATAGGAATCTGACAGATGGTTCCCACTGAGGAGTCAGGGACTTCCTGGGTGGATTTTTGTTTTGTAGTGGTGTCTAATGGTAGAATTATGATTGCTGATGGGAAAGGAAGATGTGTCTTCCTAACATCAAACTGAGTGCCTTTTCTGGTTGCTTAATGGCAAAGAAGGTTACATAAGTTACTCTGGGTTCACTTGGGCCTCTAATTCTTAGATTTGAAAGCTGTTTGGTTTGGGTGAGAGTTTTGTTGGAAAGTGCCTGGCTATTAGTCAGGAATTCTGCCTCTGAAATTCATTTCATCTTTACCTTTATGAGAGGACAGATAATGATAATCACAAGTAGTCAAGAGCATGAACTCCTGAGCCAAGCTGTCTGGGTTTAAATTCTATGACAGACTGTGTGCCTTTGGGCAAAACACTTAACTTCTCTGGGCCTCAATGTCCTCATTTCAATAACAGGGATGAAAATAGCACATATCACTTAGGATTGTTATGATGATTAATGAGTTAATACTTGTAATGTTCTTAAAAAGAGTACCTGACACACATTAAGCACTATATATATATATATATATATATATATATATATATATATATATTTTTTTTAAAGATGACTGGTAAGGGGATCTTAATCCTTGACTTGGTGTTGTCAGCACCACACTCTCTCAAGTGAGCTGACCGGCCATCCGTATGTAGGGATCTGAACCCATGGCCTTGGTGTTATCAGCACCACACTCTCCCGAGTGAGCCACGGGCTGGCCCTTATAAGTTTCATGTTTATATAAATTTATTTTGTAACATTTACAAAATAATTAATAGGCCATATTTATTGAGAGCTACTACGTGCCAAGCACTGTCCTAAGCATTTTTTAAGTTTATTAACTAACTTTAACTTGTAACAATCCTATTAAGTACTATTATCTGCATTTTACCAATGATGGGATTAAGACACTTGCCCAAGGTAACAAAGCTAATAAATGGCAGCACTGGAAACCGAGCACAGGCAGAATAGCTCCAGAACCCTAGATCTCAATCCCTGCCTTCTATTCTTTTCCTGTAGAGGGACAGGAGTAAGAAACTCTGTTCTGCAGGTAGGGAAACGAATGCTCAGGAAGGAAAGTTTTCTTGCCCAAGGCTTCTGAGCAAAACTGATTTGCACCCAGCCTTTCTACCAGACAGCTCTGGGGCTAACAGTGGACCCAGAGTCCTGGGATGGGATGAGCTGAGCTGGCTAAACCAGTCCTGCTGACTGTGGGAAACAGGCAGCTGGGGTCAATGCCCAACCATGGGAACAATGCCCCCCCCAACACCTGCTGTGTACCTGGGTCCCACAGATGAAGCGGACAGAGCTAAGGCCAGCTCCAAATTCCTTCATAGCCTGCAGACCTGCCTGGATCACCTCGGGGTGGCTGCTCAAGCCCAGGTAGTTGTTGGCACAGAAGTTAAGGATTCCTGAAGTGGAGGAGAGGAGATGGACACAACGGGTCAGGCAGGGCAAGGAAGGGCCTGGAAAGGTGATGGTGGTAGGCCCTAGAGAAACAGTCCAGAGAGGAAAGGAACCTGGATTCACTCTTGAGGAGGCAACAACCACACAGTACAACCCATCTGGGACACAGGCCAGGGTGGGAAGCTGGGGCCCCCAGGAGGAACTGAATCTGACAGGAGAGGGAGGAGAGGAAAGGATTCTCTCTCAGTGCAGCACCTTGAAAGATGAGAGGTTTAAACTCTGGCTTTGAATCACATTCTACCCAAGCATGAACCCAGCCCTTCCTCACAGACTGCTTCTGTCCCTGAAGACCACCACCGACCCCTCATCTGGGCTTTGGTTTCCTCATGAGTAAAAGAAGAGCGCTGAGCCAGATACCCGCTGCAGTCCTCAAACTCCACAGTTTACTTTGCTGCCTGGTACAGAACCACATCCCCAAAGGGGGTGCCTTTGAGACCCCAGTACCTGATTTACAAAGCTCAAAGTGAACACAGCTGACCTGAGCAGAAAACTGAGGCTGAGGAGGGAAAGATTCACACAGCCTGGGAAGGGCAAAAACAGGATGAGAACGTGGGTCTCCTAATCTCCCATCTTTTGAACCTTCTCCAAGCTTCCCCTTGGGGAATCAGGGATTTCCTGGGACCTCCATCTTACAAATGAGTAGGACAGCACCAAGGACTCCGTGCTATTTCCTGGGCAGAAGGCAGCCTAGCAGGCCTGGCACAAATGAGATGGGCAGTGACCACTGGTTAGAATGAAATAAGGGACACCTGGCAGGGCCAATTCATCATGTCATTTCTGCAGCAGCCCCAGACCCCTTGCTGGCTGTGACTGGCCAGGAAATGGGCCTCTCTGGCCAGTTAGCCAACCTTCCCGCCAGTATCCCAGCTCTGCCTGCAGCTGGCTGGGGGCTTCTGAGCAAGCCGCTTCACGTCTCTGAGCGTCAGCTTCTTCGTTTGTTAAGATGGGATTCGACATTCCCACGTCTAGAGATCAGCAGGAGTCCACGTGCAGCAACTAGTGGAGGTCTTCACAAAGCAGCCGCCTTCCCACCGCCCTTCCTTGGAAGCCGCCTGTGTCTCTCTCTTTTTCTCACATTCTCACGGGGCTGGATCTCGACCGAGTCCTGCCCTCTGCAGCAGAAAGGTGCTGAAGGGCAAATCACCTCCCTCTGTCGAAACGGGCTTAACCAGGTTAGCGTTAACACTGGGAAGCCATAGAGTCGGCCTGAGAGATGGGAAGGGGACCGGTAACTACGTGTGCAGGTGCCGCCCACCCCGTCCCGCCTCCAGGACCTCCATTCCAGCTCAAGCTCCAGTAGGGCCCTCGCACACTCGGCCAGGTCCGACGACTCCCGGGAGGGGACGTTACCTCCGGAGACGCCGTCCACATGGATGTGCGGACCCTGACGGGACGTGATGACCCGCTCACTCTTCCAGGTGCCGGCCCCGCGGATCCTTTCCAGCTCCCCCTCCAGGATGCCGCGCAGCTGGGCCAGCGCTGACCGCGCGCGGCGGCCGCGGGGGGCCGGGTAGAGCGCCGCGTGCCAGGCACGGCCAGCCCACATCGCGCCCTCCTCGCCCGAGCGCACCTGCCCGCCCGGGTGCAGTGCTCACTGCGACCGCCGCTTGCTCACGTGGCCGGGGACCAGACCCCGGCAGCCAATCAGAGCGAGAAAGGCCCACTGGGGAGGCGGGCCCGGAGTGGCCAGGCGGGGCATGGAGGGGTCCGCCAAGGACGAAAGTGGATTGATTTGTAAGTTGAGACAGCAGAGGTCGGTGCTGGGGGAGGGGAGGGGAGCGGGCGGAGGAAGCCGCGTCAGGGCCCAGCCCCCCAGAGTCCCCACCCCCCGCCCACACACCCACCTCTCGGAAGGAAAGGGTTGCCTGCCGGACCCCAAAGGCTCAGGAGCCTAGGAGCAGGGTGGGGCACATTCTGCACCCTCCAGCCCTAAGGTTTCCCGGTTGCTGTACAGCTCTTGGAACCCTCCCCCCCCATTCGCAGGTGCAAACGCCCCAAATGTCCCCTACTACCGGCCCGCCCAACTTCTCCGCAGTCTCCTCCAGTCTTAGAAGAAAAACGCACCGATCAGGTTTCTTCCTTTCCCATATTTATTTTAAAGTTAAAATTACAAAGACAGCAAATTTTTCCCGGCACAAATAACACTTGTTTAAAAAAAGGGGAGTGGGGGGAATGCGCTATTTTCCTATTTTATTAAAAATAAGAGAAAGTCAACTGTACAGGTTTTTTCTCCCAGCTCCCGGGTGTGAAACGTTAGTGCTAGCCCTAGATATTATATTTATATATATATATATATATAAATACACACACATGCACACAGACCTAGCTCTGTAAAACTACTTAGCAAATTCAAAATCGACTGCGGTATGTCTTATTGTCCACTCCCCACCCACTGCCCCCTCCCCATCTACAACTACTTAGAAAAAAACCCAGAAATAAAAAGAGGTCGGGAAGTTTTAGGTGGCTGGGGGTGTGGCTGGAGCCCCACCAAACCAAGCAAAGCCACCTCTTGTACGGGAGGAACAAAAAACCAAGGGAAGAGAAAAAAGTCCTCCTGGGACACAACCCATCAATTGTGTGGAAAAACCTAAACTTCAACAGGACACACTGAGGCACTTGGCTGACTCCCCATCATCCTTCCCCCAAAGTTTCCACTCCCGTTTAGCAAGTGACTTTGCTGAAGCCACAAAGACCCTTCAGCGGTTAGTTCCTAGTTGACTGAGGGAAGCTACAGCTCCCCTCTCCCCTTTTCTAAGACAATCTGGAGGCCACAAGGGCAGACTAGCATTAGTCAGAAGGAAACGGGTTTTGACCCCCAATGCTCACCATTGTGAGGTGGAAATCAGCCCAGAGACCGTTTTATCTACCTCCATCCTTTACTGTCTGGCTGCTGCCACCCCACCTCTCGGCCAAAGGTTCAGAAATTCTCACAAGGGGTGCCCAATTTAAAGTTCCCTGACCTTAAAAGATACTCCTACAAACCTTACAACTCCTGGGCTCCCTCTCACCTAGCCAGACAAACTATCTTGCCCGTTCTCTCCTCTCCCATCTACCTTCATAGCAAACATGTCAACAAAACACACAAAACCACCCCAATCCTTTAAACCCATTAGATTAATAGCAAATCAAAACAACAAAATATAAGTACATTCTCATCATTATACAGAGATGAGATTTCTTGTTGCTGTCCTTGAACAATTGGTTAAGGAAAAATGAACTATTCCATAAGTTCGGAGGAATCCAAATTCCATCTCTTATAAAGTCAGAATGAAAGGGGCAAAGGATGAGAATCAAGAGAGAAAAAAGGAGGAAAGTACAAAACATAGGACATAGAAAGGAGCGTCCACGAGAAAAGGCTTCATTGTCACTTCTTCTTGGCGGCCCTCTTGGCACTGGACTTTGCTTTGGGCTTCACTGGTTTGGCCTTCTTGGGCTTGGATACCTTGACTGGCTTGGCTTTGACAGTCTTGGGTTTTTTGGTTTTCTTGGGCGTGGCAGCCGGCTTCTTCTTGGCCTTCTTGACTGGAGTGGCTTTGGGTTTTTTGCTTGGGGCTTTGGAGGAAGCCTTCTTGGGCTTGGTTGCCTTCTTTGGCGTGGCCACCTTCTTGACTTCTTTCTTGGTCTTCTTGAAGGCCACTGACCTTTTGGGCTCGTCACTCTTGGCCAAACGGAAGGACCCCGAGGCACCCACCCCTTTGGTCTGCTTGAGGACACCGGTGGTGACCAGGCGCTTGATGGACAACTTGATCTGGGAGTCGGCGTTCTCACCCACCTTGTAGTGGCTCTTGATATACTTCTGGATGGACTGGCGCGAGGAGCCAGCGCGGTTCTTCTCGGCCTGGATAGCAGCCACGATCATGTCTGAGTACTTGGGGTGGTCTGTGGACTTCTTGGAGGCCTTGGCCCGCTTGGGCTTGGCAGCAGGGGCGGACGTGGAGTTGTCGGTCATGGTGGCCTGGCTGGTCCTGCTGCTGAAGGCGCCTTCCAAAGGGCCAGCCCTCGTCGGAGGCTGAGCGAAGCCCGACTCGGGATCTGCTCTAGGGCCCCTCACTACCCGGCCAGTCCGGAGTGCGGCTCTCGGGGGCGCAGGCGAGGAGTCGCTGCGTCTCCTCCGCGGCTCGGGTGGCGGGAGGGCTCGCCGGGCCGGCTCCGCGAGGCCCAGCCCCGCCGATCTGTCGCTGGGTCTCGGCGCCGGGCTCTGCCTCCGCCTCCGCCTCCTCTGCCTCCCTTTTCCCAGCTCCGCGTCTGGCGCTCGGGCGGCGCATCCGGGTATTTAGCGGCGGCGGGCGGACCGCGGTGAGGACAGGACTGCTGGCTGCCTGCTCCCGGCCCGGAATGGCGCCGCGCCGCCGCCATCTGTGTTTCTTCCGCCGAGTAAATCCGACCTTTCCCCCCGGCCCGGGCCTTCCCGCTCCCCGCCGCCGCCCGGGGCCGCTGCCTGGCTCCCTGGGCTCTCCAGCCAGGCGGCCCGCCGGCCCGGCCACCGGCCCCCGCGCCCGCCACACGCCCCAAACGGCGCCAAGGACCGCTGCTGCGCCGGCACATTTCCCCTTTGCGGGGGCCTGGCTCTGCGGGGCCCGGGAGCCCCGGTGCGGGAAACCTGTCATTGCAAAGCTCACCCCTGGAGCTACCTGGGACCCCGTTCCCGGCCCGCTGCGGGGCCCCTCGGCCCCGCGGAGCGGCCGGAAAGCAGCCCCAACTAACACACGCGGCCCCGAGCTGGGCGACTCCCAGCCGGGCTGAGCTGGGACAGGGGGGAGGGGTCGCTCCCCCGGGGTCCAGTCACCTCTCGGGGGTCACCCCTCCACGGAGCTCCCCGCACCCCTACCCCCTCTCTGTCCATGGGGCCCCCAAGGAAACTTTCGCTGGAAGAGTTGGAAGGGCACTTTCAAACTTTGTCCCTTCCCCCTCCTCTGTCGTCTCTCCCCCATCGTGCCCCCCGACCTCTGAGTCGAGGTTCCCTCCTGAGGCTGAACCCCCAGTGTTGCCTGGACTCCCTGAGAGATGAGGGAGGGCCTCTCTGGTGTCCTCCTCCCCTCAAAGACCCCACATTTACCATATATCCTAACCGGGAATTCATTTATATGCCTCCCTCAGCCTGGGAGTTTTGGGGTGTCAGAGGCAGAGCTCGCTTTCTACCACCCCTGAGGTGGGCCTAGGGGTCCAGTCCCCCTCCCAAGGCCCCTTGAAGACAGTGTGTATGGTGGGGGGGAGAGGGGTAGTCCACAATGGAGGAGCTGCCCCAAAGGATCTAACCGGAGCCGGTCCTGGGGCTCCTGGGATGAGGTCTTGAGTGCTTTGGGGACTTGGGAAAACCGAGCGCCGGGGGAGAGGTCGAAGAGCGGGTCGCGTTCCTTGGATCGTGACAATCCTCGTGAAGTGTGCAGTTCAGGAGCTGTGGCCCGGACCACCGCCATTTTGCTGGGCAGACGCAATGTCTTTGTTAAAATGCATACATCTTTTCCCCTGCTGCTTGGCAGGTGTAGACGAGATGGACAAGGGGCGCTACAATAGGGAGTCCTGGGGCTCTGGGGGACTTTGGGGGCCCAGAGGCCAGGGGAAGAGACTCCAGAGACCCCAGACCCCTTGTCTGCCGCGGACCCCCGAGTCACGTGCCGGTCCCTGTTGGCAGCGGCCCTGGGCTGGGATTCCGGGATGCCTGCTCCCTGGGCCCCCTCCCACGGCAAACTCTCGTTTATTTCTTAAGCAGAGAGACCTGTCACTCTTCACTTAAACAATACCCTGAGAGTAGGGGTTTGTAGCTGGTCGAAATGGTAAACGTGTCCCCGGTATGGCCCGGGAGCTGTTTACAGACATCGCGCCCCCCGGGATGGATTAATCCAGATGATTGGTGGAGGGCAGGGGAGGGGGAGGTCTAAGACTCGGTGTCAGATGCCTTCTCCCGGGCTTATCTCGGTGGCACAGGCTGGGAAGGGAAGCGATGAAGGGCCAGGTTAGTTCAAAAGGTCACGGTTCTTATTTCGATGATGTCAATTACCTCGAAGTTTCCTGGTTTGAAAACAAAACATTCTCGGTAGATTTGTTTTCGTTATTTTCAAAGACAATTCTCCCGGTTCCCAATAAAATTTGGATGGGGAAATACGCACCCCATATCCGAGGTGATGTTCCATCCTGCGTTCCAGAGACGTGTCGCCAGCCTCCGTCCGTGTCTTTTTTTTTTTTTTTTTTTTTCTTTTTGATGGCTGGCCTGTATGGGGATGCGAACCCTTGACTTTGGTGTTATCACACCGCACGCTAACCAACTGAGCTAACCGGCCAGCAACCCCCGCCACCCCTCCCTCATGTCTTAGAATAAGGGCTGGATAAATGTAATGACACGATGATGAATCATTTTATTTGCATGGCACATTACAGTTTGCAAAGTGCTCTTTGCGCCTGTCTCCCCAGGAGGGAGGCAATGTAATCACTACCTCTGTCACCCCCATTTTACGTAGAGGCTCCGGGATTTGGAAGGATGGGGGGGGGACCCACTGTGAGACTCAGGCTCCCTGCGACCCCGGGCCTTCATTTCATTTTGTAGCCCTCACATCCCTTGTCCCCGCCCATCCCAGAGACCTGTGAATTCTCTCCCGGAACTAAAACCCAGAAGTGGGGGGAGGGGTCGCCGCGGGTCGCTGGAGTTTCCAGCCGGCAGACACCCCTTCTCCTGCCAGGCGGCGAGATTCACCGCTCCTTCCCCTGTTCGGGGGAATTGGAGGGGGTTCCTCGGGGGTTGGGTGCAGAGTCCGAGGCCCAGGGGACAGGAGGAGGAAACGCTGCCTCCAGAATGGCTTAGCCTCGCCTCGCGAACCCTGCGGGGCCGGGGGCGCTTCTGGACTCCGGCTGGGCCCCCATCCCCGCGAAGGCCATTCTCGGGTCCCCGCCGAGCGCAGAGCCGTTTTGCAGCCGGCAAACGGCGGGACGGCCCCGCCCCTTAACTCGAGGCCCTGTAAAACCCCGGGAGCCGCAGAGCTGCGGGCGACTGCTCCTGGGAAATGTAGTTCCTGGAGCCGAGCCCCGCGCTGCGCCCCCGGCCCGCGACCCTCGGAGCTTCGGAACCGCGCGTGGGGAGGAGGGTCAGACAGCGGCCCTGCGGTGGCGCTGGGAGGACCCAGGCCTTCCCGCCGTCGCTCTCTGAGCCTCAGTCTTTTCACCTGTGAGAAAGGGGCTCTACCTCTTTCTGGGGTAGCGTGAGGGTGAAATGAAATCCTGCGTGGAAAAGTGTAAATAACATCAGAATGCCAGGGACCGTGACCTTACTAACGGCGGGGTGTGTGCGCGCGCGCGCCCGCCAGCATTATTGAGAACTTGATACACGACTTCTGACATCTGCACGTGACAGACAGGAGGCCCCCCCAAAGTTTTAATGACTCGCCCAGCACTGACAGTCTCCCAAGCCTTTCCACTGCGCCATCTGTGGTCTTGTAAGACCTTGGCAAGAGGTCCACTCATTCTGGGTTTTGGAATCGAAACGGGTTCACTTATTGTGTGCCAGGCACTGGCATAGGCACTAGGATATGGCCATGAACAACTGAGACAAGAGATCCTTGCCCTTGTGGAGATGACATCCTAATGAAGACAGATAAGAAATAGACTACATAAAGAAGTAGATTATGTAGTATGTTGGAAAGTGACCATTGCAAAGAAACGATTAAAGTAGGGTCAGAGGTCGGGTATAGGCAGTACTAAGAGAAGGTGGTTTGCAATTTTATAACTTTTTTTTGTGGGGGGGAGCTGGCTGGTACCGGGATCTGAACCCTTGAACTTGGTGTTATAACACCGTGCTCTAACCAACTGAGCCAACTGACCAGCCATAGTTTGTAATTTTAAATAGGGTGGTCAGAGATTCTTCATCAAGAAGCCAACATTTCAGCCAAGATTTGAAGGAGGCGAGGGAGGGATCCATTCTTATTCTTACAGGAAGAATCTTCCAGGCAGAGGAAACAGCCAGGGTAGAGGCCCAGTGGCAGGAGTGTGCAGGATGGTTGGATCAAGGAGGACAGTGGGAGTAGATGAGTTTAAAAAGGTAAGACGGGGTGGGGCAGTAAGGAGGTGCACCTCATGTTGGGTGTTGTGGGCCATCGTTGGGGCTTTGGCTATTACTCTGAGTGAGGTGAGAGCCACTGGAGAGTTTTGAGCAGAGGAGGGACGTGGTCTGACCCACAGTCAATAGTCAACCACAGTCAAGTCTTGCTGTGTGGAGGGGCTGCAGAGGCGAAGGGCACAGCAGGGTTAGGGGGCTGTTGCAGTCATCCAGGTAAGAGATAAAGGTAGTTTGGCCCAAGGGACAGCACTGGAGGGAATGGTAGAGGGAGCGAGAGCTGACGGAAGAGGATTGCGGATGGACGGCAGGGCCTGGGGACGCCGATGTGAAGAGATGGGATTGAAGGGGAGGCACGTAAGATAATAAGCCACCAGTGCGGTGGGAGGGAAACAGCGGGAGGGTGCTCCGGAGGCCAGTGAGGAAGGAGAGTGTATCAAGAAGAGGAAGGGAGAGGCCAGTCGTGTCAAATGCCACCAGCCAGGGCAGCAAAGCCCACCGTCCATCTTTGTGGAATGGTGGTTGCCCTCATCTGGAAAACTGAAGATGTTTGGCCGGAGGATTTCTGAGAGCCCTTCCAACCCTCTGGGATTCACAAGCAGGGCTTTGGGGCCACAGGTTCAGCCTCCAGCTTTAAACATCTTTCCTTCAGGGTCAAGAGGAAGTAACAACCTTGGCAAGGGGCTGGGGGATGAGGGAAGGGTTCTCAGAAGAGGGATGGGGAGCTGGGCTCTGAAAGACGAATATACTTTCCGCTGGGAACAGTGGGGGATGGCGTTCCTGTCATATGAAACAGCCCAAGCAGAGACACGACCGTGGGAAGGTAGGTGACTTACAGGCAAAAGTGAGGAGATCAAGGGGCTGGAGGCCAGCAGGAGAGGTAGCCTGGCCTTTTGCTGGGCTGAGAGGCATGGGAGGTTTTGTGCAAGGGAAGGCGGGCGTGTGACAGGGTCTAACTGGCATTTTAGGAGGATCTCTGGCTGCAGTGCGATGGGTGGGCTGGAAAAGGTGAGACCAGTGTGGAGGTGAAGCTGGCTATGGATGTGAAGAGGAGGCTGGATTTTGGAGACATTCATGAGGTCAAAGTGACAAGTCTTGAAGGGACAGGTAGGGAGAACAAGCTGATGGACTCCCAGGTGTCAATAGGGGTATAAGGATGTGGACTGTGGGGGGAGAGGAGAAGGCAACTTGGTCACACTAGGTTTGCACAGCCTGGAGAGCTCTAGGTGGAGGTGTTTGGGAGGCAGCTGGACAAGGAGTCAAGGGCTCAGGAGAGAGATCTGGGCTGGAGACAGGGAATTGGAACGGTCTGCAGAGAAGAGTCAGCCCTTCTTGAAGAGAGCTCTCTTAGGGAAGTGTGGAGAGAGTGGGGAAGGGATGGTGGATACAGCCCCCAGGACCCCAGAATTTCAGGATCAGGTGGAGGAAGGGGAGCCTGCCAAGAAAAACTAGGGAGAGGTGGGAGGAGAGCCAGGGCAGTGCAATCACCTGGCCCCTGTGGAAATCCTAGCCAACCTTAGTGCCCAGCCTGGGACCACCTCCTCCATGAAGCCCTGCAGACTTCCCAGCCTCCCCTGGTCTAATACTTCATTGAGAGCTCTCTGCCCTGCAGTGTACTTCAGTGGTTATCAACTGGGGGCAATTTCGTACCCCAAGGAACATTTGGCACTGCCTGGAAACATTTTTGGTTGTCACAACCGGGAGGTGCTACTGGCATCTAGTGGATGGAGGCCAGAGATGCAGCTTAACGTCCTACAAGGCACCAAACAGTACCCCCAACAGAGAGTTATCTGGCCCAAATGTCCATAGTGCTGAGGGTGAGAAACCATGGTGTAAAGAAAACCTGTGAGGTTGGGAGTTCCCTGTGGACTGGTCCCTGTGCTGAGCACAGGGCTCTCTCATTACAGGTGTCCAGAGGATGTTTGCTGAGAAAGCACAGAAGCCTACATGCCAAGCACTGGCCTAATTTAAGACTCATTAAATCTTCCCAGCAATGCTGAAGGATGGACACTGTTATCAACCCCAATTTACAGATGGGGAGACTAATGCAGAGAGGTGAAGTAAATTGCCCTGCCCAAAGTCACACAGCTAGTATGTGGCAGAGCTGGGTTTCAAACCAAGGCATGTCTAACAGCAAAGTACTTAACTGCTTTGCTCTGCTGCTTCTTTGTAAAGACTAAATGCAGGAGGAAACAGCAATGGGGAAGGACTGTGGGAGCTCCTCAGGCGATGGCTCAGAAAACAGAGGCCCTCTAACATCCCCTATGACCATCCCTACTTCCCCTGGAAATGCATGGAGTTAATACATTCTCAAGTTCTTAAGGAACCCCTTACTTAATGTTATTGAATAAATGAATTAATTTGTGTATAATCTGGGAAACAGATTATACATATTTCCACAAATGTCTGCAGATTTTTCTTCCTGGTGAGAGATCTTTCTTCGTTTAAGATGATGCTAACTGCTTTGCAAACTTCTTTTGTTTTGTTTTGTTTTAAATTTTGGTAAATTACACATAAAATTTATCTTAGTCCGTTTTCTGTTGCTATAACTGAATACCACAGACTGGGTGGTATATAGAATTATAAAGAATAGAGGTTTACTTCGCTAACAGTTTTGGAGCTGGGAAGTCCGAGGGCATGGTGCCAGCATGTGGCAAGGGCCTCCGTGCTGCATCATAACATGCCGAGGGCATCACATGGCGAGAGGACAAGAGCATGCATGTCAACTCAGGTCTCTTCCTCGTCTTATAAAGCCACACCAGTCCTATCATGGGGACCCCACTCTGATGACCTTATCTAATCTTAATTACTTCCCAAAGGCCCCACCTCCGATCAACATATGAATTTGGAGATTAAGTTTCCAACACATGAAATTTGAGGGACACATTCGAACCATAGCACCATCTTAACCATTTTTAAGTGTACAGTTCGATAGTGTTAAGTACATTCATACGGTTGTGTAACCAGAAATCCTTTTCCTTTTCTTTTTTTTTTGGCAGCTTGCCAGTACAGGGATCAAACCCTGGACCTTGGTGCTATCAGCACCTCTCTCTAACCAAATAAGCTAACCGGCCGGCCCCCTAGAACTCTTTTCATCTTGCAAAACTAATGCAAGCCTGTACCCAGTAAATAACTCCTCATATCCCCCTCCCCACTAGTCCCTGGCCACCACCCTTCTTTCTGTCTCTGTGAATTTAACTACTCTATGTACCTATGTAAGTGAAAACATACAATGTTTGTCCTTTTGTGACTGGCTTGTTCCACTTAGGATAATGGTTCATCCATGTTGTAGCATATGTCAGAGTTTCCTTTTTTTTTTTAGATTCAGTAATATTCATTGTATGTATTTGCCACATTGTATTTATGCATTCATCCATTGATGGACACTTGGGTGGCTTCCACCTTTGGCTACTATGAGCAATGCTGCTATGAAAATAGGTGTATCCGAGCTTCTTTTAAAAGAGAAAAATTTCCTCCGTAGCACCCCAGGGGAGACCAGAGCCTGTTGTCTTCCAGGGCTCTGCTTCTACAGTGAGGAGAGGTAGGAAAAGAGTAAGTTATGCAGTGTATAGTCCTGCTACGGCTGTAACTAACTGCCCCAAACTTGGTGGTTTTAAATAATACAAATTTAGGGCTGGCCCGCGGCTCACTGGGGAGAGTGTGGTGCTGATAACACCAAGGCCACAGGTTCGGATCCCATATAGGGATGGCCCGGTTAGCTCACTTGGGAGAGCGTGGTGCTGACAACACCAAGTCAAGGCTTAAGATCCCCTTACCGGTCATCTTTTAAAAAATTAAATAAATAAATAAATAACACAAATTGATTATCTTACAGTTCTGAAGGTCAGAAGTCCAAAAGTCTCGTGGGACTAACATCAGTGAGTCAATAGATATGCGTTCTTTATCTGGGTGGGCCCAATGTAATCAAAAGGATCCTTAAATGGGGAAAAGGGAGGCTGAACAGTTAAAACCAGAGAGATAGCATCAAGAGAAAGACCTGCCCAGCTATTGCCGACTTTCGAGATGAAAGGGCCGGTGATCCAAAGAATACAAGCAGCTTCTGGAAGCTGGAAAAGGCAAAACATAAATGCTCCCCTAATGCCCCGAGAAAGAACATGTAACTGCTGACTCATTGATTTTAGTCCTGTGAGACTATTTTGCATTTCTGACCTCCAGAATTGTAAGATAATAGGGCCGGCCCGTGGCTCACTCGGTAGAGTGCGGTGCTGATAACACCAAGGCCCCGGGTTCGGTTCCCATATACGGATGGCCGGTTCACTCACTGGCTGAGTGTGGTGCTGACAACACCAAGTCAAGGGTTAAGATCCCCTTACCGGTCATCTTTTAAAAAAAAAAAAAAAAAAAGAATTGTAAGATAATAAATTTGTGTTGTTTAAAGCCACCAAGTTTGGGGTAATTTGTTACAGCAGCAACAGGAAACTAATCCACTACTGCTCATGGATATTTGGGTCATTTCCAGTTTCTTGCTTTCCAGGCAATGTCGTTGTGTCTTTTCTACTACAAGTGTCCCGGGGCAAACAGGAAGGAGCTGTAAGTATGCATAGCTTCAGCTTTACCAGGCAGTGCCCACTGTCCTAAGTGCCCCCCACCTGTCAGCTGCAATATGGAATCTGGACTGGGGAAGGGCAGAAGGTGGCGCAACCATTGGGGGCCATCTCAGAGATCTAAGTACTGAACTCAAGTGGTGGGGGTGGGGGTGGAAGGAAGGGCAGATGTGAGAAATATTTAGGAGGAAAAGTTCACAGCCATTCTAAAGGGATGGCTTGTGGGAGGCGAGGGAGGAACCAGAAGGACTCCTAGGTTTCTGGAGCAGAAGAAAAGATGGGTGGGTCCAGAGATGTTGATGGCTGGGGTGTCTGGCACCAGGACCCTTTCTTTGGTGGCCTCCCTTTCCTACCCTAATAGGTGGCTTTCCTGTTCCCTCCTCATCCTTTTTACCCTCTCCCTGTGGAGGCTGACCACTCATCTGCTTCTCCCAAGTTAGGAAAATAATTCCGTCCCACATGGACTGAGAGTCAGCGAACAGAAAGAAACACGCACTCCCAGGTAGAGAAATGAAAATGCAGGTGGCCGTTTAACAGTTAAACTTCAACTGATCTAACTGAACTAACCTTTTTTTTTTTTTTTTTTTAAAGATGACCGGTAAGGGGATCTTAACCCTTGACTTAGTGTTGTCAGCACCACGCTCTCCCAAGTGAGCTACGGGCCAGCCCTAACTGAACTAACCTTAAGTAAAATTTCCTAAGCTTTAAAGCAATGGAAAACATCATCGAGGCAAAAACTGAGGGTTTTGAGACTACACAGAGAGTGTGATCTCCTGCATGGACACATCCTTTGGAAGACTCCTACACAGAAGAGGAGGCTGCAGTTGCAGACATTGAAAATGTGTAGCATAGTGTTAGTTGAGAAAAGCAAGCTATTTTATTCTTTTTTTTCCTGTTTTGTTTGTTTGTTTGTTTGTTTTTTGTTGGTGTCTGGCAGTTACAGGAATCTGAACCCTTGATCTTGGTATTATCAGCACCTTGCTCTAACCTAGTAAGCTAACCAGACAGTCCTATTTTATTCTTATAAAATAGGGAAGTTAGGGAGCTACATACAGGTATATGATGATAGTTCACATTTATTGAGCAGTTACTATGTGCCCTGCAGTGTGCTAAGTGATCTGTTGATAGGTGCTAATACACTCAGTCTTTTGCTAGTATTATTACTTCCTTTGACAGATGGGGAAGGAGCTTACCTAAAGCAGTCTGACTCCATGCTGTTTACCAACTCTTAAAACTGCCTCTCCCTTAACCTGGGGGGGAGGTGGGCACATTTGTGGTTGGCCTGGGAAGCCCCAGGAGAAATAAGACTTGAGCCCCAATTCCTCCCTTGTGAGGGTCAGTGGGATTAGCTGCCATCTGACCCATTAGGATAGTCCTGACCAAGGTCAGCTGGCAGAAAGAAGACCTATGTCTCAAAGGAAATAACTCATTCTGTGGGAAATAGGGTGTGGACAGGTGACTCAAACTCAGAGCCAGAGGCCAGGAACTGGTGAGGGACGGAGACCCCATGCATGGTTTGGACTGGAAGCCCTGCTTGACTCTCCCACTCTGCCATCATTCCCACTTCAGGAAGCAAGGGCTGAGCTTGGAGCCCTCAGGAGGCACCACTGTGCCTTGTGGAGGTAGGACTGGCCTCCTTTGGACTGAGTAAGCCCCTGGGACTGTTCTGGAAGAGACCTCAAGAGGGAGACGCTGGGCTTCTTACCAATAAATGCATGAGCGTGCAGGAAATATTGATTTAAAAAAAACCCACAACAATGCTGTGACTGGTATAGCCACTCCTGCCCTCTTTTGTTTACTATTTGCATGGAATATATTCTTCTATTTCTTCTCTTTTAGCCTGTGTATGTCCTTAAAGCTAAAATGGGTTTTTTCTAGGCATCAGTCATTCTCCAGGCTGGGCAAGAGAGAGAGAGAGAGAGAGAGAGAGAGAGAGCGTGTGTATGTGTGTGTGTTTGTTTACAGTGATGGTTTTCTCTGAGAAGTGGAATTGGGTCATGGTGAGCTTTTATTTTTTACCTTATCACTTCCATGTTGTTTTGTGTGTGTGTGTGGCTGGCTGTTTTAATTTTATAAACAATAAGCATGTATTACTTTTGTAATAAATAAATAACCTTCATTATGTCAGAAATATACACATATGATAAAAAGGCAAAATATAATCTAGGAAAAACCTTTGGAGTAAATATGGCAAATGGTAAATATTCGTAGCATATATGAGGGGTCTTCAAAAAGTTCATGGAAAATTTTGTATTATCTTTTACTTTTTTTTTTTTTTTTGCAGCTGGCCAGTGCAGGGATCCAAACCTGTGGCCTTGAGATTATAAGGCTGTGCTCTAACCAACTGAGTAAACGGCCAGCCCTTGTATTATCTTTTAATTCTATTTTTCCACGAAGTTTTTGAAGTACCCTCGTAAAATACTGTAACAAATCCTTAAAAGAAAAATGGTGATACCCCAGTAGGAGAAAGTTCATAAACAGATTGTTTATAAACAAATACCAGTAGCTGGTTTGATCTCAAGAATAAGCAAAGGTGTGAGGCTTTAAACAATGGCAATATCATATTTCTCACCGTTCAGATCAACTAAAATTTTTGGAAATGATAACAGTGCTGGCAAGAGCAGTGCCAGGCAAGCACTCCCACACCCTGCCCCGGGAAGTGGACATTAGATCAGCATATTTAGATAACATTTTGCCATTAGGAATCAAGAGCCTTAAATCCTTCAAACTCAACCTGATCTAATCATGAAAAAACAATTGGACAAACCCAAATGGAGGGACGTTTTGCAAGATGATTGGCCGGGACCCTCCAAAAACGTTAGTCATGAAACATTGCAAAATCATGTATGGATTTAAAGAGACAAAGGAGACCTGCCGACTAAATGCAATAAGTGATCCTTCATTGGATCTTGGGTTGAAAAAAGAAAAAAGCTCTACAAGGACACTACTGGAGCCACTGAGGAAATTTGAGTACGGAATGTATATCAGGTAACATTGATCTATGTTCCATTTCCTGAGTGGGCCCACTGGATTATGGTCCTGTAGGTGAATGTCCCTTTACTGAAGGATTAAAAGGAAGCATCATGGTGTCTGCAACTAGAATTGTTCAGCAAAATATACATGTTCAGTCATAGATATAGGCTTATAGATCTGTGCATATGTAGGCGTGGCTGTCAACAGAGAGCACAAGAGAGAAAGCAAAGGTGGCAAAATGTTAACCATCGGTGAACCTGAGCAAAGGACACATGGATATTGCTGTACAATTCTTGCAACTCATCTGTAGTCCTGAACGTCTTCAGAGTGAGTTGGAGGAAAAGTGTTCAAGGACGAGTGAGTCTTGGAGCAAAGCCCATTGTCAGGTACACACCTGAGCGGGTGAGGCAGGGCATGCCAGCTTGTGAGGCTGCCCCAGCTCTGGTCCTGAACACCACCCCAACCTGCCCCTGCGTCCCCAGTCCTTAGAGCCTCATCCACTCCATGCGTCTGAGCAGAGAGTTTTGCAGGCCTTTCCATTGGGGGTTCAGGCCATACGCTGCCTGCCCCAACCTTAGCCACATTGCAGTTCCTTAGCCAGCCCCTTCCACTCACCCCTTATCCCACATCAAGCCCAGGATGAGGCCTAACCAGACGCTGGTCCCAGAACCTGGCACTCACACATGGCTTGTGAAAAGGAGACTGGGTCCCAGTCCCAGCTCTGCCTATGACTTTTCCTGAGTCTCCCCTTTACTCTGCTCTGGGCCTGTTTCCTCTGTGGACTTGGTCATCCATCCTCCTAATGCTCTCGGTTTGTGTCTTTTCCAGCCGCGGGCAAGCGTGTGGACAAGCAAGCATAGCCAGGGAGGGCCTGGAAGCCCAGGAGGTGGGGGTCTTCCAGGAGAGCCCCAAACCCCAACCTGAGGCCCTGTTTCTGCCACTCAGTGGAAGTCCTCCTGTTGAGTGACCAAGGAAGCCCAGGGCACATGGGGTCGGTGGGGTCTGTTTTTTGTTTATTTTAAAAAAGCAGTAACACTCAACATCAGCACCAGCTGTTTTCCTGACTTTGGGACATGTGCTCTGCTATCAAAGCAGTCAGCTGAGCTTGACCTTGGGGCCCCTTACATGAGCCACAGCCCTCCTGAAGGAGGAGATAAGGAGGGGGTCCCTAGGTAGGTGCCTAGGACATCCTAGGAGCAACATACAACACAAAACAAAATCAGAAGTTTCAGGAAAAGATGACAAAATACATGGGTCATGGTCCCTGCCCTCTGAGAGCCCTGAATCAGCTGTCCCCCAGTGCTTTGGTCTCTTCCTGACTGCCTGAGAGTCCTGACTGCCCAGAGGAAGGAGCTCTGCCAGGGGCCCGGCTTTTCGGAATGAAGGGCAAAACTCCAGAATCAGAGAATTCAGAATAATAGAATATGGAAGCTAAGAATCTGTACTATGTTGGAATTCTAAAATATGAAATATTAGAATCACAATCTCTTGTAGCTGGAAAGTAGTTAGGCAAATACTATTTTTCTGCTCCACGCACCACACTCTCAAATACACTAACTGGTGCCCTGAGCAGGCCCATGCACTGGACCTGGCTGCTGTCTGGAGAGGGCCATGCCCCGCTGGGGTCCCAATGCAGCTGGCATACTGCCCTGCAGGTATTCAAAACCTGTTTGGGGTCTGGCTGGGGTGGAGAGCACAGCCCTGCTCCTGGGAGGAGTGGGAGCAGATACTCCCTAGTGCTTCCTGAGGTGTGTTTAAACACCTTCAGTGCCCACCAGAGGAGGCAAACGGGGTGGTAGGAGAAGCTCCCGAATGTATTATGGGAACTGAGGTAGTTTCCTTACCTTCCCTGAGCCCACGTGCTCTTTCCTGTCAGCTAAGGGTTTGGATGGACCTCATCCACCCACTAGAAGTCTGCAAAGTCTAGCATGCTGGTGAGGCCCAAGCACCGTAGCTCCATGTTGTCTGATTCAAATCCCAGGCCTACCAGTTATAGGTATGAGGCTCTTGGCAAGCTGACCCTTCTGTGCCTCAGTTTCCTCCCCTGGGTATTATAGTAATTGGAGATAACAATGGCACCTACCTGATAGAGTTTTTATGAGGACTAAATGTATATGTATGTGTATTAATATATATGTGTGTATGTAATATGTATATAATTAATGGTATATATCATATGATACACACACACACACACACACACACATCTCACTTAGAAGAGTTCCCAGCACAGAAAAAATACAGTTCAAGTGTTAGCTGTTATCATCATTGTTGGTATTTCAGATATCGGCACAGAAATTATGTGTTTTCCCACAACAAGGCAGCAGAGACTCATGGCCGTGTTAAGTGTCTTTACTTCTGGCTAAGATTTATGTCCATTCCATGTGGCAGCAGCAGAATTTTTCCTGCTAATCCCAACTTTGATTGGCAGTTTCACATGGCTTTGCTTATGTTTTTAAAAGGTAATAATCTCTTATTTGTTAATGTAGTTTGAGAGACCAAAACTTTTAAAACATGGCAGAGGTCTCCTTATAGGGATCTAGCCTCAGGAAATAACCATAAATTCACACAAATATTTGTGCTCAAGGATGTTCACTGCAGCATTACTTTTGAACATAGAAAAACTGGAAAAAACTTACATGTGAAACAGAGATTGGCCAGTGGAATAAATCTTGGTCTCATGAAGCCAGTAAGAATAATAAGGGAGAGCTGGCTGGTAACTCACTTGGTTAGAGTGTGATCCTGATAACACCAAGGTCAAGGGTTCAGCCAGCTGCCAAAACAAAAAACAAAACAAACAGACAAAAAGAATAATGAGGGAGTTCTCTAATTTGTTGGTGTGGAGAGATGTTGACATGTTAAGAGGTGAAAAAGTTATATTTCAGTAGGATAGTTTTGAGGTTTTCCATAGCTTCTGCGCAGTGTGATCTCATGAGAAGTATGTAAGTTTTACATTAAAAGATGTATATACGTATGCATAGTTATGTGTATACATAGGTTTTCAAAACAGTCTGGCAGGATATTCAACAAATTGTTGATAAAATTTAGCTTTGGGTGGTAGGTTTATTGATGATTCTTTTTCTTTTAGCGCATCTACTTTTTCTCATTTTCAACAATTAACATACCTCGCTTGTATAATAAATAACAATCTTTTTAAACTTGGAATATAATAAAAGTGGCAAAAAGTTATTTCCTGCTATATACCCAGAGAACTCCAGGTCCCTTTGTGGCTGAACTTGAGCCCCATCCCAGTCCCTGAGAGTTTTGCCGATGGCCACATCCCTCTCCTCTCAAAGAGGTGGTTTTCTGAGGGTTCCCTCTGTGTCTAGCAATGTGCTAAGTGCCTAGTGTTCGTGACTTCATTGAATCTTCATGACCTGTCTCTAAGGTGGGGATGCTTATTCCCATTTTATAGATAAGGAAGCTGAGGCTTAGAGAAGTTAAGTGAAGTGGTCAAGGTCACACAGGTGAAGCCAGAACCCAAACATGTTTGACTCTAAAATGAGTGCCCTTAGCCATCTGGCAGTCCTGCCTCACTCCTTCTCTGAGGTCTGGCTAAAAGAAGTTACTGCCAGCCCTTCTCTGTACGGGCAGTAACAGCTGACATATAGCTAGAGTGCATCTTTCCTCGAGTACAGTTGATGTGTCTCCAGCCCGACAGAGAACTCCCAAGACAGTCTCTGAATCTTAGGCAGTTGAATTCAACAAATACTGATAATGGTGGAGCCAATATCCCTGTCCCTCTCTGAGCACAGTGATACAGTCTCTGATGTTTGGCTTGGGCACATGGCCACCCAAAGTGCAGACTACCTTTTCCAGCCTCTTTTGCAACTAGAGTGGCCATGTGACTGAGTTCTGGCCAAAAGGATATAAATGGAAGTGTTGTGCTAGATCTTTCTTGCACAGGTCAGGAAGAGACAGCTGACATAGGCCCTTTGCTCCTTCTTTTTCATTCCACTTCTCCTTTCTGCTGTCTGGAATGCAGATGTGATGACTGGAACTAGAGCAGTCATATTGGGCCATGAGATGCATTTGTGAATGGAGGTTGTGCATGACGGAGTCCGTGTCCTAGATATAAAGATATAAGGAGTCTGGATTCCAGACACTGTGTGGCCCAGGGACACCGATGTGGCTGGCCTGCAAGGACCTCCCAGGCTAGGAACACACACTTATGATCCTAGATGCTTCTCTCCATCCATAGTGCCAGCCTCTGACCCAGGGGTTCTAGGATGTGGTTGCTGGTTCCTGCCAGTCTGGCTCTGCTCTGGGAGGGTAGCCTGGGGCTTGGTGGACTGGCCTGGGTTGGGTTAGGGCAACATTTCAGACCATCCACCTCACTGCCCTGTGTGGACATTCAGCTTGGGAAGAGAGGGCAGAGGTGGGACGGCATATAGAGGGGTGGGTGTGTTTGTGCACGCGTGTGTGTCTGCATATGCATGTGCCTGAGTACAGATGTGTATAAATGTGTGTATGTTGGGTGCACATGTGCGAGTGGGTGCATATAGACTTCTGTGTGCATATATAAAATATATACATATATATGCACATGAAGCCTGCATTTAATAAAACATTAACATATATTATAAAATATGAACACATACTGTCATATTACTATGTCATTAAACACATTATTACACACATCGATGTACATATCATAACAGTGGACATTTACTGAACATGGTTCTCAGTACTGTACAGGTACTGTCTCATGTAATCCTCACCACATCCCTAGGAGGTTGGTACTGTCATCCCCATGTTAGAGGGGAGGGAACTGAGGCCCACAGAGGTTGAGTGACATGCCTGGGGTCACACAGGCAGTCTGTAAGTTGTCTGCCTGTGGACTGCTGGAGGCATACCCAGGTGTGTTCACGGGCTGTATATGTGAGCAGAAGGGGTGTACAGGATGGGGCAGGTGTGTATTCAGGTGCTCATGACCACATGTGTCTATAACTCTGTTTACATGGTGTGGATACGGGTGTGTCCAGCGTGAGTTTTTTACATGAGTCTGTTCCCCCAGCCTAGAACACCCTCCCTCTCTCCTTGGTCCCCTGGTTATGCCTATTTACCTTTGAAGACTCCACGCAGGCGTTACCTCTGCAGTGTGGCCTTACCTGGTTCTTTGGTGGGTCAATTGCGTCATCCACTCTCCCTGGCTTTGTTGTCTCTCCCCCTGCCCTTGCAGGGTGAGGGCAGGGACGGGATGTGTCCCTTCATGTCTGTGTCACCAGGGTGCCTGGAACAGGCCTGTCCAGGACATTAAAAGGAATGATTACAGCTGCTCCTCAGTGGGCCCTGCCACGCTCATAACCTCATTAATCCCATTTATTAATCTCATGTGAGGTGAGGACATGAGTTCTCAGGGAGGGTGACTGAAGCAAGTATGTAGCAGAGCCAGACTGTGAACCCCAGGCTGGGCTCCAGCCCTGCTGCCCCATGCCATGCGCCCTTCAGGGCTATTTTATTTTTTAAAATTTTTATTTATTTTGGAACAAATATGACATGCATGTTGAAACAATTCAGAATGTATGGAAGCATCTAACATTGAGTTAAGTGTCCTACCACTCCTGTGCCCAGACTTCTGGCCTCCTCCCCGAGGAGGCAGCCACCATTCCCAGGGTCTTGCGTGTCCAGGGCACATGCATGTATGTGTGTGTGTGTATACCCTTCCAGAGAGATTTTAAGCATATGTAAACACATATGCAAATCTGGACATGACATATTTCTCTTCTTTTACATAAACAGCAGCCCCTGACACTCTCCCCTGGTTCTGCTCCTGGCTTTGGTTACTGCACAGTACTTCCAGGGGGCCCCTCGGCATCAGCACGTGGAGAGCATCCTCACTGCTTTTCGTGACTGCTTGGCATGCATGGTGGTGAATTTATTTAACTGCTCTCTTCTTCCAGTGCTGGAATGAATGTCCTTGTGCAAACACAGACTTCCATTGAATGGCTGGATCAGTGAATGAATGAGTAAAGAGGAGACAGAACGCACGAGGTTGGGGCCTGGCATGGGCGGACCCTGTGCATGAGGCTGGGGACACCAATAAACCTGTCCTCCTAAGGAGAACATGAGAATCTGCTGGAGTCCAGAGGGTCAAGTCTGGCGAGGCCCCATGTGAAGGTCTGTCAGCAGCATCCCCTGGGCCCTGCTCATTGATGCAGCCACATCACTTCACTGGTGGAGAGAGTCCACCATCAGTCACCTTTCAGACACACTGGCCAGTGCAGCTGCCCCACTCCTAAGGGAGGACACAGCCACGTGGGAGTGGCAGGGACGTGGCTCTGGAGATGTTTAATCTAAGGTCACAGGGCCAGTGGGTGGCCAAGCCAGGACTCAGGCCCAGGGGACCAACTTCAAGATGCAGGCCATCCCCCTCTGCCAGCCTTGTTGAGCTGTAGCCTCAAGGAGCTGCCAGGGAGCTTACAGAGGGTGAGACTGACTGGGGCCAGGGCGGACAGAGCCGGGGAGGGTCTGGCCTGGGAGTCGAGGGAGTGGGGTGGAGTTTGGGATGGAAGCAACACGTGCAAGAGCTCCCGAGCTCTGGGAAGGAAGTGTGGCTGGCCCCCCACGCTGCATATGCTGAGGCTGGAGCTGTGGGATGGTGGAGGGTCCAGGGCCAGACAGCAATGCAGGCACCCCTGAAATGCCCTCCTGTCTTTTCTAGTGGCTTCCAGCCTTCCTGGGCCCTTTGGGAGGAAGCTCTTCCTCTGCTTCACTGGGGAAACTCAGGGAGAATTGTGGGAGTGGCTCATCCAAGTCAGCACCACAGAGTTGTACACAGACCTCCCCCAATGCCTAACCCCCAAGTGGAGACGGGAGGCACCTGGTCCCCAGGAAATCTCCAATGATAAGACCACAGTCAGCTCAGGAGGTCACGTGGGCAGTGAGACCAATACACCTGGACTCCAGTTCTGTGACCAGGTGACTATAAGCTGAGGGTAACTGTGCCACCTCCCTCACCGGGCTGTTCTGGGGATTAAAGGAGATAATGAGTGCAAAATGCTTATTACAGGGTTTGGCACACAGTTAATGCTCAAGAAAATGTCGACATTACTACTGTCAGGGGAGGCAGCCCGAGCAAGGACAAGATTTGGACTCTGGAACTGGACCTGCTGAGAAGTGTCACTGAATTATTGGCCTTGGGTGAGTCACATCCCCTCTCTGGGCCTCAGTTTCCTCCTCTGTAAAATGGGATAGCGATAGGTACTTCAAAGGGTTGTCGTGAGCATTAAAAGGGATGCTGTCTATAAAGTTTGTTCATGGTAAAAGCTCCATCAAAGAGCCCATGGGGCCCTTGTAAAGTCCACATGGGATGCTGGAATGACAGGGATGACTCACAGGTACAGCCTGGCCCTTTCATGTACTGGAAACTGCCATTAGCCTCCAGTCCCTCAGACTGGCTGCCAGGCTTCCTGGTTGGTTTATGGGGAGACCCCAGCCCCTTGCCATTTGGTGTGGAGCTGAGGCTGTGATTGTGCTCTGCCTGGAGAGTGCCTGGCTCTGTAGTCTTTCACTTCCAGTCAGTCAGTCAGCCAGTCGATCAACAAACACTCATCCAGCTGAGACTCTGTGTGTTCTGTGCTGGGCACTGGAGACACAGGAGCGAATCAGAGCTGGTCCCTGGCCTCAGGCGGCTCACAGTCTGGGGGAAACATATGGAAATAACATGTCAAGTGGAGGGGCTGTGGGAGCCAGACTAGAGCCCCATCTGGGGGGTCTGGGAGGGCTTTGTAGAGGTGGTGGATGACTGATCTGAGTCCTGAGTCTTGGGGGGTATACTAGGGGAGCGGGAAGGAAGTGGAAGGTACATGTGGGAAGACAGATGAGTGGATGGTTGGACACCACACCCTTGGGCAGGGAGCCCAAAGGTGCAGGGAGAAAAGGCAGGGCAGGCAGAGGGGCTCCTATGCCAGGACTCACAGCCAGCTCCCTGTTTTAGAAAGCCTGTGCTGGTGGTGTGCAGATAGGATAGGAGGAGAAAAACCAGTCTGGGAACCAGGGAAGAGGCTGAACCTCTTCGTGGTCATGGTCACAGGGACCAGGGAAGGAGCTGAACAAGGTGAAGGTCGTGGGGACCAAGGAAGGGGCTGAACCAGGCCACAGTTGTGGGGACCAGGATAAGCAGCAGCATCCAAGTGAGGTAAGGGGTAGCTGGTCAGGGCTGGTGGGGTAGAAGGGGTTGGGCAGTACCCAGCTGCCAGGCTGGACCCTACCAGACTGCCACGTGCTCCCCACCTGCATGCAGCAGGGGAGATGGCACGGGGGCAAGATGTTGAGAGCTACTTATTGGGACACTCTGGGAGAGGATTTACTGTGGAACCTCCGAGGGGCCTGGCTTTGTACTAGCAGCACATCCTGCCCCAAGAGAATGGAAGTCCCAGGAAGCCCTTAGAAGTGACATGTGGGAACCTGCCAAAATGGAAAGGAATTGGGGTTTGGAACAAGTTTAACCAGGTCTCCTGGGATGGTAAGGGGTAGGGGCATCCAGCTGACTTCTGAGTAATAATATAAAATAGTAGCTCTTGTTTATTGAAATATTTACTGTATTCCAGGCCTGTGCCATGCATTTTACATACATGATCTCATTTAATCCTCACATTACTCCATAATGATAAAAACCACCACGGTATTGATAGCTAACATTTATATTGCATTTAACTAGGTCTTGGGCACTCTTCTTAGCATTTTTCATATCTCAGCTCATTTTTAATCCTCACAAGACTTCTGTGAGGCAAGTACTACTATCCTTGCTTTACATACGAGGATATGTAAGTTGCCCAAAGTTGCAGAGCTGGCTATGGACGGAGGTCTGACTCCCCCGCCTGAGCCCTTATCCCTTCATCATGCTGAAGCATTTGCTCGCTCTGGCTGCTGTGAACTTACCTGTCCTGGTTCCCCCCCATGCTCTCAGTTGCTCTGTTTTTCCTTGGGGTTCTGTCCTCTCCTCTCCCCACCCCCCTCACTGACTACATACCACCCCCTTGGACCACTTGGTGCCTTCAATAGCCCCCATATGCTGAAGACTCCCAGACCTCTGTTCTGAGCCAGGGAACTGCCCACCTAAAACTCTTCAATGGCTCCCCACCGGGTTAAGCATGAAGCTAGAGCTTGGACACATCGCCCCCACTGTCTTTGCAGAATCAGATTCCAACTCTAGCGCATCTTCCCTGCGTTGTCTTGGATCCCTCTGTGCACTCCAAGCTCCAGCCACCACAGAGCCTTTGAACATGATGCTCATTCAACCAGATATTCTCTCTACCCTCCCAGCCTAGCTAATTCTTGTTCAGTTCCAACAACTCCTCCTCCAAGAAGTCTCCCCTGACCTCCCAGGCTGGGTTTGCTACATCCTCTCTGCTGATTGTGGCTTCTTGTAATTAATCGCCTGATTCCAAGTTCACCTCCCTCCCACACCGAGGCACCCTGAAGACAGGATGCTTGGTTCCATATTGTGTCCCTAGGGCTTAATCCAAAGGGTGACTCATGGGGCAAGCTCACACTGAAGAGGAACAGGTGGGACAGAAGACAACGCCTTGATGGTGGCCTTGAGACTGAGGCTGCCCAGGTCTGGAGTTTCTGAGAAAGGTCTGGGCTGGAGGCTGATGTAGGTGATTAGCACAGATGGTAACAAAAGCCAAGAACAAGAGATCAAAGTCATCACAGGAGATCACATAGAATGAGAAGACAGGAGAGTTGAGGACAGACCCTGGGACATGGTAACATTAGAGGGCTGGGAAGAAAAAGAGAATTCCACAAAGGAGACTAAGGAGGAGCTGGAGATGTAGGTGGAGAAGCAGGAGATAGAGAAAAAAAGATGGCTTCCTATGAACCACAGCTCTGGCATTCACGTCCTGCTGTTGTCCCCTACCCTAGAGTCTGGGTTGGCTCTGTGACTTGTTTTTGACTAATGTGATGGAAGTGATGACACTTGCACGCATTTCCAAGCCTAATTCACAGGAAGCTTGTAGATCCCACCAAGGTCTCTTGGAACTATTTGTAAGGGAAGTCAACCACTACATAGGAAGTCGGACTACAGACTATCCTGAGAGCAACACGCTGTGAGGAAGCCCAGCCAGCCACATGAAGTGGCCACATGGACAAAAGGAGAGACATTCAGCTGGCCCCGCGCTGCCGCAGCCATCCCAGCTGAGGCACCAGATGTGGGAATGAAGAACCCGTCTTGGACATTGCCATGGTTTGAACGTTTGCCGCTCTGAAACTCATGTTGAAACTTAATCCTCAATGTAACAGTATTAAGGGGTGGGGACTTCAAGAGATAACTGGGTCATGAGGGGGCTCTATCCTCATGAATGGGTTAATCCATTCATGGATTAATGGGTTATCACAGGAGTGGGTTAGTTATCATGAGAGTGGGTCTGTTATAAAAGTCAGTTTGGCAAGCTCCTGTACTCTCACCACATGATGTCCCCACCATGTAGTGACACTGTAAGAAGCCCTCACAGTGGCAGCCCCTTGACCCTGGACTTCCCAGCCTCCAGAACTGTAACAAATAAAAAATGTCTTTTCTTTATAAATTACCCAATCGGTGGTATTCAGTTACAGCAACAGAAAATGGATGAAGACAGCTCAGACTAGTGGAGCCTTCAGTTGGCTCCAGCCACAGCCACCACTTGACTGCAACTGCAGAAAAGTTGGGAAGAGAACTTCCAGTTGAGTCAGGCCTACCCACAGGACCAAGTGATAATAAAAAACTCTTGGGCTGGCTGGTTATCTCAGCTAGTTAGAGCACAGCCTTATGACACCAAGGTCATGGGTTCGGATCCGTATACTGACCAGCCGGCAAAAAAGAAAACAAAAAGGCCAGCCCGTGGCTCACTCGGTAGAGTGCGGTGCTGATAACACCAAAGCCACGGGTTCGGATCCTATATAGGGATGGCCGGTCTGCTCACTGGCTGAGCGTGGTGCTGACAACACCAAGCCAAGGGTTGAGATCCCCTTACCGGTCATCTTTAAAAAAAAAAAAAAAAAAGAAAAGAAAAGAAAACAAAAAAACTCTTATTCTAAGCCATTATATTTGTGGTAGTTACAGAACAATACAGAATCGAAACAGTTGGTAATTGAATACCTCCACAGCCCTCTGGGGTAGACACTATTGTCCCCTCTTAACAGATGGCAAAATAAAGCCCAGAGAGGGAGTGACTCCGTGAGGTTCACATAGCTGGCTGGAGGCGGTGGCTGGGGTTTGGACCGAGCAGGTTTTCCTGATACCCTACTACGCTTTTTCCATAGCACACCTGAGGTGGACAAAGCATGTGGTTTGGCCCAGATTCCCAGAGTGTCTGAGGTGGCTCACCTGGCCACCTGCTGCAACCCTGGCTTATTCTTTTTTACTGTCTTGTTTTATTATTTTTTGTCGTTTTTTTGGGGGGGCGGCTTGTTCTTTTTTAAAAGCAGGTTCTTCCTCCCTATTGAGATGTGACTTGCACAGTAAAATGCACAAATCATGAGTGTACAGTGTGGTAAGTGTTTACATCTGTATATACCCATGTGCCCATTGCCTAGATCAAGATATGGAACATTTCTGGCACCAGAAATTTCCCTCGTGCCCACTGCCCGTCGATGCCCCCCCAGCCCAGACATATCCACAGTTCTGATGACCATCACTATAGTGGGTTTTCCTGTTCTTGAACTTCATATAAATAGAATTGTACAGCACGTGCTCTTTGCTGGTTTTCTTCCACTCAAAATTGTCTGGAAGATTCATCCATGTTTTTGCATGTAGCTGTGATTTTTTATTGCCATATAGTATTAGAATTATGAGTACACCACAATTTATTTACTCATTCTGTGGTTGACGGACAATTGTAGTTTCTGGATTTGGGCTACCAGGAGTAAGGCTGACATGAGTGTTATCGCACCAGGCATTTGATAGACCTGAGCCTCATTTCTCCGGGTATATACGCAGGAGTGGAAATGCTAGGCCACAGGGGTGATGCATGTTCAACTTCATAAGAAATTGCCAGCTCCCCCGGTGGCTGCAGGAAGTCCTCTTCTACCTGCAGTGCGTGAGAATTCCAGTTCTCCGTCTCCCTGGTGGTGTCAGTCCTTGTCACCTGAGCCGTTCTAGTAGTGGAGGGGAGGAAGGAGAGCTCATTGTCCTGGCTGGTGTGGAGCGCTGGGTGACTTGGGACATGCAGCACCTGTCTTTTTAGCTCACCCAGGCAGCCCTGATGAGGAGGAGGGAGGGAGGCCACTGAAGAGGATGTTGCTATAGCCCAGGTGTGAGACAGGGAGCCCCAGGCTGGGCTGAGGCCATCGTGGAGGCAGAGGATAGGATTGAGACATGTCTGGGGGACTGGTGAGGATGTGGGGATGGTCACAGGCTCTGCTTCAACTATCTGGATGCCAGGGCTGCCAGTCGCAGACGTCCCATCTCCGAGGGGCTTGGGATGCTGCTTATCTCATAAGACAGGAAGTCCTGAGGCAGGACAGCACCAAGGCTTGGTGATTTGATGGCTTAGGGGCCCTGGCTCGCTCTTTCTGCTCTGTCATTTCCAGCACATCAAGGAGCAAGGTGGCGGCAGCGTGGGGACCTCACCCTACACTGTCCAAAGGCCGGGACAGAGGTCTCCCTTCTTTGTGACCCCCCCTTTTTTTTTTTTACCGGTGAGGGGATCCTAACCCTTGACTTGGTGTTGTCAGCACCACGCTCTCCCAAGTGAGCCAACTGGCCATACCTATATAGGAATCCGAACCCGTGGCCTTGGTGTTCTCAGCACCACAGTCTCCCGAGTGAGCCACGGGCCGGCCCTTCTTTGTGCCCCTTTTTACAAGCACAGAAGACCTTCCCAGATGACTTCTCTACCCCCACCCAAGAATGCCCCCATTCATCTCACTGGCTGGAACTGCATCCCATGGCCATTCCAGAACCAACCACCAGCAAAGGAATGGGATACATTTCCCCACATTCCACGAGGCTCCTCCTGTGAGTTTTTCCCTGAATACACCAGGGATATTCACAGGACATTTGCTCCTGCTGTTCCCTCTGCTGGGAATGCCCTTCCTGATTTTTCCATCTGAAAAAGTCATATTTCAAAGTTGCTTCCAAAATCACTCTTTGACCTGCAGGCTAGGTCAGGATCTCCTCTGGGTTCCTATAGCCTTCTGGGACCCAACCCAATGTGGCCTCTTTTTGTGGTTCAGAATGGGGATTCTTCCCAGCCCACATGTGACCATTAGCATTACAGCCAGCCCTGCCGAGGACTCCCAGGCCACATCCACTGCCCCCACCACCATCCCTGCCCAGGCCTGGGCCTAGCCTTATACAAGACTGGGGCTGAAAGAAAAACACTCATCTAATGGAGAAGCAAATTAAGGCTGGGAGAGAGAATCTGACTTGCCCAAGGTCATAGTCAGGGGCAGTCTTGGCTCCAGGCCTCTTTCCAAGGCCTGGGCCCAGTAGCCTACTCCAGAATGTCTCAGGCTTTTTTTTTTTTTTCCTGACCGGTAAGGGGATCACAACCCTCAGCACCGTGTTGTCAGCACCACGCTCAGCCAGTGAGCGCACCGGCCATCCCTATATAGGATCCGAACCTGCGGCCTCGGCACTACCAGCAGCGCCACACTCTCCTGAGTGAGCCACGGGGCCGGCCCCAGAATGTCTCAAGCTTTGAGGTGCACATGAGTCACTGGGGACCCTGTTAAGGTGCACACTCTGGTTCAGTGGGTTGGGGTGAGGCCTGACTTGCTATTTCTAACAAGCTCCTGCTGCTGGCCTGCAAACCACACTTGGATCAGGAGAGTCCTCGCCTCATGGAGGAACTGGATTCTCAACCCCGCCCTCAGAAGCCCACACGCCACTGCTCCAGGAAGGGTGGGGTGTGGTGGGGAAACCACTTTAAGAAACCCCAATCTCCATTTCCCATCCTGCACAGCCATTCAGGACACCAGAGCTGCTGGAACATTTTATTAAGAAGGTTCACGGAGCAGGAGAGAAACGCCTTCATGAGTGGTTCCAGCAGTTCCACTCCTAGCACCCCTCAGAGGAGGAGGTGGTGCGGTCCTCTGTCCATCTGTCCAGAGTCCCAGGGCATGGGTCCCCACAGGGTAGGAAGTAATTAGTAGGAGGTAGGGTAGGAACAGGGTGGCTGGCTTCCTGCCTCTGCCCACCAGTCAATCTGTCATGGCCACTGGCTGGACATCTGCCTGGGCCTCTGCTAGACCCTCAGGGCAGGGCCACCAGCCCAAGCAGCAAGCGGCTGCAGACAGAGGGGGAGCCAGTGTTGGAGGCACACGGCCACTAGAAATTGCATTTTCAAATGTACAAAGTGTATTTGAAAAGAAAAAAAAGGAAAAAAAAACTATATAAAAATCTCTTCACATATAAAATCCTGAAGAAGGTGCAAGATAAGACCCAGTGTGAGGGGCGCGCTCAGATACGCAGAGTGTGTGTGTGTGTGTGTGTGTGTGTGTGTGTGTGTGTGCGCGCGTGTGTGTGTGTGTGGGGGGAATGTGGGTGCACATGTGGCCCACAGAGGGTGGAGAGAAGGCTTGGCTTCTGACTTCCATCCAGCAGGGAAGGAGGGTGACTGGTCCCCTTGGGCTGGAGGGTCTGCAGCTGGGCTGTACCACCAGGACCTGGAAGATAAGAGGAGCTGAGGCCTGGGGAAGCCTCCAGCCTAGGGTCTGGGCCCCAGCCTGCTTAGCTGGCCAGGGTGGCGAGCAGGCCCCTCCACCGCGCCAGAGGCTGAGCCCATCTGCTCCTCCGGGCTTCTCCCCACCAGCCTGGCCCCCAGGACAGCCTCTCCCTGTGCAGGAGGAAGTCACGAGGACTTCTGAGGAACAGGATGCTCCAGGCAGACACGGTGTTAGAAAAGGCATAATAAAAACACTTCAAACCCTATAAAACCAATGGCTCTGAGATGAAATGGGACAGGGTGTTGGCCACAAGGCCTCAATGGGTGGCGGCTGAGGTGTGGAGCTCGGGGTGAGGAATGCAGAGTGATTAGATGCGGCCAGCTGCAGTCTGAAGGTGGATGCACCTGGGATTTGCCATCAGCCCTGAGGAGGGGTGGGGACTAATCAGGCTGTCACATCCTGACCTGCACTTCCTCTTGTCAACATGCTCAAGTTGACAAAGCAGCCTCCAGCCCAAGTTTGACTGGGTCCCTGTGACAAACTGTTGCTGGTGTCATCATCCCATTTATAGAAAGGTTAATGGAGGCCAGGAGCAGAATGTGCCCTGGCCCAGGTGGCCCAGCGAGTCGCATGCGTGGGTGAGCCATGAGCTCACATCCCCGGGCCCAGTGCCCTCCTGGCCTCAACCTCCTGCTCACCTTAGTGCCTCCCTGCCCTGGCACCCACCTCTACTCCATCAGGCTGTTGTGCATTGACTCCTTCTCATGCAGGGCGGCCATGGCGAGGCGCAGGTGCTCCTTCAGCTGCTCAATCTCCCGCTCTGACCGCGTCTTGATGTGGTTCAGCTCCACATAAACATCCTGGTACTTTCCCGAGGCGAAGCACTTGTCCTGGCAGGCGGGGAGGGACAATGAGGGCACAAAGCTCTCCCTCCCCAGCCCTGCTCCCTGCTGGCCAGCACAGAGCAGCCAGGCCCCTCTGCAGCCCCATGCTTCATCCTTCCAGGTGGCCCCGGCCCTGGGCACAGCCCTCCCCGCACCACCCAGTGACACAGGTTTCACTGTCCTTTTGATCCCATTTGAGAGGTGAGAGCTGAGGCTCAGGGAGGTGATGCTTTTGCCCAGGACCACCGGGCAGCGAATGGCTGGGATAAGAACCAGACCTGCCCAGCCTGGTGCTTATTCCCGCTGCCTGTTCTTCAAGTGCACTCAGCACAGTTCTGGCTCACACACACTCACAGAGCCACCAGCACATCCACATCTGCCAGTGCAGGGATGTGGCAGCCAAGGGTGGGCCAGGCAGGCCACAGACTCAGACTGGGCCTGAATCCCGGCCCTCCCAACTCCCGGCAACATGGCTCATTCCCACCAGAATGTGCGCTCCATGTGGGCACAGATGTTGGTCTGTTTTGTTCACAGCTGTGTCCCCAGCACCTAGCACAGTGCCTGGCACATAGAAGGTGCTCAATAAATACTTGCTGAGTAAATGTGAGTGTGGGCTTGGGCAAGTCCCCTCCCCTTTCTTGGCCAATATGGGAGAGGCACGAGGAGAGCCTCAGGACACGCTGCAGCAGGGAGGAAGTGGCACCAAGCAGGTGCTCACAGGACAGTAGCCGGGTGGCTCCAGAGGTCCCCCTCCCCCCAATGACAGTACTGCCCTAGTGGCCAGGACCCACCTTCTGCATCATCTGGAGCTCATCCCGGAGGCACTGCACCTCCTTCTTCAGGTACTGGAGCTCATTTTCCTTCACTCGCAGCAGCACCTGGAGTCAGGGGTGCCAGGCTGACCCAGGGCCAAAGGCTCGAGCTGTCCTGTCCCACAGTGCCCTGCAGCCTGGCTCCTCTCTGCCTTGGGCCCCTACCTGCACCAAGACCCACTACATCCCAAGGGAGACTCCTCCAGGAAGCCCTCCCCAATTCTCCTGCTTTCCCTTACCTCACTCTCTCTCACCCCCATCCCCAGCACGTGAGTCACCTCTGCAGCCCCAGCACAGCCCCAGACCCTCAACTGGAGGGTCAAGAGGATGAAGGGAAGCCGTATTGTGGCCCTACTGTGAACCAGAGCAGGCTGGGCCTCCCCGCAGGCTACCTCGCTAACTCTGACCCAACCCCAGGGGCAGGTGTTGCTGACTAGACCAAGGAAGAGACAGGTTCAGCCAGGACTTGGGGAGCTTAAAAGCTTAGATTAGAGCCAAACTGCATGATTCCAATCCCAGCTCCAGCCATGCAACCCTGGGTACGTGCTTGACCTGCCTGCATCCCAGTTTCCTCATCTGTAAAATGGGGATAGTAATTGTACCAAGCTTACGGGGCTGTGAGGGAGATTAGATGAGTTGACAGATATAAAGAGCTTATGGAAGTTCTGGGCATGAAGTGAAGTCTTATGTGTTTCTTAAATACATAAAATACTAAAGTGATCCTGGGATCACACACTCACGTTTTCTCACTCCAACTTCTCCCAGTAAAGGAGGTACTAGTCCCACTTTACAGATGAGCTACAGGGGCTCAGAAAAGTGGGGTGACCTGCTGCGGCCACACAGCAGGTAGGTGACAAGACCCGGATAGGAGGGCTGGACTCTGGCTACTGGGCACATGGTGGGTGTTCTGGCTTAGCTGGGTTGGCCTCTCCTCACTGGGCCTCACCGCTGGGAGACTTGGTGCTCCCTGCTGCAAGTGACATCCAGCCTGTTGGGGAGCTTTCCCACAGCCCCAGGCCCAGAGAACCGCTGCACTACAGGCACACGGGGAGGGTGCTCACCTCCAGCTCGCAGGAGCTCCGCTCGCTGCTGCGCCCACAGCCGTTGCCTGTCCCCTGCGAGGTGACAAAGCTGCGCAGCCGGTCGATCTCCTCTGACAGGCGGGCATGCAGCTCCTGGGAGCGGAGGGATGGTCAGGGCAGGGATGCTGGGACCGCCATGGTCTGCTCCCATCCCACTGGGGCCAGGCTCACCTGGTTGTGGCGCAGCAGCTCCTGGCCCTCCTGCTGGCAGCACTGCAGTGTATGCTCGCGTTCCTCGGCCTGCCGTGTCAGGGCCCCAATCTCCAGGCACTTCTGTGAGTACTGCTCCGACAGCACCTGCAGCTCCCGCTTCAGCGCCTCCACATCTGACCTGCCCCAGAGGAGGAGGGAAGGATGGCACGGGCTCTCCTGCCCCCTGCCAAGCTTGGAGTTGGGTCATGGCAGACTCAGAGCAGCTCAGAACACCTGGATTCCCTCCCTAGCTTTGCCTTCAGCCCGCTGTGGAGATATAAACCAGTGACATCCTCTCTGGACTGCAGGTGTCTCCTCTAAGACAAGTGGGTTGGAGG
The DNA here is from genome assembly GCF_027409185.1 of Cynocephalus volans. Taxonomy (NCBI): domain Eukaryota; kingdom Metazoa; phylum Chordata; class Mammalia; order Dermoptera; family Cynocephalidae; genus Cynocephalus; species Cynocephalus volans. Next base: position 12,460,883 of record NC_084471.1, read on the forward strand.
AGCCCATCTCTAAAGTCCCGATAGCCCCAACACTCCAGAACTGTGCTCTGTGTACAGGTTAACAGTGACACTACAACCGAGCTCCAGGGGACACTAAAGAGGTGAAGAGAGGGTGGAGGTCGAGACCAGCCGAGACAAGAAGGGCCTGAAGAACTATCTTCAAGGACTGGCATGGGGATCTGGCTGAGGCCCTGCTGCTTCTGTTCCTTGTGTCCGTGAGACTGGAGTGGGAATCTCAGCTACAGCAAACTAATGTGCCCTCTACCAAAGGGCCTCAGCAAAGTTCCCAACTCAAAACAACCAGGGTGGGCAGCTGGGTCCCTGGTTTAGAGGGAGGCCCAGCCCACAGACCCCAGAGCCCAGGTGCCATCTTACTGGTGCTGCTTCTGGAGGTCATCAGGACCCTGCTGGAGACTCCGTGTTTTGCTCAGCTGCCGGCTCAGCTCTTCCTGGTAGGCCTTCTTCATGGCTTCAATGGCTAGAGGCAGGGCAGAGGTGGAGGAGACATTGGAGAGGGGTCAGGAGCGCTGAGCTCCACCTCCTCTGAGACTCCACATGTAGAGGTGGAGAAAGGACCAGGGTGAGCAAAGAGCACTGGATCCAGAGCCCCCAGCAGTATAGGCTGTGTCACATACTAAGCAGCTCTGGGTAGGTGGCTCAACCTCTCTGGGCCTCTCTATCAAAGGCAAGTAATTGTGTCTGATGGACCTGCTGGGGAGACACCTGAGTGTCTCACCACGGGTACTGCCTGTTGTTAGTGATTGCTGGGAATGACCCCACAGGGTGCACTGTCCCCGCAAAGCCTGGAGGGCTCTGGAACAAGGACTATCTGCCTTGCCCAGCCTAGTGGTCACGAGCTTGGGCTCTGCAGTTAGTATAGATCAATGTGACTTTATGCAGATGACTTAACTCCCCAGTGCCTCAGGTCCCTTATCTGGAAAATGGGGATAACAGCACCTTCTGTCCATAGGGCTATTGGAAAATGTGTGTAGAGCATTTAGAACAAGGCATGGTCCTGAGTAAATGACCAACCATTAGTTCCTGCTGGCTTTGTTACTCAGGCTGTGAGCTCCCAGGGCTTTTTCACACCCACACAGGGTTATTGCGAGGATTAAACATTTTTTTTTTTTTTTTTAAAAAGATGACCGGTAAGGGGATCTTAACCCTTGGCTTGGTGTTGTCAGCATCACACTCAGCCAGTGAGTGAACCGGCCACCCCTATATAGGATCCGAACCCATGGCCTTGGTGTTATCAGCACCACACTCTCCCAAGTGAGCCACAGGCGGGCCTGTAAACAAATTCTCATCCACAGTTTTCCAAAATCCAAAAGCTCTGAACACTGAAATTTTCTCATCACTCTTTTGGTGGCAATCCCTGACCTTAACACACATGAGGCTATTTATGGTCTTTATTATTCCACTTCACTGTGACTTTCATCAATTTCACTGCAGAACCCTTAGTGCTGAATTATGGGATGAAGCCCAGACCCGGCTGGAGGGAGGGATATCCAATATATGGTGCCTGCACTGGGTGATCTTCCTAAAATGCAAAACACACTGGCCCCAAGGCTTGGCACAAAGGTCTGAGTGCACAAACACTCGGCACAGCCTGGCAGGTTGTAAGCTCCAGATCATGGACCTCTTTCATCATTGCTGTTATTCTGCAACCCCCTCAGCGATGCCTAGGATGCACCAGCCAGATACGACAGGCGTATAGTGACCAGGAGGAGGGAGTTATCCACCATCTCAGGCACTTTCTGTTTCTGGCTTGGGAGGGCAGAGAGTAGGCTCAGAACACAGCTTTGCAGTCAGAGTGCTCTGGACTCCAACCCCCAAGCTGGACCTTCCGGGACAAGTCACTAACCAGTCTGAGCCCCAGTTTCTTCATCTGTGAAATGGGACCACTTCCTGGGGCACTGAAAGAACTAAGGGTGCTCCCGAGGGAACATGTAGGGGTCACAACTGGCATGCAGAGGGGGTTGGGCAATGCTTACCCTTCCCCCGGCTCTTCCTACGGCCTGGCCCATGTGCCCAGGGAGATGGCATTCTATGAGGACAGGGTCGGTGACTGATCAGTCTCTCTCCACCAGCATGCGGGCAGTGTATGGCTTGACGTAGACCCCCCAGTGGCTGCAGGCCCCAAGGGAGAGGAGTCACAACCTATGGGGGTGTCTTTCACTGCCTTGGTTTCTGCTTTTCAAGTAGGCACTGCACTTCCTTATTCGGGGGCCTTCCAACCCCTCCTGACTGCTCACCCCAAGTTTGGTCTGAAGAAACCCCCTTATTTATTTATTTATTTCTTAAAAAAGATGACCGGTAAGGGGATCTTAACCCTTGACTTGGTGTTGTCAGCACCACGCTCTCCCAAGTGAGCTAACTGGCCATTACTATATAGGGATCTGAACCCATGGCCTTGGTGTTATCAGCACCACACTCTCCCAAGTGAGCCATGGCCCGGCCCCCCCCTCCTTATTTAAAGGCCTCCCTGGTTTAGTTAGGAGGAGCCTTCACGTGGAGGCTCTTGGCCCAGCCCACCGTGCCACCCTGGCGGGGTCCTCACCTGAGGCTGTGGCCGCCGTCTCCTCGGCCAGGAGCCTCTCCTTCTCCTGCTGCAGCCGCTGAAGCTCCCGATCGTGGTGCCGCTGCAGCTCCCCCATCACCTGCTGGTGCGAGGACTCCATCTCCGCCAGGCTGCGCTCGCATGCCTCCTGCAGGCCAGAGGCCAGAGGTCATGGGCTGCCCCCACCGCCCCAGAACCACAGCCCTTCTCCAGCCTCTTGACTAGAAGTAAGCCTGCCCTCGCCGGGCTCACCACCTGTCGCTGGACTCTAGCACCGTCAGCCTGCACCTGCTATTCTTTCTACCCCTCCCCTCATCCACAAACCTCCCATGTCACTCTCCTGCTTCAAACCCTCATGGGACTTCCCATCCTGCAGAGTCAAGTTCCTGCTCCGGTGGCTGACCCTGTGGCCTCATCCCAGCGCTTCCCCACCAAGCAATCTCACAGTTATAAAAAAAAAAACTCACAGCATGTTCACACCTGAGCTTTTTCGCTCATGCTATTCCCACTGCCTGGAACATTCTTTTGCAATGTTCTTTTCCTGGGTAATTCACTTGGACTGCAGTCCAGTTGCTATAGTTTGAATGTCCCCTCCAAAACTCATGTTGAATTTTAATTGCCAATGTAAAGATGTTGAGAGTGGGGCCTTTAAGAGGTGATCAGGTCATGAGAGTTCTGCCCTCATGAATGGATTAATGCCATTATCGCAGGAGTGGCTTAGTTATCACGAGAGGACTCCTGATAAAAGGATGAGGTTTGGCTCCATTTCTCTTTGTCTCATGTGCTCGTTTGCCCTTCCACCCTTCCACCACGGGATGATGCAGCCAGAAGGCCCTTGTCAGACGCTGGTGCCTTGCTCTCGGACTTCCCAGCCTCCAGATCTGTTAGCCAAATAAAGTCCTTTTCCTTGTAAATTACACAGTCTGTGGTATTCTATTATGGCAGCAGAAAACAGACTAAGACGTCAGCTTAAATGTCTCTCCTAGCTGTTACTGGACAGCCTCTCCCCTGCCTCCAAAGGTTCTGTTTTTGCCAAACCACAAGTTTCTCAAAGACAGGGAACATCTGGCCCAGCTCAGAATCCCCAGGGTCCAGGTCAGGACCTGACAGGTGCTCAGTAAATGAGCTGAAATCAACCACTTAATACAAAATGGAGGGGCTGGCTAGTTAGCTCCATTGCTTAGAGTGTGGTACTATAACACCAAAGTCAAGGGTTCAGATGCCGGTACTGGCCAGCCACAAAGCAAACAAACAAACAAAAAACAAAATGGGGCTTTGTAGACAAGATGGGCAAGTATTTGAAAGACTAATAATACCCACTGCTGGGAGTGCTCACTGTGATGGAATGAGTGGGGGCAGTTTGGCAGCATCATCACATTTTTCTTTCTTTTTTTTTTTTGGCAGCTGGCTGGTATAGGGATTCGAACATCATCACATTTTTAATGATCCCCTCCCTTGACCTAGCAGGTCCACTCCTAGGAATGATCCCACAGAAAGTTATATGTGTACAAAGACTCTTGGACAAAGATATTCCCTACGGCAAGGTTGGTAACAGATGAAAACTGTAAACAACCTAAATGCCTACCAGGGGAACCCTTAAATAAATGATGGATTGAGACTTACAAAGGACACCAGGCAGCTGTGAAAAGACAGAGCTGCTCATGTGGACTGCTGTGGGAAAGCATCCCCAAAGTCAGGTGAGGAAAGCTGGCTTCTGACGATATCTATGGTATGATCCCCTGAAACACACAGAGCTGTACATCCCAGTGCATGTAGAACACAGAAGCAGCCATGGAAGAATTTTGTAGGAGGCAGAATAATGGCCACCCCAAAGATGTCCACATCCTTCTCCTGGGGATCTGGGACTTTGTCACATTATGTGGCAAAGGGGAATTAAACCTGCAGGGGGGATTAAGATTGCTAATCAGCTGACCTTAAAATGAGGAGATTATCCTAGATTATCTGGTGGGCCCAATGTAATTACAAGAGTCCTTAACAGTGGAAGAGGGAGGCAGAAGCATCTGAGGGAGAGGTGACCAGGAAAGAACGGTGAGGGTGATGTGAAGTGACAAGCGCTCGACTTCTCCTTTGCAGGCTTTGAAAAAGGAAGGGGCCAAGAGCCAGGAACACTGGGGGCCACCAGAGCTGGGAAGGCGAGGAAACGGACCCCACTCAGAGCCCGCAGAAAGGAACACAGTCCTGCCCGTGCCTCGATTTTGGCCCAGCAAGACCCGCGTTAGCCTTCCAGCCTACAAACTGCAAGATAATACATTTGTGTTATTTAAGAAGCTGTTGCGGCAATTTGTTACAGCAGCCACAGGAAACTAGTTTAGATATGCTGCAATGGTCACCGAGGTGATGCCTGGGGTGGTGGCAGACAGGGGAAGGAGAGAGCACGTGTTCATTTCTAACCTTTTGATTTGTTTGAATTATTTTTGAAAATGTAAACACGTTTTTATATACTGTAATTAAAAAAAATGTTTAAGGTGATTAAAAAGGGAAGGGGAAGAGCCAGGAAAGAAACTGAGGCACAGCGTCAGATAAGGAACGGTTTTTACCCCCATAACACAGGGCACCTCCCCCACTCCTCCACAGCTACACACGGGGCTGTGGCAGGCCAGCTGGGGAAGGGAAAGGGCCAGGTATTCTGAGTGAGAGGGGATGTCTTTCCTGCTGGACCTCTGTGCCTGTCTTCTGTATGTCCCCCAACTTAGGACAACAGAACAGGGCTTTGGATTTCCACAGACTGGGTCCTAATCCTGGCTGCACCACAGAGTGAATCTGCATAAGCCCTTTGCCCTTTCTAAACTCCACTCTCAGCATCTATAAAACAGGCCTCACAAGACCAACCCACAAGGGTCCCTGAGCACAGAAATGTAAGGTAAGCCAGTGTCCACCTGTGGTGAGCCCAGCAATGTGCAGACCAGGCAGGCAGACCCAGCAGCTAATAAGGGGTACAGGGGCCGATGTCAGGAGGTGGGAACCAGCCCAAGAAGAGGGGATCCTACAAGTATTGCTCTCTGACCTATCTTCCTGAATGGCCCAGGGTGTTCTGACACTGGCTGCCACCTCTGACATGGACATCAAAGTAGGAAAAGAAATGCCTGTGGCCCCCACTGCGATTTTGCCAGAGGAGGTACTGAAGTCCCAATGGGTGAAGCCTCAGCACCCCAACAGCTGTCCTGCAGTGGCAAGCCCCCCAGCCCTGAAAGAGGGGCATCCACTCAGCCTGAGATACCAGGCTCGGGAATCACTCCCCAGCTGTCACCTCTCCAGGTTCCTCTTCTCTGACGCCCTCGGCATCTGAAGCCACTCCTTAATCCCAGTCTTCAGCTGTTTCCCGATTATTTCCTTCTCACCACCTCCCATCCCCGGCAATTCCACCTGCTTCCCTGCCCATCCCAACCCAACTCTGGAGCCTAGGAACCAGGAAGCGTGGATTCCAGACACAGGTCTGTCTACAGCTCAAAGCCTCAGTTTCCCCATCTGTAAGCTGAGAAGCCATAGCAGTACTTTTCAAACTTCATTTTAGTTGGAGAAACCTTTTTCCAAATAAAATCTAAAGCAGGTTCTAAGAGTAAAATGGACAAACATGGAGGTGTTCTGATTTTAGGTGAGTGTGAATGGACCCACCCAGTCCGACGCATCCAGAAAGGTAGCCCCTGGAGCTTCCGGGAGCTTGCAGGGGACCTCTGAGGTCTTCTCTGCTGACTCAGGCTGTGGTGTAAGGCACCACCCTGCCTGGAGAGGCCCTGCACAACCCCTTTTTCTGCCTCAAGGAGGCTTTGACAACACTGGTACCTCCCCCACCCTTCCCCAAGCCCGGGTGACCCCCATGCTAGCCCTCCACATCAAGCTCCAACTCCCCCTGCCCCGGTGCCCCTTCAGCTGAACTTTCTGTCAACCACTTGGCCCTAGATGGACCGCTGGCCTTGCACAATAGCCCCAGCCTTGGGGCCTCTGCAGTTCCCTTCTGCCTTCTGTGGACCCAGTCACCAAGTCCTAAAGTCTCCTCCCTCTAAACAACCTGTCCTTCAGCTATTGTCCTAGCTCCTTACACCTGGGCCTTGCCCTCTCCTAAGCCCCACTCCACTCTAACGTCATTTTCCCAATGTCACTGTCAGACCACAAGCCTCCTAAAGTCTGTGGAATGAGATTCTAACTCCTTAGCCTGGCACAGGAAGCCCCTACAGTTGGCACCAACGGGCCTTCCATATCATGCCCCACCCATACACCACTGCTCAGCTCAGTGCCCACCCCCCTCAGGAAGCCTTCCTGAGAGCTCCCTAACAGCTACCTCCCCTCGGAAACTTCTAGAAGTTTCCTCCTGCCCAGGGCCTAGATTCTCAGCATCCTTTTCCCCTTCAGGCAATGGTGTGCTGATGGCAGACAGCTGTCTGTCAAATTTTTAGGAATTTTGTGACACAGTTGGTAAGCATGGCCATTATTAAATATTGAATTCGTACCAGCCAGTCACCAAAAATAAATAAATATTAAATAAATATGTAGTCCCTTGGTATCTTCAGGGATGGTATCTACATGGATACCAAAATCCACAGATGCTTAAGTCCATGATATGAAATGGCATAGTATTTGCATAACCTATGCACATCCTCCCGTATACCTTAAATCATCTCTAGATTACTTATAATACCTAATACAATGTAAATGCTATGTAAATAGTTGTTATACCATATTATTTAGGGAATAATGAAAAGAAAAAAAGTCTGTACATGTTCAGTATGGTTGCAATCATCCTTTTTTTTCCCTTAAATATTTTTAATCCGTGGTTGGTTGAATCCATGGATGCAGAACCCACAAATACGCAGGGCCAACTGCACTTAAATTCAACTAATTACATTAAAAACAAAGATAATAGTTACTCAAAATGTATCATTTCCTAATTATTTCACTGCATTTTACTATTACATGTGCTCTTGAAGTTATTTATGTCTTTCATATCTATACAGTGGAAATCCCATACTGTACAACTACACAATGGTGTGCACATCTCTTCCCAAGTCCGTGTTCAGGGACTTCATGCTGGTACCTTGACATCAGCCACTGTGGGAGTATTTACACCGTGGAAATTGGTAAATGTTACAAATCAGGGCTTGGTTTATTGTTTTGTTGATTGTCTACACTTAAGCAAGTGATGAGAAAATGCTAATGATGCAGATTAAACTTGTGTGTCATATCCATTACACTGTAAATAGAACAAAAAATTGTGGAAATATTCTTGATAGAATATTATCAAAAGAAAGCTATCATCTAATTCAGCAAAGAAGTTGCTCACAATGTTGACTAAGTTCTGACATATGTCTTCGTTTTACTCATTAGCATAAACAAAGATGTCAACTAATATACATATTAGAACTACATGCATTTGTTGATTAGCTGTGGATGCAAGAGAACAGAAAAATCACTGAAAGCATTTTGAGAAGAATCCATTTGCTGTACGTAATTCACAATAAAAAGTATTATATATTTTTTATTTGTAAATTGTATACTAAACATCCTTCATATAAGTAAAATTTATAATAAACTTACATAAGTATATGTGTATATATACACACACACATTTCTTCTGGAGAGCTAAACTGTCCCACTTGTGACAACAAAAAGTGTTTCCAGACATAGCCAAGGACAAAATCACCCCCTTGTCCTAGGCAGATGGCGCACTTTATGAGGGCCATTGCAGGCTCCCATGTCCTGCAGACCTCTTTGTGTGGTGCCTCGGCCTGGAGGCATGGGCAGGATTTCCCTGTGTTTAGGGAGTGACTCCCAGGGCCACTGGCTGTCCCCTTCCCCAGGGTGGTGCAGGGGAAAGGGTCCAAGCGCAGAGTGTCACACGGGGACTCACACACAGGCTCTGCAGTCAGCCGGACCCACGCTCAAATCCCACCTCTTACACCTGCAGGCTGGGTGACCTCGGGCAAGTCATATAACCTCTCAGAGCTCAGTGGCCTGGTCTGTAAAATGGGCACAGTGATCATGCCCACCAGCTGTGGGAAGATTAAATGAGATGATGCATGTCAAATGCCTCACACGGGTTCTAGCACACAGGAAAGCCTCCCAAAATATTAGCTGTTTTTTGACAACACAGCAGCCAGAAACCTGCCTCCATTCCCCACAAAACAGCTCCTCAGTCTTACCTGTGAGATGTAGCCCGGGGGGATGTGGCTGTCCTCCTGGGATCTAGGTGCATTCTGAGGAGCCTCCCCTTGGAGATGCCATGCCTCCAGCTGGGAGCGAAGAGACTGGACCTATAAGGGGAGGAGGCCAGGTCAGTGGGGCCTGGAAGTGGGAAGAGGGCTGGTGGGAGCACTGAGGAGCTGAAGCAGGTAGGGGGCTGATGGGGGCTCCCAGCTGCAGACGGATGCAAGCCCAGCTTCCCCGGGATGCTTAGGAACAGCTTTGGGTTTGAGAAGGACAAGCAGCCCTGGTGTGGTGATGCAGGCAAGGGGGACATTCAAGGCTGTTTCTTGGATGGCCAGATCAAAGAACTGGGAAAGCTTTGGCCCAGAGAAAACTAGACGGGGTTGGGAACAGGACACCGTGGTCATAGATATTTGCCACATTATACGTGGCAGGGGAAACATCCTTGAGCCTCAGTTGTCCCATTAGTAAAACTGGGATAAGGTCTACCCTCTGGGATCATGAGCCTGCTGTGAGGATTACATGAGTCAATGTAGGTAAACAGGGCCCAGGACAGGCTTGGTATGTAGAAAATGCACAATACATGGTCTCTCCCTTCTCTTCCCACTTTCCTTCTCTATGGTTGCTAAGGGCCGAATCAAGGTCCAGGAAAGAAGATTCCAGCTCACAAGGAGGTGCCAGACAGTGGATCAGGTGTGAGCTCCCTATCACTGTCAGTGTGCAAGACAAATGCCCAGGCATGAATGTAGGGACTGGAGGGGTGCTGGTGAGGCAAGTGGGCTCCAAGAGAGGCCAGCCATGGTGCCTACCTCCTTCTCCAGTGCCTCTTGGCTGTTACTTGGGGGCCCCTGGTGTTCCCCACGGCTTTGATTGAGCAGGGCAGTGAGCGGCACCCGCTTATTCTCCCGCAGGGGCAGCTTCTCCAGCTCCTGCCACTTCTTCTCAATCTCCTCACTGAGTCGTCTCTGCTGGTCCTCGGTCAGGGGGGCACCCAGTCCCCGGCGCAGTCCCTCACCAGTGGACATCTCTGGGGTCCTGCTGTCCGTGGCCTCGAACCACTTGCGCCGTTCCTCGGAGCGCTGGGCCAGGTCCCGCTCCAGCTCCCCCTGCTTGGCCAGACGTTCAGGAGTGCGGGCTGGTGTGCGGGCCCGCTGCGGGGAGCCCTGAGTCAGTGGGGAGAGCTCCACATAGTCCAGGGACTGCCGCTGCCCATCTGCCTTCCGAGGGCCACCACGGCCGATGACCTCAGAGCCCACCCGCTGCTCTCCCATCTTCTGGGAGCCCTTCTGGGTGCTGTAGCTGTGCAGCGTGTTCTCCTTGTTGCAGTCTGAGAGCCTACGCCATGAGCAGAGCCATGTCAGGTGGGACCTTACCTGCTCAGTCCCACGAGTGCTTCTAGAGTGCCACCTGTGGGCCAGGCCCTGCATCAGGGGTTGGGGACAGACCCCAGAGGAGGAAGTAGCCCAAATTAGAGGTTGAGGACTCAGGCTTCATTGTTAGCAGACCCTGGGGACATCCCAGCTCCAGCACTAACCAGCGGGGGGACCAAGATATCTGGCTTCCCTTCCCCTCTTTGAGCCTCAGTTACCTCATCTGTAATATGGGACAACAATGCCTATCACAGGACTTGCCCCTGAGAGTGCATGTAAAGAAACGAGGAAGCCCTTTGCAAATGGTGATCAACAAGTTCTTATTAAAAGTATGAAACATAAAAATGTATGAGATGAGGTCCTACGTTCAGGAGGCTCACAGTGGAATGGGTGGATGCCCACAGTCGCTGCTGACAAGATGAAGACAGCGATCTCTGGGTGCACAGACACAGGCTGTTGAGACTCTGAACAATCATGACAGTTCTCTTCTTCCACAGTACTAGCTGGGTACATGGTAACTTAGCCAAAAACTATTTCCCAGCATCCCCCTTGCTACTTGTGGCCATGTAACTACATTCTGTCTAGTGGGTGTGAGAGGCCTGGCTGGGATTCCATGTGAGCCTAAGCAGGCCCCTCTGACCCAGAGGCCAAGTTGTGGGCTGAGGACCACAGAGCTACCCGAAGAGGCCTGGACTGCCACCATGTATGAAGTTTCTTTGTTAAAGCAGCTGAGCCTACGTATTAAATAACAGTCCAACTGCACAGTACTTTAGTTTACAAAGGGCTCCAGGAACATCCACATGCATGTGCAGACACGACACCCTACTGTGGCAGATGAAGAATCTGAAACTCAGATGGGAAAGCCACTGGCCTATGGTTGAACAGCCAGGGTGTGGCCAGGCTGGGGGACTCCAGCTCAGCTCCCTTCAGCACCATGCTCTGTCTGCTGCCCACCCCATGGGCATCTAGGGTTTACACTGTATGGGGGCTCTGCCATCAGGTAACAGCCCCCCTGCCCCTCTACCCACAGCAGCTTCCAGGGAGTGAGGTCCCTACCCTGGGACAGGTGTGCACAGAGGCCAGAATACCTAGGCCATGCCTCTCCCTAACACAGGCATCTTCTCCAAAGAGCCAAGGCCCCTTTCCCCACTTTCAGGATATGGGGGGATATAAGGAGTGGCAGGTCAAACCTCAAATCCTCAGTGTATTTCTGAATAAAGGTCAAGATTGCTCATTGCCTTCTCCTCACTTTGTTGATAGAGAAACTGAGGCCCAGAAGGAATAGTCCAGGGGCCTCAGGTGAGTGTCCAGAAGCCCACGTAGGGGTACAGGGGTAAGCGCCTCCCCCAAGGCCCCCAGAGAGCTAAGCACATACTTGGTGACATCTGGGGCTGAAGTTGGACGCACAGTTTTCCTCAGAGCCTCGATCCAGTTCCGCCGGATGCCTGAGGTCATGGCCGACAAGGTATAGACAGCATCCTTGGTCTGCAAGTCCACCCCACAGGTAGGTTGCCACATGGCCAGCCCCATGGCTCCCTCCCCACTGTGGACCCTAGGGAGGGTGGCCCTTCCTTCCCAGGAGGGTGTCTAAGGTCTTGAGTCTGCAGTGAGCAGAGAGTGCAAAACCTCCCCTCCTCTAGCCTGGGAAGAGCCCTGCTGGCTGCAAGATTTCTCCAGATACAATATGCTAAGTGTTGGCACCAGAGCTTCTGACTGGCTCTGAGGACAGGGTCTCTGGGCAAATGAGTGATGGGGACCAGTCTTGATAGTGAACCATGATCCACACTGACACCTCCTTGGGGGGGCGTCCAGGCATGCTGACCCCCACCCCCAGCTGCCCAGAGCCTCACGTGGATCTGGAAGCCATAGTTGCGCTGTACTGCGTACTCAGTGACATCCGTGCAGGAACGCAGGTCGATTTCGCCATCCAGCTCATCTGCCTGGAGCAGGAGGGCCCATCATGATCCATGTAGGCCCTGAGAAAACCCACTCTGCTGCCCCCAGCCAGGCCATCCCAGTCCCTTCCAGGGGTCCATCAGCACCAGACAGGGAGATGGATCTGCCCTCCCCTCTACCATCTCACCTCCTCAGCGGTAGAGTCTCTGTAGTACTTGAGGCTGGAATCGGTCAGCACAAACCAGTGCTTCTTCCACTGTGAAGCAGAGGCAGTGGGGAGTGAGGGGAGGGAGGCTCAGAGAGGGCAGAATCAAAGAACCTGTGTATGCAAGTCTGCAGGTATCCTGGGCAGCTGTCAGGTCAACCATTCTGCACACAGTAGGGACAGGAAAGCAGATCAGTCAGAAAACCGAGACCTGAACCTGGCTCCTCCATGTCCTCTCTGAGCCTCAGGAGCAGCATCTGTGGAAGGGGTTGGCTTCTCCCCCACACCTACACTATCCCTTTCCTTTGGAGTCTGCTGTGGATTGACTGAATTATGTCCCCCCAAATTCATATATTAGAAGCTTAATCCCCACCGTAACTGTTGAGGGTGGGAAATCCTATTATGTAATTGAAAGATGGGGCCTTGAAGAGGTGATTAGATTGTAGGACTATGCTGTGGTGAATGGATTAAAAATGCTGGTCAGGGGCATGGTTCTGAGGGCTTTAAAAGGAGAGCATGTGAGAGTCTCTTTCTGTTCCACCATTTTCTGTCATGTGAGACACCTGCACTGCTGTAAAGCCTCAAGTAAAGAAGACCCTCATCAGATGCGTTCCCTGGACTTTGGATTTCCCAGTCTCAGAAACTGTGAGCAATAAATTTCGTTGTCTTATAAATCACCCAGTTCCAGGTATTTCGTTATAAGCAACAGAATCAGACTAATACAGAGTCCTTCTCTGATTTGGTGATGCTCCCAGACCCCTCCTGAAGATTGCCAAGGCTCCTCAAGTACCCCCCACCCCCCAACCCCAGTGCAGATCAGGAGGTGCCATGACCTGTGTCAAGTCACTTGCCTAGCAAGTCAGGGACTAAGTGAGGCAAGTACTTCAGAAGTCTTTTTCCGTATGATCCCTGGATTGCCATAGTGGCCAAGGAAAAAGGTCTCCCAGAGAGTAGGACTGGAAGGAGGCCCAGGTAGGTATCTGAGCACAAGGCACGGTCTGTTTCTTGATCTGCGTGTTGGTTACACTTGTATTGCACGTGTGAGAACGTATCAATTTGTATATCAGTGGTTTATGATCAGGCAGCTTTCTGTAGTGCCTCTTTGCTCCAGCCGGGGTTAGGTTGGCAGGACACATAGGAAAGGGGTGGGAGAACCAGAACAGCCTGATATCACACACGCCACACTCAGCCCACTGCTGGGCTTCTGCTAGTTGAGGTCTGCGCACTGCCAGGGTCCCCCCACATCACCAAGCCCTGTTCATGCTATCTGTTCTTTCAAGTACTTAGTTTTCTTTCCTCAGAAGATGATAAGTTTTCAAGGGTGTGCAAGGACGGCACTTTCTACTTCTACACTGCCTTCCCTGAGAAACAGGATTTTTAGCATCCCAGAGACCTAGGTTGCAACTGGTCCCTCGTTAGCTGGGTGCCTTTAGGCAAATGTCTCCACTTCTCTGAGCCTCACTCTTCTAACCTGTTAAGTAGGGTTACTAAGAAGCCCCTAAGCCTTCTGGTAAGGTGAGAAGTAGCAAACCCTCCCTTGTATGTCTCTATGGCACTTGGCATAGGGACAGGCACCAGGTGGTTGGGTACTGTTTTAAGAGGCCAGCCCTCTTAGAACCAGTCTGCTCTCACTGAGTGGACTGAGTTGCTGCTTGGGACCTCAAATGCCTCTCTGTAAACTAGAACAGAGGCTCTATGCCAAATGCTTTCTTTGGCCCTTCCAGGCCTAGCCTAAGACTGTCTGAGATGGGAGCTGGATGGAGGTCCATGGGCCTCAGGTGCCCGAGTTCTAGGCATGGGTCTGCCAAGGTGCCACTAGGCCTGGAAGAGATCAACACCCTTGTGGGCCTGTCTCCTGTATGTGCACCAAGGGGGCTGGGCTGGCTGAACTCCCAGGGCCCTTCCAACTTGGACATTCCAAAACCCTGTGATAGAGGATGAGTAATGGCCAGTTCTGGGTGGGGCCCATAATCCTTCTGCCCTCTGGGGACCCTGGGTGGGGAGGCCGGAAAGGGGTCACTGGCAGAGTGCCAGGCCTTGTGTGAGCCTGGAGAGCAGCCACTAAGGGATGGGCAGGCAAGTAGTCAGCGGGTACAGAAGGCTATGGGCTGGAGGGAATAAAACACGTGGGCAGGAAACACAATGAGATTCCCTTTGGCTCTGAGCCCTCCCTGGCATGTGGGCTGCATGCAGACCCAAGCCACAGGCGCATGCCGGGCAGGGTTGGGGGGTTGTCCCCCCCAGGCCCGGTGGGCAGGGAGCCAGCTCCAGCTCCCAGGCTCTAGACTTGCAGCCGAAGGGAACAGCTGGTGAAATGGCCACTGTCCCTTCTGGTTCTAAGGACAGATACATTAGAGGAAGGGAAGGGTCATTAGCTGAACCCACAGTAGGTACCAGGGTCTGTGTGGGACCTTTTACGTGCTTCATCTCTGTGACTTTGTTATCCACTCTGGAAAGAACTAGAGTTTTCCATTATGATCATGTCACAGATGTGACCATGGAAGCCAGGAGCAGGCTGTGACCTGGCCAATGGGGCCCCAGGTTGGGTAGCCTTTGGAGCCTATATTCTGAGCCCCAGGGATGAGCTGCTGGGAATCTGTGTGTGTCAGGCCAGATGACCTCCATGAACCCTTCCACCCCAGACCCTTGAATCCCCAGACAGGGTCAGCATGAGGTGGGAGGGCCAATAGCTCTTGGTGAGGGTGGGGGATGGAGCACAAGCTTGCAGGGCTAGCAGACCTCGACCCCTGGTGACTTTTACACACTGCAGATTGCTCCAGCAGGCAGAGAGGACCAGCAGCCTCTGCCCTTCCCACCCCCGCAGCCCAGGCCCTCTTTCCAACTGAATAAGAAATGCCCCACCCCCAGAGTTTTCACTCTGGCCCTCACGTTGGACCTCACCCCCACCCGCCTGAGGCCAGGGTCTCCAGAAGGCTGAACAGGCCAGGGAAGCAGCTCACTCCTGGGCTGCCCCCAGCAGTGGCACAAGCCAACCTCCTCCGCTCCGGCTTCAGCCCTCCTACCTCTCCAGGTTCGTCCAAGATTGACATCCATCCCTTCTTGAAGTTGAGCAGATCGGGCTATGGGAGATGAAGAGGCAGATGAGTCAGGCCCAGCAGGAAGCCAACTGGGTTGGTGAGAAGGGGGTGCTGCACCCATCCTGCCCCAGTCCTGTAAGAATGAGGTCCTGGGAAGCCAGCAGAGAGGACGAAGAGCCCAGGCTAAATCCAAGCAGGCTCCCCAGCCACTGAGGCAGCCTTGGCCCCTTTCTCCAACTTCTGGCATTCTCTAAGAGCCAAAAGGCTGGGCCAGGTGGAGGGCACATACACCACAGATGTCCAGGTCCCTTCCCATCGGCCAACTTCCTCACCCAAGAGTGGGAGAGAGGGGACTGAGAGAACGTGGCCTGTAAAAAGAGATGCCTAGAGAGCTCGGAGAACAGCCCAGAACAGCAGGGCATAGTGAACAGTCCAGTTCCTTTCTCTGACAAGGCCCAGGTGGCCCACCGGGAGAATACCTTCATGCTCCTGCCCATTCCCAACCCACTGACCCTTCTGCAATCTGCCCAACCAGTCTTGCCCATCCCTCATCTCCTGGAGACCCTGAAAGGTAGAGCCAGTCCCAGGCTGGGGCCAGAAACCTCTGGGCCCCCATCGATCTCTTTGGGAAGGCCAGGGTGATGGCACCTCAGTCCTGGCAAGCCCTACCTGCTGGGTGCTACCCAGGGGGACACAGCCCTGGGGTCTGGGGGCTCCCAGCTGCAGCATGTTCCAAGGGGCCTGTGAGCTAGGAACCCCCACCCAAGCCTAGATGAAGATGCTCATCTGGCATTTTTCTAACCATGTGCATCTAGTGGGTGCCAACCACCAGACCCTCCCTGCCTGAGGGAGACCTCTCTCATCTAGGTGCCAATCCCTCTGCAGTATCAGCTCCTGCCTACTGGCAGGGAGGAGAGCAGAGAGGGCCAGGATGGAGGGCAGGGAGGAGGCGGCCACCTGTTGCCATGGCTCTGAGCCCACCTATCAGTGCCTACATCATGGCTTTCCCAGGCCAAGGTGTCTGATTGCATGGAGGGAGTTGATGTCATGGCTCAGTGGGATGGGTGGTGACAGTGGCAGCTGGAAACCAGAGCCACCTGACCTGGCCACCTCTCCTGACCCACCCCGCTTATCCCCAAGGAGCCCCTTATCCTTCCTTCTCCTCAGATGAAGGAAGTGGACTGAGAACACTTGGGTCAGCAGCCTGGATATCCAGACCATCCACAGCCATGTCAGGGGACCTCAGCAGTCTGGCAGTCCCTCCCCTGTGGGTGCATCCCTGTCTACCTGTCTGAGCGAGAGGACACCCTGCATACCTGTCTAAGGGAAGGGATACAGGCTCTGCTCTGAGCTGGGAAGCCCTGGGGCTGTATTCGTTCTGTCTGCTCTCTATTCTGCCCACCAGTCTCCCACTTGTGATGGAGGCTGCCCAGAGTGGTCCCAAGCTAAGATTAAAGACTGGTGACCACATCTGGCTCCACTTCCCTTTGGACTGGGATCTTCTGGGGCCCCAGGGCTTGGCATTGGGCCTGGCCACAGCAGGCCTCAGAGAAAACTTGCTGAATAAATATCTATCCTCTTCTACCTCCCTGTCTAAGTTAGTGTGCTTTTTGGGCAGCCCCCCCACACTTCCCATCCTGGCCCTGAGAAGCCAGGCTTCCTAGGCCCATGGAGCTGGCATCACCAGGCAGACCCAGGGGAGAGCCCCTGGGAGGGCCAAGCAGAGGACACAGCCAATCAACCCTGGGCCAGAGCTGGGAGATGACCACGGGCTCAAGTGGCTGAGCAAGGGCTCCCCAGCCAGAATGACAGACTGGGACCCCTGGGCCTGCCCAGGAAGTGTAGTCGCTGTGACTTCCCTAAGTCATATCCCCTGTCTGAGCCCTGGCTGCCTGATGTGGCCAATGATAGTGGATCCTGCCCTCCCCCCAGATTTCAGAGAAGACTGAATGTGCCATACACGGAGAAGCCTGGTGACCCTCCAGAGGCCAGTACAGACTCACTGCCACGACATGGCACTGCAACCTTGGGAGAGGAGACCACCATCACACACTTTTAAACCCTTTTGCAGGGGAACCTGAGCCCAGGGTCAAAGGTCTAATAACCTAAATCTCTTGCGTGGCACCTTCACACACCGCTCCTCAGGCCCAGCCATCTCTCCTCTACCTGCAGGAGGTCTGGTTTCTCCTTTTTCCTTTCAGGAGCACTGACAGGCTCTTACAGGCCCCCCCACACACCTTGGCCAAATGTCAGCCCTGCCTCCCACCTGGGTCATGGACACAGCCCCCTCTATGCACACACTGCCAGAGAGACCCAAACAAAAAGGCCTCGTATCACAAGCTTGCTAAAATCTCCCAGAATGGCTCCAGGTGGATTCAAAACAAAGTCCAGCTGCCTCAAGATGGCACAAAAACCTCAACCCACTCTTGCAGCCTGGCCTCCCCTTTTCGAGGAGCCCCATGTTTATACCACCACACAGTCCTCATGATGCCCACACACCAGGACTCAGGGCCCTTCCCACATGCCCGTGTCCTCCACCTCAAATACTAGGCTTCCTCCTTCTCTGCTGACCAGGCAAGCCCCTACTCATGCCTTAGGACTTGGCTTAATTGCCACCTCTGAGGTCCCTTCCCCAATACCACATGCTGCACCACCAGCTGCCCTCTGTGCTGCTTTCCCACGGCCCTTGGCGAGACCCCTGTTGCATCTGCAAGGCCATTTATCCCTCACAGGCTAGGCTAGAAAGTTCACAGTCGGGCACCCATCACAGACAGGGGGCTCAGGGAGTGTTTGTAGACATTTCTTTTTTGAAGCACCAGGCACTGTTCTCGGCCAGGAAATCAGCTGTGAATGAGTGCTGTGGCCCCTGCCCTGGTGGATCTCAGGAGACAGACAGTAAACAAGTGAACAAGTATATAATTTGATGCTCGGCAGTGGCTGGGGAATGAAGCTCCAGGAGCAAAGCTGCACCAGGGCTAAGGCAAAAGGGGGTGGAAAGGCATCCTGACTCCAGGCCCAGCCCCAGAATCACCAGCTGTTAACAGTGATCACGAGCCTCCCCTTTGTTCTGAAACCTTTTTTGGCTCCCCATTGCCCCCAACCAAAGCCCAAATTGCTTTCCCTACCTTGAGGCCCTCCTTCCCAGGCCCCTCCTTTATGCTCTCTCCAGTCCCCCGGCACAACCAAGCAGCTTGGCCCCACGCTGCACCCCCGTGCCATGCTCCTGCCTCCCTAGAACATTCTGCCCTCCTCCCCAGGCCAACTTCACCTGACAACATCCTACAATTACAGAAGACCATCTTCCTCGGGAAGCCCTCCTCCCACCATCACGGATGTGCTGTCCCTCCTCCAAGCACCCCCCACACACTTCCGCTTGCTCAGCACAGGCTGCCCCAGGAGAAGCAACTATGTACTTCTTATCTCTCCCGGGAAAGAAAAGTGGAACAGACCTGGATACAAATTCTGGCTCAGCCAGGGACCAACTGCGTCACCTGGGACATGTTACTTCACCTCTCTACCCCTCCGTTTCCTCATCTGTGATGGGGTCATCACCACAAAGGATCAACTCCGGTAATGTGAAAGCGCCCAATTCAGGACCTGGCAAGCACCCAGCAGGCAATGCAGCCTCGCTCCCCCTGGCCCCAGGACACTGACTCAGCTCCTCCCCCCACATCCCCCTCTGCTCCCTGATGGGGAAGGGGAGGCTGCTGAGGACAGGAAGGGCCAGCAGGGAGGTGGCAGGATATGCATAGGCGAGGAAGTCCAGGAGGCAGCAGCCAGGTCATCCCACTCACAAGGGCAGGAACCCCGCGGGCCACACTCCCAGTAGCCCAGCCCACTCTGCATCGGGGTCTCTACTCACTTGAAGGGGTACAGCGCAAGTGCACACACATCCTGCTTGTCCTCCCCCCAACCCCAGGAGGGCCGCCAAGCTGTCAGAACCTCCCTACCGCACTAGCCCATATCAGAAGCAGCTCCACCCCTCCAGAACATCATGGTCAGGAGGCCTGACTGACCTGGAAAGGGGCTACTCTTTCCCTTACACTCAGAGTGACCTCAGACAATTCACCAATGCCCCTCCTAAGCCTCAGTTTATCAGTCTGTGAAATGGGGAGAACATTGAACTCAGTTGTGAGATTCAATATAATTATGGCACAGGTATTAATAGAGCTTGGGTAGAGCTCATTCCCCAAGAGAAAGGCAAACCGCTGTCATCGTGTCCCCACCCCCACTCGCGGGCTTGCCCCACCCAAGGCCCCAGCGTCGCTCCGAAGTGGCAAGTCCCGGAGAACATTGTATCCCGCCATTTCAGACGTCCCAGGATGAGCTCCCCGACCATGGGGTGGGGCGGGCCGGCCCCTTCTCACCACCCATCCTCGGGCCAGCGCCCACACGGGTGGCCAGCCTTCCCAGGCCCGAGTCAGCGCGACCCAGCCTAGCCAGGGAGCGCCTCTTCCCAGCTCCAGGAGAGACCCCAGCCCCAGGCCAGGCCCATGTCCGCTCCTCCCGCGGCCCTGGGAGCCCTGGCCGCTTGGGGGAATCAGGTCTTCACCGAGGGGGCTGGTGGGAAGTGGCATAAGGTCACCCCGAATCCACCGTAACCGGTGCTGCAAAAGTGGAGGACGGGGTGTCCAGGACGGGGAGTTCCCGCCTCCTCGGGGTCGCCTGGGCTCCTGGGGGCGACGCGGTGAGGGAAGGTGAGGAGGCGGCTGCGGCGGAGGTGAGGCAGGTCTGGCCGGCCCCCGCCGCTGGGGTCGCCCTGTCTCCCGGCCGAGATCTCTTCTCGCCTCCGGGAAGTTCGGAGGGAGCTACCCGGGAGTGGGGCGGCCGGGCTCAGCCTCAGGGGGCTGCCCCGGGGGGCACTCACCGTCATGGCGGCGCCCCGGGGCGGCGGGAGCAGGAGGCAGGAAGGTGGGAGGTGCCCTCGGGCCGGGCTCAGCGGCGCGGGGATCCCGCCGCCGCCGCCCCTCTCGGCCGCCCGCCGCCGCTCCTCCGACCCTTCCCTTCCCCGGCGCTGCCCCGGCCCCTTCCATCCGCCCATAAAACTTTTTTTTTTTTTTTTTTTTTTCAAACTTCCTGGGAGGACCCGGGCGGCCCAATGGGCGGCGGCGAAGCCGGGACAAACAGCGGCGGGGGCCGCGGGCAGGCCAATAGGAACGCGGGACAGGCCCGGGGCGGGGCCGGCGCGACGGGACGGGCGCTCGAGGGCGGGCGGCCGGGCGGGCGGAGGGCGGGGCGGGCCGGCTCCTGCCGCCGGCGCGCTGCGAGGAAGGAAAGGCCCGGCGTGTAGGTGATTCTGTCCGGCCGCGGCGCAGACGTGGGGGCTGCAGGCGGTCGGCCGCGACCCCCTCGTCGCCCGGGCTACGGCTCCCAGCCCCAGCCCCGAGCCGCCGGACGGAGCGATGGGTCCACTAGGGCTTGGCGCCTGGGTTGCATGAAGACGTGGGCAAAGCACTCAGTACAAACGACTCAGCGGTTGCCACTCGCCGAGCCTCGCTCCTTACCTGTGTGAGTGACCTTCATCCTCACCACAGACCTCAGAGGGAGGTCTCCTTATCCCCATTTACTACCGAGAAAACGGAGATTCAGAGAGGTGAGGCGACTTGCCCAAGGTCACACAATAAGAAGGGACAGAATTCCTAGAAGGAAGCTGTGCACGAAGTGAGTTCTTCAAGGGTAGAGCCTTGCCCAGATGACCTCTACTCACAAGCGGGTCTTTTTTGGTTAGGAACTTTGGGTTGTCGGGTGAGGACCTACACTCCTTGCTCATGCTCCCAGAACACTTGGTGGTTTGTTAGAGGCTCTTATCTTGCAGGAGCTCGTTTGAGTCCTGCAGATGGAGGAGGGACCTTGGTGGAATCTGTTGCTAAATGCACGGGGTAGCTTGTGTAGCATAGTGATTCGAACCCTGTGTTACCTTAAGGTTCTTAACTTCTCTTTGCCTCGATTCACTCTCTGTAAAGTGGGGTAATGCCTTATGAGGTTGCTGTAAGGATTAAGTGTTAATTCAGGTAAAGCACTTACAACAACCTCTTTATCCGTAGTTAGCTATCCTTAGTAGGGACAGGGGAACTTGGAATAATTGCCATTTCGATTATTCTGCCATCTTAGTTTGGAGTTCAAAAATTATTGCTCTTTTAAGTACTATGCCTATTTGCGGATAAATGAATGGAGGCCCTGGAAGCTGAAGTTCTTTCCCAGCATTTCCCTCTGGGAGTCCCTCCACCAAAGTCCGTCTAACTGTAGTTTTCCCACCCTATCCCAGCACCTCACTCAGGCATTCAGTTCTTGCGAGAAGGAGTGAACAGAGACCCCACCTACCACCAGGGTTCTGGCCCAGTGGCCTGGGCACCAAATAGCACCAACCTCCTTGCTGGTTTCCTGGCCTCTGGGATTCTCCTTCTCGTACTCTCAACCCAGTGACCAGACCACACCCTTGCTGAAATTTCTTCAGTACTTTCCCAGTGCTGATAGATTAGCTCTACAATCCTGGTCTAGGCAGTGTGTCCATTATAATCTGGCACTTGCCTCTCGTCCTCTGTCCTCACGCACTTTTGACATGCTAGGGATACACAACGCTGGACTACTGGAAATCCCCAGGATAAGCCAGGTCCTCTGTACCTCCTGACTGCACATGTTCTCTGCTGTTTCTGGAATACATCTCTTCCTGTCTTCTGTGCCCCAACACACACATACTCTCATACACTCATTCTCTCTCTCTCCCTCCTCCCTTCAAATTTTGTTTGCCTGCAAAATTCCTGCTCACCCTTCAAGTCTCAGTCCAAAGGAAGTCAGTGTCCTCAGCTGATTCCTTGCCCAGTGCTCCCTCCAGCTGACTCCTTGATCAGTACTCCCCACATCTGTTGTTGCTCAGTGCTCCCCATGTCTGCTCCTTGTCCAGTGCTCGCTGCATCTGACTCCTTGCCTAGTGCTCCCTGCATCTGTACATTCCCCTACTAAAGGGGTGACCACACTGTTCTAACCAGTTACATGTCAGCATCCTCACCTAACTGTGTTCCTTGTGGGCAGGGATGGACTTTTTTGTCTATATCTCGGAGGCCAATCCAGGGCCTCGGCCCACATTACCACCTCAGTAAACATCAGTCAAATGAAAGAACCGCAACTCACCCCAGCAGGGCCTAGATGGCACAGCCTCAGAGACTCAGGAGTGAGTTATGAATCTAGCAAAGACCAGAGCTACCAAACTTTGGGTTATCCAGTCTCAAACAATTACGCTATTGAGAATAAGGTAAGGTTCATGAAGGGCCACAATAGTCCAAAGCACACAAGTTAGGGGCAGAGACAGAACCCAAGCCCAGGCTTTCTGGCACTTGACGATCAGCTAACTTCACTAGTTCAGCCTGAAAGATGTTTGAAGCTGCTCCGAGTCACTGTCTGGGAGACCCTACTGGCAGTTGTATCCCTAGCTCCTGATTTTCCTCATTCCCAGATGAGAAAACAGCTGCAGCCAAACTCACTAAGCCTCAGTTGCCACATCTGTCTAATGGGGAAAGTCTGTGGAGACTCAGAGGGCTACAGGATGCGGGGGTGGGGGGTGGGGAGATGGGAGTGGGTTGTAAACACGTGGCTCTGAGGCCAACCAGAGCAGGGTTGAATTCACCTCTGCCCTGGCCCCCTGTGTGACCTGGAATAAGTGACTTTTCCTCTCTGAGCTTGACAATATGAATCTAACTGCCCCTGGTGGTGAGGGTCATGGGCAGTCAGCATGCCACACACTGAACACGGAGTTGGGCATATAGTAGGTACACAGTAATTGCTGGTTATCATCACCATCATTTTTTTTTTTTTTTTTTTAAAAGATGACCGGTAAGGGGATCTTAACCCTTGACTTGGTGTTGTCAGCACCGTGCTCTCCCAGTGAGCAAACCGGCCATCCCTATATGGGATCCAAACCCGTGGCCTTGGTGTTATCAGCACCACACTCTCCCGAGTGAGCCACAGGCCGGCCCCATCACCATCATTGTTATCCCAGAGTGCTTTTCCCCACTTCTCTCCCCCTTTTCTCTACCAAGGACTTACCTGCCCCCTCTTGCCAGACCTGCTGTGTGTTGGTGACCTTTGGTTAGTCTGATAAGGTAACTCCTGCCCAAGCTTGAAGGTACCACCCTACCCAGATAACCATGTTTGCCCAATCGCCCTCAGTGCCTTATCCCCTAGAGAGCAGCATAAAGGAAATTATGAAGTGAACAGGAAAGTTTGTGTTCGGACGACCTCCCTCCCACGTCTGTGCGTCCTCCTCTCCCTGATTTCTCCCTGATTTCTCCCTGCAGCCCTGAGAGTCTCCATAGATTTTTTTCCCCAATAGACAGATGTGGCAACCAAGGCTCAGAGAGTTGGACTGCAACCCTTCTCTCATGTGGGAATGAGGAAAATCAGCTCATCTACACCCCAGCTGTGTGACCTCCGGCAGATCAGCTCCGTAGAGGGACGTGCTCTCTCTAAGATGTGCAACCCAGTTATCAAGGCAGCCTGTCACTGAGAAAAGAGACCCCCTGAGCCAGCTCGTGGCCCCTGGAGATGGCTAGGCCCCTTCTCTCCCACCGTGAAGGGGGTGAGAGGGAGCCAGCCGCAGCTGCCTCCCCCCACTGCCCTTGAGAAAACCCCACCCTGAGGCCTGAGCGTTTCCAGTCCTCTCTGGGCAGGGATGGGTTATGTAATGCCAGCTGTTGGTGAAACTGGCTCAGGCCTAAGGCTGAGACACACTCGGCAATCCCAGAGCCCATCGCAGCCCCCCACCCCGCCCCCACCTGGCTCCCCTTGGCCCAGGGCTGGTGAGAAGTTGCTGATTGGAGGCTTTCAGCTGTTAGATTATTCAATCACCCTCACTCTGAAAACCGAAAACAGCCCCCATCCCTACCCTGGAGATGGGAAAACCCACCCCTTGGTAGACAGCAGGGGAGCCTAGGAGCTCTGCTTCCCCCTCTCCTTTCATGTGGGGGCTCCAAATCCCTGCTTATCCCCCATTCTCTCTTCTTTACCTAAAGCCAGCCTCCTCCCTTCCCTCCCCCTCTCTGTCCACCCTTGCCCCTCCAGCCCCCGCTGGAGCCAGCCTACCCTTTGCCACCTGAGGACCCCCAGAGACAGCAGGTACGGATTGAACAGCGTGGGCCGGTCCCCGGGCATCCGCCATGAGGTCACCAGTCGGCCCTTGAGTGGGCTCTCAGCCTTGCCCTCTGCTGGCCTCTTGTCTGCCTGTCAAACAGGGTCCATTGTTGGCCCCAGGTCCCTTTGGTGGGATGGGGGCATCTCTGGCCACAGCCACCCCTGCCCATTCTGCCATGCCCATCGCAAAGTCCCAGGGTTCCCATCTTCCTCCCCTCCCAGAGCTGTCAGGAAAGAGTGTTAATGTGGCCACCTATGTTGTGTTTGACTGACAGGGCTCCTAGGGCTCAGCACCCTTGGAGATGTGCACCTCAACACCCTAAAGTCCAACCACAGGCTGTCAGCAGGAGGGGAGGGTGGACCACAGATGACTGTTCTGCCCACATAGTGTTTGCAGATTATTTTGCACTAGCTTCCAATGTTAAACAGTCAAGAAATTTGACGTATAAATACATATTTCCAGTCTCTTTTGAAATATCCAAAGATGTGGAAACTCTGGGCCCATCTTCCCCATGACAACACCATCTAGAGCCAAGGGGTCACACAAGTGCCCCCAGTCCTCACTCTTTCACCTTCGTTAGCTGCCTGGCCTTCAGGGCGTTAGGTTTGTGACCCCAGCTTAAGTGAAAGGAATGAGTCCCAGACTTCTACAGACACCTCTGGCAGAACTCCCAAATGCTCCACCTTTGGAGTCATCCTTGTTGGGGAAACCAAGGCCCCAGTAAAGCAGAGAGACTTGCCCTAAGTCACCTAGCAGGTTACTGGCAAAGATAGGACAGATCCCAGGTGGCCCAACTCTCCAGAATCCAGATTGTCTGGAAGCAGAACTTGAAGCATCAAAGCAGAGGTCCAGGAGGGTTTTGGGGGAAGGACTGCCCCCCACCCTGCTAACATCCCCCATCACAGCCCTGACCACATGGCATGGGACTGTCTCACTACACTGAGCTCCATTCCATTGTGGTGCTCCAACTAACCTCTGACCACACCCACGCACACAGAAGGGGCTCACTAAGTGTATGTGAGTGAATGAATGAATGAGGTATCAATTCTGTCCAGTGGAGGCTGTCCAGGGGTGGATCGAGAAGTTTTCCATGTTGCCGAGAGGGGCCTATTTCATGGGGACTAGAGGGTACCCCTGTATTTCTATTTCCTCTTTGTTCACAAACTCTGGCTCCAGGAAGTGTGAAGAAATAACCCAGAAAGAGGAAGAGTGAAGTTGTCAGAGCCCCCATGAGGGCTGGGAGCGCCTTTAGTGATCAGAGTCCCCTGTCCCCTCTGCATTTCACAGATGGGAAGACTGGCCCACCAAGCAGGTAGCACTGCTTGCTGTGGGAGACCAAGCAGGGAGTCAGGGCAGAGCCAGGAAGCAATGTGGGCAGGGGTGGGGGTCCCGAGCCCTGGGTTCTCGTTTGCGTCCAGCCATTGACTGTGTGACCGGGGATGTCTCCCCTGCCTCTTGTTTCCTCATCATAGAATCCCCTCAGCACTGACTAGGGCAGGGCTCCAGGCTGCCCAACAAATGCTCCCCTGTCACACCTGGCTTTTCAGGAGGCGGCAAGAGGAATAGCAGGACGAGGGAAACACAGCCCCGAACAGTCTGTCTGGCTCTTCCCTGCCTCCCACTGCCCAGCCCTCAGCTGTGGCCTCACCTCTCTGGAGGCTGCGGGTGATGAGAACAGTGTGTTTCCGGGTGCGGGGAGGGGCGGGGCATAGCTGTGCTCCAGCTCCAGCCAGGCCTCAGTCCCATGGGCCCTGTCCCCTGCACACGCCTCTCCCGCCTCCAGGACGCTGGAGACTCTCCAGACCCAGCTGACTGTGGGCACCTTCTCAGCCTCTTCAAAACTTCTCTGACTCCAGCTCCTGGAAGCACTACCCTTTCTCTCAGCCTGGCCCAGCCCTCCAGAACCAGAAAGACCTTCCCCTCAGAGACCATCAGGGCCAAACCACCGACATTTGCTCAGGGAATGATTTGCTTTTCAGGGCAGCCTAGCAAGTGAGAAGCAGAGCCCTGGGCTTCTGACCCCAGGATCATTCATCCACCCATGTCTCCATGCCAGAAGGTGGGTCTGCTGACCAGCTTCTCCAGGGCCTCTCTTCTCAAGGCCCTGCCATACATAGAGATGACCCCGTGGCAGGGCCAACCTTGGTCTGGATAACCCCAGAGCTCTTCTGGGGAACTCAGCCCACCTCCAACCCGACTTCCCTCCCTATGTGCCCATGCCCATGACCCAACTACCGAGTCTGCCTGCTTCTGGTCAGTTAGTGAGTCTTGGCCTCTGCTTGGTTCTGACTCCGCAGGCTCCTCTGGTTGGAACTGGAGATAAGAAAGAACACAGCTTAGCCCAGGTTATTCCCCAGGTCCACCAATTTATCCACCTTCTCATCTATCCATTTGTCTTCCATCCATCCAACATCCATGTAGCATCCAGCATTAATAGACCAATGTATCCATCCAACCATCCAGTGTCCACCCTACTTTACCCACCATCTCATCTATCCAACATCCGTTATCTATCACCCATTCATATATCCATCCTCTGTTTATTCATAATCTGTCCATCCATCCAACATATATTCATCTACTCTTCCTTCCAACATTCATTCACCATCCATCACCCAACATTTATTCATCCAAGCATCCATCTGCTCATCACCATCATCTAAGCAACATCCATCTATCCAGCACTCAGCATCTGTCCACCATTCATTCATCACCATCTATCTGGCTGGCCGGTTGGCTCTGTTGGTTAGAGCACAGTGTTCTAACACCAAGGTCAAGGATGCAGATCCCCACAGTGGCCAACCACCACAAAAAAAAAAAAAAAAATCACCCTTCTATCCATCCAATATGTATCTTTTTATCATTTGTCCAATATATATCACCTGTCTGTCTCCACTCACACCTCCATTGTCCATCATTCATCCATCACTTACCCACTGACCCATTGTCCTCCATCTGTTTCTTGCATTCACTCAAACACCCGTGTATCCACTGATCAACCGTGCACTGAGCTGAGCCCTCCTTTATGTGAGGCCAGGGACCAGGGCTACAGAGATAACATAGGCACAGCTCCTGCCCCCATAGAGCTCATGTTTCTTATGGGGAAGTGACAACCCGGTGTGACAGATGGAGGGAAGCAAAACCACCAAGCCCAGCGGGACAGCATCGCCAGCCTGGGGGTGGGGCAGGTACTCAGGGAAGGCTTCTCAGGACAGGGCACCTGCCCTAAGACTTGAACAATGAACAGGCGTTTGGTGGGTGAAAAAGGAAGGGAAGAGAATCCTAGGCAATGGGAACAGCATGTGCAAAGGCAGGGAGGTATGCACACACAGCCCTGTGGCCAGCTCAGCACTAGAGGCAAATCTGGGATGGAAGGAAGGGCAGGAGGCCTTCAATGCCATGCCAAGGACCTCCCCGGAGGGGAGCAGCTGGAGCCCCGGCAGGACCTGGTGAATGCCTCTGCTTTGTCATCTGTGAACTGCCCTTAAGCACCTAGTGCTCCTACCCTCCCTAATCACCATCTCCTGGCCCCCCCAGGGACCCCTGAGCCACACCATGGACTAACTCCAGCTGAAGAGCCTTTCCGACCTCTCACCTTGCTTTTGGCCGGGCCAGCCTGCAGCACCCTGCATCCACTGGACACAGCATCTTGTCCTCCCAGAGCCTCCCGTGGTCTGTCTCCCCAACAAGCCTGACAGCAACTTGAGGGCACAGCCAGGCTGGCTCTTCCTTGCATCTCTGGTGTCCATGCATTGAATTGACTACGGGTCAACTGATAAAAGCCACAGGGAAAAATGCAGGGGAGGGGGTTCCCTGGTTCTGCCATGGGCGCAGGGCTTCACAATGTGGTAGTTAAAAGCACAGGCTTTGGAGTAAATGCTTTGATGTCATTTCTCACAACTCATGCATGTGCGACCCTCAGTAAATGCCTAAGAAGTCAGCCTCAGTTTCCTCATCCATAAAATGGGGATAGTAGCAGCTGCCTCGCGTCCACCTGAGGCACAGACAGCAAAGCGTGTGAAGCACCACGCCCGGGACCCGGCACATGGTAAGCCCTCTGCCTGGAAGCGCTCATCATCCATGGAGGTAGCCATGTTGGTCACCAGGGACATGAGGTGGGCTTGGAGGCACAAGCCTCCACATCACCCCGATGGTGCCTGTCGAGGAGGTTTTATAGAGGGAGACTGAGGCCAAGAGAGGTTGGGTGCCCAAAACCACTGTGTTCCTGATGAACTGAAGCTAGGTTGCAGGGCTCTGGCCTCCAGGATCCTCTCCACCCACCATCCTCAGATAAATACTCTGGGCTTCAAGGTAGCACCAAGTAACACTGAAGCTGGGGAAGGGACTTGGTGAGCGCCCACTGCATGCCCGCTTTGGGCCTACTTTGCACGTGGCCCTTATTTAAGCAGCCTGTCTTGGCAGCCAACTTGACCCAATGAGTATGCAACCTCTTCTCTCTGTCTGTGAACAGCTGTAGGGGCCAGGGTGGGGTAAGCAAGGCTGTCCTGGACCCAAGAACTTGGAATACAGCGGGGGGAGGGGACACGACACATTGGCTGCTGTCCACGCAGGGTCAGGTACAAGCCACTAGACAGAACATAAACCAGGTGGTGTGGGACCAGGATGGGAGACCCTAGCCAAAGCATCTTGCTTGAGGCCTCAGGGTGATCTGCACTGAGCAGACTGGTGTCCCACCTGCCCAGCCCTGCCAGCTGTGTGATCTCGGGCAAGTGGCTTAACTCCATGACCCAGTATCCTCATCTGTAAATAAACAGTGCCTTTCTCATCAGGTTGCTGTGGAACTAAATGGGGAAAGTACACATAAAGTGTTCAGACCAAGGCCTGGAACATTGTAAATGCTCAAAAAAGTGTTGGTCATTATTATTGCTGTTCAGTTTGGAGGTGGGGATGGGCTTTGGTCAGCAGGGAGGATTAGGTCTGAGGCTTTTAGGGTGTTCAGCTGCTGAGGTGACTCCAAAGGGAGGTCCTCTAAGGAGACTTGTCTGGAGTGGGCTGACTCTCTGGCTACCCTCAGAGGTGGGACTGACTTACCTCCAGCTCTGATGAACCAGGGCCCTCTGCAGGGCTCCTGCTCCCTGGCTGGCCCATCTGCTGCAGACCAGCCATAGTTGAGGTCTCTGGTCCACTTGTCACTTTGGTCTTTGGCCACTGGGTGGAGGTGCAGGCAGGGCTGGGTGGCTGGGCTGGGCTCTGGGGTCTTTGCCCAGGACTGTGTCCATTGACCAGGGTCACCTCGGCCCAGCCTTCAGGATGGCTGTGTTGCTCTAGCTCCAGAGCACCCTTTGTGTCCGGCGAACCCAGCTCTGGCCCTGAAGCCTTGGCTGGGTCACCCCAGTGTCTGGCTGGGTCCTTGTGGGGCAGCCGGGCCTGCAGGAGCTCTAGGAGGCCTTCCCAGTCCAGCCTTGGGAGCTGGGCCCAGGCCCCCTCTCCTGGTTCCCGGAGAAGGCCCAACAATTCCCTCCAGTCAAGTTCGAATCTCCTCTCAGGGCCATGCGGGTGCGGGCACACTCCCTCAGCCCCCCAGCCCATGGCAGTGGGTGTGTCAGGTGGCCAGGACTGCAAGAGTGCTGTGGGGCCTACCCAGGAGTGCTCTGGGGGCTTCATGGGCTGATGGGGACAGGACAGCTCCGGCAAGCTGCTCCAGCCGCTCTGGCCTGGCTTCTCCAGGGGCTCCTCCCAGGCCTCTGACTGCCCCCAGCCCACCCTGTACTCCCTGGGAGGGCCCTCCCATGTTCCCTCCAGGGCTCTGGCAGCCCCCACGCTGGGCTCCCCACGTCCTTGAGAGTGCCCAGGGCTCAGACCCTCCTCCTGGATGCTCCAGCTCCTCTCCAGGTGTTTGTGGGGACCCTGGGACCCTCGCGGCTCCCCCTGACTCTGCCACACCCCCAGAGGCTCTCTTGGACCCGTTTGGCCACTCTCCAGAGGTCTGTCTCTCCGTGGCTTCCTCTCAGGGGTCTTGGCTGATGTCCTGGAGGGTAGTGAGGACCCCTGATGCCACTGGTCCCCCTCAGCTCGCCTCTCAGGACTCCTGGGATGAAGGGGCTCTGCTCGGCTCCGCCGGGTGGGTTCTGCCTGCTTGGCAGGGGGCTTGGTCACCTGAGGATGAGGTGAAGGGGTAGGTGAGGCTCTGGGACCCCAGCTGGGTGACTTGTCTGTCATAACCAGGCCCTGGGAGAGGCAGGGCTGTGTCCTCACGACAGCCTGGCTCAAAAAGTACATATGGGGTCTCTGAATTCCCTTTCTGGGGGGGTCAGCTCTTCCTCTCACCCACTTTCCTCAGTTCTAGAAAGAGCTCTGCAATCAGCTGCTCAGTTCCCTTGGCTTCCCCTCCCTGCAAGATACTGATTCCAACCTGGGCTATCAAGTGCCAGAATTTCCACCACAACAGCCCATTCCACTGGGTGGGGCTTGCCCTCTGATAGTTTATCTATACAAATCCCCACCCTGGAAGAGCCCTTAGAGCCAGACTGATGCATCCAAGGTTTTCCCCCAAATCATCTCAAGATAGCAGGGGCCTCGTGAAGGAAGGGGCAGCATGGAGGCGCTATCTGCAAAGGACTCACTTGAGGTCTTTTGCATTTTGCCAAGAGCTGCTGGCCCTTGGGGAGAGGGGAGAGCTGGACACCCATGACTGGGGCTCTGACCTCCCTGCCCAGGACCCCTGCCTGGCATCTAGTAGGAAGGGAGAAGCAGTGGCTGCCCCTTGGGGATGCCAGGGCCCAAGGCAGCTGACAGTGCTCACCTGCCTGCTGGGGGCAGGGCTGGACTGCCTCCGGAGAAGTTGGCTCTGATCTTGACTGGGCCGCTTTGACCATCCCTCATCCTGGGCCTGGAAGGCCCCCGGTGCCTCGGACTTCCTATGAGCAAATGCAGCCGCTCCCCTGAGGGCCTCTGCACCATCCCCTTCCCAGCACCCCAGCCCTCTACTCCCACCCTCAGTGGGAGGAGACGTGGGAGATCCAGGGACTGAATGCAAACTTTTTGCCCTAAGTGAAGGATGACTCTTTCAGGGCCTCAGTTTCCCCTTCTGAAAAATGGGGATGGTCGACATGACACTATTCTGCCTCATCGGGCTGTTGTGAAGAAGGAAAGAGAAAAAGGCTGAGACCAGGTGATGGGATGGGGAGAGGGCCAGGCCTTGACCATGGCTGCCTCCTGTCTCATTCCACACTTCCTGCTACTGACCTGCCCCACCAGTCACCCACAGACAGAGGTTAAACTGGTCCTTGTGGGAAGTAAGATTTATTGAGCACCTACTGTGTACCAAGCACTGTGCACACATAATCATAATGGCAAACATTTATTGAGCACTTCCGTGTTCCAGGTGCCAAGCACTTGCTTGCATGATCTCATTCTCTCACACAACCCACGCGGTGGGGACAAGAGAGGCAGAATGTTATGTGCCCCCATATTCCATTCTTTCCACCCTTTTCCTGTCCATATTGTAAATTTGGGATTTCTCAGGCCGCCTTCCCTGCCACCTCAGGGCTAACTAACAGGATTCAGGCTTGAAAACTCCAGGCCATCCTAGCTATTGGCAAAGAGCTCTTAGCAAGAGCGGAAGGAAGAGGGAGGGGAGAAGGGTGGAGGGGAAAACAAGGGGTTGACTAAAGGGTACAAAACTATGCTGTCTACCCTAAGTGATTCATTGTGCAGTATTTGCATGTATTGAAACAACACACTATCCCCCACAAAAATAAATATAAAATTGAAAAAAGATCAGAAGGAAGAAACGTTTTCCCTGACAACCCCAGAAAGGCCAACATAAACTGTCCAGGCAAATGTCATTTCTAAGACACCCAGACTTCAAGTATTGTTCCCACATCCAATGAAGACAACCTCTAGCCTATGCAAAAAGTCTCTAGTTCCAGTTAGTTGTCTTGCTTAGTAATTAGTAGCCACTGTTATTAATATTCAACATGATATCCGTGTTGAAAGGCAGGAACACCAAACAGAATCTGGGCACATCTCTCCCTTCCCATATGTAAGGGGGTCAAAAAAAGACTCAACCACTCCATGAATATTTCTTCAATGGGGTTTGAGAGTCTGACTTGATCTATATTGACAAAGGGAGCCGTATTTCTGGTGGCTGCACCAAACCAGAGGAGAAGCCTGAAAAAGATCCTGTGGCGGGCCCTGCATGAGCCAGCAAAATGGGAGGTGAGACCAGGCTCAGCACAGGTCTCCGGGCGGCTGCTGTCTGCGGTCTGCCTGCAGCTAATGAACCATGCTGGAATGCTGCAGAGGCTTTGGAGAATACAAAAGTATGAAGTTGGGGTTTGTTGTTGTCTTATGGCTTTTGCCAATGTCGTTAGAATCTGACCCACACAGTAATTTGACATTTAGCAGTTCTTACAGCTGACTCAGAGAGGAACCAAAGTTCCCTGGAGTGTTTCTGAGCTTGAGGGCTCTCTGATCAGGTTCAATTTTTAATCTAATTTGAGACAAGTGAGTTTCCTTGCTCTTTGAGAGCTGAGACCCTGGAGTGAGTTTTCCCCAGAGCTGGGATCCAGGAGCCTCAGTGAAGCAAAAGCCCCAAATGTGACTAGGTGGGATGTTCCTCACTAATGGGAAGGATAATGGTCGAAAATAGCCAGTTCAGAGAGGCAGGAAAAATGTGTGTTCTCTTTCAAATGGATGCATCCTCCATACAAACTCCACATTGCTCCATGAGCATTCCTTCTGAGAATTCTCCTTCCTTTTACCCCCATGTGGAATTGAGAGATTGGAGTGAGGGACTCGAGAAGATTCCGAGACCCGAAGGTAGACCCAGCTTTTCTGATGCTGAAGCAACAGCGTTTCCTTGTACCACCTGTTCCTGAGGGTTGGTGTGTCTGCACCAAGGACGACAAAGGAAACACATTTCCTTTGGAAGCTTAGATGGGTTCTTCGACCTCCAGAGAGTATTAAAGGACCAAAGTCCTTTAACGCTGTCAAGTCTAGCACATCCAATGAAGGCTCTGTTTTGAATTCAAGAGACCACGGAATGCTTATATGATTCTAAAATAAGAGATTCCAAAGGCATCTAAGGAAAAAAAAAATTGAGATATCAAGCCAAAACCCTTAATGCTTTGATGTGATAGCCCTTTAAGAAAAAAAATTCCAGGCTCAAAACAATGCTTGGACAGAGTAGATGCTCAATAAATTACATGTTGAGGGCCAGCCCGTGGCTCACTCGGGAGAGTGTGGTGCTAATAATACTGAGGCCACAGGTTCGGATCCCACATAGGGATGGCCGGTTGGCTCACTTGGGAGAGGGTGGTGCTGACGACACCAGGTCAAGGGTTAAGATCCCCTTACCAGTCATCTTTTTTTTTTTTTTTTTTTGGTCGTTTTTTCGTGACCGGCACTCAGCCAGTGAGTGCACTGGTCAGTCCTATATAGGATCAGAACCCGCGGCGGGAGCGTCACCGCGCTGCCAGTGCAGCACTCTACCAAGTGCGCCACGGGCTCGGCCCCCCTTACCAGTCATCTTTAAAAAAAAAAAAAAAAAAAATTACATGTTGGATGTATAAAAGGGAGGAAAGTGCAACTCTATAGCCGCCCACCTGTAAATTCCAGTTTGCCCCTTAAATAATTTTTTAAAAACCATCTTCAGAGCATGAATGGTTTTCTATTTGGAAAAAGTTCCATATATAAGGAAAAAATTTAATTACTTAGTAGTGTTATAAAACCTTGACTGAAAGGTAAATAATCTACTTCAAAGAGAACAGAACCAAATGTATAGAAGTAATTGTGTAAGAACAATTAAATGGTTAACATAAGTGTAAACATATTTCTTATTTCTGTTATCAACACTTTATCTCTGTAAAAGTTATGGGGGAGAGGGGATTAGCTTTGGTTTAACCTTAGTGTCCCTCAGGGTATAATCACAATTTGTGGTAACGGGCATGCTGCTAGTATGGATCTGGCCATCGCATCTTAGGCACGAGTGGTGACAATTTGCTTTGTACCCCATGAATATTCATAACCAATAAAAATAAATAAATAAATAAAAATAATAAATTTAACCAAGAGCAGGGGAAAAAAAATAAAGACCTTAGTGTCCCTGCTGAATTATCAGATAAGACAAAGATATGCAAATTGACATCAAACCAAAAATAGTAATCATAAGAAGGTCAAAGATGCAGGATTTTTAGGGCAGTGAAACTACTCCATATGGTAGATACTTGTCATTACACATTCATCCAAACTCATAGAATGTGTAACAAACACCAAGAGTGAACTCTATTATAAACTATGGACTTTGGGTGACTTATCAGTGTAGGTTCATGGACCACTTACCAGTGTAATAAATGGACCACTCTGGTGCCAGATGTTGATAGTAGGGGAGGCTGAGCATGTTTGGGGACAGGGGTATATGGGAACTCTGTACTTTCTGCTCAATTTTGTTATAAATCTAAAACTGCTCTAAAAAAAAAAAAAGAATGTATTTCCTTTTTTAAAAAAGGCCAAAGAAGGGGGAAGGGGAGGGGAGAAAAGAGGAAGGGAGAGATTGGATACAGGGCATAAAGAATAAGTCTGATTTGTAACAATGAACATGCTAAGAAAAAAGAAAAAGGCCAAAGAAAGAATTACACTAATGCTGGAGACCATAAAGATTGGCACCTGGATATTAAATGGATCAAGCTTACTGGAAAAGGAAATTTAAAGAACAAGAGATAAGGTTTCTCACGCAGATTCGAATCTAAGTGAAATGCTGCCTAAAGGGCAGCAAGAAGAGGAATGTTAGGAAACAAAGCATTACATGCCCCTTCAGGGTGATGGACTAAAATTAGATGTTCTAAAATTAGATTGTGGTGATGGTTATACAACTTGATAAATGTACTAACATTCATTGAATTATACGCTGAAAGTTTTGAGACTTCCACACCTTTTTTTTTTTTTTTTCTTTTTTTGGTTCTCTTGACCCTAACTAATGGAATTCCAGCTCTGATCCTTGAAAACTCCAGAGCTGAGACTGCTGGGGAAAGAAATCTCAGCCAGATGGGGAGGAAATGTTTCCCCTCCCAGTGGTTTGGTACTACTGACCAAGGAGACTTGAACGACACCTGGACTCCAGGTGTGTTGTCATGTCCCAGGAAAATAACGTTTAACCTCTAAAAAGCCTATAATTCTGTGAGTTCTCTTGTTTAAAATATGTGGCTCTGGCCATACATTTTAAATTAACATCTCTGTTTTCTGAAAAGCATAGTGACCTGTGAGTTTTCTTTGTTAAGGCAGAAAAGAACCATGGGCACTTTCTTCTCCCTTATGCAAGGAGGAAAAAACCAAATTCTCCCTCATTTTACAGATGAGGAAATTGAGGCTCCGGTAGGTTGTTACTTTACCAAATCACACAGGTTGGGAAGTGGCTTTTACCCAGTATTTGAAACCAGCCATGCTGCCAGACTCTGTCTTTTTTCTCTGGTGGCTGGCCAGTATGGGGACCCCAACCCGTGACCTTGGTATTATAAGGCTGCGTGGTAACCAACTGAGCTAACCAGCGAGCTCCCCTGACTCCGTCTTTGCTCTTAACATCTAGGCTATGCACAGTATCACTCACTCCTCAAAAAACCTCCTAATAAGCAGAAACAGAGAGAAGAAGTGATTTGCTCAAGGTCATGCACTCAGTAAATGGCATGGCAGGGGGATTTGAACCCTTTCTTCTGACAGCATAACCCTGAGAACATTCCACCTGCCTTGCTGCTGAAACTCCCCGGCCCATCCGCTTACCCTGCCCCGGGCTCACCTGCGCTCCTGCCCGAAAAGGCGCTCCACCTCTGCGCGGCCAGGGCTGCGGGTGCGGCTACTGTTGCCAGCCTCCTGCTGGGCCAGCCTCCTGGGTGGGGGCAGGTCGGCCAGCATGGTGTATTCCTCCCTCTCCAAGTTGTGCCTGGTCTCCCCAGCGGGCGCTGAACCCCGGGAGCCCCCTGAGCTGCCTGGCGTCGGTGAGGGTGCCAGGAGTGCTAGGTCACTGGGTGGGTGGCGGGGTGGGGAGGAGGCTCGAGGTGCATCCCGGTGCCCAATGCACACTTGGGGGGGCAGCACTGGGGAGCCATGCAGAGAGTCAGTGGAGGGAGCCAGGCTCTCCATACTAGTCCCAGGGGGGTCCTGGAAGAAGAGGGAGGGCTCAGGGGCTTGGCGTGGTGGGGATGAGAAGGAGGGTGCATCCCGGTGCCCAATGCACACAGGGGTAGGGATGGGGGGGGGCTCGTGCAGAGAGTCCATGGAAGGGACAAGGCTCTCGGTGCTGGCCCTAGGAAGATCCTGGAATAAGAGGAAGGGCTCTGGTGCCTGGCGCGGTGGGGAGGAGGCCCGGGGTGCATCACGGTACCCGATACACACAGGTGGGGGGAACTGGGGAGAGTCGTGCTGGGAGGACTGATTCTCTGATTCTTGGGGATCTGATGTGTCTGGGAGGAAAGGGAAGGGGTCGAACTGGCTGTGGCGGGGGGGCGAGGATGCCCGGGGGGCATCCCGGTGTCCAATGCACACGGCAGGTGGTATGTAGGGGGGGTCATGATGGGGTGATTCACTCTCGGATGCAGTGTGGTCTGGGAAGAAGGGGAAGGGGTCGTGCTGCAAATAGCGAGGAGGCGAAGAGGCTCGCGGGGCATCCCGGTGCCCAATACACACAGCACAGGGAGGCTGGGAGGCCTCAGCAGGGGTCTGGGGAGCACCCCGGGGAGCAGGGTACAGAGGTGAGGATGTCTGGGAGGCACTGCGGTGGCCCAGGTTATGGGGAGAAGAGGTGGCCCAGGATGGCAAGCTATGCTGGGTGGGACCAGCAGAGGAGTGGGCTGGTCTAGTAGGAGATGAGGTCTGAGACCTGTCACCTTGGGTTGGCCGGAGGGCAATGGAAGCCCAGGGAACCTCACTTTTCTTGGAGCGAGATGGCGAGGAGGTTCGGGGGCCATCACTCTGAGTTGGCCGGAGGGGAAAGGAGGCCCAGGGGATGTCTTTGTTAGTACGATGGGGAGAGAGATTCCTGGGATTGTTCCGTTGAGTGGAGTGGTGGGGAGATGATGGCCCAGGATTGTCCTTTTGGGTGCAGCATTGAGGGGAGGAGGCTCCAGGGTTGTTGGGTTGAAAGGAAGGGGAGTGGGGGTTGTCCCGTTGGGCATAATTAGTTCTTAGGTCATCCCACTTGGTACAAGAGGCTTTAGAGTTGTCTCGTTGGGTAGAAGAGGTTCTGGGGGTGTTCTGTTGTATCCAAGAAGTTCTGGGCTTGTCCCGCTGGGTGGTTCTGTTGGGAGAGGAGGCTCTGGGATTGTCCCGTTGGACACAAGATGTTCTGGAGGTTTCCCTTTGGGTGGATCTGCTGGGAGAGGAGGCTCTGGGATTGTCCTGTTGGGCACAGGATGTTCTGGAGGTTTCCCTTTGGGTGGATCTGCTGGGAGAGGAGCCTCTGGGATTGTCCTGTTGGGCACAAGATGTTCTGGAGATTTCCCTTTGGGTGGATCTGCTGGGAGAGGAGCCTCTGGGATTGTCCTGTTGGGCACAAGATGTTCTGGAGATTTCCCGCGGGGTGGATCTGCTGGGAGAGGAGCCTCTGGGATTGTCCTGTTGGACACAGGATGTTCTGGAGATTTCCCGCTGGGTGGATCTGCTGGGAGAGGAGCCTCTGGGATTGTCCTGTTGGGCACAAGATGTTCTGGAGATTTCCCTTTGGGTGGATCTGCTGGGAGAGGAGCCTCTGGGATTGTCCTGTTGGGCACAAGATGTTCTGGAGGTTTCCCTTTGGGTGGATCTGCTGGGAGAGGAGCCTCTGGGATTGTCCTGTTGGGCACAAGATGTTCTGGAGATTTCCCTTTGGGTGGATCTGCTGGGAGAGGAGCCTCTGGGATTGTCCTGTTGGACACAAGATGTTCTGGAGATTTCCCGCTGGGTGGATCTGCTGGGAGAGGAGCCTCTGGGATTGTCCTGTTGGGCACAAGATGTTCTGGAGATTTCCCTTTGGGTGGATCTGCTGGGAGAGGAGCCTCTGGGATTGTCCCGTTGGGCACAAGATGTTCTGGAGATTTCCCTTTGGGTGGATCTGCTGGGAGAGGAGCCTCTGGGATTGTCCTGTTGGACACAAGATGTTCTGGAGATTTCCCGCTGGGTGGATCTGCTGGGAGAGGAGCCTCTGGGATTGTCCTGTTGGGCACAGGATGTTCTGGAGGTTTCCCTTTGGGTGGATCTGCTGGGAGAGGAGCCTCTGGGATTGTCCCGTTGGGCACAGGATGTTCTGGAGATTTCCCTTTGGGTGGATCTGCTGGGAGAGGAGCCTCTGGGATTGTCCCGTTGGGCACAGGATGTTCTGGAGATTTCCCGCTGGGTGGATCTGCTGGGAGAGGAGCCTCTGGGATTGTCCTGTTGGACACAAGATGTTCTGGAGATTTCCCTTTGGGTGGTTCTGTTGGGAGAGGAGCCTCTGGGATTGTCCTGTTGGACACAAGATGTTCTGGAGATTTCCCTTTGGGTGGTTCTGTTGGGAGAGGAGACTCTGGGATTGTCCCGTTGGGCACAGGATGTTCTGGAGATTTCCCTTTGGGTGGTTCTGTTGGGAGAGGAGCCTCTGGGCTTGTCCCGTTGGGCACAGGATGTTCTGGGGTTTTCCCGTTGGGGAGTACAAGTAGGAAAAGAAGTTTGAGGGTTGTCCTGCTGGGTAGAAGAGGTTCTGTGGTTGTCTTTTTGGGTGGCTCTGGGGGAAGAGGAAAGTTGAAGATTATTTTGTTGGGTGGAAGAGGTT
The DNA here is from genome assembly GCF_027409185.1 of Cynocephalus volans. NCBI lineage: Eukaryota > Metazoa > Chordata > Mammalia > Dermoptera > Cynocephalidae > Cynocephalus > Cynocephalus volans. The sequence continues at coordinate 12,499,972 of NC_084471.1, forward strand.
CTGGGGTTATCCTGTTGGGTGATTCTTGAGCGAGAGAAAGCTCTGGGAGTGTTTCGCTGTGTGGATGAGGCCCCAGGGGTGCCCTGTTGGGTGAATGAAGTCCTGGGGTTTTCCTTTTGGGTGACTCGGGAGGGAGAGAAAACTCGGGGAGTATCGCGTTGTGTAGAAGCATCCTGGACAATATCTCTTTGGGTAGAGGAAGCCTGTGGGGTGGCACTTCGAGGTCCACTCTGTGGTTTTGCAGAGGAAGCCTGGGTTAGTGCTGACCGGTGCCGATCCAAGGAGAAGTACCCACTCTCTCCCCGGAGCTTTGCCCAGTGTTGTCCAGAGCTCCGTCTCCCACTGCCAGTGTCTGGAGAGAGAAGGTTTGAGTAAGGGGAGGGGTCCAGGCAGTTCTCTTATCCTACCTTTTTTGGTCCCCTTTGACCAATGATTAAGGCAGACCTCAGACTCCACAGCCTCTTCTTAGAAGTCTCACTGTCCACACCAAGTGACTCTACCCCTCTGACCAAGGCTGATTAGACAAGGGCTTGGAGGCCTCTCTCAAGCTGAGGTCAGGAATTTGAAATTGAGACCCAGGCTGACTCAGTCCAGAGCTGAAAGGTCACAGTCTGTGGGTCCACAAACAAAACAGAGAAAAGGCAAACTCATAGATGGCAGTTTTGACAATAGCCCATGTGATCCCAGAGTGGGAGAGGAGGACCCAGCAGCAACTACCTAAGGACTTTCTATTCTCAGTTCTACTTCTTGCAGCTGGATTCTGAGAAACTCTCCAGACTTCTTCTTATGAGCATCTTTCATGTCCGACAGCTCTAGAAAGCTCCTGTTCCTTGTACCTAAATGCTCCCACCCCAGAGGCTCCTCCCAGGGCTTCCATGAGGGTGGGATGGGCACAGGGATGGACAACCTTTTAGGAACTGGCAGCTGGGAGTGTGCGAGAAATGCAGAATCTCAGGTCCCATCCTGGATGCACTGATTCAGAATCTGTATTTTAACAAGACTTGTATGCACCTCAGTTTCAGAAGTGCTGGTCTATGGGGTTAATGTAACTGCCCTCAACAGTGACCCCTTCACAACTCCCAGCTCCACGATGGGGTTGACTTTGATGTCACCCTCCACCCCCCTCAACCCTTTGGTCACTGAGCAGGTGTTAACCACCAGCTGTGCGGCATGTCCCTGGGCTGATGCTTCAGGAGACTGGTAAAGGGACTGTGGCCTCATCTTGAAGGAGCCATGACTGTCTTCATGAAAGGCCATGCTTAAAAACTTCTCCTCTAGGGCTGGCCCGTGGCTCACTTGGGAGAGTGTGGTGCTATAACACCAAGGCCACGGGTTCGGATCCCTATATAGGGATGGCTGGTTAGCTCACTTGGGAGAGCATGGTGCTGACAATACCAAGTCAAGGGTTAAGATCCCCTTACTGACATCTTTTGAAAAAAGAAAAAAAACTTCTCCCCCTTTGCAGCCTCTGCACCCTCTGATATCTCTGAGTAGGATGCTGAAGTCTGAATCTTCAGCTCCCAGCAGGGAACCAAGAACATGGCAGTACTCAAAATGTGTGTTGTTGTCTGATGGGCTGATGCCCTATGACCTTCCTAAAATGCATTCCAAATCCACCTGCTTCTCTCATCTCCACCCAGATCCCCACCCTAAGCCACCATCATCTTTCTCCTGATGGTCGCAGTTGCCCCTGACATGTGCGCCCTGGCCTCAGTGTCATCATTCCATCCAGGGAGATCTTTTCCAAAGGCAAAGTGATCAGATCACCTTGCTCACACCCTTCAGGAGAAGACAGGAGAGACTGGAAAGCTGTCACTGATTGGAGCAGACAGATGAGACAAGGTGACTAAAGGCAAAGTGGGATCCCAGATTGGATCCTGGAACAGAAAAAGGATATTCGTAGAAAAACTGGTGAATCCAAATAAAGTCCCTGTAGATAGTTGATAGTATTGTACCAATGTTAATTTCTTAATTTTGATCATTGTACTGTGTTTATATGTGATGCTAACATTAGAGGAACCTGGCTAAGGGGTACAATGAATGGAAATTGTACAATCTTTGTGACTCTTCTATAAATGTTTAGATTATTTCAGAATAAAAAGTTAAAAAACAAACAAACAAAACCTCACAACTCCTGGGGCTCCCAACTGCACTTGGAATAAAATCCAGGATATCCCAGGGCCAGCAATGCTCTGCAGGGTCCGGCCCCTGCCCCTGCCTGCCGGGCCTCCCGCAACCCTTCTCCATGCTCTGCACTCCAGCACCCTCTCTCCTGTCAGTTCCTCGAATAGGCCACAAATGCTTTCTCTCCCCAGGGCCTTTGTTCTCACTGCTGCTTCTGTCTGAAGCACTCTTTCTTCTATTTTTTTGATTTTTTAAAAAACTATCACTGTTCGCTCACTCTTTCCTCTTCGCCTGGCTGGCTTCTCATGCCCAGGTCATTTCCCTCACATCTAGATCTCTTGTTTACTTGATTAACTCTCTCCTCTGTGAGCTCCGTCTGGGCAGGGGCCTTGTTTTCTTGTTTTCCATCTCATCTCCGGGACGTGGAGAAGTTCTTGGCATACTGCAGGCACTTGGTACATATGGTAGCCCTCCAGCTCTGTGTTCTGCCTTGGCCTGGAGTCTCCCACCCTTTCAGCATGGGTGCTGGCTGAGATGGCATTTGCCACCAGTCCTGGGGGCTGGCAGCTGGCTCTGTGTCCCCAGCCCCAGACTCTTCCCTTTGCCACCTCTCAGACATAGCTCCAAGCCTGGCTCACCAGGATCTGACTTCACTCCTGCAGCCCTTTAGTGGGCAAGCAGGGCAGCTCCACAGATGTCTTTGGTCACTGTGTGTCCCATCCCTCAGCCAGTCGGGCACTGCGCAGCCCACCCCGCATGCTTTGCTAATTGGGAGCTGCCTGAGAGAGAGGCGTCAAGGAGTCTCCAGTGTCAAAGCTGGCTAATTCCTCCTAGGCCTTGGCCCCTGCCTGCAGTTTAGAGACCTACCACCAGGTGGACAGTGCCTCTGATTAAGTAGGTCACATAGGGAGGCTCCCCCATTCCACTGCCCAGCGTGCTTAAGAACAAGAAGGCAGAAACAGTATAAATCCCACCTGGCATGTAAGACCATTCGCACCCCGGGGAGGAATTTAGTTCCGCTGCGTTAATACTTCTTCCCACACACCCGCTTCCCGGGGCCTGATGCGGACAGGGGATGGGGTGGTGGTGACAAGATCTGATTAATGGCTCGAAAAGATGGCTGAGGCTGCTTCGGGGAGAATGGACTAAAGGGGGCCAGGGCAGAGACAGGAGGCCTTGAGGAGGTTCTGCCAAGAATCCTGGTGTAAAGGTGGCTTGGTCAGGAGTACTCATGAAGCTGGCAAGAAGGGGACAGATTTGGGGTGTGTTTTGGAGCAGGCAGTGACAGGAACTGCCTATGATTTGGATATAAAGGGTGAGGAAAGAGAAATCAGGATAACTTCAAATTGGGGGCAATCAAAACAGGTTTAGAGGGAGGACCAAGTTGCCACCCGCGCCAGCCTCCTCTCCGTGTCTTTCTCGGGCCCCGCCTGCTCCAGACACCCACCTTCCTTCTGCCCCTCGAACCGACCACCTCTGTCCATGCCTTAAGGCCTCTGCACTGCAGACTCCTCTGGTCATTCAGATCTCGGTGTCCCCAGAGAGGCCCTCCCTGTCCACCAGTCACGGGCTCTCACAGCCCCTTGTCGTAATTCTTCAAATATCAGTTACCACTCTCTGATTTCTTTCTTTCTTTCTTTTTTTTTTTGGTGGCGGACCGGTAAGGGGATCCAAACCCTTGACCTTGGTGTTATAACACCACGCTCTAACCAACTGAGCTAACCGGCCAGCCCATCTGATCTATTTTTTGTTTGTTTTTCTGTCTGCCTTCCCTCTACCCAGCTGTCAGCTCCATAAGGGTGGGACCTTGTCTGTCTTGCTCATTGCTGTTTCTCCAGCACTGGTCAGAGCCTGGCACACAGTAGGTGCTCAACAGATACTTATTTAATGAGTGAAACAAAGGGTACTGTGTTGAGTTTGAGGTGCTATCATACACCCCAAAGGAGAGGTTGTCTAGACTAACTAGAGTTCAGGGGAGAAATCGAGGCCGGTGGTGTGGACTCAGTCTTCATCGGCTTCTTCCAGGAAGTATTGAAAGCCAAGTGGCTAGTGTGCAGGGAGAGAATAGCGGGGACCCAGGGGGCATCCAATATGTAAAAGCCGAGCAGGGAAGGAGGCATCAACAAAAGAGCAAGAAGGAGCGGCTAGTGAGGAAGGAGGAGGAACCAGGAGAGAGGGTCGGGAGCCCAGAGCGGGCATGCGCAAGGCACTCATTTAGCACATCCAGAAAAGCGGGGTGGCGCCGCAGCTGTGGCTGCTGCTCTCATTACTTTCTCACCTGCTCAGCCATGATCACCTTGGGGGCAATAAATAAATGTGCGCTGAGTGCCTGAGTGAACATCTCCTCCATGCCGCTGACACCACATCTCCATCCCTGTCCTCACCCTTCGCTGGGTGTCTACAGCCTCGAAACCCCCCTTTCTCAGGACTCTGAAATCTAGCACGGCCAGCACTGCCTGTGCCCCCTCCTCAGTCCTCCACTCTCAGTGAAGGGACTGCCTTCCCTGCAGACACCCAAGCCAGGAGCTGGGAACGTGTTTCCTCCTGTCCCAGGTCCCATCCAGTCCACCTCCTAAATCTCTCTCCGCCTCTGTCCCCTCTTCACCCTACAACCACGGCTCTAATTCAGGTTTCACCATCTCTCGCCCAGATGACTGCAATGGGCTACAGAACGGTGGCAGGAACAGTATGGCAATCACAGTAGCGCTATCCTGCCCCAGAGTCACCAGTTGTTAACCGTTTGTCTCCTCTTATTTGCTCTGTCTCTCTCCCTAAATCATCTATCAATCTACCTACCTACCTATCCATCCATCTACCTATCTTTCTATCACCTCTCTCTCCCTCTCTCCCTATCTAGATACTGATCATCTCTCTAGCTTGTTGAACCACATGAGAGTTAGTTGAAGCTCCTATGACACCTCACCCTTGACCCTTCCATACGCATCTCCTAAGAACAAGGACATTCTCCTTCCTAACCACAATACCATTATCACGCTCAGAAAATGCAACACTGATATAGCATACAGTCCGTATGCAAACTGCCCCAGTTGTCCCAGTAATGCCTTCCATAGCTGTCTTCTTTCCAGGATCCAATCAGGATCACACATGGCATTCTACTTCCCTGACTCTGTAGCCTCTTTTAATCAAGAACAGTTCTCCAGCCTTTTTTTTTTTTTTTTTGTCTTCCATGAAGAGTCTAGGTGGTTATTTGCAGTGTCCCTCCATGTGGGTTTGTCTGATGTTTCATCAGGGCTAGAGGGCTACATGCAGGCAATGCATTTTTAGCAGGAAGGTCTGAGAGGAAAGGGATGCCGTGGCCTGCTCATGCATAGCAGCAGGAGGCGTCTGACACTGGTTTGCCCCACACTAGAGATGCTGAGTGAACACTGGTTAAGGTAGTGTCTGCCAGATCTCCCCATCCTGAGGGTGCCTTTTCCCCCTGTAATGAATGCGTAATCTGAGGGGTGATACTTTGAGACCATGAATATCCTGTCCCCCAACAACCTTTCACCTGGGGATTTAGCATCAGCAGGTGTTTCTTGCCTGAACTAGTTATCACTACGGTGGCTGCGATGGTCTCTTACCTGATTTTGTGTCCTTTGGCCTCACCTTGCTCCAATTCACCCTTTGCAACTCTGTCCTAATGATCTTTCTAAGGCACAGGTGCAGGTGCATCACTCCCTCCTCTAAACCTTCTGTGGCTCCCTACTACTTAGAGAATAAAGTCCAGATTCGTTGGCTAGGCTCTTGAGGCCCAGCATGTTCTGGCTGAACTATGCACACCCCTCTATGCTCAAGCTGTACGTGCCAGGATACTCCCTACTCACACCTCTGAGCCTTTGTCCAGGCTGTTCCCTCAGCTAACATGCCATTCCCTGTCTCCCTGAGTCTTTCTCCTCTGCCCAGCCCTTCACTCATTTCTTTGCTCACATCTGTTTCTGCTCTTCCTCTGTCCTGGGCTACTGTTCGCCAGCTCCTACCTGTCTGCTTTACTAGACTAAGAGCTTTCTGGAGCAGGGACCATGTCTAACACCTCCTGAATGCCCCAGATGTCCAGCACCAGGCTTTACACACAGCCAGTGCTGGTGTGTTTGATGACTGAGTGCTATGGGAGCTACGGTTTGGGAGCATCCCCAAATCCTGTTGATGCTGAAGACAGAGACCAGGAGGCAACACAGTGCAGTAGTAATTGAGGGCCCAAGCCTTGGCATCCAGCCTGCTGGACTTGCAGAACAGCGAGATGCTGCCCACTGTCACCCACTTCTATGGGCTTGGCCTCACCAGCAGCCTCCCCCTTTCATCTGGCAACATCATCCTGATTTCCTGTGAGGAATCTCCTATCCCGCTGGCTCTGATCACCAGGTTGGGCACATGACCCACACTGGGTTTCAGTGAGAACCCTTCCTGGGACTTTAACTACATCGATTGGGAAGACTGTGCCCTCTTTCTGTGGAATCTGACAAGCAGGTGAGATACAGCCTGGCACTGCAGGTAGTCATCATGCCACTATCAGGGGAGGGTCTTGCTCAGAATGAAGCCACCATAGAAGAAAGCAGAGACCAGATTTCGAATGCTGTTTGAACACCTGGATCCAGCCATGCCTGAAGTTACATCACCCACACTTTTTACTTGTGTGAGTCATTCTATTTATTTTCAGCCAGTTTCTGTCCCTTGCAACTCGAAGATCCTAACTCACGAGTTGTGAGATGATGTATTAAAGCAGTTAGCACAGCACATCGTGGCTATTCCATCATTCTGTGGGAACTGTTTATTAAGATGAAGGCCACGATAAGCCATGCCCAAGGTCCCAGATGGCCAGAGAGATGGCTATCTGGGGACCCCAGGCCATCACCACATGCATGGTCACAGGGACCAACCTGGTAGAAGGACTCACCCTCCTTTCTCTGGCCTGCAGTGTCTCCTCCTGCAGGGGACCTGGTGAGGAGAGACGGAGATCTCTGGGCACTGTCAGCTCTTGGTTCCTCCTGGGGCCTCCGCGGGATCATCATGGTAAGCTTGTCCTGGCTGGGGGCCTCCACCCACCTCTCGACAGTGTCCCAGTCCTGCAAAGGAAAGGGAAGAAAAAGCATGTTTGGGGAGGGAGAAGAAGGGCCCTAGGGCCTGCCTGCATGCCCAGCATGAGAGGAGTAGAAGGAGGGGAAAGGGCTGATACTTACTTACTTATTTATTTTTGGCAGCTGGCCAGTAGGGGAATCCAAACCCTTAGGCCTTGGTGTTCTAACACCCTGCTCTAACCACCTGAGCTAACCAGCCAGCCCTGGAGCTGATATTTAAAGAGCACTTGCTGGGCCGGCCCGTGGCTCACTCGGGAGAGTGCGGTGCTGATAACACCAAGGCCCCGGGTTCGGATCCCATATACGGATGGCCGGTTCGCTCACTGGCTGAGCGTGGTGCTGACAACACCAAGTCAAGGGTTAAGATCCCCTTACCGGTCATCTTAAAAAAATAAATAAATAAATAAAAATAAATAAATAAAGAGCACTTGCTAGGGCCGGCCCGTGGCTCACTTGGGAGAGTGTGGTGCTGACAACACCAAGTCAAGGGTTAAGATCCCCTTACAGGTCATCTTAAAAATAAATAAATAAATAAATAAAGAGCACTTGCTGTATGCCCAGCACTGTGCTGGGCTCTTGGCAGGTGTTAACTCAGCTGGGAGGTAGGCATGTCCATTGAAGCTAAAAACTTTGCCATAGTCACACAGCTGGAGCTGTGTGAGACACTCCCCAGGGTCCAGAGAGAAGTGGATTCAAATCCCAGATGTGTGGCCTCAAATTGCCTCCCTCTCTGAGCCTCAGCCCCAAATGGGGCCGTTAAGAACCACAAGCGCAGAGGGTGCGAGTGAGCCTTGCACAAGCCCGCGCCCGCCGAGCCCTCAGCACAGTGCTGGCCACCAGGCATGCACAGGGTAGGCCGTTTCATTCTGAGTCCCATCAGTTCCTGTCACCTTCCTTTGTTGGGGGACCAAAGGACAGGCCTGCCTCTTCTGCCCCACAGCAGTCCTTCCAAGTTCGAATGCTAGAGGAGTCTCCTGGGTGTTCTCTTCTCGCCAGGCCTCCCCCTGCCTGCTCCCTTTCCTCTGTCCCTTGGGAATCTATGCCACAGCTGATCATGAGGCTCAGCAGTGTGTGACCAGAGCAGGGCCCACGCGCCAGTCCCATTGCTGTGGATACCATGTCCAACACCCAGCCCTCTGCGACCTCAGAGTTTTTGGCACCCTGGGCCCGGTGCCAATTCACCTGGAGCTCCCTGTCACTGAAGCTCCTTCCTCCGTCTTCTTTCCACAGCCACACTCCTAGCCCACCTGGGCTGCAGAGACCCCTGCCCCTCCAGGTCGGGGGGCCCATGGCGCCAGCTAACGGTCCAGAGGACCCCAGCCTAATTTCCCAGTGTGAGAGGCCCAGCCCTCGACTGGAGGTGGAACCCAAGGATAGGGACAGAGGACAGATCTGTTCTTGTCCCCCTATCTCCTACCCCCAGCTCACCACAGAGGACGAGTTGCTGGTATCATCAGGGGTGTCACACTCAGGGCTGAAGCTGGTGTCAGAGTCAGGGTCCTCGTTGCAGCTGCCACACAGGGAGGAGGTCAGGCCCTCCAGATAGGGCACCGCCTCGAGCTCCCAGCTCCTGCTCCTGGGGGCAGCTGCTGGGCCCTCTTCAGGGAGCCCTGCTGATGAGGACAGGTCCCTGAGAGAGGAGACAGAGTCATGACTTTTTCCCAAAAAGTAATGAGGAATTAAAGAGTGACACCCCCACCCCATCCAGATATACACACTCACACTGGGGGCCAGGAAGCTACATGTTCATGCAGAAGAGCGGCCAACACTGCAGCCCGTCTCTGTGCTAGGCTCTTTACGTGGCTGCCTGGTTGAGCTACGACAATCACCCTTTAAAGGAAGCATAATGATTCCCATTTTACAGATGAAGAACCTGAGTCTCAGAGAGGTCAAGAGACTGGCCAAGGTCACAGAGCTAGGAAAGGGCAGAGTTGTGTTGTGAACCAGGACTATTGCTCCAGCCCCCTCCCAACCTTCTGTCCCTGGAGCAGGAGTGGGAGCCCCAAGCTCAGTTAGCTAAGAAGACAGACTCTAATGGGGGCATGCGAGAGGCAGCAGGGCTCTGAGGGCAGTGACAGGGCTGAGGAAGGGAGCTGCAGAGAAAGCCCTGCTTTAGAGAAGCCAGTTGGGGTGGCCGCAGGCTCAGGTAGGCTTAGAGCTGGTAGTATCCCCAAAGAGTGACTCACAGATTGGCCCACAAGGTGGTAATAGGTGATGACCCTAAAAAAGAGTCACGTATGTTTGGGACATTCTACAGACTTCCCTACCTCCCCCACCCAAAAGCCACAATGCATGCCTGTAAACTAAAGACTGACAAGTCCTGCAGGAAAGCTATTCAACAGCATTTATCCCAGAACTTCTGAAACATTTCACAGCAGAGCTAGTTTTTATTTTTAAATAATGCCCATCTCTGAGGAGCATGTTCCCAAAGCAATGCTTTTTTTTTTTTTTTTTTTTTTTTAAAGATGACCGGTAAGGGGATCTTAGCTCTCGACTTGGTGTTGTCAGCACCACGCTCAGCCAGTGAGCAAACCGGCCATCCCTATATGGGATCCGAACCCGGGGCCTTGGTGTTATCAGCACCGCACTCTCCCGAGTGAGCCACGGGCCGACCCCAGCAATGCTGATATGATTCAACCTCTCTTTATTTTACAAACAGGGAAATTGAGGCATAGAAAGACAGAGTAACTTGCCCAAGGTCCCACAGCCCATCTGGGACAGATCTGAAGCTGGGACCCAGGTTTCTAGACTCTCAGGCCATGGTCTCCCAAAGTACCATGACCCCAAAGAGGGACTTCAGGTCAACTAGGTAGGTGGGTGATGGCAGGTGCCCTGGATGCAGGGACCGTTTAAAGCTGTGCAAAAGGAACCAAGAAATGTGAGCAGGCTGTGGGCCATGTCCATTGTAGGGTGAGTGCGTAGCTGCCCCACTGCCTGGAGTAAAGCTGAGCTAGGTCTTGGAGAATTATGGGGTAGTCAGAGCCACTGGGGGAGACAGTCAAGGTCAGAAGGATAGGCTCGGGCCGACCCCGTGGCGCACTCAGGAGAGTGCGGCGCTGGGAGCACGGCAGTGCTCCCGCCGCGGGTTCAGATCCTATATAGGGATGGCCGGTTCGCTCGCTGGCTAAGCACGGTGCGGCCGGTCACAAAAAGACAAAAAAAAAAAAAAAAAGGATAGGCTCAAGACCCACGTGCAAATGGGGACAGTCTAATCTAAGTTCTCACAGTGGGCCTGGGGAACATTCCTACTGCCCACCTGTGCCCAGGCTGTATAGACTGACCATGTGACCCATGCCAGCAGCCATCAGAGACAGGCACTGCCATTGGGAAGGGGTGCAAGTGGGGAGAGGAAGGGTATTCTACCTCAGGGAGTCCTTCCCCAGGCCCTGGGCTCTACCCACCTCTTGGGCCCTGACCTGAGGCCCAGGTCCACCACAGACTGGTAGCTGGAGGTTGAGGCGCTGAGTGGATCCTCAGGGGCAGGCGGGTAGCAGGGCAGGTTGCAGTAGGGCACCTCAGCACTTGAAGGGCTCCTGGGCTCCTGGGCCAGAGGTGGAGAGAGGAGGCAGTTCGGCACCCACGTGGGGGCTCCCCTCCCCCTGCACAGCCCCTCCCAGCACTGGGTGGCGTGGGAGAGTCTCCAGGCATCTCCTCCTGGGATCTCACACTCCTTAAGGAGAGCTGCCCATCAGGCTGGAAGTGCCCCTTGGGACCCACCCCAGGTGCTGGCCAGGGTACCTGGTTGTGTGCATGTATGGGCCTGGGTGCAGGTACGTGTGTCCATAAAGGCCTGGGTGTTTGGGCACATGAGTGCATCTGGGTGTTGAGCGCATGTGTATGCAGGTCCAGCAGGTACACCCACATGTATGTTAGCGTAAGCACACACAAGTTCATGTGTGAGTGTGTATATGTCTGCATGCTTGAGGATGTGAAGTGCACAAAAGAACCAAAAGAGTCTTTTGTAGTCAGAAGACACAGGTGAGGAGGATTAAGCTGGCCTGGAGAGTAGGGAAAGGTCTGAGGGAGGAAGAAGTAGCCTGACGGACGAGGAGATGGGAAAACAAGACATTGGAGGAAAGAAGAGATTTGCCCCAGTACAGGAGAGGCAGGGGGCTCCAGGGCTGGAGGGTCAAGGCGGCAGAGGTGGGGGCAGGGGCCTTGAGCCACTGCCCGCTCCTTTCTTCCTCCTGCCCTCAGCAAGGCCACACCTGTGAAGGCTGGTGCTGGGCTCACCTGGGGGGAACGGCTGCTCATCTCCAGGAAGGCCTCCCCATTCCTCCCCACCTTTCAGGAGTGTCAGGGCCCTCCCCTGGTGGTGGGGGACCGCGGCCATGGCACCCTGCGCCCCGCCTCCTCTCAGGTTACCTGGGCAGCCGGCTCCCGCAGTGGCGGCTGGCGGCTGTCAGCACCCTTGTCCTCGGGGGGCTCCGGCTCAGGCCCCCGCGCTGCCGCCCTCCCAGGCTCTGACTCTGGGCCGTGGTGGCAGCAGCGGCGGCAGCGGCCGAGGCAGCGGAAACCTTAGAGGGCCGGCTTCGGGAGCAGGGGCCCCTCATTACTGTTTCATAAGCTGGGGCCCAGCCAAGAACAATGCAGGACACAAAACCGCGGGAACCTGATCCTGGCAGCTCACCTGAGAGCCAGAACGGACGGGAGCCTGGGCACAGGCTCCCTGGGGACCCTGGAGCCCAGAGCCTAGGGCCAGGACCACAGCCTGGTCAGCACTCTGGGGTGGGCACAGGCTCTCCAGGTTCCCAGAAGGCCACCACTGGTGTGGGCCTGGGCAGTGCCAAGGAGGGGGCCGGGTGTCTGCTATGACAGCCAGGCCAAAAGAGGCCCGTCTGGGTTCAGTTTCTCCCCCTGCCCTGCAGCCAGATTCTGATCAGAGCTCAGCAGCAGGAGGTGTCAGATCCACAGCCAGGCCTGGCGCCTTGGCCACCCAGGGGACAGCACAGCATGAATGAGGAAGGAGTGGTTCGCCTGGCATCGCTAAGGGGTCCTGGCCCAGCCAGGCCAGCAGGACCCCCAGCTTGGCATGGTATCTCCTCCCTGCTTTCACCCCCAGCCCCCATCACCCCCACTGCCCACATGAGCAGGCCCAGCAGTTGGTCCCCAGCTCTGATTTCCTGTCTGGTGGGTCAGCACAGGCTCTGGCCTCAGACAGACGTCGGGCCCCATCCTGTCTCCTCCACTTCCCAGCTAGGTGCCCTCAGCCCAGTGGCTTCTCCCCTCTGAGCCTTGCTTTCTCAGAGGTGGAAATGCTACCAAAACCTTGGCCAAGTAACTCATCCTCTCCATGCCTCAGTTATCTCATCACAAACTGGCATGAAAATAGCCCCTCCTAGGGGTGTTAGGTGAATTGAATGAGTTAATATTTGTAAAGAGCTTACAATGATGTCTGGTCTGTACATCTTAAATATAATAAATAATGTAAGAGCACTAAATATATAAGTATTAAATTTGTAGAATAACATTAATTACAATTAAGAATAAATAAATTGAAAAGGAGCTGTGATGCCTGGAACACAGCAGGACCCTCCCACCTGGCCCCTCCCTGGTCATGGAACCTGGCCATGACCTGGTCAAGGCTGTGTGATTTCCAGGGTTGACTCCTCCCCCCATCTCCCAGTAGCTTAGGGAGGCTGGAGCTTCCCAGGGCATTTTGCATGATCAGTTGGTCAAGAGTTGGTCAAGCTTGGGGGGCACCCGGGACCTGGGAACATTTCTGAATATTCTAGGCTAGCTGAAGATGTCAGAACTGGATCCAACCCTGTTTCCTTGATGAGCTCCAGGAGATAGCTTCATCAGGCTCGCGGAGATGGGTCTGTGCTCAGGTGTAATTAAGGATCTACCTGGGAACTGCACAGCTCCAGCAATATTGGGGATGCTTTTTTAACATACACATTTTTTGACTCCATGTGTTTGAAATCTCTTGACCTAAAGCTAGGGCTAATAGGGACAAGGTTCCAGAATCCTTGGAGGAAAAACTGGCTAAACTTGGTTTCTAGAGACCTGTTTCAATAGAGAGATGGGAGAGAGTGGATGACACAGACAGAACTAGCCTGGGGGAGCTGCCACCTGAGCAGCGGCACCCAAGGGCAGGGTGCCCTGATTCCCTGGGGAAGCAGCCCAAGGAATCCACCTATTCTTTCCATACCTAACCCTGGAGCAATATAGAATGGGGTCCAGAGTGGCAGCTGGGGTGGACAGGGAGGCAGACAGAAAAGTTCAGAAGAGGCAATTACCATCATCTGGGGCTCAGTGTCAGTTTTTTACGATCACATTCGAGACACAGGGAATTGTCTCCTGCCCAGGGTCAGGTCCTGGGGCCTGACTCAAGGACTCAACAGTCACCCCTCAAGCATTTGCAGAACTGAGGGGATTTGCATAACCTACAGTCATGATCAGAGTAACTGGAAGCACAAGAAAGTGAAGGATTTGACATGAGTGACCCACTCTGAGCTTGAAACCATCTCTTGCCTGGGCCTCCGGGGGAGGATGGGGACACTGGTGTTTGCCTCTGACCCTCTGGCTACTCCATCACCATCTTCTTGGCTATCTCTACCTCCTGTTATCTTCATTTAAACACTGATTTCCTGGCCTCCACCCCAGGCCTCTCCTCTTCTCACTCCACACTCTCCGGAGACTATGGCCTCATCCATGAGCAAGACTTTCGTCAGTGCTGGATCCTGATGACTCTATCTCCTATGGTCTGGCCCCTGAACTCCTACCTCCTGGATTCAGTAACCTCCCCTTCATCTCCGCTGTGTCCTGAGGGCACCTCACACTCACCAGGCCCCAACAACTCCCATCCCAAGTACCTACCTGGAGAAATAATTTAGGAGTCTGTCAAGAGGCTCTCCTCCCACCCCCCTCACCCCACCCCCCGCTCAAATCCTGTAGATTCTCCTATCCAGTTAGTTCTGAAGTGTGCCATTTGCCCTCATCTCAAAGTCCCTGTCCTCTCTGGCACAAATGAGTATTTGAACCTTTTCCTCACTGGTCACTCCGATTCACTCTCATCTCCCTGCACTCCATTCTCTGCCCAGCCATCAGAGTGACTTTGAAAAATGCAGATAGGATCACATCACTCCATTGTTTAAAATCTTCAGGGGCTCCCCATGATTCTCAGGATAAAATCCAAAGTCCTCAGCATGTCCACAAAGCAACCCAAGGCCCGGTGAGACCTAGGCCCACCTATTCTCTGTCCTTGTCCTGTAGCTCCTCTGCCCCTCCCTCTCGCTGACCTCTCCCCAGTCCTCCAATGTGCCCCTTCCTTCTGCCTCAGGGCCTTTGCACATGCTATTCCCTTTCTCTCCTCTACCTCCAACTTCACTGGCCAATACCCACACAGCCTCTACCATTTCATTTCTTGGGAGAAATTTCCCCAATGCCCTATCATTTACCTTCATACCACTTGCTATTACTCTAGGACACTGATCACAGACATGATTAATCAATCGTTTGCACAATTACTTTCTTACTCTCCATTTGCCTTGCTAGACTACAAGCCCTGTGAAGCTAGGGATGTGCTGTCTTATTTATCACTATTTCCCCAATATCTAGCTTAATGCCTGGCACATTGTAAGCACCTTTTCAATATGTATGAATATGCAAGCTGACCCCAGGTCTCAGCTGGGAAATGGTAAGACTGAGACTAGAACTCAGACCTGTCTGAATCCAGCATTCTCCTATTCTATGCTTGCTGTCTCCCCACCCAGTGGGTGGATCATTTGCATGGGAGATGGAATCACAGAACTTATGGGCATCTGTCCCTTGAACTTGGGGGTGAGGGCAGGGGAGCTGTTATTGGAGCTATCAAGACAGGTAGAAAGGAATCTCCAAGGTTTACTTTTCTGGCCAGAAAAGGGAAAAAGAGGAAATTAATATGTACTGAATTAGCTACATGTGTCTTGGGCTAAGCAGTACCAGATTCCCTGAGTGAGAAGTCTGTTGCCCCCGCTTTACCCAGGAGGTGAGTGAAGCCAGAGAACTTAAATGACCCAAGGTCACACTGCAGGCAAATGGCAAACCTAGGACTGGAACTCTGGTCTGCCTTGCTCCAAAGCTGACCGGCAACCCCCTTACAATGGCAGCTTCTTGGAGCCTAACCCCCTCCATGAAGTGGGTTGTCAGGTTCAAGAGGAGCCTCAGACTCCACTGAGAATGATGGAGCCATAGGGATCAAGGCTGGAAGGGCTCCTGGAGATTCACAGGTTCCATGCTTCTCAGTGTGTGTACCAGGTGCTCTGGGTTTACGTATACAGGGGGTTGGCATCAGACCACAATGATCACAAAGTGAAAAAATGACTCCTCTTTCACTCCTTTAATAACTTCAAGAAGAAAGTCTTAGGGCCGGCCTGTGGCTCACTTGGGAGAGTGTGGTGCTGATAACTCCAAGGCCACGGGTTCGGATCCTATACAGGGGTGGCCGGTTTGTTCACTGGGTGAGCGTGGTGCTGACAACACCAAGTCAAAGGTTAAGATCCCCTTACCGATCATCTTTAAAAAAAAAAAAAAGAAGAAAGTCTTCAGGGGGTGCTGGTCTGTCTTCAACACCTTTCTAACACCTGCTAATCTCTCTTTTTGACAAAGAGACAGCAGGACTTGGGGTAGAGCAGACAACAGTCTTGAGTTAGAATTTAATGACATTTCTGTTTTTTTCTTCTTCTGTCTCTTTCTTTTTCTTTTTTTAAACCTTCTATATATAGAATATAATCTTAGTTTTCTATTTGTGGTAGTGATGTAAAGTTATGTTTCAGTATAAGTGAAAAAAGGTGTTGAGTTAAAGAACAATAAAGTAATAGATTAGATGAGGCAATGGTAAAAAAATCATAATAGCAGGAGAAAAGTGACTGAAGATTGGGAAACATTCACATGGTCCAACCATCTCATTGTACAGATGGGAAAACTGAGCCTCTGGACAGAGGAACACCAGCATCTGGATTCAACTACAAGTTAGTGGTCCAGCCAGACCCAGCCCATCACCCACTCCCCCATCCCAAACCACCCCAACCACTCAGGAAAGCCAGCCCACCTGGTGCCTTGCCCCGTGGGCCTCTTCAGTGTGGAAGCAGTTTTGACAGCGGCTCTGGGTAAGCACATTGGCCTCAAAGCATTCACATGGGGCATTCCCAGCCACCTCCTCCATATCAGGTGAGTCAGGCTAGAGCAGCTCCTGCGATCTGATGGCTGACTCTCTAGACAGGGCCTGGGGAAAAGCGGGGTGGGGGTGGGGGGAAGCCAGGGCCAGATGACTGGCTGGCCACCCACCTGGACCTCAGCCCCCGTTTCCCTAGGGCAGATGTAGTGGATTGAGTTATGTCCCCCAAAACTCACTGAGGCTTGAATTGTGTCCCCCAAGTTTTATGTATTAGAGACTTAGTGCCCACTGTGACTGTTAAGAGAGTGGGAAATCCTATTATGGTAATTGAAAGGTGGAGCCTTGAAGAGGTGATTGGGTTGTAGGACCCTTCTAGTGAATGGATTAAAAATGGTGATCAGAGGTGTGGTTCTGAGGGCTTTAAAAGAAGAGAGAGGAGACTCTGTCTCTCTTTCTCTGCTCTCTCTGCTTCCACCGTCTTGCAATGTGAGACCCCTGAGTCACTGTTGTCACCACCAGACGGACTTTGGACTTCCCAGCCTCAGAAACTGTAAGCAATAAATTTCATTTTCTTATCTATCACCCAGTTCCAGGTATTTTGTTATAAGCAACAGAAATGGACTAATACAGAAAACTGGTACCAGAGAAGTGGGGTGTTGCTTATAACAAATACTTGAAAATGTGGAAGTGGCCTTGGAACTGGGTGCTGAGGAAAGGCTGGAAGAATTTGAAGGAGTGGGCTAGAAAAAGCCTAGATGCTGGTGAAAGTTTAGAAGACAAGAAAACCAAAGCAAGTTTGGAATATTTTAGAGACTGGTTAAATGGTGGTGAGCAGAATGCTGATAGATATACAGACTGTAAAGGCCATTCTGAGAAGGTCTCAGATAGAAATGAGAAAAGACTTATTGGAAACTGGGGCAAAGATCACCCTTGCTATGAACTGGCCAGGAACTTGGCTGCATTCTGTCCATGCCCTAGGACTTTGTGGATGTTGGAAATTAACAGTTGTGAACCAGAGTATTTGGTGGAAGAAATTTCTAAGCAGCAAAGCATTCAGAAAGCTGCATGCCTACTTGCAACAGCCTATGCTGAGTTGTGTCAGAAAAGGCACGACATAAAGCTAGAATATATAATTAAAAGAGAAGCAGAGGGCAAAAAATCGGAAAACATTCAGCCTGGCCGCAAAAG
Source organism: Cynocephalus volans (assembly GCF_027409185.1). Taxonomy (NCBI): domain Eukaryota; kingdom Metazoa; phylum Chordata; class Mammalia; order Dermoptera; family Cynocephalidae; genus Cynocephalus; species Cynocephalus volans. Next base: position 12,517,459 of record NC_084471.1, read on the forward strand.
CAAGGGTGTAGCTCAGGAAGATTAGTACAAAAGAAAGGGGTTATCAAGAGAAGGGGGGAAGGGCCCTGGAAGCATTGCAGAAGCCTCTGGGGCCAACCCTTCTATTTTAGGCTCAAAGGCCTATGGAGACAAAATGGTCTTGGGGAACAGGCCAGACTAAATGCCAGGCAAGGAACAAAGATATAAGTTTATCCATCCATTCATCTATCATTTATTCACTCAACAAATACTCACTAAGCACCTACTAAGCACCCAGGCAGAGCACTTGATGTGTGATTTCTAGTCCTTACTGCAGTGTTGCTCAGAGTGCTCCAAGGACCCTGCATGACACACTTCTGGGCTGCTCATAAAAATGCAGATTCCCAGGTCCCTCTCCCGATCCACCCAGGCAGAATCTTCAGGGGCGAGGCCTGGGGGTGTGCATTTTAAACAAGTCCCCTATGTGATTCCAGTGCCCCTCCAAAGTTTGAATGCCCTTGCCTGCATTGTAGATCAAATTAATGCCAATTTCAGATCAGGCAAGAGAGATTCCCTAACTCACTCAGGTCACAGTGGCCGAGCTGGATTCAGATCGAGGTCTGTGTGCCTCCCCACCATCTCAGAGGTGGAAGCGAGGCGTGAGTACTGGATCGCACTGCCAACTCTCACAGGTTCCTTGGGAAACACAGGGAGTGAGGCAAAGGGCTAACCAAGTATTTTCAGAGTTGACAACAAAGTCTTAGGCAAAAATGAACAGCCTAAGGTCACACAGAAAATTTGTGGCAGAGCTTAGCCAAAAAGAAACCATGTTGTCTTGACTTGAGCCCAAGGCTCTCCCTGCTAGGTGTCCCTGGGGATGCCCTCCCGACTCATACAAAGCCCCAAGAGAAGGGCAGGGGTTGGGAGGAATCTATCACCCAAAACACACACACGCACACCTTGTGGTGCCCCCAGGTCACCTGCCCATACCTGTCCTCACCTGGTGAGTTTCCTCCAAAGCGTCCCAGGGGGTCAGGCCTTTGTTGTCAATCTCATCTGAGAGCTGAGAAATTTCATGTCCTCCCCTGGGGCAGCTTAGGGTGAAGACTCCCTGTTTCTCCCCCACCAGACCTCGAGAGCGGAACGGGGCGGGGGCAGGGCACGGTGGAGGGTGAGGCACCCACTGGCCCCACCGTGGCCCCGGAGTCTCGGATCCTTCCTGGGTGGTCATTTCTTCGCGTCGTTCCTAGCTCCGGGCGGTGGAGCGGGGACGCATCGGTCTCGCCCAGCCTGGGCGGTGCTTTTCCGGTCCGGCCACATAAAGGAGCATCGCCGCCTCAGAAGGAAAACGCCGCTCATTTTCCTGGGGGCGGGTGGGGGCTCCACGTGCCCCTCGCTGCACCCGTTTTCTCCCCCACCCCCACCCCAACCTACTGGCAGAATCCTTCTCTGGAATGCACGTTAGACGTGAATATAAAAATGAAGAGCCTTAAGCAGATACACATGCCACACCCGGAGGACGGAGCCCTGGCCCTCTCCCCCTCCAGCCCTTGACCCGCCACCCCTCCCGCAGGCCTCGCCTCCCATCCCCTCTTTTCCGCTGCCCAGTACCAACCTGGGCTCAGGTTTCCACGCCAGGGGGCGACCGGGGTGGGAGGGCCAGGGTCACGGCCTCCTTATTTGAACAATGAATCAGAGCGTTGCCCGGGAGGTGGACAGAAGACCACGCCCCTGCCACGCTCGCATTGGCTCTCCCTAGGTGCCTCATTTACATGAAGACTGTGGGGTTGGACAAGCCGAGAACAAGGGGTGGGGCGGAGGCGGGCGGCGCCCAAATACCTCGGAGCGCGGGACCTGCAGCACGTTCAGCCTGGGCAGCTCCTGTCCCCCGCCCGCCCTGGGTCTCCAGGGGCCCTGGAGGGGGCTGGCACGCGGGGATCTGGCCCCTTCTGATCTCTTTCCCGTGGTGTATTCCCGCCACAACCTCCTAGGATGGCTTTGGCCCGTACCTTGGGCTATAACCTCTCTGTGCCTGTTTTCTTATCTGTAAAATGGGGATAGTATAAATAGTACCTGTGAGGATGAAATGAAATAGTGGCAAGTAAAAAGTAAGAAGTGCATCAGAACAGTTCTGGGCACCTAGTAAATGCTGAATGGATGTGCAGAACTAAAACTACAGCAGTGTGATCATTACTGCAGTCGGGGCCGCAGGGACCTTCAAACAGCTCTGCCCAGGGGTTTTCAACCTCCATCCGCACATTTCCACTGACGTGAAGCTCACTCATAAAATGCATAGCTCCCCTACTTTTTATGCTAACATTTCTTCTACACTGTCCATATGCCAGCTCCTCTTCCAACACCTTTACATTAATGAGGACATAGTAACCTGAAAGAGTAAGTACCAACATCTCCATTTCACAGCAACTGAAGATCAGAGAAATTGACTAACCTGCCAGTGTCACACAGCTATTAGGTGGCAGAGCCAGGACTAAACCCTGGTGTGTCTGACTCCACGAGTCACTACAGAGCATCTTTATTTGCTAATTCACTCAGACATCCACATGTGCCTAGTATATGCTGGGCTTGTGCTGGGCACTGGGGAGACAGTAACATGAATAAAACGTGGCTCCTTCCGAGATAAGGGGCCCACTGACCAGAGGGAGAGACAGACCCCTGAAAGGTCATTCTGGTTCTCTTAACAAGGATAATGAGCTTTCTGCTTGGTGAGATCCATGTTCAATATCTGGCTCTAGCACTTCCTGGCTGTGTGATCTTGAGAAAGTTACTTGACCCTTCTGAGCCTGGGGTGAGGTGGGTGCTTGGTTTGGGTTTGAAACAAAGAGTATGGTCCCAGCCCTCTAGCCCCCACCAGTCAGTAAAACCTAGAGCCAACTCAGGGTGACACTCCCCAAAATTCATTAAATATTTATGGAGCCCCTACTTTGTTGGTTGTGTGCACTGAGGATACATCAGTGAACAAAAGACCAAATCTCCTGCTTTTGTGATGCTTACATTGCACTTTTCTTCAGTGGAGAAAGACAGACCACAAATAAGATAAATAAAGAAAATATGGAGTATGTTGGCTGGTAGTAGGTGCTGAGGAGAAAAGTAAAGCAGGGAAGTGGATTGGAAGTGCGGGTGTGGGGAGACATTACATTTTAAACAAAGTGCTCAGGGAAGGCCTTACTGAGATGGTGACATTTGAGCAAAGACTGACAGGAGATGAGGGAATGAGCCTGCTGTTCTGGGGGAAGAGTGTTTCAGGCTGAGGGGACAGGAATGGTGAGGCTGGGGTGGAAGGGGTGAGGGGAAGAAGCAAGGGTGCTGGGTGGGTTGTTCTGAAGTCTTTCAGAGCTCAAAGCTCCTGGCTTTGGAGCTGCTTGGCTGGGCCTCTGGATGGCATGGGCTGGTGGGCAGTAGCAAGTGTCTTGGAAGGAGAGATGATTGGAAGGAGGCAAGAGGAAGGGGCTGTGGCTGCAGAGGCAAGGAGGTGGCAGAGAGGAGTGAAGGGGACTGTGGGGAAAAGCCCCCCTCTTATGTGGGGGGTGAGGAGGGTGGTTGAAGCCAGAAGGGCTCTTAGTAATCTAGGTAATAACAGCCCCCCCTTCCCCAAGAGGGAAAATCCACCCTCCTTGTACGCACGTTAGCATATTTATCCTTACAGCATGCCTGGGATGTAGGAAGGGGCAGCCATCATTATCCCCATTCTATAGAAGAGAATCAGGCTCAAGCAAGTGGCCCCAAAACACTCAGCGACTTGGTGACAGAGCCTGGTGTAGAAGTCACACTCCTAGAGTTCCGTGGGATGGTTCAGATAGTTCAGGGCCGAGGGCGTAATGGTGGCATCAGGGCAGCCGCCACCACTTGACAGCATTTAGTTCCAGCCTCACAGCCCCGTGTGTGCCCTGCAAATCCTGAGCTCACTCATCTCCACACCTTTGCTCATGCCCTTCCCCTTGCCTGGGACCCCCTCTCAGATCTGGGGAAGTAGGACAATTACTCCTAGTTCTAGACCTGCTCTCTCCTTCTGAACCTGCTTCCTCTCCTGTCAGGTGGGAACGATCATCCCAGTCCTCCGTGCCACAGGCCTGTTGGAGAATCAAGTGCTCTGGGCAGGCAAGGTGGATGCAGGGGCCTGTAGCTCAATGGGACAGGGCAAGAAAGCATGAGTCTTGGAAGGGGCCATCTTGGCTAGCTGTAGCCCGTAGCTACCCTGCGAAATGATGATCCAAGCAGCCAGGCTTGCTTTTAGAGGACAAGACAGAAATCTGAACTTTTACATGGTAAATCACAAATTTCCATTCTTTCAGTGATGGCTCAAATGCCACCCCCTCCGGGAAACTCTTCCTGGCATCCTCAGCCTTAAATAAGGGGTCACTCTGCTGGGATCCTGTGCAGGGCTCCCATCTCCCCTGGGGTGTCCTTCACCTAGTAGACCACGTGAGGGATGCCCGGCAGGCAAGACCCTGGATCTTGGATTTTCTTTCCTTGGGCTTGCTCAGCTCGTCTGGTGGGCTTACTGCTTGTATCTAGGGTTTCCCTGGCGAAGGACCCATGGCCTGGGCGCCTCTACCCTCCGGATCCTTCCCTGGGGATGTGCGTGTGCCCAGCCCCAGGTCACTCACAGTTTAAATCCCAGCTCCAACTGAGAGGCAGTGAGTAGTTGGAACTCAGCTAAGACTTCTTAGCCTTGGCCAATGTAGCAAAATGGACTTAATGGAATTGGGTGCCTGGTGGGGTTACTGGGAGAACTCAGTGAATTAGACATGTAAAGAGTGATGGTATACAGTGAGAGCTCTTAGTACCATGTCTCTCCTAGTCTAGTCCTCTGAATCCCCACAGCTATACTAGTGCAATGTTAAATCCCTGGAGGGCAGGACCACTCCCCAGTGCCTGGGGCTTATTAGGTGCTCAGTAAATGTCTGAAGAGAGTGAATGGGCGCCTGCATGAGAAGTGGGTCTCCCTGCCTCTCCCCTGGATAACTGCAGCTGGGTTCTGGAGACTCCAGTCAGCCCAGTGCACCCTCCACACTCACCAGTGAGCTCTCTAAAATGAACTGCCCACTCTGACTGTCCCCTGGCTAGCCCCCCCCTCCCCACCCCCACCTCAGGGGCTCTCCCTGCCCACAAGATAAAGGCCCTGACCCTTAGCTCAGCACTTGAGGCCCATCAGGGTCTGAACCCTGCTGGCCTCGCAGCTTCCTCCTCTCTTCTGCCCTCCCCCTCTACCGCCCATTGCTCACTAAGGGCCCTTTATCTGCACACCCACCACTCCCATCTGCCTGATCGAGCCAAGTCATCCATCAAGACTCATGTCAAGGGTCACCTCCTCTCGGAAGCTTTCTTGATGCCCTATCCCTGTTCTGTGTCCCCTGAGCCTGTGCAGATGTCTGCCCTCTAACCCTCTATTGAACCCGACCTCCAGAGGGACCTCCACGTGTCTGTCTCCTCCATGAGATGTGAGGACCATGTCTTATTAGCTCTGACAAGTAACTTTTGACATTATTTCACCTCTGAGACTCAGTTTTCTAACGTGTCAAATGGAACTAATACCCATTTCTCACAAAGCTGTTGCAAGTTAATAATGCAACTGCCTAGCACACCAGAGGTGCTTGATAAAAGTGGTTTCTCATCCATCCTCTTTCTTTTGGTTGATACTTGCTAACTGTGGGGCAGAAAGGAAAGGGCAAAGGTCACTGGACAGGGAGGAAGGTTTCAGCAGGAGTCCAGGAGGGATGAATGCAGTGATGGGAAGAAGGTAGATTTAGAAACTTGCAGACAGGTTGAGCTTGGCACTAGGACCAAGAAAATTGTAGGAAGTTTATTTCCAGGCTTGTTTGGGAGCACCTGGTGAGGATGGGTTCCATGTAATTTAGCCAGCATTGGCTGAGAAACTACAGTGACACAGGCTATGCCAGGAGCAGAAACATGGAAACAACTAAGACATAATTTCTCACTCAGAAAGTGCATGGTCTGGCTGGGGGAACAGACATCCCAAGTTACAATGTGTTCAGTGTTTAAAAGAAGGAAACACAAAGTATCATGAGCATGTAGATGGACAAATGATTAACTCTGGCCAAGGTGGGAAGAAAGAGTCGGGGCAGGCTTCTCTGAGGAGGTGGCTCAAAGGTGAGGACAGTGAGAAAGGTCTGAGAACAAACAGCCTGCGGACATCAGCAGGGCTCTGAAGGCACCTGGAACAAGCAGATGTTAGCTCAGAACAAGGACATTTCCAGCAATCCACCTTCTCACAACAGATGAGGCAGTGAGCTCTCCAAGCTTAGGAGGAACCGGGAGCCCCTCATCAGAACCATCTGCACAGCCACAGGAAGGTCAACACCTCAAACCTGGGGACAGCAAGGCCTTTGAGGTCACTGGGATCTGGTGAGGATGGAACTGAGGCTTACCTGACACATGAACCCTCTCCTCCACAGCTCCTGACCTCACCTCATCCCCCTGGGGAGGGCTCAGGCCACCCAGAAACAGGTCCTACTGGGATAGGTTCTTTCCTTTAGTGGGCTGAGCCGGCTCCTGGTAACCGTGGCCATTGCTCATTGTTGGATTAGCACAGGGCCTGACTGGTCTGGGAAATTTGGTGTAAAAACTGGGGATGGATAAACATCTGTAGTGGCTTTAGCTCCACAAGGCTGGATCCCCTGACAGCCCTTTATATATTTGGCTTCTGGGGAGAATCTGCTGACTGTACTCCAACATTCATTCTCCCCTTTGTTAGGAACACAATCCCCAATTCTCGTCCGGACACTTGGTTTCCCAGCATCTCTTGCAGCTAAGAGCTTCCCTCCGCCTTCTGCCTGGCCAATAGGACATGGCAAGTGTCAAATGTTTTTAAAAGGAGGGGCATGTTCTTCATTCCTTCTTCCTTCCTGCTAGCTGGCATGCAGAGATGGTGGCTGCAGCTTAAGCAGCTGTCCTGGACTGTGAGGTGGAAAACGTGTGTTGAAAATGACACAATAGCAAGCTAAAAGCCTGCCATCCCAGCCCTCCAGCTCCCGGCTGCTAACCTCCCATTTTTGTTAACTTGAGAACTCCTCTCTTACAGAAGCCAGTTATTTTTCAATTGTATTTGATATTATAGGCACACAAACCTAATCCTTCTTGATAAAGTTCCTAGAAGCCCAACCTTGGGACCCACAGAATGGAGAGCAACAGGAGAAAGGAATCCAGGAGTGGAGCATGGAGAGAGAGGCTCCTGGGAAGAGAGACAAGTTCTCCAGAGGGTTCTTACTCCATCTCCCGATCCTAGGATTGGCCAAATTAGAGTGACTCCATTTCCCTGGCCGGCTGGAAGAACTGATGGCATGCACAGGAGGGAGTGGATGAGAATTTAACACTCGTAAACATTATAAATTGTAAATGTAAGCTACACATGACCTCGTGTCACGTGAGATGGGAGAAGGGACCAAGGTCAGACATCTCAGCAGAGGCAGCAGCAGCGAACACACACTGAAGCTGTACCTGGGGAGTGCTTCGGAAAGTAGTTCAGACATGTGGTCTCATTTCAGCCTCAGGGCAGCCCTAAGAGGTAGGTATCTAATGTCATTTCAACATGAGAAAACAGACCAAGAGGTCAGCACAGCAGGAAGCTCACAGTGACCAAGCAGCAGAACCTGTGTTCAAACTCAAGCCCTGCAGACCCCCCCTCCCACAACCAGGCACCCCATGCCAGTGCCTCGAGGCCTGCCTGGCAACGTGGGGCATGGAGAAGGGGACCGGACCCCCCTCCCACAACCAAGCACCCCACACCAGTGCCTCGAGGCCCGCCTGGGGATCCAGGGTATGGAGCCAGGGACTGGACCCCCTCCCCCACAACCAGGCACACCTTGCCAGAGCCTCGGGGCCCGCTCGAGGACCTGGGGCATGGAACTGGGGATCAGACACTCTCCACAACCATGCACACTGCCAGCACCACGGAGCAGGCCAAAAACATCTCCATGTGGGTGGCACACCACAGCCACCACGATAACCATGGCTGCCGTGAAGGTGGCTAGATGCCACAACCATCATGCAGGACTGCCAGCCCCTGGAGTGAGTTGACACAAGGAGTCACCAGCAGAGAAAAAGAAAGGAGAAGGATGTCTGTCTCCACAGAGCCCATTTCATAGTGATGGAAGAGACATCTGCTCTGTGATAGTACTGTGGGACCTGATCACGCCTCTTAGCATTGGACAGATCATTTGAGCAGCAGATCAACAGAGTAACTATTATTCTTTCAGAGAGAGAAGAAATCTAGGGTGATTAAGGGCCAGCCCGTGGCTCACTTGGGAGAGTGTGGTGCTGATAACACCAAGTCAAGGGTTAAGATCCCCTTACCGGTCATCTTTTAAAAAAAAAAAAAAAAGAAAGAAATCTAGGGTGATTAGATGGAGGAGGGAGAGGGAAAGGGGGAGGGATTGGACAAGGGGCATAAAGAATAATTACGACTTGTAACAATATATATGTTTGTAATATTGATTTGATCAACATATCTCAATGTTGAACCCCCAAAATATGTATAATCAATTTTGATTCAATTAAACAAACAAACAAAAAAACAAACTCAAGCCCTGCTGTGTGCACTAAGCCCCGGGGCTTGGCTATTTTTGTTCACAGTGGTCCTGAGCACCAGGACCACCTGGAGAGCCCAGTAACAGGTGCCACTCTCTGCCCAGGCACAGAGGTAGCAAAGTAGACCCCAAGCACAGGGGAGGGCAACGGGAAGGCAGTAGGGAGAGCAGGTAGAATAGCTGAGAGGCCAGGGCGAGGGGCCTCCCAGCCACACGCTCTGTGTGTTCCCACCCCCAGTATGGCTTTCAGACAGGCACCAACCGTCACCAGAGGATGGAGAGAGCCTGTCCCCCACCAGGCGCAGCTGAACAGAGCCACGGTTCCTGCGCCTGCCCCACAGCGAGGCATGGCTGCTCCTGCACGCCCCACTCACTGCTCCCCTCCTCCAGGATTACCCACATGCCAGGGCGGGTAGAGCCTGCAGCCCTGCTCCCAGGGGCCACTTCGTCCCCAGCACACTCACTGTCCTGTCACCCTCTCTGACTAGTCCACGAGCGTCACCTGGAGCTGAGAGCACAGCTTACTCCCCCTTCGCAGCCCTACTGTTTAGGGCCCAACTTGGCTCTCCTAACCAGGGCACAACCCAAAATTCCTCAGCTCTTGCCCCAGGACTCCACGCTGGGACAAGGAAGGGACAAGGCTGGTTTTCATCAGCTCTGAAGCCACAGCTGAATATCTGGAAGGAACATGAAGAAATGGCAGCCCCTGTGGAACACCAGCAGGCCTCCCCGTGGGGTCTGCTCTGAAAAGGTCACACCTTCATGTGAGTCAAAATGCATTTTCTTTAAAAACTGAGGCTTAATTAATCTTTCCTTGTTGTGCCCCATCTGGGAGTCGCTGGAAGCTGTCCAAGTTTGGGGGTGGGAAATACTCTAGGACTCAACTGCTACCACCGCTTCAATTTCAGCTGAGGAGACTGATGAGGCCAGGAGAAGGGACAGGTCAAAATCTCAGGCATTTGAGGGCAGAGCCTGGCACTGTTCACCCACCCTGCCATAGTTTCCCATTTGTCAGAGCAGCAGGTGGACTCTGGATTCTACCAACGGACACAGTGGTCTTTAATCCTGGTTAGAAGAACCAGATCTAACACCACCTTATTGTACTCACAGAGAAAATTGCTGGAGACTGAGGATGGAACAACTACCCTTGACCATTTCTGCCTACCCTTGGAGCATGGTATCGGGTCAGGGACAAACAAACCCCAAGTATACAAATCACGAGTCTCAAAAATCCGATGGAGTATACATTTGGGAAGATGTCCCAACCTGGCTCTGAAGGCTCCTCCTGGGGGAGGCTAGCTCCCAGCTGTCTGCTTCTTCTAGGGTTCAAACCCCAGGACAGTCCTTAGGCAAGGGCAGCCCCAGGCAGAGAGGTCGTGGCCTCCCAACCTTGGGTTCTGGAGTCTGGGCAGGCTGGCTTACAGGGACAGCCAAGTTGACACAGGACAGATCCCTGCAGCGTAGCTGGGTCACTACTTGGCTCTCAGGGCTCATTCCCCACTGTGCCGGGCTTTGCCAGTCAGTCGGCGTCGCTGGGTCTTGCTGGTACGAGTGGCAATTGGGGGCTTCTTCGTGGAGTCCTGGGCCCGATGGGGATGTTTCCTCTTGACCTTTTTGCGGCTGTGTGCATGCAGCGATGCTGTGAGGGAGGAGATCCTGTGGGAAGGTGAAAGGCCAGTGAGGCTGGGGCCTCTGCTGACCGTGGAGAATAGGGCAGTGGGTGAAAGTCTGGGTTGGGGGGTGACGGACCACCCAGCTCATAGAGGTCAAGTCAGGACAGGCCTGGAATGCTAGGAGCACCAAACTCATCCCAAAGTTGGCCTGCTCTGACACCAGAGGGCCTGCCAGCAACTCCCCTCATGGAGGGAAAGGCCCTTAACCCCGGTACTAAGGGGACCTGAGGTTGGACATTCTCAAGGGTGGGGAGGGACAGGGGCAAGGAGAGGCTGAGGACCACTCAACAAGCAAGGCAGAGGGCTGCTGTGGGCCCCACACCTGCCCCGTGGGCCAGCAAGAGGTGGCTCCGAAGGCCTGGTCACTAACACCAGCCGTAAGGAACAGACCACAGAACACAGGTCAGGACTCACCGCTGAGAGAGCAGGGGGTCTCTGGACTTCTTGGGTAAGGCTCTGATTGGCTTCTCCATGGATGATGCCTCCTCCTGGGACCCATCCCTGGCTCCCTGCTAAAGTAGCACAGGACAAGGACTGTTACAGAAAGCAGAGGGCTAGACACCCTGAGCAATCATGACTTTGTCAAGTGAGGGTGTGACCTGCCACCTCACAGACCTGTAATGGGGCTCAGAGAAGGCCTTGGGCAGAAGAGCATTACATCTGCCCCAAACTGGGGGATTACACAGGGGAGAGCTGCTTTCACAACCCTCCACTGCCTCGCACCAGCAGCTTGTAGTAGACACTCAAACATTCACGGATGAAAAAATTAGCAAAGGGAGGGGCTGGCTGGTTAGCTGAGTTGGTTAGAGCATGGTACTGATGACACCAAGGTCTAGGGTTTGATCCCTGTACCAGCCAAAAAAAAAAAGGGAAAAATTAGCAAAGTGGGGATAAGACTTATCTTTGCATCAGACTTTGCAAAAGAAAGTGTAAAATGGAAGATGAGTGTGAGATCAGTAAGGAAGTGCTCAGGCAGTGGCTTCAGCACTTAAGGACACTGTAACCCACTGGCGGAAATGTGTTTTATACCATAACTGCGTATATACATCAGTCATCTCTCCGTATCCACAGTTTTCACATTCACATATTCAACCAACTATGGATCTAAAACATTCAGAAAAAAAAACCCCTAAAAACAAAACAAATTAAAAAGAAGATATAGTGTAACAACTATTTATACAGCATTTATATTGTATTAGGTATTGTAAATAATCTAGACACGACTTTAAAGTATCCAAGAGGATGTGAGTAAGTTATATGCAAATACTATGCCACAAGCATCTGAGGATTTTCGTGTCTGTGAGGGTCCTGGAACCAATCCCCCATGGATGCCAAGGGATGACTATATATGTAAATTCTTACACAAACCAGACAGACACAACTCTAGCTAGAACAGATGTTTCATGAAACAATACTTTCTGTGATGTTTTGTGGTATTTTCAATTATATTCTTTTTTATTTTTTTACTACTAGTAGTTGTTGTGACCTACTAGTTGCTTAGTAGTTTGCAACCTCCTGATGATTCACAACCCACAGGTGAAAACTCACTGTTAGTACGCACAGACTTGCCTTGTCACTGCTGCTTACCATTCGAGGGGAATGATCACAATGAACAGCCATCTTTTGCTGAGCACTTACTGCGGGCTGGGCATTGTGCCCAGTGATTCATGCAGATGAACCACTTTTGTCCTCACAGCAAATTCACAAGGCGGGTGCAACGAACAGCAACACCCAATTTACTGATGAAGAAAGGGAAGCAAGCAAGGCAAGGAAACCTGCCCAAGCTCCTTCAGCCGGTGGTGGAGCTGGCCTCTGCAGCCCCCAGGAGGCAGAGACTGAAGGGTCTACAAGGGAAAGAGCCCCTTGCATAGGGATACCTATGACATGGGCCACCACTTAGCAAGCCCCTGACAAGCCAGTCTGCTCCTGCTCCCCTTCTTCCCTGTGACCTGGACTGGGACCCACATCAGGCGGCGGCAGTCCGAGCAGCCGGGCTCCTGAGAGATCCAGGTTGCTGATGGTGGTCACGGTGACTGTGTGATTGGGGTGGTCGTACTGCACCGACTCTGTTCTTGCTGTCACCAGCCGGTCCAGCTCATCTGCCTCCTCTGCATAGAGTGGGCAAAGACCAAGCCTCAGCCCAGGAACAAGCAACCAGGCTCCAGCCTGCCTCCCAGCCCTGGAGTGCAAGGGCCCTTCTACTCTAGAGGAGAGCATCCGTTAAGAATTTACTGGCTCCAGAGGCTGGCCTTCGGATGAATTTTGTAAATGACCCACTCTTCCCTTTGTGCTCCAGGCTGGTCCCCACTTCAGACAAACAGGAGCTGCTGCTGTCCTTCCCCTTCACCCTCAGTCCCTCCAATCCTCAGAAACTGAGCTGTCTGCTCAGGCTTGGTCTCCCATGAGGTTTGGGTCTCCTTCTCCTGGTCTCCATTCTACTTGTACTCAGAGGTGCTTGAAGACCACCCCTGACCAACAGGTCACCACCAAGACCCACAGAGCTAAGGAAGCCAGCTTCCGCACAGCTCTTACACCCCTCCCCTGCCACACACCAAGGGATATATAAACCCAGGCCTGCTGGCTGTTCTCCAGGTTGGACCAAGGACGGACTTACCCAGTGCCTCCTCTCTCTCTGCCAGCATCTTCAAGTATTCCTGGTGGCGCTGAAACCAAATGGAAGGGAACAGGAAGTCAGTATGGCCTCTCAGCCCAATCTTAGGCAGGGACATTGCTCAGCTCCAGGTAAGTGAGACCATGGCTCACAGTGCAAGATCAGGAGGTGACCCCATCCTCCTCCTTTACTAAACTGTCTCTACCTGTGTAAACAGCTCCCCAGTCCTGCCCACACACTCCCTGCCCCATCCCTGCAGCTGCCTATATTAGAGCCACCTAAGGCTGCAAGTCCCCTGAGAATCAGAGAACTCCCTCCTGTCCTCCTCCCCATACCTCCTCCCGGAGCTTCTTCTGTTCCTTCTTCAGCCGATGCTTAATCTCCTCAATGGCTGCCTTCTTTCGTTCCACCTTCCGCTTGTGGAAGCCTGTCAGGTACTCCCTACAGGAAGGAAGCAGGCGAGAGGCAGGAGAGAGTCAGGAGGAGACACGAGGAAAGAAGGGCTCGCTGTACAAAGAGAAAAACAGCTAAGGCTGCACTGTGTCAGGCACCATTCCAAAAATTTACACGTATTAACTCATTTAATCCTCACAACAACGTGTACAGTAGATATTAATCCCCATTTTATAGATGGCGATATGGAGGCACAGAGAGTCTTGGTTTCTTGCCCAAGGTCACATGTTTAGGAAAATAAGGGAGATGCTGCCTCTTTCCACTCAATACTCTCTAGGGCTCTCCGCTTCAAGCAACAGGGCCAAGTGGTGGGCACACAGAACAGGTGCAGGCTCCTTCCACATCAGAAAATTTCATTACTCAGTGAATTTAAGCCACTTCTAGGGGCCTTTCAAGTCCACCCCACCCAGACCTCCGGAAACCGTCCATTGGACTAACATCCATTTCCCCAGGACACCTGACCCCTGGCCCACGCTGGGAGTTTCCTGATGATGCCACAGCATTTCTCTCTCCCCTCCTATTTGGTCTCAGTCCCTTTTCATTTCCCTAGTGCCGACTGCTCTGTTCCCATTTTGTTCTGACGCCCTGCGCTAGGCTTTTCACTGACCATGGCCCATTTGTCCGGCCAGACGCCGAGGCTCTGAGGTTCAGCTTACTGGCCTGAGGCCTAGCAAACTGCAGGATCCCAATAAACGTCTGGTGGGCGAATGAAAGAACTCAAGCCGCTCTCATTTCATTCGCTCATCATTCATCAATGACGGCTGAAAGCCTCCTGTGTGCCGGGCCGCTGGGCTGGGCTAAGCTAGGGTGGCTGGAGCCATTGCTTTGAGTCCCGACCTCCGACTCCCCGCCGCGCACGTAGACACGAGGCGAGTTGTCGGTACCGAAGAGCACGCGAGAGCGGCGGCGGGAGGCGCGGAACCGGAGCTCTCTGGCCACGCCCAGGGGAAGGGCCCTGGGCGTGAGCGTGCGCGACCCGGGCCTGCCTGTATTCTTGCCGGGCAGCCCGACGGGAACCCAGTCTGGCCGGACCACTCACCGCCGCTTCTCCTCATCGAAGCTGAGAACGAGCCGGGGCCGCCGGTCGCCGCCACCCCTCTGCTTCTTCTTGTTGCGGCCCATAGCGGCGAAGCCTGCGGCGGCGCCGCTTCTTGTAGCCGGAGACACTTCCGGGTGTAGCAGTTTTTTTTGGTGTCGGCGCGCACCTCGCACCCAGGCTCTACAGTTCCGCCCACCAGGCCCCGCCTTTTAAAGAAGCCGCCCAGCCTCTTTCCTCCAACTCCTCCCCCCCCCCGCCCCCGTGTGTAAAGTGCTGGTTCCTGCTCTCTCAGCGACTCTCCAGCCCATTCCCCAGACTGCTTTCGATGAGAGCGAGGCCCCTAGGCCCCACCGCCTAAGACGGTGCCTGGCACACAGTAGGTGCTCAATGTAGAGTTATTGGTGAATGGCCAAAAATTACTGATCCTACTTTTGGTTCTGATGTTAACTCGTTGCTGGTCTCCAAGAAAGAGCCAGACCGCCTGGATTTGGATACTGGTACCCCACCTACAGCTGTGTGGTCCTGGACCAATTGTGCCTCAAGTACCCTGTAGGGTAAATTCTGGATACAGCCCTATTGCCCCCTCCCCATGCATACCAGAGTTACCCCTCCCCTCTGGGAGACTACCCCTGGCCAAGGTAAGTTACCAAGGAAAGGAACGTCCCCTTTTAGAACAAGCAGAAGGCTGCAGGGAGCAGGGACCTTTAGTAAATGAACTAGCTCTCTGGGGCCAGGAGAGTAGTGAGTAGATTAATTTATCTGCTCAGCCAGATCTCCCGTGCACTCAGAGTTATGTGAGCTGGGTGAGGGTCTACAGGTAAACCTGAAAATGATTTACACGCCTACTCTGATCTGTTCACTGCGTAACTGTTGTATGTCCTCTGTGGCTGCACGGATATCTGACCGACTGGCCATCAAATGTCTCTCCTAAGTCTAAGAAATCAATGTCTCTACCCATTGGACCTCCAGGTGAGTTCTTTGGAATAGGCAAACACTACACAAGTGCCATCGCAGATGTGGGACTCCCACGTTACGTAGGCTGTTTGTAAACCTGGGATAATTACAGTTACTCTGTAGGGTTATTGTAAGAACTTTGGCGTACACCAGAATCCCCTGAAGGGCTTGTTGAAGCCCAGATCACTGAGTCCAACCCCAGAGTTTCTGATTCAACAGATCTGGAGTGAGCCCCAGAATTTCCATTTCTAGGAAGTTCTCAGGTGCTGTTGGTCCATGGGCCAAACTTTGAGAACCATGATTGTGAGGAATAAGTGAGTTTTGTAAAGTGTGTGTAACTAATACATACATACACGTGTTTGCTATACAAGCCACCTTCCCTCGTGCCTCCGTTTGCACAAGTATGGAATGGGGGTGTAATACACATTGTCTACTGAAAATCAGGGCATGGATGTAAAGGCATGCTGTAAAACACCTGAAAGGGATTTTTTTTTTTCAAAGATGACCAGTAAGGGGATCTTAACCCTTGTCTTGGTGTTGTCAGCACCACGCTCAGCCAGTGAGCGAACCGGCCATCCCTATATAGGATCTGAACCCGTGGCCCTGGTGTTATCAGCACCGCACTCTCCCGAGTGAACCACAGGCCGGCCCTCTGAAAGGGATTTTTAGTAACTCGGGTTATATGCTTGAATCCCCCATTCTCAACCCTGCAGGCATTTTGTCCTGTCAGGTCTTGTGCCAGATGCTGCAAACACAGCTGCTGCCCTTGACTTTAAGGACTGGCCTGTCTGGCAGGTCAATGATCATGACAGTCTGGTGGATAATGCCTCAGCAGTGAGAAGCTCAGGAGGCTGCTGTAGCTCAGAGTTGGCTCCTCCAGTATGGAGGACCAAAGAGGGCTTCCTGGAGAGGTGAACTCAGAACTGGCCAAGAAGTGGGGTTACCAGAGGAATAACAGATTCTTAGGACCCTACCCTCTCCTTTGACAAGTGGGAAGGTTGAAGTCTAGAGGTCATGTCCACACACGTATTGAGTGCCTACTGTGTGCCAGGCACATAGAGTAGGGAACTGTTATTTCAGAGAGTGAAAGGGACTGTGGCAAAGCTGAGAAATGAACCTGGGTCTTTGGCCTCCACACTCAGCTCCCTGGACTGCTGGCCTGAGGGATCACTCCCCCAGTAGCTAACATGCCCCCTCTGGAGGGCAAGGTGCAGACCCTCACCATGAGTTTTGGAAGGAGCCAGGCACACAGTAGGTGCAGGACTCCATAAATGTTGAGTTCATTCCACGAGGGTCCTCTGCTCAGGGGTTCCATGTTGGGTGCCGAGAGGAAGTTATCCTCAAACCATGGCCCCTGCTTTTGCCCCCAGTGGCTATGCCCTAACATCACCCTTGGTACCCTCTCTCTGGGTAGAGACATGGCCCTGGCTTTAGTGAGGCCCCCTGAAGATGCCCAGAGAGTGACCTTCTGCAGCTGTATCACCTCCTCTGAGTCTCAGGTCCCAGGTCCCAGGGCTGTCACTCGCTCTGTTTACCAGGGTTCCAATCCCCACCCAGAGTGGTTGTAGATTGACAGCGAAGGCTCAGCTGCTGGGCTTGGTAAGTCATAAGCCTGCTTCTCTTACCCTCCCCCTTCTTGGGCCCCCTCCCCCTTCACAGTTCATTCATTCAGACTCCCTCTGTGTTGAGGAGTTGTTCTCAGAGCCTCACGTGGATTATCTCAGCTACTCCTCACCACCTCCCTATGAGGTTGGAGCTGCTTTCATGCCCATTTCACAGATGAGGAAATGGAGGCTTAGACAGGGGAAGTGTCTTGACCAAAGTCACCCAGGTAGTAAGTGGGGACACCAGAGTCACTCCCCTGACTGCTGTCTTATACACAGTATGATTCTGCCCTCCTCAAGCTTCCAGTCTGGCACAGAGATGGGAACAAATAAGAAGACAGCTGCTTGCACAGTGGAACCTCTGGTGTGGAACTCCGTGAGGTCAACCCTCTCAGCCCAACCCAGCCCGAGCTGCTGGCCCATGCAGGGCTCAGGGAGGCCTCATCTGCAAAAGCTCCCAGTGCAGAGTGAAGTCTAAACACTTTCCAGGGAGTTTCGTGATCCCCTTTCCCAGGAAAGAAGACAATGGACCGGCAACCCCACCCCAAGGCAGTGAATTCCCCATATTCCAGAAGCTTGATATACCTTTACTTTGGCTCATGGTCTAAAACACACTTTTTGACTTGCTTTCTCCTTGAAATTATTTTTACTTTTATTGAGCATCTACTGTGTGCTGGGCGCAGCAAGAGATGGCACATTCTCAATAGAAATGACGATGAAGATGATGAGCAAAAAAAATAACATTTGGAGCCGGCCTGTGGCTCACTCGGGAGAGTGCGGTGCTGATAACACCAGGGCCACGGGTTCGGATCCTATATAGGGATGGCCGGTTCACTCACTGGCTGAGCGCGGTGCTGACAACACCAAGTCAAGGGTTAAGATCCCCTTACCGGTCATCTTTAAAAAATAAATAAATAAAAAAAAAATAACATTTGTTCAGCTCTTTCCATGATTATCTCTTTTGAGGTATGACCCTCATTTTATTAAGAAGGAAACTGAGATTTAGAGAGATACAGTCGTTTGCCTGAGGTCACACAGGCAGGAAGAACAGGTGCTGACGGTGGAGCCCAGCAGGTCATCGGACAGAGCTCTGCTTAATTTCTCTGGACTGTTTCCTAGGCTCTTGGGACACATAAATTCTTAAAAGGAGTAAAGGGAACCAACATTTACAGGACCCCTACCATATGCCAGGCACCATGCATTTCTACACATTGTCTTAGCTAATCCTCTTAGCTAATCCTCAGAACCCTACAGAGTGAATACTAGTATTAATTCGATTTGACAGATGAGGAAAGTGAGGTTCAGAGATGTTGAGTAACTGGCCTAAGAGCACACAGCAGTGGAGCTGGCGTTTAAACACAGGCCTGTCTGACTCAGAGCCCGGTTTCACAACCAGCGGCCTCTCTACTGTTGTAGAGAGCTCTCCTCTGCCCTGTTGTAGTCCCAGTCCTCGTGTTTTGTGGGTGTTCAGCCAGCGTAGGGAGAATCAGTATGGGTGAACTGTGAGAACTAGGGAAAGGCAGCCTCAGGGACACTTCTTCCGATGTCCAGCAGAGGTCGCCCCTCCACAGCCAGGCTTCCAGAGCTGTTTCCGAGTAGCCACTTGGGAGCCCCAGGAGAGCCTGGAGATTGGGTGTGGCTCATGGGAGCCTCCAGCAGATGTGCTCCATCCTGTTTGGTCCTCTCATAGAGGTGGGTCCCCCCTCAGGCACCGGGGGCCCACTGAGATGGGAATCTTGCACCCCATTTTACGGATGAGGAAACTGAGGTTGGGGGCTGTAAGAGACCTATCCAGGGTCCCACAGGTGGTGCCAGCTGTCCTAGAGAGTGAGATTTGTTGAGGCTCCTCTCATGCCTTGGGAGATTGTGCCCTGGGGTTTTGGGGGAGGCCAATGATGTTCTGATTCTAAGGCTTCCAGAATGTTGGCTTAGTTCCTGCAGCTGTTTCCCAGGGAGCTAGGGGCTCTGGGAAAATCAGACTGCAAGAGATAAACAAAACAAACAAAAAAACAAAAAAAACAAAAAAAAAAAAGAAAGAAAAGAAAGAAAGAATCTGACTGTAGCAGCAAGCAGGAAAAGAAGGAGCAGGGAAGTGGTCAGTCTGCAGGGTGCCCCCGCCAGCCACTCAGGCCCCATCACCTGTGAAGGGTGGGTTTGATGGGGCTGGGTTAAGCATTGCTCTCTAAGGTAACAGAGCCTGGGCTGTCTTGGAAGAGACATCCCCTTGGGAAACCAGGAAAAGACAGGCTTATGGAGACCTCATCTCAGGCCCAATGAGTCAGCGGCATCCTGCTCCCAAGAAAGAGGCCATGTACAGCGAGAGGCCTCTGGGAGCCTGGAGGCTGGGTCTGAAGTCGTCTGGCCTCTACCTCTCGGTTCTCTGCAGGGGCTGATGAAGCCCCCCACTCCCAGCTCCTCCTGCCACAGAAACTGGGCAGTGGGGTGCCAGGGCCATCACCCGAGCCCATATTCCCATTGTTGAAGTAGGGGGACCTCCTCAGAGCCACTAGCTTCCACACTAGCCCGATTCCCTTACACTCCGGCAAAGGGGATATATGGCCTGGAGCCGGGGAGCTAGGAATTCTGGGGAGCCACCACAGGCTCAGCTGGGCCTGGTACAGACTGGGGAGTCATTCCACTACTCAGAGCCCAGTCCCTCCCCTTCAAATTGGAGTAATAACATCTCAAGAGGTAGTGTAGGAGGGACTATCCACTATCCACTGAGCATTTACCATGTGCCAGGCACTGAACTTGGCTTCCTTCATGGAACATGTTACTTAATCTTCACAGCAACTCTGTGATAGGTTACGTGCTAATATCCCCCTTGTATAAATAAATAAACTGAAGCTCAGAGAAGTCAATTAACGCTCACAAGGCCACACAGCTGGCAGCCCCTTGTTGTCTGACTCCAGATCTTCTAGCTCATGAAGGCAAATGAGGGGCCCGGTTATTTTTCCCTCCAGCTCGTTCTGTTCTGCTCATCTTCATGGCATGAATCGGTCTGTCCTTGCCTCTTTCCCCTTTGGTTTCATTTATGCGACATCTTTTGAGCACCTACTGTGTAGTGGTGCCCACTGGGCTAAAAGCAGTTTCAGGGCAGGGACTGGTTCTTATTCAGTGGTCACCAAGCCTCCTTGTGTGCTGAGGTCTCTGCTTGGCCTGGGAACCCAGGGGAAGAAGACATCACGCGAACTTAGGAGGTGCACGTGGAGGAAGTGAATGGAAATGAAGGAAGAGGCCAGGCCTGGGGGTGGGGCCCCTGTTATCCACACACACATGTACACATGGACACAGAGAAGGCTGGTTCAGGGGGAGCAGAGGCAGCTGCCTTTATTGGGGGCCATGGGCTCGATGGCTTCACTCAAAGGCCACACACTTGATCTTGAAGTCACCATCGGCTGCCATGTAGTTGATGGCCTCCAGATTGAGGCGGTTGGGAAACTTGAATGTGTATCCATCTGGCAGACTGATGGTCAGGTCTTCCTGGTCAAAGGTGATGCACACCTGGGGGGTGGAGAAGGGTAGAGAGCTGGGCCCAAAGGCCATGGGACCTCCCAGAGCCCTTTCCTGATGTAGCCCTGACAACAGCCCCAGTTCATGGGTGAGGCCACTGAGGTTCAGAGAGGAGATGCAGGTGGGGCCTAGGACTCTAGCCACTATATCCAGCTCTGCCCCAACACACCCAGTGCCCTGCCCCTGGCCCCCAGTCCCTGGCCCACCTCCATGACACTTCCACGCTGGAAAGGGAAGGTTTGTTCCCGCTGCTCGGTCCCCCAGGCCCCGCCGTCCTTGCTGTTGCACACAATGATGTTGGCATCCCCATGGATGTCGAAGCGAGGGTTGAAGTGCAGGCACAGATTGTTGCTGTCTTTGCCAAGATTCAGCACAACGCTGGAGAGAAACGGGTGGGCTTGAGAACACCTCAGCCAGCTCTAGCCTCCCCAGACTGACCAGTCTGCTACTCAGTGCACCATTAATGCACCTAGCTGGGAGAACTCATTGAACGAGGAGACAAAAATCCTGGATTCTAGTTCTGGCCCTGTGACCTTCAACTAGTTCCTGTCCCTCCCTGAGTCTCAGTTTCCTCATCTGTACAATGGGGTCTGCACAAGAAGGCTCTCTAAGGGACTTGCTGTGCTGATAGCCCAAGACTCTCGCAGACATTAGTGTTCTAGCCCATATGGTCAAGGTCAGAGACTCCCTTCTTCACTTCTGGGAGGGCAAGTGTCCTGTCTGTCTTGTACATCTCTGTATCCCTGGTGCCCAGTACAGAGTGGGACACATAGTAGATGCTCAATAATTGCAGGGCAAATGAGCAGTTAATAATAATACATTTGTCAAGCAGAGGTAATAGCGATCCCTGGCTCTGAGGGTTTGGTAAGCGTGAAATGAGAGTGCCCGAAGTGTGCGTTCCTCACAGCATCGGCTGACCATTCTCTTCCCCCTGCCATATGCAGCACCTCACTTCCTCTGCACTGCAACCTCCCCCTTCTTTTACTGATGAACAAACAGGCTCAGTGAGGTTGGTTGACTGGTCCACAGTCACATGGCTGCAGAGAAGGATTGAGGGAGTGCATGACCAGCCCCAGGAACCTCAGAGGGAGGGCGCGGGTGACACCCTCCTGTGCCCATTCCCTGTACTGCAGCCTCCCCCGGCCCCACCTCGGGTCCCACCCAGAAACAGAAGGGGGGCAAGGTAGATAATGAGGCCACAGCTGGTTTAGTTTAAGAGGCTCCAGCAGGGAGAGAGGGGGTGACAATGGTGGGGGCACCCAGACCCCACAGAGGAAGTGAGTCATCCAGAAAATGCAGCATCGGCAGCTGGCTGTTAACCCCCTCCCCCCCGGGAGGAGCAGCGATTGCAGCCTGCCACGCCCATCCCAGTGGGACCCTTGGGCTCCGAGCCCCCGTCCTGCCACCGGCCACCTCGCCCCTCACCTCTTGGCGTCGGGGGCCACCTCGCCCCGCACTCTGAGGCACTCCCCAGGTTTGAGATTCAGGTTACTGGCGACCAGACCCTGCGTAGACAAGACCACGCCCAGCCAGGTTAGAGGACGTGGAGGTCTCTGCCCTCAGTGTCCTGGGGTGGTTGGGTGAGAGTGGGGTCATTCCACCTCTGGATCCTCTGACCAGGCCATCAGGAAGCCTGGGGGACAGGACGGGCTGCAAGTTCTAGCCTGATTCTCTGTGTGGTCCTGGGAAAGTCCCTATCCCCAGTACAACATGTTTCACTCTGTAACATTAGCCAAGTTCTAGGAGACAGCCTCTAGAAGGTTTTGCAGAACAGCTTGAGGATTTTGGAGTCAAAGTGGCCTGGGAGGTGGGTGCTATGCCTTATTGCCTCATTTAGCAAATGGAGCGGATCAGGCTCTGAGGGGCAGCAACTTGACCGAGGTCATGCTGAATGGGGATTTGCCCCTCTGCTAGAGAGGAATAGCTTGGTGTTGGGCTGACCTCACTATCCCCGTCAAGCCCGCTCTGCAGAGAGGCTCAGAGTCTGGAGAGGAGACCCTGAGGAACAGGCCCCTCTGTAGGCAGGAGAGCAGCCAACGGTCAGGGTCAGGGTGGCAGCCAGGTTGGCTCAGGGTTCATGAGGCAGAGCACAAGGCAGGCTCTGCAGACTGGCTGGCATCAGGGCGGGTGGGCAAGAGTTAACTGGTGTGAGTGGTTCCTTCTGTCAGAAACTTGAACGCTTTCCCTGGGGGCCTGCATGCCTACTTCTCCCTCCCCTACCTACCACTACCACACTGTCCCTCCGAGCTTGGGGGTGTAGTAGGGAATTCTCCAGCCCCACCTGACCAGCCTTGCCAGAACCACCCTCCACCCCAACCCGATAACCCAGGCAGGCCCCTCCCGGACAGCCTGTCTCAGGTCCTGGCGACTTTTCAGAGCTCTCTGGAGTACAGGGTGACTCTGCCCTGGCCTGGAGACCAGGGACAGCTGCATGGGGGAGGGAAAAAGAAGTTCCTGGAGGTGGATGAGGGGGAAGGGACAGTGGCCTGGCTGTCATCAAACTGTCCCCCCCCAGCTGGCCACACCCTTTCCACTCCCACTTCTCAGAGAGCTGCAGAGCTGCAGAATGTCGGACCTTGGCAGAAATAACTGTGCTGCCAGACCCTGGAGGAATCCAGAAAATTCTTAAGCCAGAGAAGGCCTTTGGGGACCATGGCACCCACCCCCATTTTACAGATGTGGCCACTGAGACCACAAAAGGCTACACAGTCAGGACTAGAACCCAGCTCTTCCTCTGGCCGTCTGCTCCTACCCTATCCCTTGGACCTTGCGGTGGGGTCCCCACACTCACACAAGCCATGGTTGAGGCCAGGAGGATGTTCCCTGGGACTGCGGCACCAGCTGTGTGAAGACTCCCCCGGAGAGATGATGGAGCCCGGCCGCTCCCACCCTTTTAACTGGACCAGACCCGGGTGAGGTGAGTCCCGCCCCTGGAAGCTCAGCCAATTGCAAATCGGGACAGGGATGGGGGCCACCAGAGGCGGAGTCAATGGAAGGTTGAAGCCGGTTCTGGAGCAGAGGTGACCAATCAGAGTGGTGAGCCCACCCCATTCCTTCTTAGCCACGTCCCAAGGGTCCAAGCTCCACCTTCTGTTCTCCTCCTTTACCCCTCCACCTCCCACCCTGAAATTGTGCTGTGGCAGGGATTGGGGGAAGCCAGTGGAAAATAGTTTGAGGATGAGCTGGGCCCAAGAGTTGGCGGGAAGGGACCTGGTGCCAGCAGGCTGAGCTCAGGGGGTGGCCAGAGGAGATGGCTCAGGGGGTGCTGGGTCCTTCAGACAATTAGAAGCGGGTTGGTGAGGCCACTCCCTGGCACGGGCCAGGGCTTGGCTCCCACTATCAGCCTCTGCAGAGGGCTGAGGACTCATTAACCACAAGGCTCTGGCCCCACCCGGGCCTCCCCCGGAAGCAGGACTGTGGCTGCAGCTTGCGCGCCTCACTAAGGCTAAAGAAGGGCTGGGCCCAGTGCCAGGCCTGAGGCTGCTGGCCATGGCTGCAGCCTCAGGCCTCGGCCCTGCTGAGGGGCCTGCTGGGGATTCTCCCCTGCCTGAGAGCCTCTGGCCGATCGGAGAGTGCCGGGCCTGGGAGTTGGCCCAGGGTGGGCCAGACCATGAGGGGTTGGGTTCCCCACGCTGTGCACCCCCCTCCACTTTTTTCACATCTACCCTTCTGAGGCCAGGCACGGCCTTCCTTTTTCCATCTGTTCAGCAGATATTTTACTGAGCTTACAAGGTGCCTGGCCCTGGGCTGCCCTCAGAGGATTGAAAGCAGAACCCCTCCCAGTCCCTGCTGTCAAGGAGCCCACGGTTGGGATGGAACCTGACCATGAACCTAATTGAGAAGGCGCATGACAACCAGCTCTGAGGGAAGTCAAGAGCAAACCCCGTGGTGGGATGGAGACTGCGGGCTGTGAAGGAGGTAGGTCTTGACTGATGGGCGAAAGCTCAGGAAGGAGAAAGCACGGGTCTGGGAACAGTGGGTCCTGGGCATGTGGGGGAAAGGTGGGCGTGAGGCTGGAAAGCAATCAGTAGCTGCATCATGAAGGGCCTCATGGGCCAGGGAAAGCATTGGACATTGTTTTATCTGGGGTGTTGAGGAGCCACAGAATAGGGGGAGTGAATACTAAGGCCAGATTTGGGCTATAAGGAAGGTCACTGTAGCAACAGGATTGAGGGTGGGTTGGAGGGGTGCTCACCCCACACTCAGGAATCAGGTGGAGGGAGGGGCGTGGGGAGCACTGGGCAAAGTGGGGGGCTTGCTAGGGGAATTGTCAAGGGGACTTCCGTCTCCATACGGCCATCCCCCTTCTGAAACTGCCAGCATCAAAGAGGGAGGAAGGTGCGGACTAGGAGTGACTCACGTCTGGAGGCCAGACCAGCAAACCCACCCTGCCCTACCCTGCTTTCCAGCCCAGCCCCTCCACCCCCCATGCCCCAGGCTTCCTTCCTCCAGATGACTGAAGCCCACCCTGGCACAGGATGAGAGGGGAGTGTGTAGGGCTGCAAGGTAGACCCGGAGAGGGGGCTGGGCTGCACCCCTGGAAACCCCTCTTCCCTCCTCCCAGACCAAGCTGGCTGCCTCAGCAACCAACCACAGCAGCTTCACTTTTTCCTCTGGGGCCTCCCCAAAATCTCAATCATAGGAAAGGATGGGTGGGGCCCAGCCTGCTCCACCGCCTGTCCCCTGTGCCTCCCCTCTCTGCCAAATCAGGGAATGGGGGCATTTCAGGCGGAGTCCTAGGCTGAGGACCAGAGCTGCTTCAGGTGCGGTCCGTGCAGGACTGCCATCAGGCAGGTGTGGCTGGCTGTCCCAGCCCAGTAGTTGGGCTCTCAGAGTCTCAGGAGCTGCTCCTACATTCTTCCTCCAACCTGGAAAATGGGCCCAGCTGCAGGGAGGGTTTGCCATTGGATGGAGGGATTAGTTGACTTCTCTCCAGGGTCTGGCTTGCTGAGGGCTGGCAGAAAGGCAGCATGGCATGGCAAATAAGTCCCCAAAAGCCCCCATTTGGGAGTCCGGAGACTCAGGTCTGGTTCTGCTCTACTATGCACCCCCATCCCCCACCCAGGCATCCTGGTAAGTTGCCTCAGTCTCCCCATCTGTACATTGGGGAGGTGAAATCCTGCTCTCCTGCACAAGGTTTATACAGAGTGGAACTCAAGTCTCTTGTACTAAATAGATGATTATTTTTTTCATGGAGACTCAGAAGGTTTTAACCTCCCTCTTGTCTCTTTTCCCAGGCTGAGTTTACCTTCCTGGGGTCTTTGCAGCACCTTTGGGAGGCTGGGGTGGGGAATCTCCAGGTTCATGTCCTCCATAACAGGAAATAGTTTCCTGGGGTTGGGGTGCAGGGACAGGGTGCACCCCTCCGTGCCAAGTCCTCAGGGCCTTGTAGTGGTGGTGCCCATGTACCTCCAGGCCATGTGCCTGGTGCCCTGCTTCCCTACCTTGTCTCGTTTCTTCTTCACCTCCCCTTACCTACTTTGTGTCTGCCAAGTGGGTTGAACTACTGTACCGGGAAACGAAGCTGCAGTTAGAGTCTGGGGAGGAGAGCCTGGATGGTTAGTTCAGTTGGTTAGAAGTACAGTGTTATAACACCAGGGTCAAGGTTCGGATCCTTGTACTGGCCAGCCACCAAAAAGCAGAATCCGGGGAAGAGGCAGGCTCTGATTTGGGGCTGCCTGGCTGCTGCTGTACTTGAGATCCTTGGCTTCTCTGAACCTGTTTCTGGTCCTGGAAGGTGGGAATGACGTTAGCATTTGCCAGCTGCTTGAAGCACTGTGCAAGGAGGGGCTCAATGTTAGTGTCCCCACCTGTGCCCCCCAAGGCCAAGGCTCCCTACCCCAGGGCTTCTCCTCCCCACTCACTGTCCTGCAGCAGAGGTAATGAGCTCTCTGGAATTCCTCCATCCTACAGGTTGGACCTTGGCTGCTGCCATGACAAATGAGCTTGTCCAGACAGGAGATCCAGGCCGGCACTGCCCTTCCCAGCCTGCCGGCTCCTACTCTGCCCTGATGCCTCCCCCAGTGGGTGGGGAGGGCGGCCAGGCCCACAGAGGCGCCATCTACACCCCTCTGCTAATCTGGCTGCCTCGGCTGGGGAAGTGGGGCAGTGGTCAGAGCTAGCTCTACAGTCCTACAAGATACCATGCCTGTCCTGCTCCCTCACTTAATGAGCGATACAGTTTAATGACAAACAAACCATCCAGAGAGGGTGGCCACTTGATCAAGGTCACACAGGAGCTAGGGCCAAAGCCCTTTCATCTGCTGAGCCAAAGAAAGACCACTGTGGTCCTGGATACCTGGGCTTTGAAAGCTATCTTTTCTCTCCTGCTCCCTTAAGGGTAATAGGGACTAGTGATGGTGGTGGTGGGGGATGTCTCCCAGTGATAGAGCACCACAAATAATTAGCTTAGCATAAGGGCAGCCAGGTTAGAGCTTAATGGTGAGAAAAGAATCCTGCTTGAACAACGGACAGTCTCTGCAGTTTGTAGGAGTATAAAGGAAGGCCATAACTCAGTGACTTGCAAAACTAACAGTTTGTTTGAAGTTGCAGATGTTCTGGGAAGGAGATAAAGTCAGAGCCAAGAAGTCTGACTGCAGGCTTCACAGGACTGAACATAAGGACAGATATTAAGACTTACTATCTGGTCCAGGGTTCAATTCCTGTGCTGGTCAGCAAAAAAAAAAAAAAAAAAAAAAAAACCAACTCCAAAACAAAAAACAACTTGCTGATCTGCACGTAGTTGCCAACCCTATCCTTGTGGCATTTTTTTTTTTTTTTAAAAGATGACCAGTAAGGGGATCTTAACCCTTGACTTGGTGTTGTCAGCAGCAGGCTCTCCCAAGTGAGCCACGGGCTGGCCCTCTTGTGGCATTTTTCAACACACTTCTTCCTTTGTCCTTTTATTTTATATAACACCCACACCCAAACCTAAAGCTCTGAGACAGTTTTCAGTCTGTCTCCCAGGCCTGATAGTAAAGTCTCCTACCTCACACCAACATTTGGGACCAATGAGTCCTTGTTTCTCAGTGGACAGCAGCCGAACTTGGGCACTGGTAACACCAACTTCAGGCACTTTTCCAACCTGCTCACCCATTCTCACCTCCCTGCCCCTGCTCACGCTGTTCTACCTGTCCAGCTAGCCACCGCCCCCCACACGGTGGACTTCTGGCCCTTTGCCTTCCCACCTGGTGTCTACTTGCCTCCTGATTAGAGGCCCAGCCATCCTTTGGGGAATCTCCCTTCTCTCATATGAGGTCTGGGTGGGGCCCCAGCCCTTTTATTCATTAGCCCTCCAGGGCTCAGGCCTGAGCCTTTAAAATTTTTTTAACATTTTATTTTGAAATAATTATAGACTCACAGGAAGCTAAGAGCTTTTTTTTTTTTTATTATTTTTTATTTTTTTAAAGATGACCGGTAAGGGGATCTTAACCCTTGACTTGGTGTTGTCAGCACCACGCTCAGCCAGTGAGCTAACCAGCCATCCCTATATAGGGATCCGAACCCGTGGCCTTGGTGTTATCAGCACCACACTCTCCCGAGTGAGCCACGGGCTGGCCCGGAAGCTAAGAGCTTTTTAAGAGCTTAGAAAATATTTGAGACTTGAAGAAAAAAAATGTATTCATGCAAAAGTACTAAAACTGCAAACATGAAATTAATAAATTGTTTACTATGCTCAAACTTAATGAAATATTAACTTGAGTACTTCCATTACATTAAAAAACAACTTTATAGATTGGGTTTTCTTACTTGGACAGTGTTTCCCTAGAGGTCAGTCAGCCTGAAATTAGAACCTGGTAGCCAAATAATGCCTAAAGCAAAAGTATAAAAATACTTTGAAAAATAAATATATATTTAAAGTGGGATGTGGATGAATTTTAATGGTTCCTATGATGTGTCTGAAGTCTGTTATCAGGAGGGTTTTTGGCTGCAAGTAACAGAAAACTCAATGGAAATTACTTTAAAATTAAGGAAAACTTTTACATAACAAGAATTCCGGTGCTAGGGGGTTTCCATGGCAGGTTAATTCAGTGACTCAATGAAATCATTAAAGATCTGGGTTCTTGTGTAATCCTGAGTTTTGGCTGTGTAGACTGTCCTTGCTTTTAGGAATTACAAGCTGAAGAGTTTGGGGTGAACTGTGTTAATGTCTGGAACATACTTTCAAATGGTTCAGTTAAAAAATGTAAATATATATAAAGAGAAAATAAGCAAATTAGGCAAATATTAACAACTGGTGAGTCGAGGTGAAGGACATATGGGTGTTCATTGTATCATTCTTGCCCATTTTCTGTTGATTTGAAGCTTTCCTAAATTGAAAGTTGGAGGGAACAGCCCCAGCAAGTTTTTCCCATTTTTCTGCTCTGTCACCTACAGCAGGGTCACAAAGCAGAGTCACATGCTGGGTCACATCTCATGATCACAGAATGGCTGCAACAGCTTCCAGCACCACGCCGAAGCCCAGAGTGAGTCCCTCCCCCATTTTATAAGTGAGGTGGCTAGCCGGTTAGCTCACTTGGGACAGAGTGGTGCTGGTAACACCAAAGTCATGGGTTCAGATCCCAGTACTGGCCAGCTGCCAAATAAATAAATTAATTAAATAAATTAAATGAATGAATGAATGAATGTGAGATGAACATTCCCAGAAGCTCCCAGCAGACCTCCCTTCATGTCTCATTGGTTAGAAGTATATCACATGTCCACACCTAAGCCAGTCACTGACCAGGAGGAATTAAATAACCACGAATGGTGTAGACTCAAGCTCCAAACTAATCAAGATTCACTGCTTGGGTTTAGGATCTCTCCTCCACCTGATTTACATGCCTCCATGTGCTGCTCTGAA
Source organism: Cynocephalus volans (assembly GCF_027409185.1). Lineage (NCBI taxonomy): Eukaryota > Metazoa > Chordata > Mammalia > Dermoptera > Cynocephalidae > Cynocephalus > Cynocephalus volans. The sequence goes on from NC_084471.1 coordinate 12,546,670, forward strand.
GGAAATCAGGATTCTGTTGTCAAGAAGGTATGGAATGGCTGTTAGGTCCAGAGTGGGGCTAAGGAGACAAGCACTTCCCTGCTGGGGGGTGGGGCAGGAAGGGGCACATGACCCAGGCTGGACAATAGCTGTGTTCCAACCCCTTGGGTACAGATTTCCAGATGGAAATGGGACCTGAGCCAGGGTAGCAAGAATCTGCCCTGGGCTGTTGGTTGGGTGAGAGGCACCCTCACCCTGAGAGGCAGCAGAACCGTGAGGCATGCGCCTGGAGAGTGCTGGACCACCTCACAGCGGCAGCCAATAGACCCCTTTATGCCTTAGCCAGGTTGAGCTGAGTGTGTCACAGCCAGAAGTCTCCAGGAATGCACTACATTTGCTCTGACTTCAGGATGCAGCTGTGTTCCATGAAGCTCTCCCTCTTCCCACGAAGAAGCACTCAGAAGAGGGTCTCCCCAACTTCAAAGTTCCACCTTCACTTTGCTAGTGAGGAACCTGAAGCTGAGCAGGAAGGAGCTTGTGCAAGCTCAAATAACAAGTAAATCAGTGACAGGCCTGGAGCAGTCACTGCACCTCTCCACTCTGCCTCTCTAGGCTTCTCTGGACTGCCCCTTAGCCAGCTCATAGCTGAGCTCTTGTTCTCATGAGGCACTGGGGATGCAGCCAGGAGAGAAACACACATCCCCCCAGGAGTGTTGGGCCAGCAGGACCTTCACCAGCAGCATCTCAGGCATGACAGGTACCTCAAAGAGCATCTCACCAGAGCTCCCTGAAGGTGAGACCCTCATCCTCTACCTTCCTGTCTCCCTCTCAGTCTGTCCAGGGAGGGGGCTGCAGCCTCCTGGAGTCAGCCAACACAAGTTCAAATCCTGCTTAAGGTGACCACACCCTCCAGCTGTGCGCCCTTGGGTAAGATGATATCACACTTCTGGTCCTGTTTCCTGAGTTGTAAAATGGGGTGAGTAATGCAAACTTGCTGGTGTTTCAAAGGACTAAAACAAATCAGTAAACAGATTGAGAGATGTATGAAGTGTTATTGAGTCAGGTATTACTGTCCAGAGAACACTTGAACTGGGATGGACCACTTCACGCAGGTACCATTTCCAGGGACAGCAGGCTCAAGCAGGGGATCCTCCTTCCTCCCTAGCCACAGACTCAAACATAAGTAAACACTCCCATTTGCACTTTATTAAGTACGGGAGGACTGGTTACAACAGGGGTGGAGGTGGTGGGGAAGGCCCAGCCCTACCCCCACTGTCACTGGCACACAATAATAAATAAATAGTTGGGAGTGGGCATGGGAGACAGGTGGCGCAGCAAACACTGACTGCACAGGGGGACACAGCCCCCCATTCCAAGCTGTGGCCACCGTCAACACTGGATGGGTATCACGACCAGGGAAAAGTGGGGCTCCTGGCCACAGAAGCCCCAGAGCCACTGAATGGCCTATGGGATCAATCTTTGTGGAGAAGGTGTGTCTTCGGAACTTGCACCCTGATTTGTCAACTGACATCTGGACCCCCTGGCTGGTCCACTCAGACCCAGATTGTCAAGAGGCTACTGTCTCTCAGACTTCTGGATTATTCCATTCAGGATCTAAAAGGCCAATGGGTCATTATTCTTGGTGTCCTGAGGGGTCCACTCAGGACCTGGGACATGCAAGGGTCATTGTCACCTAGCCTTCTAATTGGTCCACTCAGTCTCTAGGATATGAAAGGGTCATTGTTACTTAGGCTCCTAACTGGTCCACTCAAGACCCAACATCAATGAGTCACTATCAATTAGGCTTTGGATTGGTCCACTCAGGACACTAATGGGCTGTGGGTACTTAGTCCTCTGACTGGTCAAGAGAAAACCCAAGGGCCGGGACCCGAGGGGCAGGTAGAGCCCTAGGAGCCCCAGGGAGGTGGAAGGGGATTAAGTGCTCAGGGTTGGAGGAGATCTCAGTTGGCATCAGGGCCCAGATTTCAAGGAGGGGAGGTGACAGGGCAGGAAATAAGGCCACCTGGCTGGGTCAGGCCAGAGTGAACCAATGAGCTTCTGGGACTGCAAAGAGTACCCAGCCACTGCTGGGAGGGAGTTGTGAGGGCCCTCAAACATTCCCTGGGTCCCTGCAGCTTCCCTGCAGAAACTAGGGCCAGGGAGCTGGCAACACTGAACATGGCTCATGACCCATTGCCTCCACCTATGGATCAGGGAGTGGGGTAGGGCTGGGGCTGCGGCTGTAGGTTGGTGAGCTCAGCCCTCCAACCCCTCTATCAAGTCTGCGATGCTCTCCACATAGTAGTGGGGCACGAGGTCGTGCTGGCTGGCTGCCAGGTAGGCCTGGGCCTCCTCTAGGCGGGAGACACCCGTGAGCGTGAGCACAGTGGTCATGCCGCAGCGGTGGCCAAAGAGGATGTCGGTCTCCAGGCGGTCACCCACCATGAGTGTGTGGGCAGGGTCCACGCTGAAGTGCTCTGTGATGCACTCGAACATGTAGGGACTGGGCTTGCCCACCACCAGGGCCTGGCGTCCCGAGGCTGTCTCCACTGCAGCAGCCAGGCTCCCAGTGCCTGTGGGGAGACGGGAGACTCAGTCAGTAGGAGGGCAGCAAGGATGGCACCGGGGCCCTGAAACTGGAATCCCAGGGAGGCCGCTTGGCACATGCTAAAATTAGGCACTGAAATGAGTCAAAGGCCTGTTTCCAAGTCTTAGTGTAGTGGTTAAGAGCACAGACTGCAACAAGACACCTGCATTCAGACTCTCTCTCACCATTCTTGGGCAGGCTAATTAATCTCTCTGCCTCAGTTTCCCCATCTCTAATATGGGGAATATATATATATACACACTTATTTGTTGGCAGCTGATCAGTATGGGGATCCAAACTCGTGACCTTGGTGTTCTAAGGCTGTGCTCTAATCAGCTGAGCTAACCGGCCAGCCTAGTGTGAGGAAATCAATGGCACTTATCTCACGTGGGTACTGTAAGGAATGAACAAGCCACAGCATGTAAATGGCCTGGCTCAGACAGTCCTGCCTGAGGTTCACTATTTCACCCTGGCAGCTGTGTGCCTTCATGTGGAGAAGTGTAGGAATGTTAATATTGAGAAAGACCAGGGAACTTACCTAGGGCAAAAGCCCTTAGTGTAGATAAGAGATTTGAGGCAGAACAGGGATTGTTCAAAGGGCAAAAGCCCTTAGCAAAGCAAAGATCTTCAAGGATGTTCTGCTAGATTAGATAAGAACATTAAGGTCATTTCTTATCCAGCTTTACTACCTTTCCTTTGTTTCTCAAGATGTTTTCCAGAGATTGCCCCATAGCCAATTTCTTTTCATTCCTTTGATAAATGATTATGTTGTTTCTTCTCTTGCATTTCCTTGTCTTTACAATAAAAGCTGAAGCAAATACCGACTGGGGGCTGCACCTTGTTTCTCCCTTCTTGAGGGAGTTTTCTTGGTGCAGTCCCTTTGGGCTTCTCATTGCTCTTAATATTTGCGCTGAGTAATCTTTGCATCCTCTACACCTTCGTGCAAGCCAGTCAACCTCTCTGAGTTTCCCTGGGCCCTTTGCAAAAGAGTGATCCAAGTAACACCTACCTCCACAGGTGGTGGGCATCACAGCAGCAAGTGCTTTGCAAATGGAAAAGCACTTAGCAAACAGCAGTTCGGTTACTGCTACAAGAATTCATGCTCCTGGCATTGGAAACTGGCACAGCCCTTTTGAAACACAGCAGGGCACAGAAATGTTCACACCTCTGACCCAGTCAGCCTTGGCTGGGAAAGTGATCACAAGAAGAGAATTCCAACTGGAGACAAAAAGCTACATGCTTGAAGAAGTCTGTGGCTACAGTAACTACAACAAGCAAATTGTGGAATGTGCCCAAGTGTGTAACAATAAGAGGACTGTTTAGAAAACGACAGTCCTGTCTCACAGCCCAGTACCATCCTGTCCTACACAATGAGTCCACTGTGCCTGTCCCACAGGCACATCTTTGTGCCAGAACATTCTGCCTTCACACTAATGTCTCTGAACAAAAGACGATGATGATAATCACCATTTACTAAGCACATTCTAAACTGCCAGGGCTGTGCTGGCTGCTCATGAAAGCCCATTTCCTAGATGAGTAAGCTGAGGCTCAGAGACATTAAGTAATTCACTCAGGGTTCCACAGCTTCATAAGTGGAGCAAAAGCGTTGGGTGCTGGGCCAGCTTGTATGGGCTCGGGAGTGCCGACAGTTTCATTTTCAGGAATTTTGTGAGCTGATTGTTAAAGGAAGCTACTATTACAAGTCAACTTATGAATTTTCAACGGAATGAATTATGTTTAAAACAAATATGTTCTTAAAATTCATCATTTCCTAAGTACCACATTTTACTATTGTCTGCTCTTGTGGTTGTGTACGTCTGTACCGGTAGAAAGACTGTATAACGGTGGCTGCTGTACACTCTTCCCAGCTCCACGTTCAGGGACTTCACACTAGTAGCCTGAAATCAGCCATAATGGAAGTATTTACACCACAGAAATCATAAATGGTATAAATCAAGGCTCCTCCAGCTATTAAACATGCATCTCAGTGCCACTGGTCTGACTGCAAATGCTCTGGACCTCCTGTCTCCCTGTCACACCCGACAACTCTCCACTTAGTTAAGCCAAAGGCACAGAAGGGGAAGACAGGCGGAGGCAGCAGGAGTCCTCAGCCTTGCGGCACCCAGATAAAGCAGAGGCACTTCCCCAGTGTCACAGAATCAAGGCAGAGAGAGGCCAGAACTCAGGCTTCCTGGTCGCCCCAGAGCAACACCACCGGGAGGTTCTCTGGGACATGTGACCTAGAACTTGCCTGCTTGTTTTCTTAAGAACTCAGTAAGGAATAAAAGCCATTTGGCCCCTTGGTTAAGGATCCCTTCCAGGACAGGAGGGGCTCCACTGAGTCACCCCGAAGTGTTTTTCTCAGCTCAAGAGTAGCCCCAGCTCTGTGAGCTCCTTCCTTTCCCACCAGGACAGAAGAGATCACTCTCTGGCCCCCTACGTCCCACTTCATTCATTCAGCTGGTATCTACTGAGACCCAGCTATATGCTAGACACTGGGGATAGAGCAGTCAGCACAACGAAGATGCCTACCTCGGGGGACCGAGCACCCTACTAGGGGAGTCTACGAGTGTGTCTCTCAGACCACATTATACCACTTAACATTCTGAATCCGAGGCTGTCGCATGTCATGATGATGACATATTCCTAAGACAGTGGACATTTCTCTTTGCCAGCTCGAGCGGCTGGCATGTGACAACAAGGCAAACACAACATAGGAGCCTGTGATGGCAGGGGAGCGGGAGTTAGGAGTGGGCAATCTGCATTATTTCAGATTTTATCCACTATAGGGCTTTTGTTAGTATTTTTATATCACCGTTTCAAAGCTGCACCATTCAGTGTGCACAAACGTGGCAGCAGCGCTGTATTTGTTAATAAGCCTCTGCCTCCCCCTCTAGGCTGTGGGAGGGCAGCAGGGTGCATGGGCACAGCCAGGTGTGTACTGAGACCACAGGGGTCTGGGTTCACACAGAGGCCTGTGAGGCAGGCGCGGACAAGGCCTGGTTTCTCCCCAACTCCTGGCACCACCCGCCCTGGGGAACCTCTTAACCCACAGCCTTAACCTGAGCTTTGAAGCCTCCAGGGAAAAACTCACTTTTCATAGCATGGCCTATGCGGGCGGGAGCTGCGCAACTGAGAGCCCTGACCAGAGCCCTCACCTCGGATTTTTGGGGAAACTGAGGCTGAAGTGATCACATAGCAAGTAGGTCTGCAGCAGAGCCAGGACAGGTATAAAACTATAGATTCCCTCCCTGCCACCCCATCGTAACACTGTATCTTTGTCTCCTTGCTCATTATCACTCTGCTCTGCAACATCCCTCCTCCAGGAAGCCTTCCCAGATCCCCCTGGCACTAGGGTCTCCTCACCACGCCACTGTAATCCTGTCTACTTCACCTTGCTCAGTACCACCCTGTCCCCCAGGATTTGGTATCTATGACAGTCTGGGCCAGTGGTCAGCAGGAACAGAGAAATAGAGATCTGTCCCTGCCCCCAGCAAACTGTCTGGAGTACACATGCATCACTGCCAGTTAGCCGCTGCTACCTCCTCTTGTCTAGCTCCATCGGCTTCTGCCTCCTCTGCTGGGGGGCATGCCTGAGATAACAGCAGCAAAGACTGTCCTGGACTGGGGCGTGGATGTCACAAGAGCCAAGTTCAGGTTCCCATGCTCTATCACTGACTCACTATATGCTCTCGGACAGCTCATTCCCCCTCTTTCACCCTCAGTTTCTTTAATTGAGAAATGGGACAATAATTCCCATTTCTGGAATAGTTTGGAAACCAAATAAGAACAGACATCAAGGTGCTTCATAAAGTTCTCTGTAACATGGGAGGACTCTGGCTACAACTTACATCACCCCACCACCTACTATGCCAGGCACTCACCCTGATCTCTGTCCTTTGGCTGAAACTGGCATGGTGAGCATTGCCATTTTACACCCAGACAGACATGCTCCGAGGTTATGTAACTGAAAAAGATTACACAGAGTGGAGCTGAAACTGGAACTCGGGTCAAATGCCACTTCCCGTGCTCCCCACACACTTGCCTACATCCTGTGTTTGGGAATGGTGTTCCAATCTTCCCACGGGGGGTGGGGCCGACAATCCTTCCAGGTGGGGCAAAATGACAGGAGTCCTTGAGACTGGTTCTGAAAGGCTAGGGCTGTAAGGCGAGAGACCTGGATTCCACCTGCATCTCCCTGAGCCACAATAGGCCTCAGTTTCATTACCTGTCAAACGGGACCCTACCGTTGCCCCTCCAGGGGTGACATGGACACGAAAGCATCCCTGGTATCTCCCTCGCATCTGTTCTGCTCCCCACCTGCCACCTGGAGACGCCCCTTCCCTGGCCCTTCACCCCCAGGCGTGAAGAAGAACGCGTCATTCGCCCTCCCACCTGTTTCCCCGCGCTCACCGGGGGTCCGGCTGCCGTCGCTAAGTGGGTGCCACGGATCGCGGTCGGTGGCCACGAGCAGGCAGTCGGGGTCCCGCAAGTGCGCGCACGCCTCGCTCAGCTTGGCGAAGGAGAAGTGCTCGTCGTAGCCCACGAGCACGGCGCGCACGCGCGGGGTGGCGCCCGGGTCGTCGCTGGGGTCCCCCGCCAGGCGCAGCCCCGCGGCGCGCAGCTCGGCGCGCAGCCCCTCGCCGCCCAGCACGAACACGGCGCCCGGCGCGCCCGGCGGCCCGAGCAGGCGCTGGCGCAGCAAGCGCGCGGCGCACAGCGCGGAGCTGAAGAGCTGCTCGGCGCGCAGCCCCCGGAAGCCGAGGCGCGCGAAGCGTAGGGCCAGCTCGGGCCGCGCGCGCCGGCTGTTGTTGCTCACGAACAGCGCCGCCTTGCCCGCCTGCGCCAGCCGCTCCAGCAGCTCCGGGGCGCCCGGCACAGCGCGCTCACCGTTCCACAGCACCCCGTCGCAGTCGAACAGGACCCCCTGCGTCCGACCCAGCAGGTCGCGCAGGGCCGCGCCGCGGAGCCGCTCGCAGCGCGCCATGCAGCCAGCTGGCCGCCCGCCGCCCGCCCGCGCCGCTCTCCCTCCGCGTGCACGGCGCGCTCGCCCCGGCCTGTACCTAGTAGCTGCCAATCGGCGCGCCGGAAGGGCCAGGGGGCGGGGTCACAGCCTGGCCCGCGGCCAATGGGAGCGAGAGTCTCGGAGAGGCGTGAGGCCGAGAGCTAACGGAGCTTGGAGAAAGGGGGAATTTCTCACCGAGGAGAGAGGACCAATGAATAACTAGCGCGGCCCTTCTTTCCGCCTCCTGGCTCTGCGGGACCAGTCGCCGCCGAGCCCCAACTCCGACCAACCTCCTATAGGGGTTGAAGCTTGGGAAACTGACGCTCTTCTTAACCAATAAAGAGCTACAAGTAGAAAACGCGGAGCCAATAGCCCTGCGCTCCCCAGCCAACCAGACGCTTGGAGAGCTGGTTGCTAGGAGGAAAACAGATGCTAAGGGACGGGTCGTCTCTGAGTCAAATATCGTTGCTCTCTGAACGGGGGACGCTCCGGTTCTGAGAGAAATCCTGAGAAACGTGTGGGTGTGATGGCGCATGCGGTCTTCTTGGGCGCCTGGGCCCTCAGTCTAGACCAGTGATTCTCCACGCTGGTTGTGCAGTAGAGTCCCCTGGGGAACTTATTTTTTTGTGTGTGATATAATTTACATACAGTAAGATGCGTAGATCTTTAGTACAGTTTGATGATTTTTGACAAACGCTTTTTAAAAACACCGTTGTGTAGCAGGAGCCCAGAGATTTTGATTTAATTGTTTTGGGTGGGGCCCGGGCAATTTTGTTGTTTGGCTGGTTTTTTTTAACTACAGGGATTGTACTGTGAAGCCAGGGTGGAGAAGCACCGGGTTCCAGGTAGCCTGTCACCGAGCACGCCGGGGAGGGAAGGAGCCAGAGCAGCAGTGGCTAGTTGCCCAGGGCGGTGACGGGGTGACCCAGCTGCCTGGGTCCCCATCTTGGAGAAGGGGGGCTTCTGATCTGGAGGTAACTGCAGGTCTGGGACCTATGAGGAACCAGTGGTTTAAAGTGTGGGGATGAAGATTTTGTCTGCCAATCTCAGAAGGCTCTGAAGACCTGGCTGACCCCAGGAGCAAAGGAGCTCCAACTGGAGCAATAATGTATGGAGCAAATGGGAAAAAATGTATTCTGTAATCCAGCCTTTGAGGCTCAACTCCTTTCTATTCCCCAGGGCCCCAGGCCATTTGCTTCTGGCCTTTGCACAAGTAGTCTCCTTGGCCTGGAATGTTCCTCCTTTTTCCTCCACCTTTTTCACTTGGCCTGCCCCTGAAAGACTCCCTTTAGGTACTACCTCTTCCAGGAAGCCTTCCTTGACTACACCCCCCCATACACACATCTGTCTAGGTTAGATGGCCTGCCCCTGACCTAATAAGGGCTCCCAGTGCCATGACACTTGATCCTAATTGTCATTTCTGCCTGTCTGTTCCCAGGAACTCTTTGGGTGTAGGGCTGAGTTGGGGAGCTAGCTCAGGGTCTGGCACAGAGCAGCCTTAGGGAAGATTTGTGGACAGAGCCATCCCTGCTCCCTTGGGGGGCCTTCCCTGCTTCTTCTGAACAGCAGAAGCAGTAGCCAACACTTACTGGGCGCTTTTGTGTGCCAAGTGTGGTGCTTTGGTCTTTACAGGAGAGTCTCATTTGATCTTCAGAACACTTTTGTGGGGAAACTGTTATCCTATTTCACAGGTGAGGAAAACGGGATACCAAGAAGTGAAGTAAGTTTCCAAGATGTGAGGAACAAGCCTGGGCTCTGGAATCAGTCAGACCTAGGTCCTAATCCCAGGTCCATGCCTTACTCACCCTGTGACCTCAGCAGGTCACTTCTTTTGAGCCTCAGTCTCCTCACCCATAAGAGGTAAAGGGATTTACTCCACTGGGAGAGCATTAAATGGAAATCATGCACAGAAAAGCACATGTGGAGCACAAAGAAAGCCCTAAAACCGTTGGCTGTCATTTTAGACAGGACGAAAGGGGGAAGCGAATATATCATTTTTTCCCCTTTATGAAAGTGGCTTCTTTATTTTGAGGACAGAAAATAAAACTGTCATTTGGGCAGCTGCTCCAGTTTTGTCCAAAATAATTTATTTACCAGCCTAACAAAAAATACATTGGCAAGAGAAAAGTAAAAGTCCTGTAGGAGCAGGCAAGCCTCTCCTTCCTTCCAGTGGCTCCCCTGTGACCCTGCCAGAGAGTGGGGAGTCAGGTAGGGAACCCCAAACCCAGACTGGAAGAGGAAAAGGTCAGGAGGTGGAGGACTGTCCTGAGCCCTCCTGGCCATGGGGGCCGACCCAGCGGGCACCGAGGCACTTGTGGGCAAAGGCTGGAGGCCCCTGCCCCTTGGGAGGGGCAAGGGCTGTGTCCTGGGAGGACAAAGTGGGGACGGAGGGGACACTGGGGGCTAGTCAGGGAGGAGCTGCCGCTCAGTCGTCTCTGAGGCAAGGCTCCTGGGCCGGGGCTGAGGAAGGACAGCTGGGGACACGGGGATCCCACCTACAGCCTCAGGGGCCCCTCCCTCCTCTGTGGCCACCCCCAGGTCCCCCTCTGTAGGCACGCTCAAAGAGACTGGGCCCGGGGAGGCGGGGCTGGGGGAGGCTGGTGAACGCCGGCTGTGGCGCCGGGCAGGCTGGGGGGGAATGGGGGGCAATGGGGGTGGCACCGTGGGGGCCCTGAGGCTGCTGCCAACCAGACGGCGTGGCAGAGCTCGGGGGGTCACAGGGCTGCTAGAGCCAGGGGGCAGGGGTGGGGCTGGAGGGGAGGAGCGGGTGCTGGAGACCTGGGGGGGTGGCATGGTGGGCCGGGCTGGCGCCGGGCGCTTGGCTGTGGAGGAAGGAAAGGGGAGGCGAGGTTAGGCGTCTACACGGCCAGTGTAAATCTGTCAAGTTTAGTCCCACCTCAGGACCTTCGTATTTGCTGTTCCTTCTGCCAAACACTGTTTCCTTGCTGGCTCCTCCTCATTCAGGCTCCCTTAGTGCCCTTCCCGCCCCCCAGAGGTCCTCCCTGACCACCCTAGTTAAAGCAGCACCTCCACAATGCCCCACCCCAGTCACGCTGTCACGTTCTCTAGTTTTGTTTCCTTCAGACTTTTCGTCCTCTGAAATGATCTTGTCCATTTTTATTTCACTTGGTCGTTGCTTGTGTCCCTCACTAGAAGGTAAGCCCATGAGACCATCTGTGTACTGCTGGCTAGCAGAGGCATGGAAGGGCTGTCTGTTTGTACTGCTGAATAAACGAATGCACCTGTCCCTGCTGACACCTGAAGCCCATCAGAACTACCCTACCCCCAGCTCTCAAAGGTCCCACTGCACAGTTCCAATTTTGTGGGGCAGCCAAGGGGCTGCCTGGTGCCAGAAGGTCTGGACTCTGCCTTAGCTCTACCGGCTGGGGGACTTGGGGTGACTCACTTGCCCCCTGAGGTCTCATTCTTCACTGGTAGATGGAATGAGAGTCTCGACCTCCCAGAGCTGATGCGAGGACCAGCTCAGGTGATGCCGCGACAGCCCTTCGAGCACTTATGGTGCTGTGCTCAGGTGAGCAAACATCCCACTTGTCCCCCATCCAGGAAAGGTGGCTAGAAGTCCCCCTCCTCCAGGAAGCTCCCTGTGCGACCTGCCAGCTCCTGCTGGTGCAGAGGCTCCTGCAGCTGCTCCCCCTTTTCCTGGCTCTACACTCCACACCAGGTGGAAAGCTCCAGTGCTTCCAGGGCTGGGCATGGCCCCCCAAGTATGTCAGCCACCCTGGTGAGGACTCCCCACCTGAACCCTTGGCCTTCTCACCTGTCTGGCTTTGGGCCAAGTTGACAGGTAAGTGCACCAGAGAGATTCAGAAGAGACCCCAGGTTTCTTCCCACCCCCACTTCCTCCCCTCCTCTATTGTCCTTTGGAGATTCCTTCCCGTTCTGCACTCTGTGACCTCTGGGCCTCTTGAGGGACTGGACTCCAAAGCCCCAGTGCTCACGCTGGCTAGGCTTTATCGAGCATGTGCGTGTGCTAGAGCCAGGCATTCTCCATGCAGCACCACTGAATTCTCCACACAGCCCTACAAGCTAAGTGCAGTTAGTGCTCCCTTACAGAGGAGGAAGCTGAGGCTCAGACAGGTGAAGTCACCTGCCCGAGGTCCCAGAGCTGGAATCTGAATGCAGAGTGCCTGGTGGCAAAACCTGGACTTTGAACCACCTCGATTCCTGGCTTCCCCCGGCTGCCTAAAAACACGGGAGGATCAGGAGCCCATCCCCTCCCTGCCCACCCTCTGTCCCCTTCTCCCCTACCACAGCCACTCACTCCTCCGAGCCGTATCCTCCATTGGGGCAGCTGTGTCGGGGGGTGTCCTGTTGACCTTGGGGGAGGCTGGTCTTGGGGGTGCCTCAGACTCTGTCCTGCTGAGGGGAAGAAGAGGGTCAGGGTAATGCTCGGCCATCTGCCAGAGGTCTCCTGGAATCTCAGGGAGACTCCTAGCTGCCAGGTGCAATTGGATCCTCCCAAGACTTGATCCCCAACACCTTGGGCTGTGCCTGGGATCTGTCCCCAGGCTGGGCCCGCCTGGGTAGACGCTTCTGACGTTAGCCAGAGTCCACCCTGCCCTTGGATGCTGCGTGATCCTGTGACAGAGTTGACGGTCCCCCATGGGGCCAGGAGGGCACCCCACCTGCCTGGTAGGGAGGGCCAAGATGGAAGGTGGGAAGCAGGGTCTGCTCTGTGCCTCAGCTCTCGGCCTCCACGTGATCTTTATGGGATGCTGGGGCCACGAGAAGCCAGAGAGCGGTGAGAAGCAGAGAGGGGTCCCGCTCACTCCTGCTCCGTTCGGGTCTCTGCTTGGTCGTCTCTTCCTCAGGGAGGCCTGGGCTGAACCCCTGCTAACGCAGCTCTCCACTTGCCCCACCGTCCTGTTCTGTCTTCTGCTACAGCACTCAGCACTGCCCAACATTACAGAACGCGTCTGTGGGTGTGCGTACGGGTTGTCTCTATCCCCAACCCCTGGAACGTAAGCCCTAAGGGTGGCATCCGTCTGTCTCGATCATCTGAGGAAATTCACAGTTCGGGCCTCAGCAGTCTGTCGTAGACTGAACGATACTCACTTGGTATACAGGCGGCAGGTGTCACGATGCCAGATTTAAAGAATGGAAGAGCAGATTGGGAGGTATAACAAATTCCTCAGTTCCCTAAATCCCCAGGGCCTGAAACAGTGCTTGGCACATAGCAGGTGCTCAGTAAAAGCCACACAGTGATCGACGGAGCACATCGGGGGCTGGGAGAGATGTTGCCTCCGTGCCTTCACCTGACTCACTCCACTTGAAAGTACCTATCATTACACTTCCTGAAATGCTGCTTGGAGTCCTGAGAGACGATACCTCAGGCTATGTGTCTGTAGAGCCAGGACAGGGGCTATTCATATCCCAGTCCTCACCTTTCCTTGGTAGCCACTGAGGCTGGAGCCGGGGTGGTGGCTGGGGTAGGCGTGGCAATGGGTTGAAGCTCCTCAGTGGCCTGCCTGTCGCTGACCATGTCCTGGGGGGTGAGGGCTGAGAAGAGGCCCGATGCATTGAAGTTGATGTCTGGAGACAGAAGGAGGAGGCCTCAACTTCCAGAGCCTTCGCCAGCCTCCCCACCTCAGCCAGGGTCAGGCCACTCTCCCTTCCCCTAAGAGAATCAGAACCATGTTCTGACTTCCCACTCCCATGTGAGCCTCGCAACAATCCCATGAAGCAGGCAGGATCATCCCCATTTTACAGACGAGAAACTGAGGCTCAGAGTGGAGAGGCAATTTCCCTTGGCCTCAAGGTAAGTTCATCAGAGCTGGCAGAAGGAGGGCAGGGGGTGGCGTTCACAAAGGCAGGGGCTTCACCTCCAGGGAAGAGGGTGTCTGCGCTCTGTATCAGAGCCTCGACCACACCCACCACCTGGATGGAAGACACCGAGGCTGCATCCAGCTGGGCCTGGTCCCTGGGCCAAAAAGGGAGACAAAAGTGAGGCATCCACTTGGCAACTCGTTTTAGTGACCCAAACTCTCTGGACATGTGCTGGGCACTGGGGACATAGCGATCAATCGCATTGAGTCCCTGTGCTCAGAAAGCTCATAAACCACTAGCTGATGGCAAATGTGTTGCTCACACACCACATTTTCCCTTCCTGCACCCAAGACAGACATCACTAGTCAATCAAGGACCCTCTTCCTCACTTTTGGATCTAGACAGCCTATACCAAGCAGTCCACTCAGCACATGAGATGAAATCTTTTTGCCATCTGTGGCCAGTTAAATAATAATGATCCCTCACATAGCAGAGCACATTACAGTTTATAAAACATTCCCCCATTCACAATCTCATCTAATCCCCAAAGCAAAACCCCTTAAAGTTTGTATAACTTTTCCCCAACTTACAGATGACACGGAGGTCTGGTGAGTGCTTTCCTAAGGCCCCTCTCCAGAAAGGGGTGGGGCAGGGCTCGAACCCCTCTGGGCTCCCAGCCCCCTACACGAGGCTGCCAAGCACCCCATCACTGCCATTGCCCAGAATGCCTATCTCCAAAGCCCTGTGGGGTCCATGGTCACCTCAGGCTGTTCCTCAGGGCAGCCTTGAGAATAGGAGCTGCTCAACACACTCCAAGAATGGGGAAACTGAGGCCCCGAGAAAAGCAGCAGCAGATGGTTGTGATTGGGACTGCCACCTCCTGCCACCTTCCCCAACTTGTGGCCCCTCACCCTTCTTTCTCAGGTGGCCACAGCAGGTTGGGCCCCAGGACAATGGCGATGTTGCTGGGTGTCATCTTGTTCACCTCCTGCTCCTCGGCCAGTCGTGCCAGGAACTTCATCAGGTACCTGCGGGTGGGAGGTGGGCTTGGGCTGGGGCAGGGCATCTTGGACCAGGAGTACCCATCGATGCCCCCGAGGCCTAAGAATTTTCAGCCCAGGGTTCCAAAGAGTAGGAAAGACACCACACAGGATGGTTTTTAAGCTTGTAATAGTTATATTTGCTGACCCGCTGTGCCAACTACGTGTCAGGCTCTGAGCTAAGCTGAGACTCCTCCCAGCCAGCCCGTGGGGTAGCGACTATCATGATCTTCACTTCCCTGATGATGACACTGAGTTGCCTGCCCAGGGCCACACAGTAGCAGAGGTGGGATCTGAAGTCAGGCAACGTGGTTTCAAAGGTCCGAGGTATTGTTTATTTTAATGTCTGGTATAAAAAATACACGACTAGAACATCAAAGCTGTATTTCCGGCAATATTGCACAGGACACGGTGGCATGACCAGACTCAAACCCAGGGGCCCTGGGTCCCAACTGGGCTGTGGCTTTTGGGGGAAGCCAGGGAGGTGTGCTCGGGCTCACCTGAGGTTGCTGAGGTTCTCCCGGGGCAGGCGGCTGCATACCTCGCGGAGGGCCTCCAGACGAGCCCCTGGCTCCTTCAGGCTGAGGAAAGAGACCTGGTGAGCCAGCTGTGGCCACACCTTCAGAGCCTCCCCTCCCCGCCTGACACCTCACCTAGCTGCCCTCATCCAGTCGTCATAGAGGTCAAAGGTCATCAGGGGCTCAGGCAGCTCCCGCAGATAGGACTTGAGGGCACCTGATATGGGTGGGAGAAGATCAGAGGCAGCCCCGCAAACTCCCCTCTATTCACAGTACCCAGCTCTCTCCTTGTGGAAGGAACCTACAGCCCTTGTTCACACTAACATGTCTAGGTCTGATAGTTTGAGCCACAGGCCCTTTTGAGAAAATGAAGGCTAGCGATCTTGTCCCCCCCAAAATGTACATGTATTTCAGGGTTAACACTGTGGGCCTTATGTTAAAAACCCCTATGTGTCCACAGGTGTCTCAGCAGAATATCAAAGCCAAACTGTCACTGGGTCATTTCAGGCAGCTGTACCCCTCCCCTGTGCCCTCTTGCCCAGGCTCCCCAGATCAGGCACCTGCCACAGCGTGGGGGTCAGAGCAGAACTCCTCCAGGCTGTGGGGGTCCGAGGCCATCGTCTGCTTGAGGCGCTTCAACACTGAGGCCCCAGCGGCCAGACGGAAGAGGCCCTGGGGTGCGAGAGGGGGCAGGTGAGGTCACGGAGGGGTGGGCAGAACAGGACACCCTGGCTGGGAGGCCCTGGCTCACTCATAGTGTGGGGCAGGCTACTGGCTCTAATTGGGCCTCAGTGTCCCCAGTGTCTGGCCTGGTGGGCAGAGTGGACACCACAGTGTCCATGGACCCTCTCAACTCTCAAGGTCTAGAATTCTGATCAAAGAGCAGGGCTGGGAAGAGCTGGGAAAACCACAGGGAACCAGGAGTCTGGTTAGAAGTGGAAGGGAGGGGAGAGGCCCCAGCAGGATGGTCAAGGAGCCCAGTCTGTCTTTGGGTGTTTCCACCTCCTAAGGATCTACCTTCGGGAAAGGAGCCAATGTTCTGATAATACTAAGCACAAAGGACAGATACAGGCCAGCGTGTGAGTGACTGCACTGTGGAGCTCCTAGTTTCAATGCCACCTTCTCATGAGGCTCTGGGCATGTTGACCTCTTTGCCTCTCTCTCCCCGTTGTAAATGGAGCTACTGAGGGCTCCCTCCAAGGGTTGCTGGGATAAGCAAGTGGAGCAAGGAATGCAGAGGGCTTACAGCACAGTTCCTGGCCCACAGGAGCATCATTAAGTGGGAGGTAGTGTCAGTTCAGCGACAGGAGGCTGTGCCTTCTCCCAGGGACCTGTGCTCTAATGAGGGAATTACAGGCACCAGGACAGCACAGCATGTGGGGGGTTCAGGACACAATGAGGGCCCCGGTACTCCTTTCCCACCTGCCCCCGTGGGTCCCACCTCTTCCTTCATGCCCTCGGAAAGCAGCATCATGACGCAGGCCTCGATGGGCAGGGCGATATCCCGGCCCAGCTCTTGCAGATGGGTTCCCAGTGACACCCCATACACCCTGGAGAAGGGGGTGGCCAGCATCGAGGGGGAGGGGTCTGCAGGGATGAGACAGATCAGCGGCCCAGGGTCCTCCCGCTCCTGGGCAGTCAGGCAAGGGCACCCCCCAGATGTCCTCAAGGTGATACTACCTTCCACCTGACTGACCATGCACATATCTGAAACCATCCATTGTATCTCTCGAGTTTGCCCACCTCCACTGCTTCTGGCCTAGTCCAGGCCACCGTCACCTCCCTTCTGCATCCTAACAGGTCTCCTGGCTCTAATCCTGCCTCCTCATTCCATCCTCCACACAGCAGCCAGAACAATCTCTCCATCACAAATCTATTCTGGCCTTCCCCCACTCAGAACTCATCCACGGCTCCCTACTGCCCTTCAAGATGAAGTGTAAGTTCTTAAAAAGCCCTGAGCAGGGCAGAGTTGGGTGTGGGGGTGGCCCCACCTACGTCCCCACCTGCTTGGCTGTGGTTCTCTCTCAGCTCGGTCAGGGCTGTGTCCAGTGAGCTCAGTGACCTGCGATGATAATCGGCCTGAATCTCCAGGAGCTGTGGGGACAAAGGGACATCCCTGGTGCACGTGAGGGGAGCTGAGCCTTCCTCAGGGTCCACAAGAGCAGACCCCACCCCCACCATCTCACAGGGGTCCCAGTGGCCCCTGGCTCTGGCATCCACCCCCTAAGCTCCAGATGGCTGAGCCTAGTCTTGGACTCACATGAATGAAGTAGTTGGCATACGAGTCCTCCTTCGTGGCAAAGTGGTAGAGATCGGCCAAGTACTCGTCCTGGGGGACAGAGAGGGGAGTGATTACACCAGGTGAGGCTCGGAGGGGTTAGTGAGCTGTCCAGGGCCACACACTGTACATGGAGGGTCCAGCCAGCTCTGCTCTCTCTGCCAACATCTGAACTTGGGGCCAGCCCACAGGAACCCTCTTGAACTTTTGAGGGAATTTTGTAGCTTCCAGTCCTCACCTCTGTGTCTCCATATCCTTAGCACAGTGCCTTGTTATCTGCCATTCAATCGTTCTTTCATTCACTCTGCTCACTCATTCACTTACTCAGCAAATGCACCGAGACTTGGCTGAACAGGCCAAGTCTCTGTCTGCCGGGTGTCATGTGTGTGGTGTAGACAGAAGAGGCTACAAGATAATGGCCAAGTACACAGACCCTGGAGCCTGACTGCCTTGATTCAAACCCCAGTTCTGCTGCTTCCTAGCTGTGTGGCTTTGGGCAAGCCACATCATCTCTCTGAACTTCAATTTCCTCATCAGTGACATGGGGACAGTGCCCTCACCTTGCACTGCTCCACCCTCCTCTTCAGCTCCTCCTCCTCCTCCTTCAGCATCTCCACCTTGTTGGCTGCAGCAGTGTGGCTGTAGTTACCTGGGCCACTGCTCAGGCCTTGACTGCTGCCTGAGTTCTTGGCTGCCTGACTGAGCCTGGGATGATCGCAAGGAGGAGTGGTCAGCGGCCCTGCATGTCCAGAGTCAGGTGTCCCCTCCATACACCTGACCACCCCGGATTCTAGGATTTATAGATGCAAATCCCAAAGCTCCATCGGCCCTGGACCTCTGCCCAGCCTGGGCCAGGAGTGCTCCGGGGGCGCCCCCTGGTGGCAGGTTTGGTGATCACAGCCACCCAGCTCCAGAGTAGAGGGTGGAGACCCTCCTGCCATCCTGGAATCTTGGAAGACTGTTTATGACTCTCCTGGGCTTTGGGGCCATGCCCAGACCCAGCTGTCACAAGCACATGTACACCCCAGCATGTACCCTCACTATATGTGTTCCTATCGACCAGACCTATGCACAAGTATATAGACTGTACCCGGTGGACCCTGCGGTGTCCTCCTAGTTTGGCAAGGCCCTCAAAGCTCTATGGCCATCTCCACGGGCTGATGTAGGTGTGGGCCCGCCCCACCCAGTGGCCGTGGCTCCCACCTGCTCTTGAGGGTGTTCCAGTCGGACACCAGCTTCTGCAGGCTTTTCTTGTGCTTGAGGATGGCTGGCAGCTCCTCCTGGGGGCAGACATGGGGAAGGAGGGGTTCAGTGGGTTGGGGGAAGAGGGAGGTAGAGGCTGGGGAAGCTGGGGGCAGGGGGCAGGGTCACCTCACTCAGCCTGATGAGCGGCTGTAGGACATCCCTCTCCAGGGACATCTCAAACTCAGCCAGGATGCGGGCCAGCTGGTTCTGGATGGCACAGCTCATCTCCAGGGCTTTCCTGTGGACATAGTGCCCAGTGGGCCCAGGTTCCCAGGCCCTCATCCCACCTGGAAACACCTGGTGGGGCCTCCCCTCCCCATCATTTCCTGCCCTGCTATCCCTCCTCTGTCTTCACTGTGTGAAATACCGTCCCAGATCTGGCCACTCTCCCTGACCTGTACACTGTCGCCAACCTAGTCATCCTTCTGGAGTGGATGCCCTGGCTGACCTGGACCCCCTCCCAGCCCAGAACACTTCTTGGTATCCCAGGTGAGGGCCAGGCCACCATCCATGCTCACCCCATGCTGGAGTCAGGGTCCAGCTCCTTGAAGCTCTCGGCCATTGTGGTGGACAGAGCCATGAGGGGAAGCTTCTTCTGCAAGGAGGGTGGGGCCGGCTGTGAGTCTGAGTGTCCGTGCCTCCCCACCCGGCCTGAGCAGCAGGGGAGCCCCTCAGGGCAGGGGAGGAGGAGACCCAGGAGGGCCACAGTCCCAGGTGAGAGGGGAAACAGGATGACGACGGGGAATGGTGGGGTGACATCTCCCTGTAACTGTATACAGAGCCCCCGCCCATCTGGGGTTCCCTCTCTCCCGTCCCAGAAGCCACTGGATTGGGGAGGAAGGAAGGACCAAGTCCTGTCACAGATTGGGAGAGTAAGAAGCAGAGAGAGAAGGGAGCTTGCCCACAGGTGGGAGGGAGAGTGGAGGGAGGTGCTGGCTTGGAGTGGGGCTTTTCCCCTGCCCCAAGGCACATGTGGACGGCTAGCCACTGCTGAGCTCAAACCCTCCATGGTTCCCATTGTCCCTCCCGCCCCCCATGCTCTGACCACATCAAACCGTTGGCTGATTCCAAAACACGCCCCACATACTCTCACCTGGAGTTACGAAGAGCATTAGTTTTGGGATCAGAGAAACCAGGGTTCTAACCTCAGTTTTGCCACTTACTAGCTGAGTGACCTTGGGCAAGCAACTTTAGCTCTAAGCCCCATTTCCTCATGTGTAAAACACTGCCTCCTCCTAGGGCTGTTGCCAGCATCAGGGACATGATGCATTAACGTGTCTTGGCAACAGAATAGCAGTAATTGGTCAGTAAGTGCTGCCTGCTGATTAATACCAGAGAGTATCCCTCAATAGCCAGCTCAAATGTCTCTTCCTTCAGGAAGCCCTCACAGACTGCCCAACTGAGAGAGCCTGTTTTGGGTGCTGACTGGACAGATGAGTTCAGGGGCTGCTGGAGGCCTGGCCTTGGCTCATGGGGATGGGTGCAGAGAGAAGCAGTCAAGAGGGGATGGGGAAGACATAGGGCCTCATGAATGGAGTGCCCGAGGGGCCTTGGGCCAGAGCACTCTCTGTGCCCTTGGTGCCAGAGGCTCAGACTGGCAGGGAGACCCCAGCCCCAACCTCGTTCCCACATTGGACAGAAGTCTCCTGCCTGGGTCCTTCCTCCTTGGGACCCCCACTCACCACCCGCTTGTCCATGTCCGCGCCACTCTGGCCCTGCAGACAGGCCTGCAGCCGTTTGTGGACATTATGGGCCGCTCTCTTGGCTGGCTCCAGACGCTGCTCCACCTGGAAGTGCGGTGTGGGGTTATGGATCACAGGAGGCTGTTGTTTCCCCCAGAGCAAGAACCACATTTCTCTTCCCTCTGCTTGGGGACCCCATGGCCAACAGCTTGGGGAATGACTCAACCCAGGCCCCCACTGGCGTCCCCACCCACCCTCTGCTCCAACGGCCTGCACAGGCCTGCCTTCCCACCCGCTGCCAGCCCAGGCACATACCTGCAGCAGGTCCTCACCCAGGAACTCAGCAGTCTCTGGAGTGCTGTGCAGGGTGGGGGCAGAGATTTTGCAGAGCTGGCCTGGGTTAGGAAACCCCCCTGCCCCCCAACAGGGCACCTGGACCCCAGTTGCTTCCAGTGCCCCTCCCAGGTGAGGCCTGCTTGGGTGGCCCGCCTGCCTTATCCCAGTCAGAGCACATTCCATGGGGGCGGGAATAGGATACCCAATGTTTTCCTCCTCCACCCAGGGCTGTGTCTGGCTGAAACCAAAGGGAAGGCTGAGGAAGCCACCCAGGGCCCAGCTTTGGGACACAGGGGCAAAGCTCTCTTCTGCTCACCCCCCAAATCGTCAGTCAACCCCAGGGGAAGAGGAGGTCTAGGCTGGCCCCAAGAATGGGAAGTGTGGGAGCTCAGATTCCTGGGCTGTCAGTCACACAGGACTCTGGACTTTAGCTGAGGACATGGGACACGTGGGGACACAGAGGTCCAGAGCAAGGTGGACTGACTGCCTGGCTCACACAGGTGTCTGTGCCAGTGTGAGATGAGAACCAGGTCTCTGGACACCCAGTTTCCTCCCCTGGGCCCAGAGAATGGGGAACTTCTGAGGTTGGGGAAGAGAAGCAGGGAAGACACGCCTCAGGGGCTCCCCAAACTTCCGCTGTCCACTCCACCGGCTCTGGGGCTGGGGGTGGGAACTGGGAGACCCAGGGATGTTTCTACCTGAGTATGGGAAAAGCAGAAGCAAGACAGAGAAGCAGGAGGCCTCTGGGCCAGGCTGGGGGGTGGGGGAAGGGACACAGCAGGGGCTCTTCCTCCTGCTGGGCCAGGACCGGGTCTCCTCCCCTCTCCCAAGGTCTGGGGCCCCAATCTACCCTTTCTCCTCCCCCACCCAGCAGTCAGAGGTGGTTAACTGTCCCCATTGTCCAGAGGGGACAAATGAGGCCAGGGATGACGAGCCACTCAGGGGCTCATGGATGCGAAGAAGACCCAGCTTCCTTGGCCAGAGCGTACCCCCTGCAGCCCTCTCCAAGCAGGGATGGGGGTGCCCCTTCCCCCAAAGGCCAGCTCCTGCTCCTCCTGCTCTGCCCAGGAGATGGGGGCGGCGTTCAGAGGGGAGAAAGAGAGGGCAGGACTCTGGCCGGTCAGAGGGTGGCTTCCCAGCTGTCCCCAGCCTCCCCCAGCCCTGTCTCCCCCCACCCTTCTACCCCCCTTCAGGTCCTGCGGGTTAAGAGTGAGGGCTGCAAGGGGGGTGACACTCACCGTCCCAAGCTGCCCGTCTGGGCCAGCTGCCGCATGCGGTGCAACTGCCTCTTCATCATCTTGGGGGTGGGCTGGGGGCTGCGGGGTCACGGCGGGGGGTCGAGGGCGCGGGCAGCCCCCGGCCCAGCCTGCCTCTCCGGCAGCGCCGCTCTGGCCCCGGATGGGTGGGCGGCGCTGTCGCTTCCTGGGCCGCCGCGCTCGGCTCGGGCTGGGGCTGGCGCTCTCCTCCCCCGTTCACGGCTCCGCCCCCGGCCCCCAGGTCACTCCTCTCTCCAAGTTTGTCTTCTCGCTCTCCCCGCTTCCGGGGCCCCCCACTGACCCGGAGGCCCCCGCGGGTGCCTGTCCGGCCGGCCGCCCGGCGTCCAGGTTGTGGGGCGGCTCCTCCTCCCCGCTCAGCCCTGCCCTGCCCCGGTGGCGGGAAGCAGGTAAGCCCGCTCCTGCCCCCGTCCCCGCCCCCTCCAGGTTCCTGCCCCACCCGCCGGCCTGCAGGCCCTGGGTATATAAATAGCCTTGCACCCCTCTTAAAGGGGGAACAGGGGTCCTGCTTAGGAGGGACAGGCCAATGACAGGCCTTTCTGACCTGTCCTGGCCCACCTGGGCCTGTTGCCCCGAACTCCCTCCCCAAGAGGCCCTCTGGCCATCTCAAGCTAAAGGCCACCGTTGCTCCTCTGCTGGATGACTGGTTAGCCACTGGCTGCTGTGTGCCCTTGGACAAGTCCCTGGAACTCTGGACTCGAAGTCTCTTAACGGCCGGATGGGCCAGCTGTCCTGGCCCTGCCCACCCCGCAGAATGGACAAGACACCCCACCTGCTCTTCCAGCCTCCAAGCTCTGGCTCCCCCATTTAAGGGGCGGTATAAGCCACCCCTCCAGCCACCAGGAACCCTCCCAGAGCAGTTCTCTGGCAACCCGTTCTCCATATCTCCTGGCCTTAGCACGGACGGTTTCCTCCATCTGTAAAGCCCTCCTTTCATTCCTCCTGGCAAACCTCCTCAGGCTTTAGTTTGACGGGGTCAGAGCGGTTGGTGCCGCTCTGACCCCCTCTAACCAGTAGGAGTTCTCTCTTTGGCCCTCCACCCCAAACACTTGGACATATGGTGAGTGCTCAAGAACTGCTTGTGAGTACAGAGCCTTTGGGAAACAGTAGGCTTCTTACCCTGGCCCCCTGCGTCCCTCAGGCATTGGAGCCCAAGGGTGGGGGAGATGGGAGTACAGCAGAATCCAGCCATACCCACTGCACTTGGCTTTGTTAGTTCCAGTTCAGTTTGTGACTACTTGAGCACCTACTGTGTGTGAGTGGACAGACTGAGCATTTCTCAAAGGCAGGACCTCGGTCTCCCCCACATTCCCAGTGACCAGCACAGGGCCTGGTACATAGTGACACTCACTGGGAGGGTGGGAGGAGCTGAGAAGGGAACCTCCAGTTACTGCTGCTAGATCCAGAGCCTCTCAGCTGGAATCCTGGCTGAAAGTTGGGAGGCTCTAGGATCAAAGGTTCAGGCCAGGCAGGGTTCCCTACCTTTTCTCAGCAGGAAGGCTGCTGGCCAGTTATTGCCAATGGCATGGCAAGAGAACCCCAGGAGGGGATTCTGGAAAGGGGGCAGGGCTTGGGGAATGCCTCAGAGGGAGACACCAGAGTCTGGTATAGACCTGGCTTCTTCAAATCTGGGGCTGCAGTTTGGAGTGTCTGGGTTTTGGTCCTGGCCTCCCCACCTTCCCACTCAGCAGATCTCAGAACTTAGTTGTGACTCAGTTTTCCCTCTCTCTGCAATGGGCACAAACTACTGGTACAGCAATAGGAAGCTGAAGATTCCCAGCCAGCAGCTTGACACCAGGTGCCACTCCTCCTGCCCCTTGGGAAGTCTCTGGACTACATGGTGCCCCCGCCCTGTTCCAGCCCAGCCTCTTGGACCATGCTGGGCCTGGGCTTGCCCAATTTCCTAGCTGGTCTGAAGGTCCCTGAGGATAAGGTCTGCTCAGGCTTGAGCAGGCTTGTCCCTCCTAAGCTTGCTCAGGCCTGAGCCCCAGTTCTGACCTGGGGAGGGGTCAGTCCATGTGGGGTCCAACCAGACCCAGGTACCTGGGACACCCTGTTCTGGGTCTGACCCAGGTGGGGCTCCTTTGCCTCTTGGCTGCGTGACGGGTACATTTTAAGGCCATCCCTTGTCACACTTGGATGTTGAATCACAGAAGGTTGGAAGCCCCAAAAGTTGGATCATAGGTTGTTCCTTTATTTGTTTATTTTATTTTATTTTTTTAAAAAAAGATGACCGGTAAGGGGATCTCAACCCTTGCCTTGGTGTTGTCAGCACCATGCTCAGCCATTGAGCTAACCGGCCACCCCTATATAGAATCCGAACCCGTGGCCTTGGTCTTATCATCACCGCACTCTCCCAAGTGAGCCACGGGCCGGCCCATAGGTTGTTCCTTTAAAGAACGTTATAATCAGAGACTTATGGACCCAGGAGTTTCAGTCAGTCTGTGGTGGGATCATGGCTTTTTACAACTGCAGACACAGAAGGGGAACTTCAGAGTTCACCAGCCAAATCCCTCCTGGGGCCCTTCCTCAATCAAGGGGCCTGTTGACTTGGGTGAATCTCTGCCAAGCTGGGTCTCCTCCCACCGAGGTCCTGGGTCTTATCTGGCTCATGCTGAATCCTCTGGGGCCCAGCACTGTGCCACAGTCACAGGAGTGCGATAAACGCAGCTGACTTGCACGGCAAGTGATGACATCGCATCAGCGGACACTTAACCTCCAACCCAGAGGACAGCAAGAACGGAACTTAAGGGTGTGGATGGAACTCACCAGGCTGGTCTCTCGCTAGCTGGGTGACCTTGGGCAAGACAGTTCACCTCTCTGAGCCTCAGTGTCCTTCCTCACAGGTTGTTGGGAGGATTAAAAGAGTTAATGTATGTAACACGCTTAGAAAAGTGCTTGGCACTGTTTCTTATCATCATTATTCAGCCTGCCAAAAGTTAGGCCTGGAAAGACTCTTTACCCCCATGCCTGCTTCAGTTATCCCCTAAATGTGTTTAGCTGCCTTGGGACAATAGGACGTACTGTCATGTGCTTTAGCACCTCCTCCAGTGAGATTGGTATCATTGTACCCATTTTACGGGTGAGCAGACTCCTGGTCCAAGGTCCCTAGTTGGTTAAGTGGGAGTTAGAAAGCAGATCTGACAGGCCCCAAAGCCCACACTTGTTCTCCTGCTGTGCCAGATGGCACTGCCTGGAAACTCCGGAAGTGCTGGCCCTTGCCCCAGCCTTAACTCCTGTGGCTCCTTCAAGGGTCCCTGCACCCCCAGTACAGATTTGTCTGTGAAGACCTGACAGTCTGGGTAGCATCTCCTGGTGAATTCTGAGCAGGATGTGGGCAGAGAGCCGAGGCAGTGGTAGCAGGGGTTAGACGTGGGGCCACAGGAACAAAAACATCCCATTTTAGACACTGACAAATTGCTCATTTGTGGCCGTGTCAGCACTGCCCTCCAGGTAGAGGCTTCCGTCCAGAGCAGGTGGGTGCATGGTGTGATTTCTGGGGTTCTAAAAACTTCCTTGCTCCCTCCCCAAACCAAAAGGACTTTCCAAGAAGCCTTGGGGTGGGGCTGAGGCACTAGGACTCCATCATAATCCTGACAGCCCTGGGGGAGTGTAACCCCCAACTCCCAGGACAGCAGTTCTATGAGGGCTGGGGGTTGGGGGCAGGGGCAATGTGCCTATGCGGTGGACACCCCCAATACTGCTAGTCCAGACCTGCGGTCCAGGCAGCAGGTCTAGCATAGCACCAGGCCCAGGGCTGGCTCCTCTTATCTGTCCTGCTGGGTCTGCACCCAGGCCAGGAGCCCGCATGGACTGGCAGAGGGGGCATCAGGCAGGGGCAGGCTCTCCAGGCATGCAATGGCCTCTCCATTTCCCTTGGCAGCTGTGAACAGAGGAGCACAGTGTGCTGCGGTTGCTAAAAACCAAAATTAACTGCTGCCTCTGGCCAAACGAACAGAAGTGGAAGTGTGGCTTTGAGGTCTGGGAAGTCCCACTGCTCTTGGCATGCTGGTGGGGGTCACCCTTCAAGAGACAGAGAACACATCTCCCTAGTACACCCCTGTCCAGCCCCCAGAACTTGAGGCCCTGGGACTCCTGTGCAGGGGTCAGGACTGCTGTCTGAATTGACATACAGTATTTGGGGAATAACTCCCCCACATAGTGGAGGCCAAGGGTCCTCTTTG
This sequence comes from Cynocephalus volans, assembly GCF_027409185.1. NCBI lineage: Eukaryota > Metazoa > Chordata > Mammalia > Dermoptera > Cynocephalidae > Cynocephalus > Cynocephalus volans. Next base: position 12,572,585 of record NC_084471.1, read on the forward strand.
GTTAGACCCTATCCAGACTCTCAGACAGATGAGGGACTCCTGTGGCACCTCATGTCCACCTCTTCCCAGCTCTCAGGGTGCCACATGGAACTCCTGGCTCACAAGTCTCTGAGGACAGTGCCCAGCACAGGACTGCTCAAGGAGCACTGGCGTGGCGGACAGTGGACGCATGCACTACGAACAAGCGAAAGGATCCCGTCCCTGTAACACCCTGGGTCACTCCACAGCTGACAGCATGGACCCTTTGGCCCAGGGACTCCTCAGAGGGACTTTACAGCTCAATGGGTTCCTCCTGCCTTTTCAAACAAGGAAGCTAAAGGCCAGAAAGGGAAGCACCTTGCTCAAAGTCACAGAGCAAGCCAGTGACCCAGACAGAACCAGCCCCCAGACTCCTAACTCAGCCCCACGTGTTCCCCACACCAACCTGCACCCCTTCAATGGCCAGTAATGAGACTGTGCTCAAGATATGCTCCTGGGACCCCAGGTGGACGTTACAGGCAATAGGATTTTGTTTCATTTAGAACCTTCCAAACTCGAGACTGTCTTTGGGAGACAGCACAAGCGTTGAGGCAAGAGTCCTGCCAGCGGTGGGGTGGGAGACAGGATTGAGGCCATGTGGCTGGGAGGACAGGGTGTCAGTGAAGGCCAAGCCCTGCCTGGAGGGCTGAGTCCAGAGCGGAAGCCACGCTGTAGGTTATCTGGTAAGAGGCTCCCGTGGGTGCTGTGCCTGCCTCTTGTCCCCTCAGTAGTGCACTTTCAGTGCTGGGCTGGCAGAGGACTCCCTCATTTGCTGATGAATGGGAAAGACCACACAGCATGTCTCAACAAAGTCCATGGGAAGGGATGCAGTGGCCAAGTTCAGATTGGGGAATGCTAGATCAGACAAAGTGAAAATGGTTTTTTAAATGCAGGATTCCCCAGGGTCTTTAAAGGGCTCATTTGCTGGGGAGGAGAAACAGTGGGCAGCCTTCCCCCAACTTATCTGAGCAGGCAGCCCTTCCCTGCAGTGTGTAGGGCTGGCCTCCCACAAGACACAGCCAACCCCCCTTTGCTGACTCCCCCTCACTGCTCCGCACTGGTGGGCTCCCCCAGCTTCCTAGTCTCTGTGCCTGGACCCCAGCCTCCCAGTTAGAGAAAACCTTGATAACACCAGGTGGTGGAGAGCTGCTGCTGGGAGTGGCAGGGGGCCCTGCTCAGGGTCCTTGGGCCTGTCCTGAAAGAAGCTGTGATTGGTGTCCTGATCTTGGGAGCAGCCTCGGGGGAAAGGGAGAAGCTGGGCAGGGGCCTCGGTGGCGGTGCAGCATAGCAGTTGTGTTTTGAGAGCAGAGAGCAGCAGGAGGAAGCTGAGCGGTGGGGCCTCCCCTTCGGCAGCGTCTGCAGCAGCTGTGGAGCCTGGCAGGCCCTGGTGGCTGCTCACTTCCAGCTGGGACGGCCCTTGCCCACCACAGCCCAGAGCCCTCTCTGGTGACTCAGCACCAGCCATACGCCCCCAAGCAGGGCCTCTTCCGGTGCAGGGCTGGGGGTGGTGAGGAGAAGGACCCTAGCCTGATCTCCAAAGACAGAAGCAGAGAGGCTACAGGGCAGCCTGGGGACCCCCAACTTCTGGGCCCCTTCTGTCTCCCTCAACCTCAGAAGGACCATGAGAGCAGCTGGTCCAGGAAAAAGGACATTTTATTTTCATAAATACTCCTGCGCTCATTCACACGCTGACCCCACTTCTGACCATGGACAGATGGATGGACAGATGTGAGATGCCCACAGAGCCCCAGCAGAGGCCAATGAATGAAGGAGACACACTGAGGACTCCAGGAGCCTTGCAGCCCCCTGCTAGGGCCACCCACCTCTGGCATCACCCTCGGGCCCCCACAGCCCCTCAGGAGGCCTGACAGTAAAGGGAGACCCCCAGGAGTGGGAGCCAGGTGGGGCTCCCCAACTTGGCCTCCTGAGACTGTGACCACAGGGCCACTCTGAAAGAAAAGCAAAGAGTCAAACCACACACCAGAGTGCAAACAGCTAGAGGTGCAGGTGTCACCCCCAGTCACTGGGTTCCTATGGAGGCCTGAGCTGGTTCCCAGCTCCAGCATGGCTCCCAAGTTATGGCTGGGCCTTCCCATAAGGCATAAGAGACAGGCGGGGAAGACACCACCAGGCTGGGGTTGAGGCTGGGCCTGAGGTCGTGGCCCTTCCACAACAGCCCTGCTTCTTCCCCATGACCCCAAATCCTTTCAGGGCCACACAGCCCCTCCCTGCTCCAGGCTTCCACCATTGATGGAGACTCCCTGTGGTGCAAACCCAGGCCCAGCCTCCTGCTGGGTTTGGCTCAGCAGTGGAGGGGGCAAAGCAGGAGGGGGAAGAGTCACTTGGGGGCCACGGGGGTGAGGGGAGAAGCACCAGGCCTGGGAGTGTATGGCCATGGGGAACAAAGGGTGTCCTGAGCTACCAAAGCCTCCTGCCCAGGCTGGACAGTGACCAGTCCCTTTGCTCTCTCCTCTCCCTGGCCCCTCTCTCTTCTAGAGGCTCCCCCAGGTTTCAGGTGGGGGGAACTGGTCCACATCCCCCATCTCGTTGTAGGTCTGGTCGCCCATGGTGAAGATGAGCTTGTAGCGGAGGCGAACTTTCTCCTGGGGCAGAGATGGTGAAGGCAGAAGCGTCAGAGCAGGAGACAAGCTGCCCCCCACCCCACAGCACCGCCCTGTCACACAGCTGGCCCCTCACCTTCTGGGGATTGGCAAGGAGCAGGACCTGGGTGATGGCTGAGGGGTGGACGATGGGGTTAAATGCTGGCAGCTCTGTGCCTGAGGGGGGCTGTAGCTTCACTTTCATGACCTGCGGACAGTAGGGCAGGACAGGGCAGAGCTAGCCCTGGCTGCTCTGCCCACTCCTGGAGGAACCAGGCCAAGCCTTCCAGCTCCCTTCCAGGGGTCCTGGGGCTGTCCTTTGGGTCTCTTCTAGCCCCCAACTTTCCACCAAGGGATGGAGACTGCACTCTGGACAGCTGGCTTCCCCCAAGCCCCAAGTCACCCTGCTTTGAGAGGAGAAAGGCATGCCCTGTCTGCACAGCCCATGTCACCTTGGGGACAGCAGACTGGAAGACAATGTTGCGGATAGGCAGGGGGGCGGTGCTCAGCATGGAAGCCACCACCACTAGCACATCCGAGCGCCCCGGCAGTGGGTGGCGGGCGAAGTGGAAGAGGACGCGGAAGCCGCGCTGGTCATACACGGTCACGGGCGAGATGCTGCCTGTGGGATGGGGGGAGGGCAGCAGGTGGGACAAGCAATGCTCGGCCTCCCACCCAGCGTAGAGCAGGCGCTCACTGCTCTGCTGGGGAAGAGCAAGCAAACCCCTCCCTCAGGGCCTGCTATGACCCTGGGTGGCAGTGCAGTTAGGATATGGACTGGTGCCCAGAGAGGGCAGGTGAAGCTCCAGTCTCATGGTGGAGGCAGGACACCCAACCCGGAGCTGAGTCACAGCCCAGGTAGCTGCTTCCCAGCGTGCTGGAGTCAAGGTCTGTGAGTGAGTTTCGACCATGCTCTCTGTGTGACACTACTGCAGTCACTCCCCTTTTCTGAACTCAGCGTCCTCTTATTGGTGAGATGGGCACCACTACCCACGTCCTGGGGACACTGAGGGTGTGATGGCCAGTCCTCATCTGTCTGTTCCGGGCTTGGTGCTGGGCAGTAGCCCCCCTATTGCTCCTGGGTGGGAAAAGCCCCAGGCTTGGACCTGAAGCTTTATCATGGTTCAGTTCTGTAAACCTCTGTGTGTCCTGGCCCCTGCCTTCCTGGGGAAGGAGGGAGTCCAGGATCCGTCCCCCAAGAAGTTCTCTTGCCTGTGTAACCTTGGAGTTTATAAAGCAATTTTGTAATCACTCTGGGCCAGATGAGGAAACAGTCCCAGGAAGGGGGGCCCTTGCTCAGAGCTCCCCACTTAGTCAGCCAGTGGCAGGGCTAGGAGGATCTCCCCCTTTTCCCACCTGCTTCCCCAGACAGAGCTCCAGACAGGGCGGCAAGCTGACCCGGCCTACTCACTGGGTTTGATGGACTCCAAGGGAACAGTGATGTTGGCTAGTGAGAGCTCAGTTGGCATGGGCTGCTGTGGAGGCCGAGGGGGCTCTGGGGACACGGCATGGAGGAGGCTGGTGGCACTAGAGCTGTGTGGGCTGCAGCTGCTGCTCTTATTCTGCAGGTCCCGGAGTGTGAGCCGGGGCGCTGGCTGCTGCTTCTCCCTTATCAGGGGACAGTGCAGTGAGAAGGGATTCCTCAGTGGCCAAGAGATCAGAGCACAGAACGGCTGGGCTTCCCGGCTGTCCTTGCCACATCACGCTCTCTGGCCTTGGGTCTCCTCACCTTTAGAACGGGCAGCTCTTGTTCTCCCTCCACTCCACCCCGCCAGTGTCCTCCCCCCACTGCTGGCCCTCTGGGACTTTGGCCTTTCTCTAGGGTGCTGAGAACACCTTGGGGTGTGTGTGAGTGGGCACAGGTCCCCTTTCTCTCATAAACTCTGTGCTCTCTGGGACAGGCACTGAGCCTGCCTTGGTCACTGCTGTGTCCCTAGAGCCAAGTGCAGTGCTTGGCACATGGTGGGTCCTCCAGCACCCACTGCTCCTAGGGCAAACCAGTGATGCATTTCTCCGTGCTGGGCCTGGGAAGGCCAGGAGAAGCTGCTGGTTTGTGGAGACAGAGAGGGCTCCCCCCCCATGCCAGCCAGGGCAGGCCCTCACCACCGCACTTGCTGGGACTCTGGGGGCAGCGACTGCTGCAGGAGGGTCTTTCCCAGGAGGTCCAGGTCATCCAGGCCACTGCTTGCCGGCAGGGACGTCTGCACTGGGGGCTGCGTGTCCATGCTGGGGGCCTGGGCTGGGGTGGGGACTGGGGGCTCAGCGCCATCAGATGACTGTGGGCAAAGGATGCAGGGGGGTGGGGTTGTCTGAAGAGGTGTCAGGGTCACCTGGCCCTGTGCTGAGGCCCCTTCCCCTCCCTGCAGGTGACACCTGAGAAGGAGGCAGCAAAGATGGGATACTACCCGTGTCCATGATGCAGGGTGGTTGGGCCTGGTCAGGGGTCCTATATTCCAGGCACCTCAAAGTCACCCTCAAGGGAAAGGATTATGGAACCCCAATCTCAACCGCAAAGGCTGGGCTGCAGCCCAAAGGAGACCCAAGGCTGGGACTTGGGGAGACACAGCTGGAGGTGAGGGGAGAACGCCGGCCTCCCTCTCTCCTGGGGTGGGCACCTCCAGCCCCCTGGACAACCCCCTGCCCCCTCCCTTTCTTCAGTGTTCCCCTTAGTCTGCTTGTCCCAGCTGCCCTGTCCCAGGGCTGGGATGATTAGTTCCCAACTGGAGCTCAGGCTAGTTCCTTCCCCCTGCTACCTGGAAGCTGTTCCATCCAGCACCATCCAAGCTCGGGCCTGAAGGGGGTGTGGGGTCGCCGAGGCCTGAGGGGAAGCAGGACAGAGGTCAAGGAGCTAGACTGCATGAAAGCCAGAGAATTGAGGGGTGACTGAATGCTGGCTTCTGGTTCCCTGGCTTCTAGTATCCCCCATTCTGAGAGGCTCAGCTCCGAGGGGAGAAACCCACACTTTCAGAGGGAACCAGCAGCAGAGCAGAAATAGAAACCAAAGATTCTGACAGCCCGTCCCACAGGCCTCACATACGCTTCCTCTCTTCCTGGCAAGGCCACTCAGAAGTCAACTCAACGACAGAAGTCAGGACTTTTGTGTTTGCTCACCAGCTGGCAGCAGAGCCAGTGCTGGGAGTCCTAGGAAGGTTCCTAATCTCATGGATCCAGGCAAGGAGGGGTCAGTGCTGTATCTGACTCAGGGGATGTGCTCTGAGTGACCACCATGCTGGATGAGTTTCTATGTCCCATGAGCACAATGACAGTGTTGGACTGGGCAGACTCTGAAGGCCCTGTCAGCCCTGGTACATGTCAACAGGCCAAGGAGTTTGGTTGACTGGTGCCTAGGAGAGCTGTGGGCTCTTCGGATGGCCCTGTGAACTAGCTCGCTGGTCAGCAGGAGCCTGTAGGTCACCAACCAGTCTGACCTCTGCCCTGGAATACCCCCAACCAAGTTCACCCCAAATCTGACCTAATATGAGTTATTCTGTTTCAAGCAAATCCTGAATAAGTGAGGTCTAAACTGAAGAGCTATCTGACAGTCAAAAGCAAGGGTACCAGGAAGCTGTGACTGTCAGGTCTCTTCTAGATGCATCTCTCTGAGACCAAAGATAACAAGGCGGTAACTTCTAACATTTATTATGCCCCCCATGTGTTGGGCACTTCAGATGCGGGTCTTGCTTAATCTTAACCTTCAAACGACCTAAAAGGTAGGGGTGAGGTTCTCAGCCCATTTTTAGGGATGAGGAAATGGATACTCAGAGGAGTTAAGTAACCTGCCCAAGGTCACACAGTGGGAACATGGCAGAATCCAGACTGCCCAATCAGAGTAAGGTCTGATTACCAGAGTGTGAACACAGGTCTGCCACATAGCTATGTGACCTTCGGCTGGTGACTTGGTCTCCCTGGGCCTCATCTGTAAAATGATGACAACAGCAGCATCTATATCAGGGGATGGTGGTGTGTGGTAAGTTAGATCCATCAGATAAAGTGCCTGAACAGTGCCAGGAACACCCTCTTTGACAGACAGTAACCCTGTCCCCACCCTTCACCCTTCCTGCCATGGAGAATAGTTAGGGTAAGCTTTCTCTGTGGCCGCAAGGCTTCCTCCATTCCCCAGGGCTGGGCTGCATGCTGCCCTGGCACTCCTGGTTCCTGTGTCCATACTCTTTGCCTTTGAGAAGAAACCAGAAGGAAGCTGGAGGCTCAGGGCTCTGCTGAAGCAACGTGGGGACAGGAAGTGCAAAGCACACCTCGCTTCTCATGCGGAGGCGGCTTTGCCACCGCTACTTGCTGGGGCGGCTGGTCCTGCCTTTATTTCCCTATGCATCAACTGCCCCATCTGGTGGCTGCTGGCTGGTCCTGGCTCTGCAGGGGAAGATGAGCCCTGTATGCGCTTTCTTGTCACTGACCCATCTTTGACCTCTCTGTAAACAGGGTAAAGGTCCTCTCTCTCTAATCACCCTGTTGCATTGTCTTGCTTATGAATGATGAGCCAGAGCAGCAGAGTGGCTCAGAGTGTGGCCTCAGAGTGCCTAGTTCAGACCCTGGAGCCCTTTTTGTGCAAGTCACCCAGCCTTTCTAAGCCTTGATGTCCTCATCTGTAAAATGGGGATATTAACTGCACCTGCCTCATGTGGTGGTTGAAAGGATTGTTTAAGACAATACAGAGTGCACCAGCAAGCACTGCACTTAAGGAAGCACTCCTTGAACACTGCGTAGACCCTGCCCAGGACGGACCCCCCGAGCCACCACTGCTTCTTCAAGGCCTGCAGGTTTGTTTTTCACTTCAGAGTTGGTTCAGGAGAAAGACAGTCTGACCCTCGGCTTCCAAGTTACAGCTTTCCAAGATATCCTTCAAGATTCCTTTGAAAGGGTCCTGGCACCTCTATTTTCCCTAACATCAGCAGCTATCATGAGGTGGCTGTTACTACACTCTTCTGCTTCTAAGCTCTCAGATGAGGCTGCTGCACCAGAGAGAAGCTGGAAACCTGAAAACAGCTTGGCGGGTTGGGAATGCTTTGCTTCTCCCCAGGGGTGAGCCTGGTCGTCTGCTGGGCTCTGAAGCACCGGGCCCACCCTAGAGTGACAGGAGGCCTGGCCCAGGACCAGCTTGGGTCACAGAGTACCTTTTGCTCTGGCTTTGGCTTCTCTGGGGCTTCTGGGTGCTATGGAGCCCAGAGCTCGCTCTTTCCTCCTCTCAGTGGGTGGAGAAATTGCTGAACTTTTGCCTGGATGGCTCTCAACTCTAGGTTCTTAACCTGCAGCAGGGAAATCCCTTGGCTTTCCCTTAGGCTGCCAGAGCTTGGGTGTAGCTGGCTTATTTATCAAAGCCTGGTCTGGAGACTGGCCAGCCCCACCCACTGACTGTGTGACATTGCACAAGCTCCTTAACTTCCCTGAGCCTTGGCGGCCTCAGCTCTGAGATGAGCCTGATGCCCATCCCCGTCCTCCACGGGATTCGTGTTCAGAATATATAGCACTGGTGCTCTGCAAGCTGCCAGGTCTGCCAGAGGTATCGTGCCCCACCTGCCACTGAGCCCACCCTCCTCCCGGCCTGGTCCTTTCCTCACCCAGAGACATGAGCTCGTCGTCAAGCAGGGAAACCGAGGTGCTGGGCTGCTTGGAGCTGGCCTGGTCCCCAGGGTGGATAGGTGTGGCTGGGTAAGTGGTGCCCACAGGGAGATCCAGGCCTGAGAGGTCCAACAGGGCTGAGGTGCTCCCTGGGAGGAAAGGAGAGTCCAGTGAGTCCTGGGTGGACACTCAGCTCAGAGTTCTTGGGGGCTGTGGTAGAAGCATTTCTCCCCCAACTCTTCATACCGCCTCCTGCTTCTTGGCCACGCCAGCCCTTGCCTGGAATCTTCTCGTTTGGCCCTTCTTTAGCATATGGTGGTCTTTCTATCCAGAATGTATTTCCTTCTTATCTCTGCTTGGAAAATTGCTACCCATCCTTGAAGGCCTTGCTTAAGTGCTTCAGCTTCTGTGTAGGCCCCCGCCCCCACTTCCTCCCAGCAGGCCCAATTCTAACCTCTTTTGTGATCCCCAGGTCTGTCATTTCACCCTCATTAGAGCTGAGTCTGTACTATTTGGATCTAACCCTCCCTCCCACTTTCTGATAATTAAATCAAGCCTTGGGGGTGTCATCTAGCCCCACGTAGCAGGTGCCAGATTTGTCAAAGGAAAGAAAAGCCTCCCTTCTTCTGCCTGTCCTCACCAAACCCCCGGCTCCCTCTCCCTCCATCCACATCCAGACTTCCTCCCCCCACAGCTGCAGGCTTGGCACAGACTTCGCCCCAGCTCCCCCCCTGAGGCCTTCCCCATCTTAAGGGGCCAGGGTCACCCTAGCAGTCATGCCACCAGCTCTGGGCCCCTCCCAGCCCTCCTGCCACCTCACCAGGGACAGAGCCGGCTGCAGCATCGCCGTTGACCTCCTCGCCCCGCACCAGCTGCTTGTAGAGGCTGATCACTTGGGTGAGGTTGTCGTTGGCTTGCAGAATCTCCGCTGAGACAGGAAGGAGGGGAGAGGCCAGGCTGAGGGAATGTGGGGGCCTCTGGGCAGGGGGAGGCGAGCACCCCACATCCATCCCAGCCTGTGTGTGAAGGGGAGGGGCAGGGGGCATCCCACCTCTTCTACTCAGACCCTGGCCCTCCACTACCTCCCGGCTCTTACCTCGCACCCTGCCCTCGTTCACTCTCTCTGCCACACTGCCTGGGCTCTCCCCTGAACATACTGAGTGCACTCCTGCCTCCAGGCCTCTGCTCTGGCCCTGCTGCCCGGATGCCCCCCCAATCTCTGCACGGCTCCATCCCTTATTGCCTTCAGGTCTTTACCCAAAAGTCACCTCAGGGAGGCCTTCCCTGACCCCCACCCCTGCACTACCTAGTCCCCCCGCCCCTGGCTTATTTTTCTCCGTGCCACTTGCTGCTATCTGACACACTTGTTCTAAGTAGGTTTCTTTTTGTTTGTGGATTTGGTTTATTGTCTGTCTCCTTTCATTAGGCTACAAGCTCCACAAAGAGGCTTTTATCAACTCTGATCACTGTTGTACCCCAAGGGCCTAGAAGAGTGCCCAGCACAAACTAGGCCCTCACCAACATTTGCCTCTTTGGGTGCCAGGGCTTACAGCAAACTGGGCAGCAAGCCTCCTGGGCAGGGACCAGGTGCCCAGCACATGGGAGGTACTCAATAAACTAGTGAATAAGGGAAGAAGATGGTATCCAGACTGCTGCCCAGGGGGCCCCAGCTGATATGTGGGCAGAGATCAATGAAAAGAACCTAGTACGTGGCCCTGGCAGAGGCCAACAGGCTCAGCTCTGGAACTGCCTGGACTGTGGGATTTGCTCTCAGTCTCCTGCTCAACCTTACTAGGGAGGCAGTGTCCAGAGGCAGATGGCCCTTGGTCCAACCTGGCTCTGCCACTGTTCTGCTTTGTGATCTGGGCAAGTCACTTCCCTCCCTGAGCCCAGCTGTGAAGTGGGAACAATTCTCCCTCCTGTGCAGCTTGTGGGCAAAAAATGAGATGCCTGAGAAGGGGCTTGGCCCAGCTGCAGCAGCCCTGGCTCTCTGCTTCCTTCTTCCTCAAAGTGGAGAAATCCAAGCAAGGTCAGTGCTGGAGAAGGGGACTGCCTGGTGGTGGCTCCTTCCAACTGCAGATACTTAACTAGGCCTGGGGGAAGGAGGTGGAATGACAGGCCTGAACTTGACCCCAGCACCTCCCCAGGCTCACCTAAGGCCTCATCATTGTCCTCTGTGTCGCTGGCCAGTCGAAAGAGCGTGGGCCGCATCCGCTCACAGCGCTGGTAGAGTTCCTGGGGGCAGCAGGGTGTGGGTCAGGGCCGTCAGGGCCTTTGGAGTGGGCCCCGAGTGGGGAGGAGGCAGGCGCACCTTCATGAGGTCCTCGCTACTGCCCGAAGCTGCACCGCCCTGGCTGTGGCTCGTCACCATCTCCGTCAGCAGTTTCACATTGTTGTTCACCTCCTCAATAGCATTCATGCGCTTTGAGATCTTTTCCATCCGCTTCTGGTCCTGGGGAGACGTTGGCAAATGGCCCCTGAGAGCCTGCACCATGCCCAGCCTGGAGCCAGGCACTGCCCACACCACTCTGGAGAGTGTGTGTGGGGGTCCAGGTGGAAGGCTGGCTGACTGTGAGATCCAAAGTTGGGGTGGGGCTCCTCATGCCCAGGCCAGGGCACTCTGGTCCAAGAAGCCCTCTGCCAACCCTGTGGTCACTTCCTCTCCCCTCTGCCAGCGCCCCCTGGACCCAGGTCTCTGCACGAGCCCATCAGCATCCCCAGGGATGGCCCAGGAATCTGGGTTTCCAACATCATGCCAGGTGCTTCTGAAGGACCAGGGCCCTAGACCTACACCTGTGGTTCTGAGTGACTCTTGTCCTTCTTGTATTTGTCCCTTGACAGGAGTTTCCATACTTTACAGTGAAGGGGACCTGCACGGTCAGCAAGCATAACCTGCAGTGCAGCGACCCTCCCAGTGCCTGTCAGGGCCTGGCAAATGCGGGGAGCTTATGGCCTTTAAAAGCTGCTGCAGGAAGTGACCCCACCATTCCTCGTCCACTCTGCTTACTAGGCATGTTCTTTTCTCGCAGAATGAAAGGTGGGCATGTGCTGTGCCATCTGACAGAATCACCTCCTTGAGGGGGCCATCCCTGACTTTCTCTTAGCTGTCAGAGCACGCAGCGTGGCCCTTCAAGACAACCTGAAGCTTCTGCCCTCCAGGCCTCTGACAGAAAATACCATCTCCATGTCTGTGCTGGGCATACCCTTTCCAGAGGAGCCCTTAGCAGTCAATCTGGGACCTGAGCTTGTCCTTGGGCCAGCCTGCCCACTGATGGCACTTGTGTCTCAGTAAAATGAGCAGGCAGGTTCTGTTGGGCCCACACTTAAAAAAAAAGTTTCAAGTGGCTGCTATCATTAGTTAACTGGGTGACTTCATGCAAAAATCCAGATTTCTGATCATCTTCACAGGAAAAAATATCTGCCGATCTAGCTACATTGGGGTGCGGCTGGGTGGGCTCTCGAGACCCATAGGCAGGGGGCCTGCCTCCTCTTGCCCCAGGGATGTCTGCTTTGCAGCCCTTGCCCTGGTGGCTGTTGTTGCCTGAGTTGTTTTCCTGTTAACCCCAAGCTTGGGGAACATCAAGTTGGATTGTTTTGAATCTTCTCATCTGTGCTATTAACTACTGATCTGCAAACTTCTTTGATAACTTAAACTTAATGTTATAAAAATGTTTCAGCATGCACCACGACATATGGTCATTTACTTATACATTAAACGTATACTACTCTCTCCTTACATATATACACACGGATCCTTACACATACACTTTATAAAAAATATACTAAGGCCTAACTCATTTCTAAGATTTACAGAAGATGGAGCCAGCCTTGTAGAAGCCCATCCAGGGCAGGTTAGCTCAGGCTGCTGGGAAATTCTTCCCTCCACACATTGGTCCCCCAGTGGCAGTCAGCTTTCTTTGTACAGGGATGCACACAACCCCACCTCGGTGGCCCATCCTGCCTCCTCCCTGTGCCCTGGGCTCGCTGTCACCTCCTGCACCATCTCTTTGATGAGCTTGTTGGCTGCTCTGAGGTCCTCAGGGTGGGAGCTCTTCAGCAGGCGGGCCAGCATCTGCCAAGACAGAGGGGCGTGACTACCAGGGCAGTACCTGGCCAGGACTCAGAAGACTGGGGTCACATTCTGGCTCCCTATTTCCTGGCCATGGGACCTGAGTATTACCTACTCTCTCTGTGAAATGGGGAGAATTTACTGACACCTGATGGGTGGCCCTAAGGACAACTGAGAGACTGCACAGAAAGTGCTCCATACAGTACCTGGCAGAAATAAGGTCTCAACAAATGGTGCTCATTGTATTACTATAGCTTTCTGAGAACCTTTCTGGGAGGATGTACAAGAAACTTAACAATAGTAACCCCCTAGGGCCGAGCCCGTGGCGCACTCGGTAGAGTGCTGCGCTGGGAGCGCGGCGATGCTCCCGCCGCGGGTTCGGATCCTATATAGGAATGACCGGTGCACTCACTGGCTGAATGCCGGTCACGAAAAAACGACAAAAAAAAAAAAAAAAAAACAATAGTAACCCTCTGGGGCTGGGACAGGGGAGAGAGGAGCTTTTACTTTTATCTCCTTGTTTTAATCCTTACTTTAATCTTTCCTTCTATGTGGTTTAATTTCTTACCTATGAGCACATACTTCTTTTAGAAAAAGCTAGTAAAATGTCTACTGAAAGGGTCAAAGACATAAAGATATGTAAAGTCCTGATCAACATATGGCTTAATAATTTTTTTTCTCTTTTGGTGGCTGGCCAGTATGAGGATCTGAATCCTTGATCAACCTATAAAATGCCCTCGAACCAACTCCAGGGACAGCAGACATACTCCTGTGTTAATTAAATGCAGGGACACCATATGGGAAGTACTCTGCATATAGTAAGTGCCCAATAAACAGTGCCAGCACCCACCACAGTGGTCATGCTCAGTGGGAGCCTCTGTTCCAAAGGCTGGGGCCAGGACAGCCAGGGGCCAGAATCACTGCCCCCCAAGTGGGCCCTGGAGTCCCCTGTGCTCCCCTTTGGAGTCTCACCTTGGATTTCTCCTCATCTTCAAAGATCATATTCTTGGGCCGTGGAGGAGGAAGGGGAAAGGTGGCGTCATCTGGAAGCCTGGGGTCGGATTTCACAATCCCTGGAGCAGACGGGTGTCAGGAAGGCTGTCAACAGGGCCTAGGCCCAGGGGCAGGGGGTGAGATAGGGGCAGGCAGGAGTACGATGGAAGGGAGGACAGTCTTTCTGCAGCATGCTGGCTCTGGACTCCGGTGGGCTAGGGCCTCCTCCTGGCCTACCATGTCAAAGTCCATGGGGGAGAGGGTTTGGGTACCCATATTTTGAGGCCACTCCATGGGGGCCACTCTGTGAGGGGAAGCCTGACCCAAACATACCATTTCTCCACCCAAGCTAGCTAGCCTCAGGAAGAGCCACTAAAAGCCCTTACTGGCCATATGTTCTTGAAAACTTAAAGGACAGACCCATGACCTTGCTGGCCCAGAAGCCCCTGAAGCTGCTGGAGCACCAGCTTGGGGAGGAGGGGAGTTGCCATCACACCGCACCCTCGGGTGCCTCACCCTGCTTCTTCAGCATCTGGTAGGCCTCTGCAATCTTCACCTCCTTGGGCAAGCCAACCGTCCAGCTGTAGAGAAGCTCCAAGATCTTGTTCTTCACCTTCTCCGACGTCCGAGAGCCCAGGTACTTCAAGGATGCAGGGGAGGGGAGGCCTTTGACACTACCCAATCCCACTCACTTCAGCTCAAAGCCCAGCCCAAATCTGGCTGCCTCCCCAGGACTCCCTGGGAAGCCCTCTGGCCTATAGGGTCTTCACATCCCCACCCAACCAACCTGGTGTAGACTGAATTCACTCCTAGCTCTGCCCCTTACTAGTCATGTCTACGTCTCAGTTTCCCCACCTGTTAAGTGGCACCAGAGTAAGGATGCAAAGCTAACACCGGCAAGGCCCAGAGCGTAGTACCTGCTCACAGCCAGCTCATGGCAAGCTTAACCTTGAGACCTCAGGAAAGAGGAGCCAGAGGTGTCCAGGCTGACCAGGGAAGGGGCAAGTGTGGAAATGAGAGATGCTGGGCCCCACTAGTCTCCCAGCAGCTCTCTTACCAGAGACCCCTTCTGGGAGGACAGTGGCAGGCAGATAGGTCATTCAGCAGCTCCGGTCAAAGGATGGGACTGAGTGAGGAAGGGCCAAGGGGGTAGGCCTCACCCAAAGGGCATCAAACATGTTCATGGCCCATGGGAAGAGACCAAAGACCAGAAGCCTGGGGTGTGGCCCATCTGCAGCTAGCAGGCTCCGTCACTCGGTTTGTGGCCTTGGATGCCAAGGCCCAAGGAGGACACCCCTGTGTGGTGGGCATGGGGAAACCTTTTGCCAGAGACTAGGCAGGCCGCTGTGGCCAAGTCTACAGGGCGCGATCTCAGGGCTGGAGCAGCCCGTGCTGGACGAGCTGTCTACCGGCTGTGTGTAGTCCCTGGAATCACTTCTCCCAAAGTACTGAGCAGCTCCATGGCTGCCCCACCACTGGTCAGCCTGGAAGCTCTTTCCAGAAACCCTGGGCTGTCCCAGGCTCAGCTGGGAAGGGGACCATGAGAAAAGATTCATGTTTGTGACAGGTCCAAGTTCTAATGGGGAGGCTGAGGTGGTACCCCAGTGGGAGACCCCCAGGAAGGGATGCAGTCACCACCATCTGAGGGGGTCCTCTTTCCTCAACCCATATCTTTTTTTTTTGGTGGCTGGCTGGTACGGGGATCCAAACTGTGACCTTAGGGTTATAAGACTGCACTCTAACCAACTGAGCTAACTGGCCAGCCTCCCCTCAACCCATATCTGATAGAGCAGGTCTGAGCTGGGCTGGGGCACCCACCTTGGGAGACACAACCTTGATGAGCTCGTTGAGAAAGCGGAACTTGCCCACCTCATCATGGAACCTCTTGCCGCAGCTCTTCATGCATGTTTCCAGCACCTGGGGCAGGGAGGTGGGGGTGTGATGGGACCCCCAGGGATGATCAGAGGAGGCAGCCTCCCTCCTAGACCTTTGCTAGGGCCGAAAGCCCAAGGACAGGAATTTAGAAAGGAGGAATGACCCATGAGGATAGAAGATTCTGAGGTTCACAGAGGCCTGAGACTGGTCATCACCCTTCTGGGGGCTGTGGTCGGGTGACTTATAGTGTCCAGCAATGCCTGGCCTGCGGCATGGTCGCAGCCCCCTCCACAGCTTGGGCCACATCTGGGTACCACTTGAATATTATTTTCTTACTATTTTTCTTTTCTTCTTTTTAAAACTTAAATAGTCACCATCTACCTTGGCCTTATCCTAAAGCTATATCTGTGATATTATAGGACTGGTGTGTACTTGATTAGCAAGACAAATACATAATTATGAACAGAAAAGCTGTTTATCTGCAACCACCTGAAACAGCTTTGTGCTATGGTGTGTTGGTCTGTGGCCCATGCTGGGGGCCACAAACAGCACAACCCTCCTCTTCTGCTATTGGCATAGCTGCAAAACCTTGGGCCTGAGTCCAGACATCACCCCTTATATTCCTGTGGGAAGGACAGTTCTGTCCTATGTCTGGAGACCATGAATGGGCTGGGCTGGCTCTTGCAATGCACCTGGGGAGATTTACAAACATGCAGATTCCTGGACACAGATACTTTAGGTGTTCTGACTTAGCAGGACTGGGTGGGACCCTGATTTAGTATGTTTAACAAGCCTCCCAGAGATCTGATGTGCAGCTGGGGTGGAGAACCCCTGGATCAGTTGACCCTAAGGGACCTCCCCTCAACAAGAGGCCTAAGTGTACAGTCTGGAGGGGGAGGCCACCCCACTGGTTGCTGTGGGACCCTCAGGAGCTGGCCCAGACCTCCATCCTGGGCCATATTGGTACTCTAAAGAAAAGCCTTATGGAACTCTAAGAACCTCAGTCTTGGCCTCCCCTGGTGCCATCACATCGTCGGGGGACAGATGGCACCCCACAGTCCCCTTCTCCTCACCGTCAGGGCTTGGATCGCCTCCCACTCCTGCGGGGACTGGATCTTGTGGGCCAGCAGCCGGGTGGCAAGTGGAGGCCTGGGTGGGAGGAACAACACAGAGCCAGAGTTGCCAGGGAGCACCAGTCAGTCTAGGGAGGGTAACTATACTATAGCCTACTGGGACTTCAGCCCTCTGTTGCTTCTTCAGGGCATACACAAGGCCCAGTTCCCTCTCCAGATTGGATGGGGACTGGGATTGTGGCAGGGCAGGGCGAGGCAGGGAGTGCAGATGGGGACCTTCGAAAGGCATGTGCTCAGCCCCTTGGCTGGCTTTACTAAGAACTATGACATGCTGTGTCCTCAGCTTGCCTGTAGAGACAAGGATGGAGAGATGACCACAGCATTTAAGGATCCAATCTGGGAGCAGAAAATGATGATGTGCCACAAGAGACGGGCACACATAGTTCCCTGGGAACTCATGGTGGCAAAGGACATTCTGCTGGGGGAAATCAGAGCAGCTTCATGGTGGAGGTAGTGACACCATCGACCAGATCATAAAGGGCCCGTCACTAGTGATGGTAACAGCTTTTAGAGTCACACGTACTAAGTACTGATGATGTGCAAACTGCCTCACATGCATTTCTCTGTCTAAACTTCATAAAGCAGGAAGGAAAACCTTCATAACCTCCAAGGCAGGCAGTACTATTGTTCCCACTCTATACTTGAAACTGAGGCCCAGAGGCAATCAATTACTTGCCTAAGGTCACTCAGCTAAGAGAGGGGATGGGATTCACACCCAAGCAGTCTGACTCCAAAGCATGTATGTCATGCCGCACAGCCTCCCCAAGTGGAACACCTACACTAGTGGAGGTGGGTGGAGGTACAGTACACAGAGCTGTGGTCCCCAAACTTCAGCATCACCTGGAGAGCCTGCTAGGAACTTCCACTCCCAGGCCCCACCAGAGAGTCAAGTCTGGATGCAGCCCAGGAAAGTGTTTTTTTTTTTTTTTTTCTTGGTGGCTGGCCAGTGAAATGTACATTTTTGACACTCACTCCAGGTGGCTCTAATGCAGGTGGCTCTGGTTCTTCCTTGAGCAGAGGGCCTATTGGCCTCCTCCTAGCTGGGGAGTGAGCAGTTTTGCCTCCGGGAGGCTTTCCTCAACAAAGCACTGGCTGTGGGTCAGGCAGGCCTGGGTCTGATCACACCCAGGACTGCTATTTTCTCTCTGTGAGATCTTGGGGCAAACTGCTGAGTCCCCTGAGTCTTGACTTCTTCACCTGTAAAATGGGTCCAGCCCACCTCAGAGCGTGACACACAGCAGCACTCAGTACAATGTGTTAATGTATTGAGAATAGAAACTGGGTCTCAATCCACCCAGGTCTTTTTGCCCGAGGCCAGGGTCTGGAGTGTGCATGGCAGGTGCACAGTGGATTATTTCGAGTATGTGAACAAATGAGGGGAAGCCACCTACCCCTCAAAGTCCTCGATGAGCTGCTCGCAGAAGCCGTTGATGCTGGCCCAGTTCAGCTCCTTGTTCAGGGGGTTCGTGGCTCTGTCTGTAGGAGGAGACGGGGTCGGTATGGCCTGTGGAGGGATTCCTGCCTTTCCCACTCCCTGTCCTGGCAACTGGTTTGGTCATGGGGAAGGGTAAATGACTGAGTGCATGGAAAAGGCCTCCCCTTGACTTCCTGCCCAGACAGCCTCAAGACCCGTGTGCTCAATCAAGTAAATGGACAGATGAGCACACGTCTGCTGGTTTCCCCTCACAGCTTCCCACCAAATGGCCCCACGTTTAGAGATTGTGCACAGGGGTCATTCCCCTCCTCCCCATTTACTCCCATCCCTACAGCTGTACCCCTGTCACACCAACTTCACCTCCTCTGATTCCATTCCTGAGAACAGTGTCCCCACAATTCTCATGGAATTTATGTTCAGAGAAGATTCAGAGGTAAGGAAAAAAAAATGCCATGGTCCCACCCTCAGGGAGTTGTGTAGCCAGGAAGTAGGACAAGGGAGGCTAGGTTCTCAATAAAGTGTGACAGAGGGAGGCAAAGGAGTCATGGGAGCCCAGAGGAGGGGACTCAGCTCAGCCTGAGGCCAGGAAAGGCTGCCTGGAAGAGGCATTATTCAAACAGGGACTAGAAGGAGCTAACCAGCCTCGCCTCTGACAAGCTCAAGGGCTGTGTGAGGAGAAAAGACATGGATAACCGAGCACAAAGCAGAGCATGAAGGGCCTTCTCCTCTTGGGAATGGCTCAGGTATCACCTCCTCCAAGCAGTCTTCCCTAACCCTCCACTCCTGTCCAGGGTGACAGTTCTGGGTCAGTTTTCTCTTCTGTGTCCCTCAGACTGCCCTTCACTGTGGGTTCAAGCCTGCTACTGCACTACATCCCAGCCCCTTAGGTGCACACCCATCTCCCCTAGGCAAATGAAGGAAGGAATGAGGGTCAGATGCAGGCAGGCAGGGGTGAGGTTCTGGGGCAGTATGAAGCCAGGAATGGGTAGTGGTCAGGAAAGGGCAAACAGATCTACAGGAGGGGGATGGTAAACAAGCCCAGATAGTCACCCCCTTAACCCCCAATGTTGATTAAACAACAATCAAGTAGACCACATAACTTCCTGAACTTCCATTTCCCCACTTGTAAAGCTGGGGTAAAATACAAATTGATTTTGTAAGACAAAATACTCTGTGCATGGTAAGGCTGAAGGGGTAGCCAGAGCTGAATCTTCACTTCTCCAGAGGTTGTCTCTAAGCTTCACCCTTTCCCAGCCAGTTCTGCCCAAGCCTGAGAACTGAGCTGGGGGTGTGGAAGGAACACAGGTCAGGAGGAAGGCAGAGAAGAATCTGCGGACAAGAGGAGGCTAGGGACCCATCATGTGATACCTGCCCAGTTGGGGCCCTAAGTGTGGCAGGGGGCCTGGAGCCCTGGGATCCCAGTGCCTGGCAGCCATTCAGTCAATTCATATTTATTTAATAAATAGTCTAGGGGCTGGGGCTACAGCAGTGAACAAGACAGAATCCCTGCCCTCCTGAAGCTCATGGTCCAGCAAGAGAAACACTGAATATTAAGATTAACAAATAAACACAGAATACTGCATATTGTTGCAAAGTACTATAAAGAAAAGCAGAGCAGGGAAAACGTATAGACAGAGTGTGAGATCCGAATGAAGCATTTTCTCTTTGCGTACAAATCTCTGTTCCAGAAGCCCTGCAGGACCCTCCAGTTCCTCAGGAAAATGAAACCCCTGCTGATTACCTGGGGATACCAGGAATATGCTCCCCCGCCCCCCTGACCTTCATGGGTAAGGGTGACTGTCTACTCTGCCTCCCAGTCCCCCAACACAGCCAAAGGCTGGCGAACACCAGTCTGAAGTTAGAAAGAAAATGGAGCAGGATACTGCACTTGATGACACCCGGCTGTGGAACCCTAAAACAGGAAGTTCCTTAAAGTGTCAAAGACACGTGAGTCCGAGTGAGGACAGAGGCTGATTCTAGAGACTATGCCTGAGTCAGAAGCCAGAGGGGAGGAGGCACTAGCATCACGAGACATCAGCTTTCTCCCCCGCACCTTGCTTAAAGTGAGAGCCTCTGGGTCCAAGGAGATCTGACCGACCTCCCTGGCCCCCAGCCCTCCTAACTCCACCTGGAGGGAGTGCCTTACCTGGCAGGCACAGGAGGACATCCAGGGGGGGAGGAAGGTGTTTCATGTCAGGGTGTGACGCCACCCTGTCAATCCACAGTGGTGACAATAGCATCATTTACTCTACCAGAAGCTACTCTTTACCTACAACCTCCACAAGGAAAGAGCTTACAATTTTGCTAGGACATAAAAGGGGAAGAAAAAGAGAAAACTATTTCAGCCTCAATATGTCAGGGTCCAGCCAAACTCAGGCATCCCTGACTCCTGTTTCTGGATTCTTTGGCCTCTCAGAAAATCCTCATTGCTGCTAAATCCCGAGACTGTTTTGTATCACCAGAGCTTAAGTCCTGCAGCCCGTCTGAGATCAGTCAGCCAGGGACCCGCCCATCTCCCCCCGCCCCGAAGTTGCTGCTGAGACCTGGACACTTGTGGCATTCTGGAACAGTCAATGGCTGCTGAGTGCCTCCTTTCCACTCCCTCCCACTGCCCACACCGACTCTGAAACATCCCTGGAGATGGTTTGGTTCTGGGGTCACTCTCAGGGTTCAACTCTGCTCAAAACTGGCTTAAAAGGGGCTGGCCATGACCTCAAACCACCCTGCACAGCTCGCTGGTGTGCCTGGGTCCAAGGGGCTGAGCTGAACCCTAATACCCTGACCCTGATGGGGACCCAGCAAGAGGAAAAGCCTTGGGAGAGAGCTGTCACTTGACCGGGAGAAGTCAGCGCTTTCAGGGGCAGAGTCCAGGAGAGGGTTGTGAGAGCTAAGGATTATTAGCATTGTAGGACAGGGAGCTCTGGTGGAGGATTTGGGGGCTCAAAAGCCTGACTAGTAGGAAGCTGTGTCTGAGGAGCCAGGGATGAGAAGTCAGGGAAAAGGGTGCAGCGGTCTATGGAGGAAGCTCAGCAAGAGCTGGGAAAGGAGTCATAGATGTAGGTGCAGAGTCTGGGGGACTAAGCTGGGGGTAGTGACAGGGAACTTGGAATTACTTCTGAAGTCTGAGACTGGACCTGTAGAGTTTGGGGGTTTCTCACTGTGGCCAGAGCTTGGGAGCGACGGGCTGGGAGTCGGGGGGGATCAGATGGGTCAGTGGGTCCTCCCTTCCTTGACAGGGGAATGAGCAAATCTGAGACTAGGTGCAGGCTCAAGGAACGGATAGAAGGGAGTCAGGCATGCTGGGCCAGGGTGCGGAGGACAGTGGGGTCCCTTCCTCTGACAGTCAGACCCGCCCGCCTGCTCCTTCCCGGGGCCCAAAGGAATGACTTGAGGGGGCCGCCCCTTGGTGGAGCAGTCTGGGCTCGAGGAAGTTGGAGGCTGCTCTCTCCGTTCCGGGGGTTCTGGGCACAGCTCACTGACCCCGGAGGGTCGTGGCTCAAGAATCGGATGGGTGAGCAGCGCCCACTCCCACCGCAGGGCCACACAACTGGTGGGGTCTTCCTGCATTCTAGGGTATGAGGGGCTGACTCGCGGCGCCGCCCCTCCCGGGCCGGGGGCGGGGCGTGAGGAGGGGGCGCCCCGTTCCCCGCCCCTGCCGGGAAGG
Organism: Cynocephalus volans; assembly: GCF_027409185.1. Classification (NCBI taxonomy): domain Eukaryota; kingdom Metazoa; phylum Chordata; class Mammalia; order Dermoptera; family Cynocephalidae; genus Cynocephalus; species Cynocephalus volans. The sequence continues at coordinate 12,593,946 of NC_084471.1, forward strand.
GGCCCGCCTCGTGCCCCCGGTTCCGGTTCCGGTCCGGCCCGCGCCCCTCCCGGACACTCACTGATTAGCGCCTCCAGAGTCTCCGGCTCCATCGCGGGCTCCATCGGCCACGGGCCCCCCGCTTCGGCACCACCCCCCGCCCCCTGCAGCTCTCGCGAGACCTCCTCGGCACCGCCCTCCACCGATTAAAGGGGCAATGTCCGCCCCGACGTGCGGGAGCAGCGAACGGGAGCGCTCGGCACCATAGAGATAACGAGATCGCCTAGAGCGTCACCCGTTCGTCAACCCCTCCCCCAAGCAGCGTCTACGTCGCGGATGGCACCGGCCACCTGCCTTCCTGTTCCCGGCGCTCAGGCGGGAGAGGAAGCGGAGAAACCGAGGGCCGAGGGCAGCACCATGGAAACCCCACGGGACGCTCTAACTCGTCCTGCGTCACCGTGATCCCCGTGACCGCTTCCGGAAGAGCGCTCCGCGGCCATGTTTCTGAGGGGCTCTGAGGTCACTTCCGGAGCCGTGGGTGGGTACTTCCGCTTAGTTGCAAACCTGGGAGGGTCCCTTAAAAGGGCAGTAATGTACGTTGGCCGCTTTGAAGATGATGACGAAGATAAGTTAAAGTTTGTGGAGTTCTTACAGTGTTCCAGGCATTCTTCTAAGCACTTCTCATACATTCATCTGTTTGCTCCTCAGACCAATGAGCCAGATAACTAGTTTCCCTGAGGTCACACAAGTGGCGGAGCCTGAACCCCGTACAGTCTCCTGCATTCATCCCGCAAACATTTAATAAACTTTGCATTTGTTTTGCTCTGTGGTGGGCACTGGGGGAGAAAGACAAGGCCAGGTATCTATTATACAGTGTGATGGGGGAAGCACACGGGGTAGTGGCAACACAGGAGAGGCGAGGGGGAGTCTTGTTAGGAAAGTTTCACAGACAAGGTCCTGTTTAGCTGGAAGACGGTCGGATTTCTCTAGGTAGACTAGTGCGAAGAGATATTCAGGGGGAAGGAGTAAGATGAATTTAAGGAATTGAAAGTATTTCAACACAGCTCCAGAGGGTGTTTGCGGGAGATGGCCTCGGATTGGGCCGGAGCAAGGTCATGCAGGTCCTGTTTTTAGCTTGCTTTCTGTAAGCGATGTTGGAGGTGTCGTCACGGATAGTGACCAAGTCAGGGTTTTGTTTTGGAGAGGTCTAGGCGCCAGCAGCAGGAAGAAGATACTGGTGGGGGCAGGCTGAAATCAGGGAGGCAGAGTGCACAGACTTCCTAGCCACGTGCCTTTTTTCCTGCCTCTCCCTCCATCGAAGACCTCCCTCACCTGCCTTTTCCACCCGCGGTCCAGGATCGTCTGGTGACATCACTGCCAGAGACAGCCTGGTCGCGGGCTCACCTGCTCAGTTGCACTCCGTTGTCCCCTGGCGGCCCGCCAGGAAACAGGCCTGCGGTGCCCTCTCCCGGGGACATGTGCCAGGGAGGGTTAAAGCGCGCCTGAGACTAGGGAATCTGGCGAATCCGGTCCTGCTCGGCTGTCGCTTTGGCAAATGACCTCGAGTCACCTTGCAGAACCGCAGTGAGCTCATCTGGGAGACGAGAGCATTTTGCTGGGTCAATTTTTCCGCTAAACTCAGCCATTCGGCAGACCCGGCCGCTCTTCTAAATTCTCTCCCATAGGCCATTAAAATTATACAGAAAAGTGATATGTATGTTTATTGCATTCCTCAGTAAAAACTGTAACATAATATGTACTTAGAGCTCTTCTCGCTTGTTTCTTTTATTACTGAAATGAATTATTACTGAAATAAAATGCAAACCACATTTACTGCATTGATTTAGGGGTGTATCCCGGCTATCAGGAGTCAGTTTTTAAAGGCAACATAGTTTTGACCTGGGTGCACATTCTGACTTCACTTGTTTCTACCCCACCTTCTCTGCTGAACTTTTCTCCTTAAGGGAGTATATTTCCTTTTTCATTATTATTATTATTATTATTTTGTCTCTCTCTCCCACCAGAATGCAAGCTCTGTGAGGGCAAGGAATTTCATCTATTTGGTTCACTGATGTATCTCCAAGCCCTAAGAGAGTAATTGGTGCACAGTAGATATTCAGTAAATGTGCATTGACTGACTGAATGAATGTGCCCAGCATTGCACCGCAAGTTGGGGGTGAGGAGAGGTGAGCTGGGCTGTGTTCTAGGCCTTGGTGAGTCCTGGGGAGCTGGGCTTGGCGAGGAAGACTCAGAAACTGTGTTTACGCAGGTAAGGCCTGGCAAAGACTGGGGTCAGGGGAGGAGGTGTGGAAGAAGGAATTTCAGGATGGTGAGGAAGAAGAAGTTGATGAAATGAAATAGGACCAACACAGGAAACAGGAAATGTAGGAATTTAGCCCCTGGCAGCTGTTCTTACCCATTTCCTACCATTTGAAACTGTGTTGCTCTGAATGACTTGGGGAACCCCTTGGAGGGACAAGTGAAGCTGAGCTGTCCTTGAACCAGCTATAATCTACTGACCTGTGCTCACCTCCAAGCATGTAACACGTAGGCCCCTTCCCAGGAAAACCCCTCCAACAATGGAAATACTTGTGAAGATGGGGTGGGGGAGAAGAAAGAGGAGATGGAGAGGTGGGTGTCCTTGAGAACTTGGAGGAGAGATTTGTAAGAGGGCATGCAATCTTGGGGGAATTGTAGAAGGTCCAGGGAACAAGCTGAGGCATGGTCCCAACTCCAGCCCCTGTGACCCCAGCCAGATCCTGGCTCACATGGTTCCAGGCATACCCCTGGGAGTGGAGGCACAGAGGACCATGGTTGTCATCATCTTCTTTAATCCTCATACAGACCTAAGAGTTGAGTAGTATTCTTCCTGTTTTACAGATGAGAAATCTGATGCTCTGAGTGAGGATATGGTTGGCCAAATTACCCACATGCCTCCATCCCAAGAGTCCACATAAGAAAAAGTCCTTGCCTTCAAAGGATGGAAAACACAAAAGCAGATAAAACACATTGGGATAATTACAAAGGGACTCAAATGGGATGGTGTGAAGACCGTGGAGGCCGTATGGGAAGTGGTCTAGGCAGGTCTTCCTGAAGAGTTGACATTCAAGCTGAGAAAGCCAGCTGTAGGAAGGGTGTCCAGACAGAGAGAACAGCAAGTGCAAAAGAGGTCACACAGCTAGGAAGACCAGAAGCTGAATTTGAACTCAAGCTTCAGGCTCTGCACCCAGAGTCTGTGTTTGACCCCAGGAACCATGATTCCAGTTGCCAGTGCTGACTAAGGAGAGAGCAGCCAACAGAAAGATGGTAGAGCCCATGGGATGTTTGTATTCAACAACTTGTGTGTGTGTTTGGGGGACAGAAAGGGGGACTTATATTTTCTGAATCAGAATTACGCCACATGGTGTAAGTAAGATCATTGCCATGATTTATGAATTTATGCAGTAAAAGGCCCACAAAGTATTAAAAGTCAACTGTATTTCTGTGTATATTTAATAAATTATGTTTATTGAGAGGAATGACCGTTTAGATAGAAGGAAATATAAATTCAGTGCAAATATAAATGCCTGTGTTACAGAAGATGATCTAATTGGTTGTTTGCAGCTAAGTCTTTCCCAGAAAATCTGGATTACCTGAAATAATGGGACAGCAAAAGTGAGATTTAGTCCAAGGGAATCTGGGACATTTCTTGGAGGGGGGTAGAGGATTGTGGCCACTAGAGAAATGGACTTGTTCATTGGGCTTTTCCATGTACTGGGGGGTTGTTTTACAGAGGAGGAAACTGAGGTCCAGAGAGGTTAAAGAAAAATTTGACTGAGGCCATAAGTGGGGAGCTGGGCCCAAGTTCTGCTTGATTTCTAAGGCGTTGCTGGGTCTACTCTGCTGGTTTTCTTTGAGATGACCGCCTGTGTCAAAATCCCCTAGTCAAAGAATGCAGCTAGTCAAAGAATGCAGCCTCCTGGGAAAACTCAGATTCAGCTGGGACTCTTTGGGGATGTGGCCTGGGAATGCACTGCCCAAAATTAGAGAGCCTTACGAAATTAGACAGCCTTAACCTGTGCTTGGCTCACCCCCTGCTCCCTGAGCCCACTGCACCTGGCCTGCTCTGGCTGCCCGAGGACCTTAGATCTGAGATCAGCTCATCTAGTGTAATGCAGACTCACCCAAGGTCTGACTGCATGGTGTGGACAATTTCTGCAGTGTCGTGGGACCCTGTTCCCTGGCTTCCTCCTATCCCAGCTCTTCACAACATCAGCCTCTCCCAGCTCTGGGCGCTCAGGTGTACGAGGTGGGGTTGTACTTTTACTGGTGACTGAATTGTGTGCCAACCCAGGTAAGGGACAGGAGAAGAGACAGTGAAATCAAGCATCTGAGCAACTCCCTTTCCCCACCTTCATCCCTTAGGATGATCTGATTTACAGGGGTGTGGCTACAGAAGCTGGTACTATGATCCTCACCCCACTGGCTGGAAGAAAACGAGAGACCTCGGATTTCACCAATAGGAGAGCAACATGCAAATATTGCCCCGCATAGACTGGCTGATAGACAGATGTGTACCATTCATTCCTGTGCTCTAGGACTTGGAGTTTATGACCTAACTTTGAGGTAGAGGCTATGCATGAAAGCAAGTAATTATTGAGCACCCACCTGTGTCAAGTCCTGTGCCAGGAGCAGGGGATACAGGGGTGAATAAGAGGCAAGGCACTACCCTGGTGGAATTTACATTCTAGTAAACAAATAAACATATAAATGAACAATAAGATTTCAGATCAGAATGGTGCTACAAAGACAGTTAACCAGGGAGCCATGAGCCAGCGACAGCCCTGTAGCAAGTCCTGAATGGGTTTATTCAAAGTGCTGCAGAGGAGGGCGAGACTAATCATCTTGCAGGTGAGAGACAGGAGGTGCCCATGAGCAGAGAAAAATGTGGAGGAATTTCCTCCCCAATGGTGGGGGTGGGTGTGTGGCGGGGGTACAATATGTGCTAAATAAGATCTTTAGGAATCCGGGAAGTATGATGTGGCTGGAAGGAAGGATGTGCAGGGCAGGGGAGGGCAGAGCTATGTGACTCTAGGTAAGTCACTTCACCTCTCGAGCCTTGGATCCTGGAGGATTAGAAATAACATGTACAACACCTGCATACAGTAGGCACTTATATTCTAAATAAAGAAAGCTCCAAATGGTGACTACTGTCGTTATGGTGGGAGAGGACCTCAATTCCATCCCCTAGGTTTAGGGCTTTGTTCCTACCCCTCTGTCTTCCCTTCTCCCAAACTATATACATTCAAAGCACTTGTCTTCCTGTCTTCACCTCTCCCCAATGAACCCACCCACCCCATGCAACTCTGCACACTGGCACTTTGTCTCCCGGCAGGACAAGGACTCCAAGAACAGCAGGAAAGACTTGGATAATCTCCAAGAAAGGACTTCCTTGTCTTTCTGTCAGAGTCGCAGCTGCTGGGGGGAGGGGAACAGACCGCTGTTCCCGCAGAGTTAGAGAATTCCTGAGCTGGAAGAAATCTTTGAGATCATCTATCTAGTCTGGAGATTTTCAATCTTTTTTGACAAATACCCAATGTAAGAAATGCATTTTAGGCCGGCCCGTGGCTCACTCGGGAGTGTGCAGTGCTGATAACACCAAGGCCCTGGGTTCGGATCCCGTATACGGATGGCCGGTTCGCTCACTGGCTGAGCGTGGTGCTGACAACACCAAGTCAAGGGTTAAGATCTCCTTACCGGTCATCTTTAAAAAAAAAAAAATTAAAAAAAAAAAAAAGAAAAAAGAAATGCATTTTACATCAGTACCGGGTGAACTCAGGTTTTGTGGAGCCTGAAGTTTGTAAAAAATTTGAAGACCTCTTTAAAAAAAGAATATGAAATTACTGATGCAGGTTGGCCAGTTAGCTTGGTGGGTTAGAGCACAATGTTATAACACCAAGGTCAAGGGTTCAGATCCCCGTACTGGTCAGCCACCAAAAAAAAAAAAAAAAAAAAAAATTACTGATGCAAAATCATGTATGTATTTAGTATGAGAAATAAATTACATACTTTAAAAAGCTGACAAATACCATAATAATAAAATCAGAACGGTAAGATATTTTTACTTACACCTGACATACCAGTATAAAACCAGTATAATTTTTTTCTACAACTTTGGGTCGCATGATCTTCATCTAACAATAATTTTATTATATTTTCTCTAAAGAGAAAGACAAATCATCCTTCCAGCTTGGTTAATGGAAAGATGTTTTTATTTCTTATTTTGGAAAAGTTTTTCTCAGCTTCATGATCTGTTACTGGTAATGTGTCATATGCTAAGACACAAACCATGTGTCCTGATATATAAAACAGTCAACGTCATACTTGCTGTTTGCAGTACTGCTACAGGTTTGTGCTCTGCAACAAAGGCTTTCTGATAAATTCCATTGCGTGTGATTTCTAACAAAAATAAAACAGCATGGGGTGCATTTCTAATTACATGTGCTGCATTATTAGCTATATTCCCTATAGACGTGGAGTTCCACTGTAACAAGGTGTCAATGGGAACTGAATCATCCATTTATAATTTACCACATCTGATAATCGGAGAATTTTCCACAGACCAGCTTCTGGCTCCACCCATTGAGATCATGCTTCTTTTCCACTGACCACATTCTTCCCATGTCTGGTACCTAGGATATATATTGTGGTCACACAGTGATCCCTGTCCCTTTATGCCAGGATAGCAGATGAGTCAGGTGGTAGGAGTATTTCTGAGAGCCATTCCTACACTAGGACTGCCAGCAACCACGTAACTATTCATTGAAGTGTGAACTTTATAACAACAACCCACTAAATTAAATCTGAGGGTACATCCAATTCAACCTCCCATTAGTCAGATCTCAAACATGCTTATGGCCACTCCAGTACTGCCCTTCACAAAGTGAAGTATGAGAGAGAGCAAGTCAATGGAAAGAGACAGTAGCCCTAACTGATTGTGATTTAAATCTCTTACTTTTGCAAATTGTATAATGTACAACCATGTGAACACATTACGGCCTCTCCCAAGACCAGGGACGGGTTCTAAGTTCTAAGTTCTAAGTTCTATTAGCGTCATTGTAAATCCACCTCTGATTGAGACACACACACCCACATCAAGTTTTGTACGGCAATACTTACCCTTACCAGATGCCAGGCACGCTGATATTTTCTGTTTGGTTCTGCTTGGCAGCCTGTGGTCTGAAGATGCTGGTTCAAGTCTAACTTGGGCCCGGAGTGGAGCAGTGACTTGCCCAAAGTCACGGAACCACTGCAGCATCAGAACTTTTTCACCCGCCTCCCAGCCTGTGGTCCTTTTCTCTGTCCCCATTAAACATCTTTTCTCTTTGGTCTGCCTTTTGCTTTGGGTCTGTTTTTGTGCTGGGAGGGAAGCTGGATTAGGTTGGGGGCTGTGTCTACTTGCTTCCCAGTTATCCGTGGGCCCAGCTCACAGCAGAGGCTCAGTAGACGGTGGTTGAATGAGTGGAAAGAATGAAAGCAAACACTTGGTCCTCATCCAGTATACATTAATCTCTTTCTCCTTGATCTCATAGACCTGAACCCACAATTCACCTTCAGGTGACAATTTGAGAATCCCACAGGGCTACTGTGAAGGGTTGGGAAGGTTGTGCACTGGACATAGTGTCTGGCCAAGGGTTCAAGCAGGGCCTGAAATCTATTCACCTCCTTATGCTAAACCCCTCACTCTGGGGTGGGGTTATGTCTTTTTCTAATTCACACAAAGGTGCTGATGGGCTACCATCAACCCTGCCCACAGGCCTAGGTCCTTATTTCCTGAGCAACCTGGGGCAAGTTATCTAACCTCTCTGAGTCTTAGTTTGTTCCTCTGCAACATGGGGATAGTAATATGTACTTCAGAGGTTGCCTCGTGGCTGAAGCAACAGTGTATGTACAAAGTCAGTGCTGACTTATCCCCTGGAAATCAAAGCACATTTGCTCAAAGAACCACATTCATGAATGATCATGCAGATTTGTTTGCAAAATCCAAAGATTAGAAACAACCAAATTGTCCACCAGTAGGGGACTGGCTGAAAACAGCTGAAGGTGGAGTACAACCCAGCCTTTAGAAAAAGAAAAGTGTGTTACTGATATGGAAGCATTTCCAAGATATATTGTTAGGAGAATAAAACCAAGGTACGGAACGGTGTGTATGGCATGCTCTCACTGCCAGGTGCGTAGAATATCCCTGGAAGGAAACATGAGAAGTGTATTGGCTTCTGGTCAGCTGTGGGGATTGCGGTACAAGGGAGACTTGCTTTTCCCTGTAAAACCCATTTGAGCTGTATGAATGTTTTTTAATCACATGGTCTTAATTTGCCATTTTTTTGAGGTAGATGTTTCGCAACTGATGAACTATTTTTCTTCCTTACTTACATTGTTTTCTCAGTGGCCAGCAGGAGGAGGCAAATGCTTTCTCTCTCCAAACTCCTCAACCACCCCATGGGCAACTTCCTAAAAAAGTGGTGGCTGCACTCTGTGGCAGGGGTGGGGAACCACGACCTTAAAAAGTTGGGGCCTTAAAAGGAAAAGCAGTGAAATCAGTTGCCGTTAGGAACTCCAGGGAAACTGTGATTTTTAAAAATAGCTTTATTGGGATATATAATTAACATACCATACAATTCACCTATTTAAAATGTAAGATGGGGTCCAGGGTTCACATCCACACTCCAGCCAGTTGGCCAAAGGGAAAAAAAAAAAAAAGCGCAAAGTGTTTTTTGGTACATTACTAATTTTTTTAAATTGTGGGAAATATATATGTCTTCCATTTTAACCATGTTAAGTGCATAATTCGGTGGCATTAATTACATTCACAATGTTGTGCAACCGTCACCACGATCCATTTCCGAAACTTTTCTATCACCCTGTACAGGAGCTCTATACCCATTAATCAATAATAGTCCCAGTCTCCCTTCTGCCAGCCCCTGGTAACCTCTAATCTACTTTCTGTCTTTATGAATTGCCCATTATAAATATATTATATAAGTGGAATCATACAGTATTTGTCCTTCTGTGTCCTCTTTCTTTCACTAAGCATGTTTTCAAGGTTTATCTGTGTCATAGCATGTATCAGCACTTCATTCCTTTTTATGGCTGAATGATATTCCATCCTGTGTATACACCACATTCTGTTTACCCAGACACTGTTGACAGACACTTGGTTTTTTTCTACCTTCTGTCTATCATGAATAATGTTGCTATGAACATTGGTTTTACAAGTATCAGTCCAAGTCTCTGCTTTCATTTCCTTAGGGTATATACTTAGGTGTTGAATTTCTAGGTCATGTGGAAATTCTATGTGTAGCTTTTTGAGGAACTGCCAAACTGTTTACCATAGCAACTGCACCATTTTACACTTCCACCAGCAATATATGACAATTGAAACCTTGACTTTTAAAACCAAACAGGTGTCAGTTGCCTGCCAGGAAATGGATAGACTCTGGTGAGCTGATGGTGAGGTCTCTTTTCCTCTTGGCAAAATCAACTTCTGTAGGCTGGGCTGAGGACAGAGAGCATGAAGACCAGGGAGGGAGGGGCTGGGGACTCTAGAATTCTGCAGGGGACAAAGGCAGGCCTGTGAAACCCCCAGCCCATGAGGTGGGAGGTGGGGGTAGGCGGAGGTGACAGAGGGGGAAACCGAGATCCAGAGATCCCCAGATATTGAGCTGGAAGGTCATTGCACCCGACCCCTCCTGCTGCACCCGGAGAGACATAGTGTTGGGACTATGATGTGTCCAGAGGAGACAATGATCATTTACTGAGTTCCAGCTCTGTGCAGGTCCCAGTAGAGCACCTTACAGTGAATCTAAGGATGTAGGTGAGGGGCTTCCCAGTGGTTCAATGCCTAGGAAGCATTCGTTAAATGCTAGCCATCAGCTATTAACTATAGAATGATAATAGTTGAGCACCTACTATGTGCCAGATTCTGTATGCCAAGTCTATTACATGTGTCCTCTTATTTAACCCTGTGACAATCCTGTGAAGTATAAATCTTTAAGATTATTTTCTAGGTCTCTAGGAAACCAAGGCCACCTGGCCTGCCCAAGGTCATACATCCAGTAAGAGGCAGAGTGAGGACTTGAGGCCAGCGTCATTCCATCAGGTCCCAGAGCAGGCAGCAGTTCTGGACACTGAGCCACTGTCTGGTTCTGTCTGGTCTCATCCATCCATCCATCCATCCATCCATCCATCCATCCACCCACCCACCCACCCATCCATCCATCTATCCATCCATCCATCTGCCCATCCATCCATCCATCCATCCATTCATCCATCCACCCACCCACCCACCAACCCATCCATCCATCTATCCATCTGAGGCTGGAAGTTAGATAGAGACAAGAGCGGGAGAAGGAAAACCTGCTTATTTGCAAATGGGACAAACCAGTTCCCTGAGCAGGCATGCACATGCAGAAGCAACCACAGGAGACAAAGGCAATTCCAGACAGGGAGCCCCCACCTTGGGAGCCATTCAGTTAGATTAATGAGTTCCCACCAGCTAGGGTGCCAATCTCTTTAACCAATATGACAGAGATTACATTCAGGTCTGAACTAATGACCAAATGGCACGAGTCCAGCCAAGAGGACTTAAAACCCCAGGAACGTAGCCATTGGGGCTCTTCAGCATGCTTATCTCTCACTCAAGCCCGCTCAATTTTCTCTGGAGTGTACTCTTTCTATCTTAAATAAAACTGCTTTTATTTTCATTTCTGGCATGTCTCGTCCAATTCTTTGTTCGAGATACCAAGAACTCGGCTCTAGCCAGCGAGATCTGGAATTTTCCTGTAACACATCCACCGCTGCACCTCTCCACCCCTCCACCCATCCATCCACCCATCCATCTGCCCATCTGCCCATCTGCCTATCCATCCATCCATCTGCCCATCCACCCATCCATCCACCCCTCCATCCATTTGCCCATCTGCCCATGCATCCATCCATCTGCCCATGCATCCATCCATCTGTCCATGCATCCATTCATCCACCTATCCATCTAACCATTCATTCATCCACCCATCCACCCATCCATCCATCCATCCATCCATCTGCCCATGCATCCATCCATCCACCCATCCATCCATCCATCCATCCATCTGCCCATGCATCCATCCACCCACCCATCCATCCATCCATCCATCCATCTGCCCATGCATCCATCCATCCACCCATCCATCCATCCATCCATCCATCCATCCATCTGCCCATGCATCCATCCATCCACCCATCCATCCACGCCTCCACCCCTCCACTCATCCACCCTTCCATCCATCCATCCATCTGCCCATCTGCCATCCATCCATCCATCTGTCCAACCATCTATTTATTCATCCATCCACCCATCCATCTAACCATTCATTCATCCACCATCCACCCATCCATCCATCCATCCATCCATCTGCCCATGCATCCATCCATCCACCCATCCATCTAACCACCCATTCATCCACCCATCCACCCACCCATCCATCCATCTATCCAACCATCTATCTATTCATCCATCCACCCATCTTTGAGCTAAAACTGACATGATAACACCTTTCTCTTCTTATTGAAACATCCCATCCAAAAAGAGGCCAGTGCGAGGGCCTCCAACAACTCGAAGGCCACCTGATGGGGTCTGTACATGGATGGAGAACCAGTCCTTCCAAGTCTGGGGTTGGGCCATAACACCAGCTACAAATTTTAGAATATTACTTCTTGGTTTCTCTATTAAAAATGGGGCTAGTGGTCATTTCTTTGTGGCTTTGTAAAATAATTTGCAGATGATTTTCAAACATTCAGAGCCAATGGCCTTGTTATTCACACAGATACTTTAAGTGAAAAACAGAAAACAGAAAACTGACATGATAAGGAGCTAAAGCCAGCCAAAAACTAGGGAAGAGTTCAAGGTGGCAGGAACAGCAGGGAAAAAGCACAACACTGGAATGAGCTTGGTGAATTCTAGGGACAGACAGGTCAGCATGGTCGGGGGTGAGTGGGGCGAGATGAGCTGCAAGGTGGACAGCCAAGAGGGGAGTTTGGATTTTGTCTTAAGTGCGAGGAGAAGCCTGGAAGATTTAAAGCAGGAGAGTGGGTTGTTGTCATTTAGATTTTACAAAGACCCCTGTGAGTGGTGGAAGGATCGTGGGGACAGTATGCAGAAGGGGAGAGAGCTAGGTGACCGCAGCCTACTCCCTCTTCCCAGTTTGTCAAATTCCTTTCTCCCTCGAGACCCTGCCCTGATTTCAGGTGAGGTAGATGACCCAAGAGCTCCAGGGGACCTCGGCAGTCCTGGATGGACAAAGGGGAGGGTAGTCAGAAGCAGCTAGCAGCTGGGGTTCAGAGAGGGGCTGCAGTACCTGGCGGTCCAGTTGTACAAGGAAGACTCCCAGGCTGCATGGGGCAAGGGCTTTGTGGAAGTGCCCTGAAGGACAGACGGTCGGCTAGGTTGGCCCTCCAGTGCTGGAGGAGCAGGGCTGGTTGTCCGCTGGGGCAGCCTGAGCATCAACGCAGGCCTGATAATCATGTTAATACCAGCAAGCATTTATGTGGCACTGAACATATGGGCTGGCACTGTGCTTAGCACTTCACATACTTTCTCTGTTAAGGCTTGCATCTACCTTATGAAGTGTGACAGTTACAGTTCCCATTTTACAGATGGACAAACTGAAGCCCAGAGAGATTAAGTGACTTGCTGAAGGTCACACAGCTGTTGAAAGGCTTCCCTGTGCCTGTGGCCAACACTCCTGAAGAAAGATTGTGGGAACAGAAAGGTGCTTGATTTGCATGGAGATTGGAGCACCCAGGTCATGAGCCCCGGCTCTGTTGAGGGGAGACAGGGCCCCTCACTTGCTGGTGTGAGCATGTGGCCCCCCTGGCAGACCTGTCCCATCCATGGTGACAGTACATCTGGCTGTCATGGTTCCCTGATGCCGGCCACCAGCGTCTTTCTTGTCACCCCCAATGCTCTGGTCCATCTGGAGGACGGACACTGGCTTCCCAAGGAGACTGTCCTCCCGAGGGCGAAGAGAAGAACGTGCTCACCAGCCGGAGCCCAGGCTGTTGGTGGCTCTCCGTCTGCAGCCCACGGTAAGTTCACCCCGAGCCTCTGCCCTCTCCACTGCTCTCCTGGACACCTGGCCTCATTATCTCAGGTGGAACACGGACCCATTCAGGAATGTTCCCCTGAAGGAAGGCGCACACTTACTGGTTTTTTCTTTTCTTTTTTTTTTTAGCACCCATAATGTGCCCCACGTGCTCCATAGGTTCAATTTAAAATTAAAATTTAAAAAACGATTCTCCCAGCCACCCCAGGGAAAAGGCGCTATTAGATGCCTTTCACAGTTGAAGAAAGCGAGGCTCGAAGTGACCTGCCACGGCCACTCAGCTTGCAGGTGACAGAGCCAAGACTTGACACTTACCCATTTGACACGTGCTTCCCACGCCCCTGCCAGAACCTCTGGGTAGGGAGGGAGGAATTGATATGGGCCACGAAAAACAATAACATTGTATAGTACTGAATATATTAATTATCCTGATTTGAGCATCACATATTACACATAGGAATTGATATGCAACTCTGTACTCCGCAGACATGTACAATCAATTATGTTTCAATTTAAAAAAAAAAGAAAAAAAAAGGAAAGAAAAAAAAAAGAAAGAATGTCTGGATATCTGAGGAAGGAGGCCCCTGGGGAGGGCTGAGCAGGGAGGAACATCACTGATGTGTTGATCGGTTTGTTCTCTGCAAGGAGGACAGGAGAGGACAGAGACAAGTACCTCAGGACCAAAGTCCGCCTACAGCAGGAGGCCAGTGGGTGACAGTCACCGGAAGCCAAGGGCCAACTTCTCCATTAGGCTCAGCAGGTATAGTGCCTTGGGCCCACGACATCAAAATGTTTTCATTTCTTGTAAAATCAGAAAGAAAAAAAATGAACTTTTAGGTTGACAAAATGTTTTAATATAAAATATTGATATATTAATTCGATGACGCTGTAAAATAGAATCACATACGTGTGTGTACAGTATATGTATTTATGCATATATGTAATGTACAAGTGTGTAGGGAGAGGCCCATGAAGTCAGAAGTGCATCGGGTCCTGGGAGGTTGTAAGAGAACATTCCACAGGCCCTGGCGCTCAGACATAGCCACCTGGGGGGTGAGCTGCCTCCTCCACAGCTGACGTGGGTGGGGCTCCTGATAATAATAATAGATAACACCTATTAAGTATTAACAAAGTGACGGGCTTTATCTCCCTTAATCCTCAAAACACTTACTGTTCTCATTTTACAGAGGAGGAAACTGAACTCAGAGAGGCTGAGTAACTTGGCCTTAGGTCACACAGGTAGCAAGCCCTAGAACCAAGATTTGAGTTGTACCATCGAGGACCCTCTCCTGCTCTAGGATCCTGGGACTTTCTGAAGCCTCCCACTGGGGGCATAATTAATTGTTTTCAAATTATTTCCTCTGTCCAAGCTTGTCTCCCCACCTAGACTTGATCTCTTGAAGACCTGACTGTATTTTGTACTTTTCTTCTACAGAGGCCCTTGACCCTGCACATTTGAATAAAATCATATGTGCTTGTGTTTACCTTAGGGAGATCCTTTGAGGCCAGCTGGGCCATGTTCTCTCTGGCACTCCAGAGGTGTACACACTAGCAGTTTTGTATGGCTGCCCCTTACTATTGCCTCTTATACAGCCTGCTGACCTCATGAAGTTCAGTGAGGTCAGCTCTGTGAGGGCCCAAAACAAAGTCCTGGGAATCTGCTTCCATAGCCTGTGCATTCACTTAACACTGACTGTACCATGAGCAAAGAACCGTGGCCATGGAGGGTCTCCAAAAATGTGATTTTTGATGGCTGTGTTATAGTTCATCGACATTTTCGTAGCATCATTTACTTAGCCAATCCTGTATTACTGATGTTTCACATTCCAACTCCTCCCCAATGATTACTATTATTTGCTATTCAGTTAATCAGGCAATAAATATTTATTAAGCACTTAGTGCTGAGAACACCTTTCTGAGCATCTGGCTTGACTTAAGAGTAACATTCAGAATATTGAGCAGAACATCTCAAATCCTATGAGAAGTGGCCAAAGTGGCAGTCAGAGGAAAACTTGTAGTCTTAAATGCATTTATTAGTAAACAGAAAAGATGAAAGACTTTTTTTTTTTTTTGCAGCTGGCCTGTATGGGGATCTGAATCCTTGACCTTGGTGTTATAATATCATGCTCTAAACAAAGATGAAAAACTAACGAACGAAGCATCCAACTCAAGAAGCTAGAAAAAGAGGAGTAAAATAAAGAAAAACTAAAAGAAAAAGTTAATAGGCATAAAGGCAGAAAATAATAAAGAAAACAAAATCAAGAGCTGGTTATTTAAAAAGATGAACGTAATAGAATGTCTGTGGGCACGTAGGGACTGCAGATTCTTTAGTCTGGAGGTCTGCATGAATATTATTTCTCCCAGCAAGCTTTCAGTAACAATTGCTTGGCAAAGTGTTATTTATCACTGTGTAACAAATTAACCCAAAACTTAGGGACTTAAAATAAGAAACACATTTCTCACAATTTCTGGGGGTCAGGAATCCAGACAGGGCTTAGCTGGGTGCCTTTGGTTCAGGGTCTCTTGCGAGGCTGCAGCTGAGATGTTGGCTGCACAAGTCATCTCAAGGCTCAAGTGGGGTAAGATCCAATACTAAGTTCACCCACGTGGCTGTTGGCAGGCCTCGGTCTTCATTGGTGGTTGGTTGGAAGCATCAGTTCCTCGGCGCATCGGCCTCTCCATGGGGCTATGCACAACATGGTTCATTGCATCTTCCCTCAGAGCAGGCGCAGAGAGAGAGAGAGAGGCCACAGTCTTTTTGTAACCTAACCTTGGGAGTGACATCCCTTCCCCTTTGCCGTACTCTAGTATTCTTTTAGTTGGAAGCAGGTCACCAGGTCCAGCCACCTTCAAGGGGAGCCGATTAATCAAGGGTGAGAATACCAGGAGTGGAGGTCACTGGAGGCCATCTCAGAGGCAGCCACCACACAAAGGGCTTAAGGTCAAACTCCTAGAGGTCACATATTCTTTTTGCTAAGTGAGGGCAGAGCCACATGCTGAGAGAAAGCGAGTGGTGGGCAAGGCAAGCTCTGCTGCTCACTAGCTGTGTGAGTCCTGGGACCTGTGTGTCCCACCTGCAAGATGGGATGAGAATAAAGATCGCCTTGAGAATTCACTGTGAGGGCTGAAGGAAGTGCTCTGTAAAGCGTAAAATGCCCTTCGGAAGTAACACTGTTAAGAGGACAAGGTTGGACATGCGAGTATTGGGGATTTTGATGTTTTTTTTCTTTTTTTCCTTTTTAAAAAGTCTCTTATTGATGTAAAACATAGACTCAGAAAGTGCACAGATCATATGTGTGGTCATGTTCCCTTGTCTTTAAACATTCTTTTAAAATAAGTGAACTTTTATGTTTTTACTTTGTGCACTTTCCAAAACCTTCTATGTTGAGCTAGTATTACTATTATAATCAGAAAAGTACCACCTTTAAAAGGTATAGTTTCTGTTGATCAGAGTTTCCGTTGTGAAACCACTTTAAAACTCCTTATCTTGTTCGGGCTGTACCATGCCCCAGGAAGAAAAGCCAAGAAGAGATTCATTTCCTTGTGGGTAAAATGAGGAAATCACTCTCTTCTTGGAGCTGGCAGGGGACTGAAGGTGGTGTCCTATGTGAGCACTGGGCAGTGAGCCACCGCCAGCTCCTGGCACTGGGGCCCTCAGCAGGGTAGCTGCTCAGCACCCCGCCCAGTGTGGCCACTGCAACCTTGATGGAAAATGCTCTGGCTCGCCAAATCCAGAGCTCCAGAAGAGGTCTACTTCTGGGAATCTGCCCTACATTAAGTTGTCATGATGCACCAAACTTTATGTGCAAATAGATTTAATGCAGCGGTATTTTTAATAGCAAAAATTTAGAATTAATGTTAGTGTTCAGCAGAAGGAAATTAGTTAAATAAATTTAGCCATCAAAAGGTAGAATATGGGCCGGCCTGTGGCTCACTTGGGAGAGTGCGGTGCTGATAATCCCAAGGCCACGGGTTTGGATCCCTATATAGGGATGGCCGGTTAGCTCACTTGGGAGAGCGTGGTGCTGACAACACCAAGTCAAGGGTTAGGATCCCCTTACCGGTCATCTTGTATACATAAAAAAAAAAAAAAAAGGTAGAATATTACACAGCCATTAAATATAGTTCTGAAATATAGATTTGTGGCCTTTAATGTTTCCTGAATGAAGCAGGATAAATAATTACAGAGATGGAGGGATGTCTGTAATATAAATCCATAGAAAACCACTTGGAAGGAAACCTGCCGATAGAGCGAGCAGGTTCTCTCCTGGTGGTGGGATTATGAGTGATTGTTTTTTTTCTTATTTAATATCTCTAATTGTCTATAGTAAGCATGTCAATTACATAATAGATGTAAAGCATTTAAAGCCCCAGTACCTCCCCCCACCTCAGCCCTCCCACTCCCTTCTCTACGTTTAAGTTTGTTGTAGATACTTCCAGATGTTTTCTCTGACCCCACCATGTATTGCTATAAAAACTTACTAATACAATCGGAAATATAATGGGGTGAGGGGAGAAAAAAATGACTCAAAATGAATCACATCACAGAAAATTAGAAGCTTAGACATATTTAACAAAGCAAAAAATGTTCTTTTTTTACCGACAAGGAAGCCAGGCTCAGTCAGGAAGATCGGGTGGCCAGCCAAACCGCAACCGCAGAAGTCTGTGGTTTGTGCGGGGGCAGAGCTGGGCAACCCCCCCACCCCCCCACCCCCGGCCCTGGGGAGCGCTGAGGAGACGGGAGGCTGGAGGGGGGCCAGGAGATGCTGTGGGCTGGGGACTGGCAGGGCCAGGATCCTTCTGCAGGGAGACTCCTGGGTAGAAGGGTCCAAAGTTCTTGTTTACAGCTTTTGGGGAGTTAATGTGTAGTTAATCTAAGACATAAGCTTGGCCATGAGGTGGGACCCTAAGCACAGGCCTTCAGGAGCCTCTGGGAGCTGCCGCCATGACCTGTCACCATGTCGGTGAGGATGTCAGCCCCTCCGCTGCCCACCTTTTGTCATTCATCTGTGTCTTTGCCTGGGTGGGGAAAAGCATTGCTGCCCCTCTCTGGGCCTCACTTTCCCCATCTGTACAGCAGGAAGTTGGACAGACAGTCTGCACCATCCTTTTCATCAAGGTTCTCTGCTCTCTCTGCCACCCTCATGCTGTGGGAGCCTGAGCCTTTGTCTTCCCCTGTCTTGCCTCAGTTTTCTCATCAGTAATAATAGTCGTAATAATAAAAACGATGCTCACATCCACCGAGCTTTATAAAGATGAAGAATCTGAGGCTTGGAGACGAAACTGACCAAGGTCACAATCTGTAAATTGTAGGAGGTTGAGTGGATATTCTTTGGGACCCCTGATTCTTTGATTCCACACCTGGTTCTGCCATAGCTTGCTACGTGGCCTTGGATAAGTCACTGACCCTCTCTGAGCTTCAGTCCCTCCCGCATCCGTGGAATGAGATCACAGGCAGCATTTTCTGAGGATGAGATGGTGTATTCATTTCCTAGTGCTGCTGTGACAAATTACCACAAAATGGGTGGCTTAAAACAGCACACATTTATTCTCTCACAGTTCTGGAGGCTGGAAGTCTGAAACCAAGTGGTTGGCAGAGCCACACTCTCTCTGAAGGCTCCAGGGGACAGTGTTTTCTTGTCTCTTCCAGCTTCTGGTGGCTGCTGGAGGTCCTTGGCTCTCCTTGGCTTGCAGCTGCATCACGCCAGTCTCTGCCTCTGCATCACGTGGACTCGCCTCTGTGCATCTCTGTCCAAATTTCCCTCTTTTTATAAGGACATCAGCCATATTGGATTTAGGGCCCATCCTAAGCCAGTATGACCTTATCTTAACTTGATTACATCAGCCAAGACTGTTTCAAAATAGGTTACACTCACAGGTTTCCAGGAGGACATGAATTTTGGGGGGACACTTTTCAAGTTAATGCAGGTGGACTGCAGAACGTGACAGGACTGGGGGGGCTCCTGCATGGAAAGACTGATGCTCTCCCCACCCTCTGCCTCTCATCAAGGACCTTCTCTTTCCTCCGGTCATCCCACCCTTCCTTGTCCTCTGTCGCCTGATCCAAATCCGTCATGTTACAGATGGGGCAAGCAAGGCCCAGAAAGGGGCGAGGCTGGCCCTGATCACTGAACCAGTGAGGGGCGCAGCCAAGTCCGTACCCCAAGCCCCACCTCCCAGCCCACTCCCACCTCCAGTGCTAGGAACTGCCCCTTCCCCAGCCTAGCTCTGCCTCCGTCTCTCTCTGGGCCTTGGACTTTGTTGAGTGGGGACAAGGAGCCTGGGCCTGCACACCTCACAGGTCTCAGCATCCCCATTTGTCCAAATGCACCCCTGACCCCAGCCTTTCTCATGCCCCTCCCCTACAGCAGCCCCCCTCCCCATCCTTGAGGGCTTGGGTTCTTCTGGTTCAGCCAGGCAGCCCCCACGAGGTGAAAGGGGAGTGGGGCTGCTTCTCCCCCCCCAGTCCTGGCTCTCCCACCCCCGCCCTGACTCTCCTAGGGTTGTGGGGGATGGGGCAGGCTACTGGGAGGAGACAGGGGGCTTCTCACCATGCCAGGGGTCAGGCGTGAGAGTGCCTGCTATGTGGCGGGCACACCCTATTCTGCATCTCCTTTGAACCCCTTTGGGAGGGACCGTGATTATCCTCATTGGATAACCTCATCTCCCAGGGGCAATGTTTTCTGTATGTTGGTTACAGGCCGAAGGAGAATTTTAATCCGGCCTGTCTGTCTCCCAAGTCCGGTTCCAGCTGTTACATTAAGCACAAATCTGGGGGTTAGGCCTCCAGCCTACAAATCTCTTTCTCTATAGGAGGGAGATTTTGTCCCTGGGGGACATTTGGCCGTGTCTGGAGGCATTTTTGGTTGTCACAATTGGGGGTAGGGTGCTCCTGGCCTCGAGTGGGTAGAGGCCAGGGATGTGGCTCAGCATCCTGCACTGCACTGGACAGCCCCTCAAGACAGTGATCCAGCCCTAGGTGTCACTAGTGCCAAGGCTAGCTCCACTCTCCCTGGGTCAGCTTTGCCTTTTCCAGGCCTTCCCACTATAACACACCACCTCCGGGAGAGCTGGGCAAGCCTACGACCCTCCCCTGCATGGGCGCCAGCAGGAGAGAACCGATCCTCCTCCCACAGCCTCTGCCCTTGACTTGTGGCTGAGCGTCTCAGTCTGAGGAGTTGGTTCAGGGTTTCTCAGATTGTGCTTTCTTCGGAAAAAAAAAAAAAAAAAAGTCAATGAACAGAACCCACAATGTTAAATTGCTCTCCCATAAGTTTTTCTAAACCTTTGGTGCCTGTTCAGCCCAACCCTTACCCCCAAGTCATGGTTGTAGAAAATGGACATTTTCTCATTTTTGACTGAGTTTTGAAAACCCAGCTCTGAGACCCTTCCATTTAACCATAGAGCAGATGGAGAAAGCTTCTGCTATGTATTCAGGAGCTGCTGAGGTCCTATGGAGGAGGAGGGGATGAGTGGTAACAGTAAGTGATCCTAATGACGGTCACCTTCCATTTGCCTTTAGCATGTGCCAGGCCTCAAGATTGGGGCTTCACAAACAGGACCTCAAATTCTCTCCCAGCCAGCTTGAAGGTGGAAGCTATTAACCTCAGTGCCTTCAACAGCTTTTGTCATACAGTGGGCACTGAGCAACTGATTTTTTAAAAAATAATTTATTTTATTTTATTTTATTGGTTATGAATATTCATGAGATACAAAGCTGATTGTCGGCCGGCCCGTGGCTCACTCGGGAGAGTGCGGTGCTGATAACACCAAGGCCCCGGGTTCGGATCCCATATATGGATGGCCGGTTCGCTCACTGGCTGAGTGTGGTGCTGACAACACCAAGTCAAGGGTTAAGATCCCCTTACCGGTCATCTTTTAAAAAAACAAAACAAAACAAAACAAACAAACAAAAAAAAACAAAGCTGATTGTCACCCCTCCTGCCCATGATGTGAGGGCCAGATTCATACTGGCGACATGCCCATTACTATAAATTGCATTTGTACCCTGTGTCCCACACCCAATTATCCCCAACCTCCCTCTCCTTCCCCTTTTCCCCCCAGCTGCACTTTGTAGCCCAGGGAATGTTCTCTCCCTCTGCAAGTCCGAGGCACCACTGTGGTCTTTCTTTCCTTCCTTCTTTCTCTCTTATCTCCCACATATGAGTGAGGACATGCGATATTTATCCCTCTGTGCTTTGCTTATTACACTCAACATAAGTCTCTCCAGGCTCATCCATGTTGTTGCAAATGGGAGAGCAACTGTTTTTTAATGAATACATCAAATTAGTCCATTTTACAGATGTGGGAAGAAAGATTTGGAGACAGACTTTGATGGACATGTTCAGACATGAAAGTGATGGAGCTTTGTATCTTAGTTTTGGATGGGCCAAGGCCAGCTTTCCTCTGTTACCATCATTTTCTGTATCATATCCTTGTTTCTGAGGTTCTGCTCAGGGTAGTGTGCCTTTGTCACTTGAACACTTTGGGGAACTGCAAGGTCAGCAGGGACCACTGTACCCATTTCACAGATGGGCCAGCTGAGGCTCCCCAGCCTGGGCCCTGTGCCTCTAAGCCCAGTTGGGGTGGACAAGAGCAAAGCAAGAAGGGCAAGGGGCTCAGGGGAGCTTGGATCAGAGCTCTCTGGCTCTGATTCTTCCCAGCTCAGTGCCCTCATGTGGGCAGGGGGAACACGAGACCTGTGGCCGGGTCAGGATGAGATGGACAATGCTTACGAATCGGCTTCACCAGCAGAACAGCATTGGGTAGATTTTCTGGGGGGACTCAAGTAGAATATTTCTCTGTTGGCCCAGGAGAAGTTTGAGATTATGAACATGAACGTGAAGCTGGGGACAACCCTGACGATCAAGGGCAAGATCGCTGATGGTGCCAATGGATAAGTGAGGTCGGGGGCAGGGGGATGTCCACAGGCTTGGAACAGGCAGGGAAGGTGGGGGCAGGCAGGGCAGCCCTCTGCAGTGGTCATTGAGCGTGACTTCAGGACAAGGGGGCCTTTTTTGTGTCCCTACTCCTGCTCACACCCCTCCCTCCCTCACCCCTGCTGGCTTTCCTGTTAGGATCGGTTTTCCTATCTGAGGTTAGGTTTGGGGGCCTTCAGAATTTCAGACCTGATGCTATATGCTCTGTTCTTTGGTCCCGACAGCCACTGAAGGGGCGGGTGGAGAAGCCCCTGGCTCTGTCTGGCCCCCTGTGGGTCAGATGTCTCTACCAAAAGTCCCAAACCACCCTCTTTAGCAGGCTGAATGGCCACATGCGGGCCTTTCATGTACATTAAACCAGGGGCAGCCACCAGGGGGCACAAGTGGTCTGGCCAGAGGCATTATGCACCTCCCTTAGTCACTGCTCAGCACTGGGCTCTCGTGTGTGCAAGACAATTTCAGCGTATCTTAGAACTGATCTCTAGCCACTTTGGGTTGGGTATGAGGTGGGAAGACACATGAGGTAAGAGCCAAGAGCAAAGTGACTCCTTTCTCCTATTTGGGTCCCTGAAGTTTGCAGAAATGTGGGATACCCTGGGTCTGAAACCCCTGAATGAAGGCACCCCAGGACACAGAATGTCCCACTCTCAGGGGCCATGAAGGTCAACTCAGGCTCCTGTAGTGATCCTGTCAAGAAGTCACACAACCCTCTAACTGCATACTTCTAGTGACAGGGAGCTCACCACCTTAGACTGCCTGCTGTTTATGGCCAAACTAATAGGATTTCAGATGTCTAAGCGTAGCAATTCCCTCTCCCAGGATAGCTACCCCGAATTCCTAAAACAGACACTATTAGTTTCTCATCCTGTCAACAGCCTTGGTCCCTGCTCCAAATGGAATGTGCTATTTCAGTGACAAGTCTTACCAGGTTGTCACCTCCCTTTTTTAAGGCACACATCTCAATGAACACAACCTTTCTTTAATAATTCTTCCCGCTTGTGGTCAACCCAGACCCTCCAATCCCAGCTGTTTTACCCAGGGCTAGCCCTAACCATCACCTTTTACCCATTTCCCTGCAGCTTTGCAATTAATTTGGGCCAGGCGACAGATATGCTGGACTTGCATTTCAACCCACGCTTCAACGAATCCACCATCGTCTGCAACTCATGGGATAGCAGCAAGTGGGGACAAGAGCAACGGGAAAATCACCCGTGCTTCAGCCCAGGGTCAGATATCAAGGTGAGGGGACAGGGATTGGAGAGGAGAGGGCCCAGACGGTAGAGAACCCTGGCCTGGAAACACGTGCCCATTCTTTGAACTACCAGGCACTGCCCTGGCCCATTTCCAGGGTACCTCCTGCCTCCTTAACAACCTCCCTCCCACCGCAGTTCACCGTGAACTTTGAGAGTGACAGATTCAAGGTGAAGCTGCCAGATGGGCACCAGTTGACCTTTCCCAACAGACTGGGCCACAGCCAGCTGAGCTACCTGAGTGTGCAGGGTGGGTTCAACATCTCCTCCTTCAAGCTCGACTGAGTGGGCAGCACCTCGTCAGAATGAGACTCCCAGCCTGGATTCCCTATCCTGAGCCTTCTTCTGAGTCACACCAGGATCAGCAGCCCTTGGGGCCTGGATCTGGCCCCTCACTCCCTACCCTGAGTCCAAGGGCAAACGAAAGAATCCACTTTCATCAAGTCTTTCTGTGGCAGGAACTGTGTCGAGTGCTTTCCATGTATTTTAATGTTCCGGGCACCCTCATGAGAGAGAGGAAACTGAGGCACAAGGACATAGGACTGTCAAAGTGGGTAGGTAGGCTGGGACATGCTCCCAAACAGCTCTAAGCACTTGCTCCTGCCTATCTGCCTGTTGTCACCAGAGCAAATGCCAAGCTGCCCCATGGGATTATGGGACAGACTGATTCCAGACACCTGGGCCAGGGGCTATTCCCAGAACTGCAGATAAGGGCTCCCACCTGGGCCTCTTATCTCAGGGGCATTCCAGCCTGGTTACTCATTACCTGCCTTGGCCAGTACTGTCCCCTCCCCTCACTGGGGGACTTGAGGGGAGTCCTTGGCTTTCCAAGCTCCCTGGCGGGAGGGCATTTAAGCAGGTGGAGCTGATTCTGTTATCCCAGGTCCCCAAGCATCTTGCAGGACGCCTTTTGTCAAAAAAGGCTTTTTTTAATCAGGCCCGAGGCAGGTCTGGGGTACACAGGAAGGTGAGATTCCTCCCCTGTGAGGTCACACCTGACCTTTCTCCAAGGCTTCTGGGACAAGTTGGAGACTGGGGTGGGAACATTAGGGAAGCAGCCTGGGATGGAGCTGAGGGACGCAGCAGGGCCCTCTGGGGGCAGCTCTGGGGTGAGCTGGGGGCAGGCGGTCCCTTTGGGAGATGAGACAATGGCCCTGTGTGGTACACACCCCGGCTCCCACCCAACAAGTACAGCTTCCTCTGGCACAAAGGCCACACTGTGAGGCTAGGCCCTCCAGCCGGTGGGGGTGGCACGTGGTAGGGGCTAAAGGATGACTACTGGGTCCAGAGTGGCAGTGGGGGAAGGTGAGTAAGCCCAGCAGGGCCACTGGGAACACTCAGGTCCCAGAACAAGCTTGATCTTCCCTGTCCTACCTCCCATGTCTGTCCTGCAGAGATGGGGAGGGTTTGGGGGTAACTTGAGTTCTCCCCTCTCTGGTCTGGGAGGACACAGCTCTGTTGGGTGAGGGGCTGGCTCTGCACCTGGGCTCTTCATAAGAGGTGCCCTGAGGCTGGACAAGGTTGTGAGCCCATGCCCCGGCCACTCACACCTTGACTTCATCATCCTCAGCATCAGCAAACTCGAAGGTGTTTGCTTGCACTGTGCTGGGCACGGGGGCCCTGCTGCCTACCTGGGGTGCCCCCCACTCTTCATCCAGGCTCTCCAAGGAGGCCCGAGCCTGGGGCAGCACCCCCACCAGCTCCTGCTGAGCATCCATCTCAGTACAGTGGCGGCTGCCCCGGCTGCCATCCCAGCCTGTTCCCCAGTGCCTGCCGAAGGCCATGTCAGTGGGTACACGGGGACCCTCTCCCACTGGGCTGGCCCTCACCTCAGCCATTGGGCTCAACCCAGCAGTTACCCCATTGGGGTAGTGTCCAAGGGATGGGGGGCTTGTGGCAGGACATGGGGAGTTTGCAGCAGGGGCTGGAGAATTTGCGGTAGTGGTTGAAGGGTTTGTGGCAGGAGTTGGGGAATTTGTGGCAGTGGCTGAAGGGTTTGCAAAAGGGACAGGGGTCTCAGGTGTAGGGGCTTCTGAGAGGCTCATGACCCCTAGCAGCTCACTGAGGAGAGAGGGCCCAAGGTCAAGATCAAGGCGGAAAGACAAGAGAGAGTCCGAGCGGCGAAGCTCGGGCTCAGAGGGGAAGGAATTATCGTGGTCTCGGTCATGAGGCTTTTCCTGGTGGGGCAGACGGGAGATGGTACAGAACCCGGAGTCCAGGCCTAGAAGAGAAACAGGGAGTGGGGTCAGAGCTGGGGTCAATAACAAGGAATTGGGGAGGGGAGTGCCAGGACCAACTCTGGTTTGCTGGGTGGCTTCTGGCAAGTCACTCCCCTCTCTTCTTTCCAATACGGTGAACCCCATGGTCTCTCCTATGATCTTCCTGCCAATCCTGAAGCTGAAAACTGTCATAATTCTCATTCCCATTTTGCAGATGAGGAAACTCAGGCTCAGATTGGGATGAGGAGAAGGGCCTTGCCCAAGGCCACAGAGTCTGATGGGGTGGAGCCAAGCCTGGAGCTCAAATGTACTGACTCTCAGTCCCAACTCTGAACTTGGACACGGCTCCTGGTTCCCTGGCATAGAAGTCAGACTCAAGGGACAGGCACATGCCCTCTGAAAGTCACCTGGTCCAGCCCCTGCCTCGAGGACTACCAGGCTTAGGACATAATGAGGTTACTGTGGACTAGTTCTCAAGGGGGTTCTGAGCAGTCACTGCCCCAGGAGCATTAAGGAAGCCTCCAGTGGTAAGGGCAAAGCTGCAGGGCAGGAAATGGCCACCAGGTGGCAGCAGGGGCCCATGGTTCCCAGGTGAGAGGTTCCCTCAGAGCCAAGGTGGCACTTCCGGGAGGGCAGGAAGGGCCTCTGGCTTGAGTCCACGTGAATGGTTTCCCAAATTTGTCAAGTTATAGCAACCGTTGTTCAAATAACAACAACAGCTCAAGTGTTCTGAGCACCCACTGTATACCAGACTCTAGGCGTCGCATGGTCCACATGTGCTCTCACTGAATCTTAGCAGTGACCCTAAGGGACTCATGCAGGTGAGGATTTGAACTTGAAGAGGTCAGCTGGCTTGCTGGAAATCAAGCAGAACCAGGATTGGAATCCAGAGCCCAGGCTCTTAACCTCTCTATATCACTCTGACATGAGGGGGCCGTTTTGGTTGAAGGAGGCAAAAAGGGGTGGACTGGCCCAGTGGAGTGTCCAGAGAGGCACCAGGGCCTGCCTGAGTCACACAGCAAGTTAGCGCAGTTAGAACTCAAAACTCCATCTCCTCACTCTCAACCCTGGTGTGTTCTTGAGGGTAAGCTTTTTCCCGTCTCCTTACCATCTCCCCAGTCATGGTCTGGGGTTTGGGCCTGACTTCCATGGTGAGACCAAACAACTGTGGGGAAAAGAGCTTGCCTGGAGGCTTGGCAGAGCCACTGAACCCCTCTGGGCCTTGGCTCCAGCATCTGAAAAATGAGCAAATAGCACAGGCCTCACCATAACCGGAGCGGCCATCCGTGGAGCCAGCAGGGCTGCCATCGAAGCTGAGCTTGCCCACCACAAGGCTGTCGTAGGTGGCCTGGTTGAGCTGGGGCAGGGAGATGGCATTCTTGATGATGGGGGAGATGGCAGGCGGAGCAGGAGAGGGTGCGGGCGGGGAAGCCATCTGCCGGGGGGGCGCCCCGACCCTCCGCACCAGCTGCAGCTTCTTGGCTAGGAAGCTTCGGGGTGAGCGGTGGGTGCTCCCAGAGCTGCCACCGTGGTTGCTGAGGAAGGAGGTGTCGCCAAAGACATCCCCACCACGGCCCACATGCATGGTATGGCGGAAGTCCCCAAGTGGGGGGCTGATCATGTCTGCTGTCAGCCGCCTCTTTCCCTGCGAGCTGGACGCCCAACCCACGGGCGAGAGCTTGCCCAGGCTCATGGTGGGGGCTCCTCTGGCCCCCTGGGGGCCGGGCATCAGCTCTGGCTGCTTACAACTGCTGGTCCATGCCCACCTGGGCTGGGGAAGGGAAGTGGGCTGGGCTCAGGGCCCGCTTCTCAGCTCCTTCCCTCCTGGTGGAAGGTGGTGGACCAACCGTCCAACCCTCGGCTCTCCTAAGGTGCTGTGCCCAAATGCTGAGGCTGTGGGGCGTCCATGGCTCGTCTCTTCTTGAGGCCTGGCTCCCAGCCCTGCGGAAGCAGCTACAGATGTTCTGTCTAAAAGCAGAAAAGGCACGAGATGTGCCTCAAAGATGGTTGGTCTCTCTCCTGCCCAGGGTTGGTGACCTGGAAGAAGGAAGAGAGGAAAGTGAGGGCAGGACTGGTGCAGAGGAGATCCTGGGTCCAAACAACAGCTAAAGAGAGCAAGCGATTGCACCTCACAGCAGGGATGGAGATCGCTGACCAAAAGGGGGGTGGAAGCCAGGCACAAAGGAGGACATGCTGTGTGAGTCCATGTATAGAAAGTTCAAGAACAGGCAAAATGAATCGACGGCGATGGAAATCAGAATGGTGAGGGCTGGCCCGTGGCTCACTCGGGAGAGTGTGGTGCTGATAACACCAAGGCCATGGGTTTGGATCCCTATATAGGGATGGCCCGTTAGCTCACTTGGGAGAGCGTGGTGCTGACAACACCGAGTCAAGGGTTAAGATCCCCTACCGGTCATCTTTTTAAAACAACAACAACAAAAGAAATCAGAATTGTGGTTGCCTTTGAGCAGGTATTGACAGAGCATGGAACAAAAGATTCACTGAGTTGTACACTGAAGATCGGTATCAGTTAAAAACACAAATGATGATTCTAGAGGGCCCATTTATGAAGTGACAACTCCTCACCTGCATGTCATTTAACACAACAGCCCTGAGGGAGGCACTGTATTATAGAGGAGAAACTGAGGCACAAAGAAGTGAAGTGACTTGCCTGAGGCTGCACAGTAAGAAATAATGAACCAAACCCCCAAACCCCAGGGCCCTCAAGCGCCACGCTACACTGCCTCCTGCTGGCATGTTGAGTAAGTCACCTTCCTTCTCTGTGGGTTAAAATCTCTTCCACCCAGTTCTCGGGCCAGGAGGGAGGAGGTGCCTCGCCAAGGCTTTGTGAACTGCTGTGTAAACAGCCTGTGCAGGGGTTCCTCAGAATCCTCCGCCTTCAAGGTGCTTCCTGGAAAAAGGATCCTGTGGTCAAAAGTGGCTTTTTCCAGCTGCCTCTTGCACATTCGAGACTCTGAGAAGGCCCGCAGGAAAGGACTTTATCACAGTTTGTCAAATTGAGGTAGGAGCCTTGTTGTCAGAAACAAGTTCTGGAAAAAGCACATCTGTTGCCAAAAGCTATTCCTTGACTACTCTCTCCCTTCCCGATCTCCCACCCACACCCTCCCCGGCTCCAACCTTCTTGATGTGTCTCTTGGTCTGACCCCTTCCCTTCCAGTATCATAGAAAGGCCAAGCTAGAGGGCACCTATGAGCCTACGTTTCGCCTCTGGTTTTCCTGTGGCCCAGAGGGCCAAGCATGTTCAAGGTCACACGAGAGAGCTAGTCAAGACTTGAACTCAGAGTTCTCTGACTCACGTAAGCCCTCGACTAGCCTGTGGAGCCCAGTCTTGTCTCCTCTGATCGGCAACACATTTGAGGGTGCGGCAGCAGCCTGGATTTTCCTGCCTTCCTCCCTTCTAGCACCTGGGTTGAGCTCTGCACACAGCAAGTGCCAAATCAATACCAGTTTAATCACAGGAGATCTTTGTGATGACCTTCATGCCAAAGGATCATCCCCCTGGTACTTTCCGAGAGTGGGGAGGGTAGGCCAGGACTCAGTGGCCTCACAGTGTGACCTTGGGCAAGTCACTTACCTTCACAGGCCTGGTACCTCACTCGATCACCCAATAAAAACTGATAATGATCCTTAACAAGAACACCTAGATCTGAGTCTCAACTTTTTTTTTTTGTTTAAAAAAAAAAAAACCATTGCTGCCACCTCCAAGCATAAAAATGTCGATACTGCCCTTTTAATGTTATTTGAAATTCAAAATAGGTTAAATAACAAGATAAAAACAAAGAGAGCAATAAGACAAAGCTTGCTTTGTTTCTGACTACATTCTCTTCCCTTCCCACCCTTTGACCCTCCCCCAACCCTAGCTCCTCCCCCTGCAGGGGGGTGCTTCTGAATCATCCCTTTCCCTGGCACCCCCGGCACCAAGAAGTCCTCGTGGAATGTTTGCTGAAGTTCCGAAGCGCACTGCAGTTGGCCAACCATTACATGATGTCATCTGATTCTCCAACAATCCTGCAAAGCTCGAGGGTTAGCCCATTTGACAGGGAGAGCTGAGGTCCAGGGGGAAGGGACTTGTCCAAGGTCACAAGGCAGGTACATGGCAGGGGCCAGGTTTCCCTGCTCAGCAGGGGTTAAAGATGAATTTCTGGGGGAAGTGGGGGTGGGGTGGGTGTCACTCTGTGAAATGTCATGTGGAGGGATCAACCATGTCTGCTCTGTCGCCACACCCACCTTGCTCCCACCCCCAACTCCCTGACTTCTTGAGGCAACCCCTCCTCTCTCAGCAAAAGGAGTCCCCAGCCAAACTCCATGGCCACTTTGAATTGAGAAACCAGCTTCCTCCCCAATCTTGTGATGATCCCACCTCCCACATGCCTCTGGGCACCTCCACAGTACCCTGTAACCCTCCACCCTTCCAGCTGCAGTAGGGACCCTGCAGCATTGCGGCATTCAGGGCAGGGCGCTACAACTGGGACCTGTCTTCCTGTGTGAAAAATGGGAACAGCATCCCAGGCAGGTCCCCTCCCAAGAGAGTTTATTTATTTATTTTTTGGTGGTTGGCCGGTATGAGGAACCGAACCTTTGACCTTGGTATTATAAGGCTACACTCTAACCAACTGAGTAATGGGCCAGCTCTCCCAGGAGAGTTGTAAGGGTGGAAGATGCTGTAACGAAACCCTCAGATCGTGGAGCAGGGCAGCCCTGGGTTCAAATCCAACACTTCCACACTAATGTCTCTCCTCTTTGGGGCCCGTGGTGGCAGCCACTTGGCACTGGATGCTGACCACAGACTACTGCTGGCCATCAGGTGTGCCCCACCTGGCACTGGAGTAAGCAGGGCTCTGGATGTCCCGTGCAAGGCTCACCTCTCTCAGCAGCCCAGCAATACTACCTGTTAATGCTCACAACACCCATTTTACAGGTGACAAAGAGACTGAGTTACCCTAGGTCACAGAGTAAAAGAAGTCATGGGCCTGGTAGCCTGCCTAGGATTCTCCTGACATGAATAGTTTACTGCCCGAGGTTGGGGTGAGGGCTACTGGGGAATGGGGCAGAATTGCTGGGGGAGTTGCCCCGCTGCAGAACATGGGGAGGGGCAGGCCTGGGAGGCAGGACACCCAGCTCTGCGGATTCAGTGCCTGTGACCAGGGCAAGAGTGGTCACCATGCAGCCTCAGTTCTTCTATCTGTGAGTTCTTCTATTGACCCTGCAGAGGATAGTCAGGGCCTGGGCACGTGTTCTGAGCTCACTCAATGGTGTTAATGACAACAAGGACAAGTTTGGGGGCAGGGCACAAGGACCACTCATTAGGAAGCCAATAGTGGCCGCTATAGTGGCCGCTTGTGGTCGGGTGGAGGCCAGGAGCGGTCTGACCCGGGAGGACGGAGGTGGGGGTGGCTACACTCCGGCGCTCACCTGGGGTCACCCGCAGGCCGCTGTGCCCGCGAGCGGCTCCACCACGTCTCATCCCGGAGGCTACTGCTCGGGTGCACATAGCACCCCCGGTCCCCCGCGGACATCCAGCTGGGTAACACCACCCCTACTGCTGAACCGCGGGTCCCTGCCTCGGTTAGGGCGGCTTCCCAAACCTGCCCTGGCCCCTGGGCTAAGGGGTCAGCTCCCAGGGGGCTGGCCTCTTCTGTCCCTCAAAGTCCAGCCGCTTCAGGACAGAGAGACGGGGAAA
Organism: Cynocephalus volans; assembly: GCF_027409185.1. Taxonomy (NCBI): domain Eukaryota; kingdom Metazoa; phylum Chordata; class Mammalia; order Dermoptera; family Cynocephalidae; genus Cynocephalus; species Cynocephalus volans. The sequence goes on from NC_084471.1 coordinate 12,625,155, forward strand.
TTGAGGCCAGAAAGGGGGTAGCAAGCGATCCGCAGCGACGCTGCGAGGACCCGGTTCTCCGGACTCCGAGGAGGGTTGAAGGAGGGAGCACCGTGGACCCTTGGGGAGCGACGGGGGAAAGAGGGGGGGACACGCGCTTCTTGCCCCGCCACCGCCAGTTACAGCCGGCTGAGCCCTCGACTCTGCGAGGCGGCGCGGCCGCGGCTGGGTCTCCGTCCCCGCGCCACGTTTCCTGCCGCTTCGCCTCTCTGAACCTCAGTTTCCCGTATAGAAAACGGGCTCCTAAGTCGGCGGATCCTGCATGGTCGGGGCAAAGACAGGACAGTCTGGAGGGCAGCCGGGCTTGGCCGCCCGGGGAGGGCAGACTGTGGAGGGTCGCCCCGCGGGGGAGGGGCAGCCGGCCGCCCTGGCCGGGGGGGACCGGGCGGGGTGACCTCATCCGCGGGGCAGCCTGGAATGCGGCGGCTGGGGAGGGGCAGGGTGCCCGGTCCCTCTTCCCAGCCCCCCCGACTTCCCGCTCTCCGCGCTGGCCTCCGCCGAGGGGCCCGGCATTCCCACACTCGGCCCCCTCCCCGTCCCTTCCCTTCCTTTCCCGGCGCAGGAAGGGGCGCCGACGGCGCTCTGCTCGCCCCGCTTCCCGCAGCGCGGTTTGCCGCGCACCCCCTCCCGTCTCTGCTCGCTCCGACCCCCGGGAACGTTACAAGACGGCCCGAGAGCCTGGGACGTCCCCGCGCCGCAGCGCTCGGGGCCTTCCTGTCGTCACCGGGGGCGCCTCCCGTGCGCTGCGCCCCGTCCCGTCCCGGCCCCCGGGAGCCTAGGCGGGTGCAGACTCATGGGGAGCCGCCGACCCCCGGCCGGCGCCCACGCCCACCGGCCTCGAGGGCCCGCGGGCAGCTGCTGTTACCTTCTCTCCGCGCGCCCCGGGGCGGGGGCTGGAAGGGCGGCCTCGTCGGCGGCGGCGGCAGCGCGTCCCGGCGCGCAGCCGGGAGAGTGGCCGGGCCGGTCTGCGCCGCCCTGGCCGCGGGCTTCGCGGGCTGGATCCGGGGGCGGGGGCGGGGTGTGGGCGCGCTCCCTCCTCCCGTTCCCTCCTCCCGCCCGTGGGCGGGGCCGGGCCCCCTCCGGGTCCCCTCCCGGGCACTGTCCACGCCGCGCGGAGCAGCGGCGAGAGCTGGAGGGGGCGCGGCAGGGGCGCCAGGTCGGGCCTTTGCCCGCAGCCCGGGGCAGGGCGAGCCGGGGAATGTGCGCGCTGTCCCGGGAGGCCACTCGGGTCCTGTGCCGACAACCCCTCCTCCACGGGCTCCCCGCGTGGCCTTGGGGCGTCCAAGCCTGATAAGTCTCACTCCTGGGCCCTCCAGCTGTTCCCTGCGGGAGTTTGGAGAACTGGAAACCCGACTCAGAGGCCTTGAAGGCCCGGGAGATCTGCTTAGACCTTGAATTTTACAGGCCTTGGATGCCTGCTCAATTTCTCCCAACCTCCCATTCCTTTCTATCCAATACAGGCCCTGCGGGTGCCAACAAAACAAACAGCTACGCTGGGGTTCAGGCCGCCGCAGGCCACTGGTAGAATGGTGTAGGGTGGTGGTCGAGGCCACGGATGCTGTAGCCCAATAGCCTGCGTTTCTTTCCCGCCTCCGTCACTACTTATCCTTTCCGTGCCTCAGTTTCTCCATCTGTAAAGTGGGATACTAACAGCAGAAGGCTTGCTGAGCAGGTTCATGAGGGCACAGTTCAGAAACCTCTACTGAGTCCCCCATCCCTATGGGATACAGGGATCAGCTGTACCCAGGACCCTGTACCATCCTTAAGGAGGGGAGATAGACCTCTGACCCCTACCTCTTGTGTGCGCTCCTCTGACCACTCCCCTCTAACTGCGCGCTCTCTGAGGGCAGGCAGGAAGTCCCAGGGGCTGTCATGGCAGAGAGGTCCATAACGCGGCCTGCAGGGGGTTGGAGGGATCAGGAAGACAACACCTGAGTTAAGTCTTAAAGGACTGACAAGTAGGCAGGGGTGGTGCTCACCTGGCAGGAGACAGCACAGGCGAAGGCCTGGAGCTGAGGAACCCAGGAGGAGGCCAGTGTGGCAGGAGGAAATAATCTGAGTGCTGTCCTGGCTGGGGATGGGGAGCCATATCCAACATGCAGGCGGAAAAGATCCTTCTTGGCTGTCCACAGAGGGCTACGCCTCCTCCACTGGCTCCCTGATCCTCACGCTGGCCACCAAGGCTGGCGGTTATTTCCCCAGCTGGACAGATGAGGACACTGAGGCAGAAAGCATTCCAGCACTTGCTCAAGTGGCACAGCAGTAGGACAGAGACCCCCTCAGAGCTCTTTTCCTGGGGGCAGGCCCAGCAGTGTTTTGTCCTGTGGAGAATTGGGACCAATATTGGCCAAGTCTCAGGGTACTGAAGAGCGAGGAGGAAGGGGGGCTACCCCTGAGAGGCAGGGACTGGGGCGGTGCAGGCACCATCAAGGGCTGGGAGAGAACTGGGCCAGGTCTTGGGGGCCTGACTGTGGGCTGGGTGTCTGGCCTCACCAAGTAGGGGCAGCACAGGCAGGTGTGCATTTGGAAGCTCTGGCCGTGAGCAAAGAATGGGTCGGAAGGACTAGTGCTGCCGTGGTTATCACCACTAATAGCATTAGTAGTAACCAGCGTTTGTTGAGCACTTAATGCATACCAAGCCCTATAACCCTTTATTTGCATTATTACATTTAGTCCTCGTGAGAGTCCCACAGGGACAATACTGCCATCATGTCCATTTTGCAGAGAAGTGAAGTGACCTACCCAAAGGCCCCTACTTTGGCAGGATGGCCTTACTTCCCAGTTTGCTGAGGACAGTCCCAGATTATGCCTACTGTCCCAGGATAATTATTATTATTATTATTATTATTTTTTTTTTTAAAAGATGACCGGTAAGGGGATCTTAACCCTTGACTTGGTGTTGGCAGCACCACGCTCAGCCAGTGAGCGAACCGGCCATCCGTATATGGGATCCGAACCCGGGGCCTTGGTGTTATCAGCACCGCACTCTCCCGAGTGAGCCACGGGCCGGCCCCCAGGATAATTATTAATCCCACATCCTTTCACTCTCAAAGGTGACCTGGCTAGACAATTACACATCACTCCTGTCCCTGGAGCAGTTGGAGAGGAAGCAGTTTGGTGTAATGTCAAAGGCCCTGAGCTCAAATACTGGCCCAGTGGCTGACTGTGGGCAAAGCACTTGGCCTCTCTAAGCCTCCAGTTTCTCATCTATATAATGGGTATAATTCTGGTGCAGGTATTTATTATTTGCAGGGGTCTTGTGGGCTCTAGAGAGATGACTGAGAGAGCAGTCTTCATGGGAGTGGTTATGACCTGCCCTGTGCTTGCTCCGTCTTCTTTACCTCTGGGCTGGGAGGGCAGGCAGGGAACAACCAGTGGTTGAACCTCCCTACTATGTGCCAGGCACTTTGTCTCCTCTGGCTCATTGTGTGGCAACTTGTGAACCAGGAATTCTTGCCCCGTTTCACAGATGGGTAAACTGAGGCTGAGAGGAGCCCTCTCCCTCATTCGCAGCCTGTCTCCAGATAGAAGTCTGTCTCCATGTAGGTTGCATCCCTGTTCCTGGCTCCACTCCTGATTTAAGGATCCAACTCAGTTAGAAAATTTCCCTCTCGGGGCCGGCCCGTGGCTCACTCGGGAGAGTACGGTGCTGATAATACCAAGGCCACGGGTTCGGATCCCATATAGGGATGGCTGGTTAGCTCATTGGGTGAGCGTGGTGCTGACAACACCAAGTCAAGGGTTAAGATCCCCTTACCGGTCATCTTTTAAAAAAAAAATAGAAAAGAAAATTTCCCTCTGGAAAATGGGAGAAAGGGAGGAGAAGGATGCAGGGTTTGGGCAGTCCGCCTTTCTCATGCTTTTCTCTTTCCCCAATTTCCTGCAGTCCTCTTCCTTCCTTTCAAGAGGCTGTGCCCAGGAGTGCAGGGGTTAACCCTGACAGAGCTATAATCACCATGCAGAATGCAGAACAAATGCCTCCCAGCTGGGACTGGGCTGCCTGGAGTTCAGGAGCCTCTACCTCTTCCCCTGTCCTGGAGGAACTGGGCCCCTTGAACTATAGCCATAGAGCCCAGCTGCCCCCTCAACTCCCCCTGCAGACTTGGTGGGCTGAGGCAGGGGGCTTAAGCGAAGGAGGCAGTTTCTGGACAGGGACCTCTTTATAGAGCTGGGGAGGAAGGGGCAGGACACAACTGGAGAGGGGTACTTCTCCCTTGGGGACCCAGAGATGCCAGTGGCCTGCCTACCAGGTTCCAGTGAGGTTTGGAGTGGAGCCTTGACTTGAGTTGGCTTGGCCACATCTATCAGCCCCCATCCCAGCCCCTCCCTAGGGAGCATGCACCCTTTACACACCAAAGCCTGGCTAGGGTTTTGGTCGGCTTATAAATCTGCTCACTGACCCATTGATTGGTCTCCCCAGTCCTTTATCTCTTGAGTGTCCACTGGTTCATCCACCTACTGACGCAGTTGTCAATTCATCCACCTACCCACTGCCCGCCCCTCTGTCCATCTCTCCTCCCACCCCGTACTCCTTTCTAGCTGGGTCACCCATGTACCCACTTCCTTACCCATCCATTATTGACCCACTGCCCACCCCCATCCAGTCACCCAACCACTTACCCACACATTTGTTGACCCACTGCCTGTACCCCCAGCCATTTATCCACCTACCCTATGCATCCTTCCCCCCCATCCATCTACCCCCCTTTATATCCACCCACTCACTCTATCCATCCGGCATCCCTTGGTCCACTGCCCACTCCTGTAGCCATCTACCCAGCCAGCCATCCTCTTGTCCATCTGTGCATTTGTCCACTCATTTCCCTTTCCATCCTGTGATGCCCTTACATAGACTCACACCTGGCCTCTGCTGACCAACGTGGTCTCTGAGCATGTCTTCATCTTTCTCACATGCACACACCTCACTCACGTCATCAGTGGGTCACCTTAGGCAAAATATCTTTGAAGGCTGCTTTGAAATATCACCTCCTCCTGGAAGCCCTCCTTCAAAGTGAGCCTCCCCTCTGCCCCCACACTGGTCCATCCTCTGCATTGGTGTCTGTTGCTGGGATCTCCAGTGAGCCAGTGTTCTATGGTCGCTCTGTGCTCCTGGAACGGTGGGGAATGAATGGTCTGGGCCAGCACAGGAAGGGGGTCCTTGTCGCCCACCTGCACTAAACCCCACAAAAGCAGGTACCCTCCTCCTGGGACTACTCCAGAGACATTCACTGGTTAGATTCCTGCGGGGGCTCAGACACACCTGTGTTGCAGGGAAGCAGGCAGTGATGGGCTCTCCAAGAGGTTTGTACTGTGGGCTAGTTCCCTCATACCTAGGGGATACTGGCAGTGGGGACAAGGGAGCTGTCCCCTCTATGACCCAGCATACACCTTCAAGTCAGACAAACTTGAGTTCAAGTCTTGGCTTTGCCTCTCACTAGCAGAGGAATCTTGAACAGTCACTCCCTCGATTTGGCCCCAGTAGCATTGTCTGTGATGAGCCATAAAGTCACTGCCTGGCCTGGAGACATGGAACATAGCTCTTACTGCTGCTGTTGTCATTTTCTTTTCCCGGCAGGCAATCTCTCCTAACACATGTTAAGTAAGTAGCTGCTGCATGGCAGGCCTGTGCTGGGCGCCTTGCGAGGGGCGGTGGTGAGTTGGGAACGAAATCCGTTAACCTAAGAGACCTATAGTCTGGTGGCGAAGGTAGAGGCCAGGATATTGAGGGGGATGAAAGGTCAAAATAGTGGTAGAAGGAGCCACAGAGGCAGAGGACTGTCTGAGGGGGTCCAGGGAGGCTTCCTGACGGAGCTGGCATTTCAGATGGGCCTTGTGTCTCGGGATAAGATGGTTTATAGGTGAAGCTCAGGCCTTAGCAAAGAGTGGTGGTAGGGACTGGCACCCCTGAGGGTGCTTGGTAATCTGGAGCTGGAAGGGTAGAAGGTGAGCTGGGAAGGGTTTACTGTGGGGAATGGGGACAGGAGAGAGGCCTTGACTGCCTTGCTTAGGGAGGGAGAGAGGGGACGACCCTCTGTGGCAGGTACTAGGCTGGGCCACTGTCTTGCCCCAGCAATAGCTGCCCTCAGGGATTGCAAACCCCGGGGTATCTCAGGATCCTTGATGGGGTTTCCTCACTAGCAGAGGCTGGGCAGCAACCTTGCCTGATGGTTTTTGTTAATTCCCTTGCTAACTTTGAGATCAGGAACGTGTTCTGTGGGTGCTAGGAGAGGGACACCCTCCTGGAAGGAGACTTCAGCCCTCTGGTTCCTTCCTCCTATCCCAGAGCCCCAAGAGTCAACACTTGGTGGGGGGCTTCAGGGTCCTCAGAAGGCTGCTGGGGCCACTGAGGATCAGAGAGGGTGGGACTTGCCAGTGTGGCACCGTGAGTCTGTGGTGGATTCCTGGGCTGCTGCACACTCCGTGGCTTCCTTCGGTGCGGGTGAGTATACGTCGAGTGCGTACTGTGTGCTAGCTCCCAGCCTAACAGGACAACACAGACAGGCTCGCAGACAGTGAAGGCTCAGCACCGACTTGGCAGGGCTGCCAGGAAGACTGCCTGGAGGAGGCAGGAATGAGGCTCTGCACAAATGTGTGAGGCTGAGCAAACCAGAGGGCGTGAGAGCCGGGCTGGGTGTAACAAGAGTGTGTGTGTCTGCCATGAGTGTGTGCGGCCACAGGTGTCAGCCGGAGTGATGGCTGAGATGCTCAGGAATTGGGGCTGGCCTGGGGCCGGCGGGTGACCTGGAGGCCTGGTGATGGCAGATGAGTCCCTGTCTGTCTCACCTCGTGCTTCTAGAGGTGATGCCTGGGTGTGAATGAGTTCTCGGGAGCAGTAGGGTCAGGATGGGAGTTAATCTCAAGGGTATTTTGGAGAGTGAGGCTGTGAGGCCCACTGGGAGAATGTGTCTCCCGGAGACAGCTGTCAGGGCCGGAAACGCCTCTGGAATTCCAAGCTCTGGGAAAAGGGCGGCAGTGTGGAAGAGTTTTCTCAGGCAGAGCTTCCAGGCCTACTCAGCTCTCGTTCCTTGTTCACTGGTCCTCAGGGGAATGGGGGCAGGGAAAGGTCCCCCCCCACCAGCCATCTCCCTTTCTCCTGGAGAACAGGTTGGATGGGGGCTGAGGAAGGATGTAGGGTCAGTTCCTGCTGCCCCACCCTGAGGAGGACAGACAAAGGGATGGATGGAGCGGGGAGTGGGGGTCTGAGGTGCTTGTAGTTGCCGGGCACAGGAGGGGCAGCAGAAGGGGTCAGGGCCAAGTGACCCTGTCGTCCCCTGGGTGATGGGGGACTGGATTCTCTAGAACTGCACCAAGCAGTTTGGGCCTGGCTGGAAGGGTGGTGGGGAGGGGTCCCCCAGGAGACCTTTGTTCTCAACATAAGGGGGTGGGGTGGGCGGGGGGGCAGGAAAAGCATTTGAGGAGCAGAAACAATGGCCTATTCTCTGTGGTCCAGCTTGGCCTGAGAGATAGGCCCGTGGGCTACAGGCCAGCCCTGCCCTGACCATCTCCAGCTTCACCTCCTCCAGCCTAGCCCAGCCCTTGGGGCTCCATGTGGCCCTGCCTGGGGGATCTGGGGAGACTCCTCCCTTACCCTCTTGACCATGAGCTCATTCCTGGACACATGGATCTGTTTTCTTCTAACAAAAGCCTGTCTACCCCGGGCATTTCATGTACATTTTATCTCCTTTGCGTGGTGGACACAGAAATGGAGAAGGGCTAGTGTCTTGCCCGTGGTGCCCGCCTGTCCACTGTAGAGCTGGGACTCGGATCCAGCGCTCCTGGCTCCAAGTCCTGGCTTCACTCAGTGACGAGCCCCCACTCTGGCCTTGCTTCTGAGCTCCTGGTTCCTTCCGCTCCTTCCTGGGCTGATGATAGGAAGATGATCAGAAGTGGGCGGAGGGCTAGCTGGTTAGCTCAGTTGGGTAGAGGGTAGCCCTGATAACACGAAGGTCGCCTGAGTGTCAGACACAGCTCAGAGTTCAGTATTTTACTTGCATTTGCTCTAATCCTCACAACATCATTGTACAGATGCAGAAACCAAGGCCAAGGAGGTAAAGCAATGTCCTCAGCCTCTCATGTCCTTGGGCTTGGAAGAGGTCACATTGGATTTGAATCCAGGTCTGTGGCATCCACAGTGCCCTGCTGCCTTGAGGACCAAGGCTCTGAGACCATGCACAGAGGGGTCACGATCTCCCCTGGCCTCTGGGTGTGGGAAGGAACCTCACGAGCTGGACACACGTCCTCCTGGGGCAGGAATTGCTCAGAAGCATCCCTGACTGATGAGTGCTGCTCTACTTACTCCCTTCGGTGAATGGGAGCTCGCCACTTCTTCTAGAGGGCAGATCTGCCAGCCAAGAATTTCTTCTTGAAATGGAGCAGAAATCAACTCCCCATAACCTCTGCTCACGGCTCCTCCTTCCACCTCCTGGGGCTGCACAGCAATGCCCCCAGATGCTTCCCCTTTCCAAATGTCAGACAACCTGACTCCAACTAGTCCTGGCTGTGGATCTCGGGCAAGTTCCTTGGCCTCCCTGTGCCTAGTTTTCTCATCTGTAAAGTGGGAATAATAATGCCTGTGATCAAAGCAGATGTTTGGGAAAGGAGCATTACAAACATGGGTTGGGCATGTGTCTCTTAATTATTGCAGATGCTCAGGCTCCTTGTACTTTTCTTACTTGTTTCATGGACTTGACTGTCACATCACAGCAAACACTCATTAAGCACCCACTCAGCACCTGGCAACAGAGCACAGCCATTGCCTTGAACACAGGAATTTGCACACCCGGATTGCAGAGAGGGGACACAAGGGGTTGCACAGTTCTATGTGCATTATTAATTCACAATGACTCTGACATCCTCATGGGTAAGTAGAGGACCCCACAGGCGAGGAAACTGGCCCTGAGAGGTAAAGTGGCCTACCTGAAGTCCTACAGCACCTTTCTGCAGGGGGTTTGACCAATTGATTCTCTCCCACCAGGCCATTCCCCAGTTGGGCCTGCAGGGGTTAACTTGGGGGACTGGTGCCCAGATAAGCAGGAGGGAGGGTCTCATGAAGAGTGAGGGTTGAGGAGTGGGCGACCCCCTCTAGGTCTCCGACTCCCCCTTGGTGGGCAGCTTGAGTCCCTGCCAGCCTCTTGTTGACTCAGCCGGCCTTTCTTCTGCCAAGGCCTGCTGGCCACAGCTCCCACGGGGAGGGTCAGGCCACATTCTTCTCGGGCTGGAGCCTGGGGGGTGGCTGGCACCTCTTGGTGGAGTCTGTGTGCTGGAGAGGAGCTCATCATCGGGTTTGTGGGTGCAGAGACAGATGCTGGGATGAGGCAGGAAATGTTTTCTGGGAGGGCCAAGGCTGGGTACCCAAGGGGCCACTGCAGGGTAATGGATTAGCCTGGGAACTGGGCTACTTGGTTGCGTGGCTCAGCTTTGCCATTAATGAGTTAGATGATCTCAGCAAGCTACCACCACCCTCCTGCTCCCCACCTCAGTTGCTCCGTCTGTCAAATGGGTATGTGATAATAAACCCTGTCTGCCTTACCTCACAGCTGTTGGGAGGATCAAAGGCAGAAACAAGTTCAGCTGGAGTGAACGCCCTTGGAAGGTCAAGTGCCCGCACATGCTGGCTGGCTGGCCAGCCTGACGTTCTCTAGTGGAGTGAGTTAAGGGGACGGATTCAGGGGCAGCTCTCAGCTGTGGCATGAATCTGCCTGACTTGCCTGCTTCCTCCTGAATCAACATAGTGACAGTAATAATAATAATAACACCTCCTTCCAGGTGCACAGCCCTTGAAAGTTTACAGAGGCCCACCATACCCACTCCTCAGGTCACCCCCACTACCTCCTGCCTCAGGGTCTTTTCACTGCTGTTCCTTCTGCCTGGAACACTCTTCCCCTGGGGAAGTTTAAGGCTGCTTCCTTGTCACAGGTCACCGGACCACGGATCTAAATTATCTTCTCTCCCCACCCCCTGTCCCACCAGCACCCTCCCTTTCATGCCCCTCCCCTGTGGCTTTTGTGACTGCCATGACCTTGTGAATATGGGGGACCATCTCCCTCCAGGACATTAAGCTCTATGAGGGACTGACCTAGCCTCCCTTGTGGCTATTACTGTCTCATGTCACAGGGGACAAGCCTGAGGTTCAGAGAGGCCAAATGACTTGCCCAAGGCCACACAGCTAGGAAGGGATGGAGCCAGGACTAGAATCCAGGCCTTTAAATTCCAGTCTGGGGTTCTTTCCAGAACTGCCCCACAAATGCAATGCCTGTTTCCTCTGCCAGCCCCACTTCCCTGGAAAAGAGAAAGCGTGTCTTATTGCTCTGTCACCTGCAAGGTCCTGCGTGTGCCTCCTTCCTTACAGGCAGTAGGTGCTGTGCACATATTTGTTTGGCAGGATGTGGGTAGACAAAAATTTGTTTTACAGAAGAATAAGCCACTGGATTCAACCTGAAACCCAGTTGCCACCCGAGAGGGCCTCTGTCCCTCCACCGAGGACCGAGGGCTAATGGCTCCAGGCCCAGTGTGGGGCATTCCAGGGGCCTCCTTACCCTGCTCAGGCAGGCCAGCTGGCCTAGCAGCCCTCCCAGAATCGCATCAGCAGCTGTGGGGTGGCCGGATGCCCCACCCCCAGCGCCTCTGGGCCCTGAGCCCAGGCCGCAGGCTGAGCTGTGGCTGGCACTGCTCCTTAGGTTTGGGGCAGGAACACCACAGGGATTTTAAAAATAAAGGGCCTTGAGACAGTGGCCTGGCCCTGGCGGCCATGGGGTGGGGCGGGAGCCAGACATGGCAAGGGGGTGCGGGGATGCTGAGTCTTGGGGGCTGTCCACCCATACGGGACTACAAGATCAGGGTGGCTCCATTCTCCCATCCCCCAACAGTGTTGCTCTCCCAAGATCACCTCCTTCCCTGCCTATCCGAAACACAGGGCTCAAATATTTACTGAGCACATACTATGTGCCAGGCCTTAGTGGCAGTGGGGCGGATTCTCCAGCCTCTCTTTTCCCCCAGCTGTGCTGCTCTCCCCAGAGGGCCCCTCTCCTCCTTATCCAGCCTCTGGCCACAGATTGTTGAGCACCTACTATGTGCCAGGCTGTTGTGGCCTCACCTCTCAGCCTCCCTGCTGTTTCTCCTCTGCTCACACAATGCCTCAGGCCTCCCCCCAACCTCAGTCCATTTCAGTCTGCCTCTCTCTACTCTGGCCCAGCTAACAGGAAACGCAGCCGGAGAGGTCAAGAGCCCCCAGGGCCTCCAGAGTCCAGTGTCTGCATACACAGGGGCCTGTCTGCTGGGGTGGGGGTGGGGGGGGCTTCCTGTTTACCAGAATCACAAGGACCCTCAGGGTGTTGGCTGGGACAGGCTTCCAGGGCAGCCCCTCTAGTCTAGACCCCAATTCTTTCCCAGGAGAGACCCCCAGTTTCTCCTACAGGCCCCAGGCAGCTAGCTCAGACCCAGGCCACTCCCCTCCCCCTAAATTAGGCGGGTAGAGAAGGGAGGAGGACTGAGGAGTCTTGGGAATGGCCAGGAATGTGGGAGTCGAATGTCCATGTCCGCAGGAAGCATCCATGGCTCCGGCCCCCACCCCGCCAAGTCTGGGCGCTCAGTTCCAGTCCCCTCCTCCCACCCCAAGGCCCTGCCCAGCTTGGATCGGGGAGAGTCTGAGGGAGCCAGGAAGGAGGAGACCAGATCCTTTCCTGCCCAGCCTGGGCTGCAAGGCTTGCCCAGGCTCTGGCTGCCTCAGGCTCTCCATGCCCAGGACACAGGGGGCCAGCTCCTCAGCCAGCCTCCATCTGGTGCTGGTTCCCTCTTTTTTTTCCTGCAGCTTCCATGTCCCCAGAAGATGGGGTAGGGCTGTCAAGGGGCCTGGCACTGGCAGGGGAGACCTCTAGCCAAGATGTGCCTTAACACCTAGAAGATTCTCTCCATGTTGGAAGCCCCAGGTCCCAGCAGTGGCAGATGGAGGGAGGGATGGGGCTGGCCAAAGGTGGCCCTGGGGAAGCAAACAACCCTGCCCCCCTCCCCCTCCAGACAGCCCCAGCCAATCCATCCTGTGATTGCCCAACAGGTATTGGCTGAGGGCATGAGGGTCACTGCTGGTGGAAGAGGCCGGGCAGAGGGAGACCCACTCTGTCCTCCCTCCTTTGCCTAACTCAGAAGGAGGTAGGTAACTCCTTTCTCCCCTCTCCACCCCCCACACCATGTCCTAGCTCGGGCACCTGGAGACAGACCCTTAGGGCACAACATGATCAGAGGTTGAGGCAACTATCCCCTAGAAGGCTGTGGAGGCACGTTGGAGCCAGTTGGCTCAGAGGAGGCAGTCAGGGAGGGCTTCCTGGAGGAGGTCACTCTCTCAATATGGAAGCCTGAAATCAGGAAAGGGTTGCCTGGCCCGGGAAACAGCCTGGCCAAAGGCATGGCATTTCCAGAGAAATGCTAGTGATATGATGGTGTTGGAGAAAGGCACAGGCAAGGGAAGGAGGGGAGGTTTGTGGAAGTGAAGGGATGGGGTGAGGTGATGAGGTCATTTTCTGGGTCAGACTTTGCATGGCTCTGGAGCGCCCTCTTTTGCCTTGGGCCAGGAGGCGGAGGGGAGCTGGGTAAAGGAACCACCGACCCAGGATTCTGTGCAGCCCTGCCGACAGGGAGTGGGAAGGGCCTAGGGCCTGGGACTGTGGCAGGCCTTTAGCTCCTGAGGCTGTGCCACTGCCCCAAGAGGACCACAGCCTTCCAGCCCCTGTGAGATGTGACTGGGGCACTGGTGCTGCTTGCACAAGCTGTACTGTGGGGGTGAAAAGCGTCCTGGCTCTGCCAAGTTCCAGCTGTGTGACCCTGAGTTATTAACTTCCTTGGCCTCAGTTTTCCCTTCCATAAGATGGAGCTAAAAGTAATTGCCTCAGAGGGCTTTTGGAAGATGAAGTTAATTAATTTATAATTTAGCAAGCACCTGGCACTAGTGAGCCCTCAGTTCCAGTTAGCAAGTATTATTATTAATCAAGAAAAAGAAAAAGTTGGTTCTCTCCCAAGGACATGTTGAGAGGTGTGTGGAAGGTGTTTTCCCAGAAGAGTCTTCAAAAAATAGACATGATGCTCAGCCCCTGGGATTCCCAGACTTGCCCGATCTGAGGAACCTCTGAGGCTCTGGTTAAAAATATCAGTTTCCTTCCCTGAGACTGGGGCAGGCCTGGGAATTTATAAGGAGGCCCCAGACCTGAGCCTTCTACCAGGAAGGTGTGAGGAACATTCCTCTCCGATGATAAGGATTTACTCCAAATGCTTCCTCCTTGGGAGAGTGATTCCTTCAAAATACTCTTTTACATAAATGCGGCTGTTTATTGAGCTTCCACCGCACCAGGAGCCACTCTGAGCCTTATCTGTGTTAATTCACAGCATCCTCACAACAGCCACAGACGCAGTAGGTGCTCAGAGCTGCTCCCATTTTATTGTTGGGAAAACTGAGGCTTACAGAAGCTGAGAAACCCTGTGGCTTATGAGGAGTGGGCTTGGACACGGGCTCTTAAGCATTAGTTTGTAGTTTACCCACCTGCCTCAGGGGCCCCCAAAACACTTGATAAAACTCCAGGAGTCCTGGGGTGGGAGCTGGGAATTCTTACTTTTCACTTCTTTGCCCTCTAAGGTCGTGACTCTTGAGTCCAAAAGTGGCTGGTCCCGCTTCAAACTCCACAGGGAGGCTGAAGACTGGGATTCTTACTTCCTCTGGGGTGGTCTCGGGTGGTTCCTTCGCTCTGAGGGAGCTCGTTTCCCTATCTCCAAAATGGGGATACAGCACGTCCCTGGGCATCATCACAGAGTCACCTGAGACCAGGTATGGGAACTGTGCAGGCTGTGGGTTCCTCGGGATCTGGGGGTGGTGGGTGCTGGGGTTGGGGGAGTGGGGACAGTCCAGGAGTTGCTAAAACTTGTCTGCCCCCAGGGCTAGGTCCTTTCCTAGCTAGTGTCACCAAGACTCCAGCGGCTGGGGAGGTTATGCGGCTACGGTAGAGTTGTGGGTGGCAGGAGTAAGGGAGGGTGACTGGAAGCCTGGTTTCTCCCTTCCCGCCCCAAATGACACCCCAGCACGCCCTGGCTGGCGGTTGCTAGTGATTCACCAGCTTTAAGCCCTAGTTTCATCTGTAATCAGGAAACGGGCCACTAGAGAGCCTGGGGCACTTTCTGGTGAGTCCTGCCGCCCTCCCAGAAACCTGGGGGGTGGGGCCGGGGCGGGGCCAGAGGGAGGATGAAGGGAGGGGGAGGCAGAGGGCCTGGCCCCAGGGAATTGCATAATTTGTTCTTTTCTGTGAGGAGAGTGAGAAATCCCCAGGACCTGATTTCCCTGGAAACCATTCACTTATTCGCGCATTCATTCTAGTGCCGGTTACCAGGGACCTAGACAAGTCAAATGAAGTTTTCCAGGAGCTTCCTAGTGTGGGGACCACCGAGTAATTAGGGCAATTCCTGTACAGCGTAGTGAGGCGCATGTTTACAAAATTCAGAATCCACGGAGGAGAGGGCGATTAATTTGGGGTTGGTATGGGTAAGGGGAGGTTTCAGTTGTTCAGTGCAACGGTTCTAGGGTCCCTGCAGGGAGGAGTGACAGTGGAGGCTGGGCTCTGCTCCTTCTGCCACCTTTGAATGGTTCTTCCCGTCTGGGTCCTGGTTTTCCCAGCTGTGAGCTGGACACAGGTGCCTTTTCCTTGGGGTTGTTAGGAGAATTCAAAGGGTTAACACATGTAGTTACAAGGGCACCTGGGGTACAGTTTAGCTGTTGTTGCTAAATGGTGAGTAGTGCTAGTGCAGGAGGGAGCGTTCCAGGTGAAGGACACTGCCTATGCAAAGGATGGATGTCCCAGCACATGGATATGTTGGACACTGGTGGGTGAGAGGTGGGAAGGGGCTTTTGAAGGCACTGTCATTCCCTTTGGGCATTCTCAGGGCAGCAGGGAGCCATGGAAGGCTTTTGAGCAGAGGAGTGACAGGGTAGATCTGAGCGCCAGGGCTACAGAGGGGTGAGGGACTGGAGGGGCCAGACTAGGACAGAGAAAGCAGTGAGGAGGTGGATCAAGGGTCCTGTGAGACATGGCGAGGCCTGAACTAGTCCTTATAAGGACACTTGCTGTTGGATTTAGGGCCCGCCTGGGTAACCCAGGATGAGCTCATGTTGAGATCCTTATCTTAATTGCATCTGCAAAACACTCTTTTTTTTAAAGTAAGGTCATATTCACAGGTTCCAGGTGGACATATCTTTGTAGTAGATTGAATGATACCCCCCCACCCCCCGCCAAAAGTCCCCAGCCAGGGCTCTCCCTCATGTGGAGAGCTGTTCCCTGTTCCCCTCCTCCTCAGGGCTCCCAGCCCCTCCAGTTCAGTCTCCTTGAGCAGGAACTGTGCGACCCTCAGCTCTCGTCCACCTGGTCCACCCGCAGGGCCCAGAAATGTGTAACATGTGTGCAGAGTATCTCCCACCCTCCCTCCCTGCGGTAACTGACACCCTCAGAGGTTGGGACACCTGCGGGGTGAGGGCGCCACCGTGTGTCTGTCCTGGAGTAGTGTGGACAGAGGCTCCTGCTCAGTCCCCCCCTACTGACTGCGGGTTGTCGCAGCCGCTTATGGAGCACAGGCTGTCCAGCAGTCACTCCACTCCCGTCGGGTCTCCTCCTCTCGGCTGCAGTATAAAGGAGTTATTACCCCATTTTTCAGATGTGGAGACTGAGGCTCAGAGAGACTGCGACTTGCCAAGATCCCACAGCCTTCAGCTGCCCTCTGACTCCAACCCACAGGCTTTCGGCTGAGGGGCCCTGTGGGTCCTGCTGCTCTTGAGTATTTTCCAAACATGAGTCTTCGTTTCTAAAGTTTTTTGTTGTTCATTGTTTTTCTCTAAACATTTTCATAGTGTGGACTATTTAATAATTAAAAAAATATATTTACTGGGTAGAAACTTTAGGTAGGTCTCCAATTCCCCTCTAAAAAGCAACAGCTGCTGGCAGTTTCCTCCATATCCTCCCAGGGATGATCTCTGCACGTGTACAGCATATATGCATATGTACACACGTGTGCACACACGCATCCCCCACCCCCTTAACATTTTCTTCCTGCCCCCCCCACTCCTTTTTTAAACAGGAGGTAGCATACAATATGTAGTTCTGACCCCTAAAGCCCTCATTTTAACTTGATTAACATCTCCAAATATGGTCATATTCTGAGATATTAGGGCTTTAACTTATGCATTTTGGGGGAATACAATTTAGCCCATGGCAGAGGAACAAGGGTACAATATTGATTGAAATATTACAGGTATAATATACATAATAAGTGTATAAGGAGTTAACACACTATGTAGCCAGCACCCAGGTAAACACGGAACACAACCGGCCCCAACATCCCCCTCATGCCCCCTTCCAACTGCTTCCAAAGGGAACCACTGTCCTCAGACTTTGACCTGCTTTTTTTTTTTTTTTTTTTGGTGGCTGGCCAGTACAGGGATCTGAACCCTTGACCTTGGTGTTATTAGCACTGTGCTCTACCACGTGAGCCGCCGACCAGACCCTATTTTTGTTCTTCATGCAAATCATGTCTTCCTTTATGTCTGGCTTCTTTCACTCAACATTGTGTTTGTGGGATTCATCTGTGTTGTTGCTTGCAGTTGTGCATTGGCTATTTGCATTGCTGTGTAGTACTCCATGGTGTTAATATGCCATCTTTTATTTGATCCATTCTACTGTTGGTGGATTTTTGGGTAGTCTCTGGGCTTTGTCTACTACAAATAGTGTTGCTATAAGTATTCCAGAGGGATACGTGTCTTCTGGTGAACTTGTACACATTTCTGTTGGGTGTATACCTAGAAGTGGAATTGCTGGGTCAAAGGCCAGCGTAACTTCTGTTCCAAAGTGATGGTAATGATTTATATTCACACCAGTTCTGATACCCCACGTCCTTGTCAACACTTCGTATTTTCTGCCTTTTGATTTCTGCTGTTCTGGCGGGTGCACGGTGCTATTGCATCTTGCTTGATTTGCATTTCTCTGGGGACAAATGAAATTGAGCATCTTTTCATTGGTTTATTGGCCATTTGAGTGTCCCCTTTTGTGTTTTCCAGTCTTTTGCCAATTTTTCTATTGGGTTGTTTGCTTTTTCTCATATTAATTTGTAAGAGTTCTTTAAATATTTTGAGTAGAATTTCTTCGCAGTATACGTGTCTTCTCCCACCCTGTGGGTTGCCTTTTCACCCTCCTGAGTGTGTGTCTTGCTGAACGTAAGTTCTTAATTTTAGTGTAGTCCAATTTATTTATTTTTTAATGGTTAGTGCTTTTGTTTTTGGTTTAAGAAACCTTTACCTATTACAAGGCCACAAACATGTTCTCATGTTCTTTCTTCTAAGCTTTATTGTTTTAATCTTTTCCACTTAGTTCTGGAATTTATTTCTTATGTGAGGTAGGGGTTGTGGGAGGCTGAAAAATGTGCCCCCAAAAGATATGCATGCCCTAATCCCTGGCACCTGTGAATGTTACCTTATATGGCAAAGTCTTTGCAGATGGGATTAAGGACCTTGAGATAGGGAGATTATCCTGGGTTATCCAGATGGGCCCTAACTTCAATCACATGTAAAAGAAGGAGGCAGATGGAGATTTTTTTTCTCTCTCTGACACACACACACACACACACACACACACACACACACACACACACACACACACACACACACACACACACAGACACGCGCACGCGCGCGCGCACACACGAGAAGGCCATATGAAGATGGAGCACAGAGAGATTTCAAGGTGCAGGCCTTGAGGATTGGATTACTGTAGCCATAAACCAAGCAATGCAAACAGCCACCAGAATCTGGAAGAGGCAAGCTTTTTATTTGGTGGCTGGTACAGGATCCAAACCCTTGACCTTGGTGTTATCAGCACCACGCTCTAACCAACTGAGCTAACCAGCCAGCCCCGGATTCTGCCCTACAGCCTCTAGAGGGAGCTTGGTCTGGCTGATATCTTAGTTTTGGCCCAGTGATGCAGATTTTGGACTTCCGGCCTCTAGAATTGTCAGGGAATAGAATTCTGTTGTTTTAGACCACCAAGTTTGTGGTAATTTTTCATAGCAGCCTCAGGAAGCTAATACAGGGATCAAGATACATTTTCCCCAATATTCTCTCCAACTGACCCAGCACTGCTTACTGAAGGGACCATCCTTTCCCCCTGCAGTGCAAGGTCACCCTTGTCTTGGGTCAGGTGGCTGTATGTGTGGGTTTGCTTCTGGGCTCTATTCTATTGCATTTGTCTGTCTGTCTATTCTTGCACTGGTTCCAGGCTGTCTACATTACAGTATTTACAATAGCTCTTGATATCTGGGATGGCAAGCTCTCTGTTCTTTTTGTACTTTACATATATGGCTTTTCCTGTGCATTTCCACATAAATATTAGAATTGGCTTATTAATTTCAGGGAAAAAAAAACTGCTGGGATTTTGATTGGGATTGTATTGAATCTGTAATTTTTATGTTTACAATATTGAGACTTCTAGTCCATGAACATGATATGTCCCTAGATCTTTTAAAATTTCACACAATAATGTTGTATTAGTCCTTTTTGTGTTTGCTATAACAGAAATACCTGAGACTGGGCGATTTATAAAGAAAAACAAAATTTACTGATTACAGTTTCTGAGGCTGGGATGTCCAAAATCCATCTGGTGGTGGCAACAGTGACCCAGGGGTCTCATATTGCAAGATGGTGGAAGCAGAAACAGCAGAGAGAGAGAGAAAGACAGACTCTCCTCTCTCTTCTTTTAAAGCCCTCAGAACCACACCCCTGACCACTATTTTTAATCCATTCACTACTGCACTGTCCTACAACCCAAACAACTCTTCAAGGCCCCACCTTACAATTACCATAATAGGATTTCCCACCCTCTTTACAGTCACAGTGGGGGCTAAGTTCCTAATATATAAAATTTGGGGGACACAACTCAAGCTTCAGGGAATTTTAGGGGGACATAATTCAAACCACTACAAATGTTATTTTAAAAATTAAAAAAATTGAGATATAGTTCACATACCATAAAATGCACCTTTTAAAGTATACAATTTAGTGGGTTTTTAGCATATTTACAAAGTTGTGCAATTATCACCACTATCTAATTCCAGAATATTATTTCACCCTAAAAAGAAATCACTCCCACATTAGCAATCACTCCCTGTTCCTACCTTCCCTTAGTCTCAAGCACCCACTAATTACTTTCTGTCTTTACGGATTTGCCTATTCTGGACTTTTTATGTAAATGAAATCATATAATACGTAGCCTTTTGTGACTGGCTTGTTTCACTTATGAGGTATGTTTTCAGGGTTCATCCATGCTGTAGCATATATCAGTACTTTCCTTTTTATGGCTGAATAATATGTTTACCAGCGTATCAGTTGATGGGCATTGGATTGTTTATGTTTTTGAGCTATTATGAATAACGCTGCTATGAACATCATGTGTAAGTTTTTGTATGGGTGTATATTTTTATTTGGGTATTTTACACCTGGGAGTGAAATTGCTAGGTCATTCAGTAGGTCTATATTTAACTTTTTGAGGAACTGCTAAACTGTTTTCCAAAGTGGCTGCACCATTGTATATTCCCACCAGCAATATGTGATGGTTCTAATTTCTCCATCTCTTGGCCAACACTTGTTTTGTTTGTGTTTTTGGTTATAGCCATCCTAGTGGTTGTGAGGCGGTACCTCACTGTGGTTTTGATTTGCATTTTCCTCCTGATTAATACACGATAATGTCTTGTCAATTTCAGCGTCGAGGTCTGTCTTGCACATCTTTTGTTTGACGTATTCCTAGGAAGTTGATGTTCCTATGAATGGTTTCATTTTTAAAACAGACTTTATTTTTTTTTTAGTAGTTTTAGGTTCACAGCAAAATTGAGCAAAAAGTAAAGAATTTCACAAATATGTTCAATCATGTTTCAATAAAAAACCAAAATTAAAAAAAAAAATTACAGAGATTTGCTATATAACTGCTCCCCTCCCCCCAATGCATAGTCTACCCATCAACATCCCTCACCAGAGTGGTACACTTGTAATCAATGAACCTACAGGAATTTTTTTTTTTTTTTTTTTTTAAGATGACCGGTAAGGGGATCTTAACCCTTGACTTGGTGTTGTCAGCACCACGCTCTCCCAGTGAGCTAACTGGCCATCCTTATATGGGATCTGAACCCGTGGCCTTGGTGTTAGTAGCACCACACTCTCCCGAGTGAGCCACGGGCCGGCCCCTATAGGAATATATCCCTGTTCCCTGAAGTCCATAGTTTACATTAGGATTCACTCCTGGGGTGCATTCTATCGGTTTTGATAATCTCATAAAAAATAGTTGCACTTCCCTAAAAATCCTGTGGGCTCTGTCTCTTCATCCCTCCCTCCCCCAAACCCCTGGCAAACACTGGTCCTTTTGCTGTCTCCATAGTTTTGCCTTTTCCAGACTGTCATATAGTTGGCTATATGACAGTATGTTGCCTATTCAGATTGGTTTCTTTCATTTAGTAATATGCATTTAAGGTTCCTCCATATCTTTTCATGGCTTGTTAGCTCATTTGTTTTTAGCACTAAATAATATTCCTTTTTCTGGATGTACCACAGTTTATCCACTCATCCACTGAAGGACGTCTTGGCTGCTTGCGAGTTTTGGCAATTACGAATAAAGCTGTAATAAACATACGTGTGTAAGTTTTTCAACTTGGCTAAATATCAAGGAGTGTGAGTTCTAGATTGCATGGCAAGAGTATACTACTTTTTGTAAGAAACTCAACTGTCTTGACAAACTGTTTTCCAAAGTGGCCACACCATTTTGCATTCTAACCAGCAATAAATCCGAGTTCCTGTTGCTCCACATCCTTTCCAGCATCTGGTATTGTCAGTGTTCTGGTTTTTGGACATTCTAATAGGTGTGTAGTTTTAATTTGTTTATTTGTTGTTTTAATTTGCATTTCCCTAGTGACATGATATGGAGCATTTTTTCATATGCTTATCTGCTGTCTATTCATCTTTGATGAGGTGTCTGTTCAGATCTTTTGCTCATTTTTAATCATTTTTTTACTGTTGAGTTTTAAGAGTTTTGTATATTTTGAATAACAGTCCTTTATCAGATATGTCTTTTGCAAATATTTTCTCCTGTGTGTGGCTTGTATTCTCATTCTTTTGACAGTCTCTTTGTCAGAGCACAAGTTGTTTTTTTCTTTTTCGGTGGCTGGCCAGTTGAGCACAAGGTTTAATTTTACTGAAATGCAACTTATCAATTATTTCTTTTATGGATTGTGGCTTAGGGGTTTTATCTAAAATGTCACTGCCTAACCCTAGGTCATCTAGATTTTCTCCTATATCGTATTCTAGGAACTTAATGGTTTCATTTAAAAAAAATGTTGCTTCATCTTTGTGGCTAGAAGATAGAAAAATAGTCGATTTGGTATATTGGCCCCATATCTAGTGACCTTGCTAAATTCACACAAATTTATTTATTTATTTATTTTTTGGCAGCTGACTGGGAGGGGGATACGAATCCTTGACCTTGTTGTTATTAACACTGAGCTCTAATCAACTGAGCTAACTGGCCGGCCCCTCACATAAACTTATTGAGAGATGTGTGTTAAAGCCTCCTTGCAGTCTCATGACTGCAGGTTTGTCTGTTCCTCCTGTTAGTTCTATTAAGTTTTGCTTGCATTCTAAAGCTCTGCTATTGGTGCATACGGATTTGGGATTCTGATACCTTCCCAATTGAAATATCCCTTTTGTTTCTAGTAATGCTTCTTACCTTAAAATCTACTCTCTAACATTG
Organism: Cynocephalus volans; assembly: GCF_027409185.1. Classification (NCBI taxonomy): domain Eukaryota; kingdom Metazoa; phylum Chordata; class Mammalia; order Dermoptera; family Cynocephalidae; genus Cynocephalus; species Cynocephalus volans. The sequence goes on from NC_084471.1 coordinate 12,646,994, forward strand.
GGTCAGCTACAGCAGATTTTTTGTGGTTATTGTTTGTGTGGTATATCTCTAGTTTTTTATTTTCAACCTTTCTGTGTTCTTATATTTAAATTATATCTCTCGTAAGTAGCATATAGTTGTGGTTGTTTTTATCCAGTCTGGCAATCTTATCTTTTATTTGGAATAATACTTTTAAAAAAACTACTTGTTTTAATTTAATTAGTACAAATTGACTGTTTGGTTTTCTTTTTATTATTTCTTCAGATTGACTCTTTGTGATAAAAGATGAAAGCTCTCTTACACTTTCTCCCACTTCCCCTCCTACCCACTTCCCAGTTATTATTGTTTATATTATTTTTGCTTTATCTGGGTTTATAACTTAAATTCTGTTCTTTCAGCATGCTATGGTCTGAATTCGTATGTTGAAATCCTAACCCTCAAGGTGATAGCATTAGGAAGTGGGGCTTTTGGGAGGTGATTAGCTTATGAGGGTGGATCCCTCATGAGTGGTATTAGTGTCCTTATAAAAGAGACCAAAGAGAGACCCCTCACGCCCTTCCACCATGTGAGGATACAGTGAAAAGGCACCATCTATGAACCAGAAGGGGTCCCTCAACAGACATCTAATCTGCCAGTGCCTTGATCTTGGACTTCCCAGCCTCTAGAACTGTGAGAAATAAATTTCTGTGACTTATAAGCCACCCAGTTTATGGTATTTTGTTATAGAAGCCTGAGGGACTAAGATACACTGGTTGAATGTCCCTTCCAAAACTCATGTTGAAATTTAATTCACATTGTAACAGTATTAAGCGTTGATCGGGCAGAGCCCTCATGGATGGATTTAATGCCTTCAAAAACGGGGCTTTTGGGAATGGGTTCTCTTTGTTTCTTGCCTTTCCACCTTCTGCTATGGGATGATGCAGCATGAAGGCTCTTGACAGATGCTGGCACCAAGCTCTTGGATTTCCCAGAACCGTGAGCCAAATAAATTTCTGTTCATTATAAATTATGCTGTCTGTGGTATTCTGTTATAGCAGCAGAAAATGGACTAAGACACACACCGTAACTTCTTCAGTTGTTTAGTTTTAATTTTGTATTGAAGTGGATTTGATGCTTACCCTCAGTACCATTTTCATAGCTTCTCTATTCTCGAGTTCATTTAGAGTTGTTTCTTTCTTTCTTTTTTTTTTTTTTAAAGATGACCGGTAAGGGGATCTTAACCCTTGACTTGGTGTTGTCAGTACCACGCTCAGCCAGTGAGCTAATCGGCCATCCCTATGTGGGATCCGAACCCGTGGCCTTGGTGTTATCAGCACCACACTCTCCCGAGTGAGCGACGGGCCGGCCCCTAGAGTTGTTTCTTAATTGGCTGTTTGTCCTTATCAAGTAGTTTTTTCAAGAAGGTCACATCTATACTTCATATTATTTTAATTTAATAATACAAAATCACCTCAATGAAGATATAAAGATATAAAGTAGAGCAAAACCAAATAAAACAATAGCAAGAAGCCCCTGTAGCTCCTTATTTACATAGTATTTTGTTTCACTCCATCTCTTCTTTGATCTCTCTTAGAAATGCTGGTTATTAGTGAAATTTCATTTAAAAACCTGATTTCCACTTCACCTCCAATAGATGGTCTGAAATTAAAAATACTGACAACCTCAAGTGTTGGTGAGGATGTGGCACTGGAGCTCACACACTGCTGGTGGGAGTAAACTGGTACAAGCATGTGGCAAGACTTTGGTAGATCAGAAGCCAAACATATACCTGTCCTATGACTAAGAAGTCCCACTCCTGGGTGTGTGTCCAACAGAAATGCATATCTATGTCTATCAGAGGAACTTGACTTGAATGTTCATGGCAGCACTATTTGTGAGAGACCCAAAACAAGAGCAACCCAAGCTCCTGTTAAACAGTTCAGGCACACGATGGAATACTATACAGTATACAGATTGAACAATCTACAAATACATCTACCTACACAAAAGAATTTCACTGACTGATATAGCGTGAATGAAAGACTCTGGATTCAAAAGAGCATACACTGTATGATTCCATTTCTGTGAAGAACTAAGCTAGGTGAAACTAATCCCTGGCAATCGAGGACAGAACAGTAGTTGCCTCTGGGGGAGGTCTTGACTGGGAGGGGCCAGAAGAGTCTGCTGGGGTACTGGAACTGGTTGGTGTCCTGACCTGGGTGGTGGTCATCCAAGTGTACATGTAGGTAAAAATCCACTGGGCTTCACGCTTAGGATCTGTGTGTTTTACTGTGTTTTATACCTAAATAAAAAAGAAAAAAGAGTTCTGAGACATAAGGCCACTTCCACGCAAGCCATGGAGACTGAATCTGCGATGTGCAGGCAGAATGGGCTTGTTGGCTGGCACCTTGATTCAGCCCCAGTCACCACTGTGACAGAATTACTTTCCTAGAAATGTCTGCAACAGTCCGAGTGCTTTCCACCTGACACATGCTCTTCCAGCACTTCGCCACCTCCCCGCTTAAGAGGCATAGTCGATACCCAGTCCTCCCCCTCTCCTGAACCTGGGTGGGCTTGTGACTGTTTTGACCAATATACTGTAACAGCAGTGACACTGGCTCACTTCCAAGGCTGGATTATAAAAGGCGATGGCTCCCTCTGGCTCTCTTTTGACACATGTCTTTGAGACCACCATGTAGGAAGCTGGCTTCCCTGATGCTATCATGCTGTAGAGACCATGTTGTGAGACCTCTGAGAAACAGAGAGAGGTGCCTAAGGAGCCCAGCTGTCCTGACTGATGCCAGGTGAGTGGAGATGAGCTGCCCTGCTGAGTCCTGCCCAACTTCAGATCCCTGAGCGAAATCAATGGTGGTTGTCCTTTTATGCTACCATGTGTGGGGTGGATCGATATGCAGCAACAGATAACAGCACACCTGGCGAACTTGTTCTCCAGTGCCCACTCTGCTCCACCCATGCCAGCCGCACCTGGGTACACACAGTTCCCTACTGTAGGAATCTGCTCCACTCTTCCAGCCCCAGCTGCTGCCACACCTCCTCTAGGAGGCCTTCCTGCTTGCAGTATTGGGCGGTGTTGACAGCAAGTCGACTCTAGAACCAGACTGTGCCTAGGTTCAAATTGCAGGTCACCCACTTCCAAGCTGGGTGCCCTTGGGCAAGTTACTTAACTCTGAGCCTCAGTTTCCTCATCTATAAAGTTTGGGTAGTAATAGTGTCTACTTCACAGGTCAGTTGTGATGATTAAAGGTATTAACCTATGCAAAGCACTCAGAACTGTCCCTAGCTCACAACATGCATTCTGAAATGTTGGTAATTATTATTGCCCCAGACCCTAGGGTCCTGTCATCTGAGCTCTGGGAGCCCAATCATCGAGAAGCTAATATATATTATTCATTCATTCATTCATTTTACACATATCTCTGGAGTACAGCTGTGTGCCAGTCACCAGTGAGCAAGGCTCAGTGTGTGAGACTCGTTAGGAGCCTGATATGTACTACTCATTCATTCATTGATTAGTTCATTGATTTTGCCTGTATCTCTGGAGTACCAGATGTGAGCCAGGCACTGAGCTAGGCTCTAGGGATGCAGTGATGGAGGATTGGGCCCCACCTCTGCCCTCAGGGCCTTACATTCTATGGGGATGAAAGTGGACAAATACACAAAAGAGCAGATTTTTTTTTTTTTTTTTTTTTTTTTTTTTTTTTTTTTTTGTCTTTTTCGTGACCGGCACTCAGCCAGTGAGTGCATCGGCCATTCCTATATAGGATCCGAACCCGCGGCGGGAGCGTCGCCGCGCTGCTAGCGCAGCACGCTACCGAGTGCGCCACGGGCTCGGCCCCCAAAAGAGCAGATTTTGATGAGAGCGTCAGAGGAAAAATAGGGGGTTTAGCCAAAAAATTGGAGGATCTCCTCTCCACTGGATGAGCAGGGAGACCCTCTGGGGAGGGGACATGTGAGCAGGGAACCAGATGGTATACAGGAGCCAGTCAGGAGAAAAGGGGAGGGTGAAGCATTCTAGACAGAGAGTGTGGACCTAGCTCAGAGGTTTCTGCGGGTCCAGATGTGCTGGACTTAGGCCAGGATGAGCAAGGGGGGTGAGGTGGGGAGGAGAATCTGTGGCCACCCCGAATTGCTACAGTCATGGGTTGTCCCAACAGGTGGGGTACTCGTGGATGACAACAGCCAACACTATGTGCAGGGCACTGTGCTAAGCTGTATGGGTATTAACTCATTTCGTCCTCAGAACAACCCTATCTGGTAAGTGTTGTTCAAAATAAAATTTTTGGGAAGCCATTGTTTTGGACTAGCGTCCTGCAGCAGACCCCAAAGACCAGACCAAACCAGAATGGAGTTACTTGTGTTAAGTGCCACGTAACCAAACTGAACTTTGAAATGGGCCAGTTTTCCTAAAAAACAGGAGATTCCAGACAACCTGAGTCAGCATACTAAGGAAGTCCTTTGTGCTCTAGTCTTTACAAGGAAAGCAACTGTGAAAAGACCAATCCAATTTTTGTTCTCTATGCTGCTTTCTTTAGCCTGTCACTACCTAGAAAGCCAACCTCCTCTGCTCAGCTCATCGGAATGCTCATTCTATTTTATAGAATCAAGTGTTGCCCAATTTTTAGTATCACAAATAAAAACTAATTTGATCTTTAAACTAAATTTGCTGTAATTTTGTCTTTTGACAGTGCTATTATCCCCTCTGTTTTACAGATGAGGAGACTGAGACCCAGAGAGAGGAATTGGAATGCAGCTGGTCTGGCCCCAGAGCCCATGCTCCTGACCCCAGGCTGAGCTGGAGTGTATTGCATTCAGGCAACCTCCACTCCACAGGGATGGAAAATGGGGCCTAGAAAGACGGTGTCATCTCCCCAAAGTCCAGTAACAAATGAGGGTCAGGCCTGGGTTTCCTGGTGCCCACTGAGGCTGCTCATTCTCCCAAGTGTGTGTTGAGGCTGACGTGGGTTCCTGGTTGGGATAGGGCAGCTCTGCCCGTGGCCTTAACTGAGGCTTAGCTTCCTGACTTGTACCTGGGGTAGTAACAGGATCCGCCTCTCAGGGTTGCGTGAGATTGAATGAGTTCAGCACCTGGCATGGGGTTGGGGTCTTGGGGGGGGACAATTATTCATCAGCCTTCCAGGCAGGGACCGCCCACTCACCTTGTCTCCTCCCCTTGGGGGGTTGTCTGAGTCATGGGGACGAGGGTGAACAGGACTGATGGCTTGGAATTGTGCAAGTTAAAGCAAGTGAGGAACGAGGATCCGCTTGGGAATCTGATTTGAGCTTTCTGGGCTCTGCCTTTGGGCTGCTGTTCCCTCTGCCTGGACCACCCTGCCCTCTTTCCCTTCTTCTTCAGCTTTAGTTTTTGATGCTCCAGGGCAGAGTTGTGGGTTTCCTCCTCTTCCCGCTGCAAGCAGCTTAACATAAAGTGTTTGGGTGTGGGCCTGTTCTCTCAGGTAGGTTCATCTGGATCCCCAGGGCACCAGACAGGGCTTGGCACAGGGAACTGTGCAATGTGGACTGTAGGGTAAGGGGCCTGGGGAGGGCAGACCCTCTCTCTGTACTGAACAGAACACTAGCAGTAAGGCCCCTCAGCTCCCTGTGTGCTAGCTGTGTGACCTCACCACCTGTTCCATCATCTGAAAAATGGGAGTATAGGAAGACCTACCTCAGGGGTTTGTTAAGAAGATCTAAGGAGCTAGACCTGAAAAATGCTTGCATGTAATATGTCAGGTACATAATAAGTACTCAAAACTGTTTGCTGTTGTTGTCATTGAGCACCTACTTTGTGCCAAGAACTTGACACAAAGTCAGTTATTTAACCAGACATACCATTATTGTCTCTACTTTAGTCCTGCCCAGTGTCATGACCTCCCTGAAGCAGCAGGGCTGGGATTTGAACCCAGGCTGGGGTGACCCTGCGGTTGGGGGGTGGCAGAGGAAGGCCAGCCAGCCTGCTGGGCCCCAGTGACTCAGAGCTCGCAGGTCCCCCCTGGCCTGCCCTTTCTAGCTGACTCAGCCTGGATGATTCTGCGGGCCTTTCTCTGGAATTCCAGGCCCCAGGCGGTGTTCCTGGGCAACCACCTCCTCCAGACACTCTCCTTGGAGATGCTGGCAGGTGGCTCGAGTTCCCAGGACAGCCCTGTGCCCTGCGTTTCCCTGGGCTCTCGAGCTTTCTCAGGTGGAGGGGACTTGCTAGGATGCACATCTCTCTCCAGCCACCTTGTGGTGCAGGACAAACAGGCACAGAGAGGACCAGTGGAATGGCGAGGTGGCACAGCCTCAGTGAGGGGAGGCCAAGCCAGAGAGGTTCAGCCTCGATTTCCTCTGTCTTCTCCCAGCTTGCCCCAGCCCCATCTCTTGTCTCCTAGCCCAGCCCCCTACCCCATTGCTGGACCCCTAGCCCGACCCAGCTCCTAACCCCATGCCCAGCCCAAGGCCAGGTGGTCACACATGTCTGTAATTGATCTGAATTGGGGTGAGAGTGAGTCAGCATTCCTACTCTCTGCTGCCAAGGCTGCTGGGAGTAGCCATGTGGGAAAGGGAAGGTGGGGACAGGGCTATCCCTCTCTCAGGCACCTGCTGGAGTCCCCTGCTCTCCAGGAGATGCAATCACCCAATGCTGGAGGGTGACTCCCATGGGCCTTTCCTATCTCTGTTCCTGGTGTCTTGGGGAGCTCAGTTTCCTCAATACCTGTAAAATGCTAGTCTTAAAGACCCTTTTAGCCCAGACTCCTGTGATTGGGCACAATAGCTTCCCCAGTGCCCCCTCCCTCCCTTACCCCCATGGAATACGTCCCAGGGAAGGCCTATAGTATAGAGGTGCCCTAGGGGGACACTGGGCAGTGGGGAGGGGAAGAGACAGCACCAAATGAATTCAGTTGAGGATGTGTGTTAAGCATTTACCTTGCGCTCAGGCTGTGCTCAGCCCCCTCAGAAGAGTAGAGAATGGTTTAGAAACTTGCCCAAGATCACAAGCATGGGTTGTGCTGGGATTTCCACCCTGGGCATTCTGGCTGTGGGGTTGTTCAGCCATCGAAAGGAATTCTCCCCAATCCTGGGTCCATTCCTCTTGAGCACCTACTGGATGCCAGGCCCCATGCTAGGATCAACAGGATCTGGGGCCGGCCCGTGGCTCACTCGGGAGAGTGTGGTGCTGATAACACCAAGGCCATGGGTTCGGATCCCATATACGGATGGCTGGTTAGCTCAATGGGTGAGCATGGTGCTGACAACACCAAGTCAAGGGTTAAGATCCCCTTACCGGTCACCTTTTTAAAAAAAAAAACAAAAACAGGATCTGGGCCCTGCTCTCGGTGAAGAGACAACCAGACAAGGTGAGATCAGTCTGGCGGCTGGGTGGGGGAGCCCAGTTCACTGTGTACCCACATTTACAGACTAGATAAATCAAGACCCAAATTCCTGGGACGCAAAAGAGGAACAGAGAGGGTGCTGGGACCATTCATTCACCCTTGAAGGAATGAAAGAAAAAGCAGGTCCCTGCTCTGTGGACTTTGTGGCTGGTTTGGGGAAGACAATAATGATACAGTATTACTCCTGACAAAAGTGAAGGCCAGAGTCCTGCCAATGACCCTCAAGGCCTTCTTCTTGTGCCCCCAAACCCTATACTTCTCCAGCCTCCTTTCTTCCCCACTCTAGTTCTTGTCCTCACTGTTCTTGGAACATTCCAGCCCACTCCTGCTAACCAAGGATGGCTGTGTTCTTGGGGTGGAAGCAGGCAACAGCAGGTAAGCAAAGCTGGCACCAGGGGAATGCCAAGATGGAGAGAAGACAGCACAGAGTGGCTTCAGGGGCCGCATGGAACCCCCCTCCTGGAGGCTCCTGTCCCAAGGGAGATGACATTAGAATAGCTAGAAGGAACCCTCTGTGCTAGGAGCTGAGGGACAAGCATTGCAATCAGAGGGAAGAGTCTGGACAAGGGCCCTGAGGTGGCAAAAGCTGATGGGTTCCAGAAATAGAATGAGGCTGGTGAGTGACGGGGGTCGGTGGGAGGAGGCGGGGGCAGCTGGCAGGGCTGGGGACAATTTGTATTTTATTCTAGTTTGGTGGGAAACGTTTGGGAGGTTTCAAGCCTGAGAGAAACGTGTTCTGTTTTTAACACCTCCTCTCTGGCTGCAGAAGGGAGAGCATACTGTAGCCCAGAGCCCCATGGGTGGGGGTTGCGTGGCTTGGACCAGTGGGGCCAGAGGTGGCGGGACATGGACTGGTCTGAGACACGGGGACATGCTTTGTAATGAGTGGGAAGAGGACTGGTGTTCCTGTACCCGTTTCACAGATGGAGGAACTGTAGCTCAAAGGCCTTCTCTGCATAGCGGGGACTATTACGCCATTTGACAGATGTAGAAATTGAGAGGGGAAGGAATTTGTCCAAGGAGACATAGCTAAGGCCAAATGTAGGTCTCCAGGGCACTTTCTCTGCTCCCTAGACTGTCCTCTTCTCTAGGTGTGGCTGGGATTACTCACTGCCTGGCTTTTGCAGACAGGGAAATGGAGACTCAGAGAAGAACAACAGTCATGGTGGTGAGCCGGGGGGTGGGGGTGGGGGAGGGAAGGAACCCAGGGTCCCTAATACAAGGTCTAGATCCTCCGTCTCCCCGCTGCAGTCCTTGCCTTCCCGGTGTGGCTCTAGAGAGGGGATGAATGTAGCAGAACCCACAGGGGACAGTAACAGAGGTGATGCTAATTACACACTTCTACCCTTGGTGCTGTGGATGCCCAGGGACAGGAGACAGATGAGGAGGCTCTGCTGTTTGTGGGGAAGTGGATATGTCCTGTCTGCCTCCTGCCTGGCTCAATGCCCACAGCAGGCGCGCGCTTGTGTGTGTCACGCGCATGTGTGTTTGTGACTGTGCCTGTGTGTGTAGCTATGGACGTGAATGTGTGAGAGTGGTGCCCACAGGAACTCTGCAGCTTTCCGAGGAATGCCCAGCTATCTGCCCTATTCAGACCCAGTGGCCCCTGACTTCTCTGTCCACGTATTTGCAGACCTCTTGGTTTCTGTGCCTTATCTCGGCCCCATTTAGGAATCTGATGAGAAAATAATTAACCACAGACTCATTTTCCAAGGCTTCCATCCCGATCTCCTGGCCAAGTTAAAAATACAATGAGCAGTGCTGCTGGTGGGAGGAGCTGCTCAGTGTGGGAGGGTAGCCAGAGGCTGGGTGCTGGGGCCACAGAGAGGGAAGGTTTGTGTTGGGAGGGGTCCCGGAGTGTGCCCTGATGCAGAGTCTGGGAGAAGGGAGAGGCCAGGGGCTGGGCTGGCCTTGTCCCACTGCTGTCTCGCTGTGTGAATTTGGCTGAGTTCCTTGCGCTCTCTGGGCCTCTGCTTCCTCCTCCTTTAATTGAGGAATTTACACTAGAATTTAGTCCTTCCAAAGCATTTCTTCTGCATGTAAACAGGTGATACCCAAGACAAAAACAAGTGAAAAAAAAAAAAAAAAAAGTCTGTGGTTAATCAATGTTGGGAAAGAACACCAGGAAACATAATGTTAAACCAGTTTCTCTACTGCAGGGCTTTTCAGAGCCTTTATGGTTGAAAACTTTTACTTCTTTGGATAACTAACACATGCCCATGGCATCTAATTCAGAGGGTGCAGAAGGCGTTTCAGGAGCTCACACCTCTTTCTTGTACCAGCTGTGCCCCCTCCGTTCCTCCAGTTTCTTGTTTTTGGTGGCTGGTGGGTATGGGGAACCCAGCCCTTGACCTTGTTATAAGGCCACACTCTAACCAGCTGAGCTAACTGGCCAGCCCACCATTGGCAGTTACTAACGCATAGGGAAGTGGTCTGGCGTGCACCAGCAGATAAGGGCATGGACTGAGATCTTATCCTGGCAAATTGCCACCAGCCTCCAAGGGGTGAGGGGAGTATGGCTGCACCTTCCTGCTGAGTTTCACCACAGACCCTCCCTGCAAGCATCCCTGGGACCAGCATCTGGAGGAATACCCTTTGAGAAATGTGGGGTCCCCATTAGACGGTTCAGAGAGCTCCCACACGGCTCTTCCCCTGACGGAAGCACTGCTGCTGCCTTGGTCAGCTGTGGGTCACTGGGGCCCGCAGGGAGCACCGTCTGGGAGCACCAGCCCTTGACCGCAGCAGGCGGCTCATCTGCTACTGACCTGAGCAAGGGCTTGCCCTTCTGGGGCCTCAGTGTCCCCCAATAGACTGCCAGCTCCGGCACTTTCCTTCAAGCTCAGGACAGCTCCTTGGTGGGGCAGCAAAGGGCAGAGGTCGTGGGAGTCTTCTCAAAGATGGGGGTCTGGTGTGACACGCGCGCCGTGTGGTGTGACACTGTGTGTCGGTGTGACGCGTGCGCCGCGTGTCGGGCCGTGGCGGCTGCGCCGGCTGCGCGTGTGAGGCGTTTGTGCCGTCGTGTGCACGTTGTGTGCCTGCGGGCTGAGCAGCGCGCCCCGCGCGGGTGGGCGTGTTGTGGGCGTGTTGTGGGCGTGGGCACCGACGCGCGTGGCCCTCGGAAGGTTTGTCGCGGCGCGCGGGAGGGTGTGAGCCTGCGTGTCCCGCCCGGCTCCGCCCCGAGCCCCGGCAGGTGTGGGCGGGCCACCCGGACCCCGCGGAGCCCGGGCCGGGACAGCCGGCGGGAAACAGGAAGCGGGGGGACGGCGCGCGGCCGGACGGCGGGGAGGGCGGGCGTGCGGGGCGGCCGGGCGGCCGCGCTCTCGGCCCGGTCCCGGCGGCGATGTGGGGAGGCCCGGGCAGCCCTGGCGGCCGCGGGGACGGGGGCGGAGCCGGGGGCGCCGCGGGTCCCGCCCCCCTGCTCCGGCGGAGCCGCCGCCCGAGCGCGGACCCGGGAGGCCGAGCCGGCTGCGGTGTGCGGGGTGAGTCCCGGCCGGCCGAAGGGCGCGGGGCAGGGGGCCCCGGGGGCGCCCCGCGGCGGGTCCCGCGGGCGACGCCCCGCCGGGCGATCTCGGCCGGTGCACCCCGCCCCGGGGGCGTCCCTGCCGACCCCCGTGCGCTTCTCGCCCGCAGACCCCGAGGACGCAGCCATGCCGGGCAGGGCCGAGGCGGGGGAGGCCGAGGAGGAGGCCGGAGCCGGCTCGGGGTCCGAGGCGGAGGAGGACGCGCTCTGGGAGCGGATCGAGGGCGTCCGGCACCGGCTGACGCGCGCCCTGAACCCGGCCAAGCTCACGCCGTATCTGCGCCAGTGCCGGGTCATCGACGAGCAGGACGAGGAGGAGGTGCTGAGCACCTACCGCTTCCCGTGCCGCGTCAACCGCACCGGTGAGCCGCGGGGGCCTCCGCGGGCGCTGTCCGGGCCTCCCCCGAGGCCTTCCCCGGGGCCGACCGTGCCCCGAGCGAGCGCAGCGCACAGCTGTGCAGTGCGGGGCCAGGGCTCTGCTCCTTGGGCCTCGGTCGCCACATCGGAAGAGTGGGCTGGCTGGGTGTGCCCACCGGCCTGCCTCCTCGTGAAGCCCCTTTATGGCCCAGCCCGTCTTGGTGTCCGCCCTGGCGTCGGGGTTCTGTCTGCTTTGGGGTTCCTTCCCACTTCCTGGGCCCACATTAGAGCAGAGGGTTGGTTGGATGTGGTTGCCGGTGCGGCTAGGCCTGGAACCTCCTGGTCACAGCTGGTGGACTTGGCATCTTTCCTGTGCCCTTTGATCTCCCTGGTTCTCTTTGCCCCCTCCTCTGTGTGCCACACACTCCTTGGAGAGTTATTTTTCCTCAAGTGCTCAAGACCCGTCTCAGCTTTAGGAGGGTCCCCTCTCCTGTAGGGTGTATCTTTGAACCAGAGCTGGCAAAGGAATGAGGTTCTAATGGAATTTCAGGCATGGCGAATGGGAGGATTTATTTTTGCTTTGGGGGTTTGAGGGGGCTTCTCTGTGTCATTGAAAAGGGCAGTCTGCATTGGCTGACCCTGCATCTCTGTGCGTGTGTGGGCGGGGGGTTGTTTTTGGGGAGTGGTTGAAGCACAGGTGGCATAGGGGGTGTCTGGCTCTCCTGGCAGTGGCAGACATGCTTGCCTCCCTGATGTGTCAGGACAAGCCCCTGTGTGTGTCACTGGCTCAAAAATCTGGGGAACGTGGGCCCTGGGGCATGATGGGGGAAGAAGCAAGCAGGTGCTGGGGGAAGCCCTTGACCCTTGGGCACATCACCCACCACTCCCCAGGGCGCCTGATGGACATCTTGCGCTGCCGTGGCAAGAGGGGCTATGAGGCCTTCCTGGAAGCCCTGGAGTTCTACTACCCGGAACACTTCACACTGCTCACGGGCCAGGAACCTGCCCAGCGCTGCTCCATGATCCTCGGTGAGTGGATCCACAGTGAGTGCTGGTGCCTTGGCCACCAGTACAGAGGTTCCTTACCCCATCCCTGTCAGGGAGGCACTCCCATTATCTCTGTAGAACAGATAGGGAAACTGAGACATGGAGAGTCTGGAGGGGTTTACGCAGAGCCCCACAGTAGGCCAAGGGTGGGGCTGGGATTCTAATCCAGTTAGTCTTGAGTTCAGAGCTCACATGCTTAAGATGGCTTTCTCACTGATCTTCTTCTCAGACATGATATGTCTGGCATACATGGGCTTACAGTTTCTTATATAAAAAATTCAAAGGCTCCAGGTGATTTTAGAATAAAAAGAGTTCTTTACTTCTTCCTTCAGCTCTGCTCTGCTGGTAGCAGTTTGGCAAATCTTTTTTTTTTTTTTTTTGCATATATTCACACACATATACACTGCATTGGACTATATGTGTTGCTCAGTGTTTTGCTTTTACTCAGAAAAAGCTGATTTTAGTAACTCTTCCATATCTGTTACACATATTTTAAGTGACTGCATAATGTTCATTAGTGAAGTTATGACATAATTCATTTAATCCGTCCCTTGGTGATGGACATCTAGGTTGTTAACAGTTTTGCAGCATTGCAGTGATGTTGAGAACATCCTTGTATGTGCAACTTTGTACAAATATGTGTCGCAGGGGGAGAGATTCTGAGAACAGAATTTCTTAAAGAGTTTGTCTTTTAAATGTTAAATCAGCATACCTCCTATCAGCAGCATATGAGTGCCCATTTTGCAGTACCCTCATGAATCCTGGGGATCATTTTAAAACATTTTTGCTGGGCCGGCCCGTGGCTCACTTGGGAGAGCGTGGTGCTGACAACACCGAGTCAAGGGTTAAGATCCCTTTACCGCTCATCTTTTAAAAAAAAAGTTTTTTTTTTTTTTTTTGCTAGTCTGATATCTAAAGAATAATATGTTATTGTTTTAAGTTTATATTTCATTGAGTGATGTGGTTTTTAAATTAGTAAACCTTGGGCAAATCACTTGACCTTTCCGTTCCTTAGTTTTTTTGTCTTTAGAATGGATACAATAATAGTATCTGCCTTATAGTGTTGACATGAAGATTAAATGAGTTAATATGTGTATCTAGCAAAAATAATGAAGTCAATAGATGTTAATGAATACTGTTATAATTATTGCTGGTGAGTTGGAGCATATTTTCCTGTGTTTATTAATCATTTTTATTTTGGGACTTGCCTATTGATAGTTTTTGCCTATATTTTCATTTGGTTGCATGCCTTATTGATTTGTAGGAGCTCTTTATATATTATGGCTCTGAGTCCCTTGTTATATTTGTTCTCTTTTCTTCTACTCTGTTGCTTGTCTTTTAACTTTTTTTTTTTTTTAAAAGATAACCGGTAAGGGGATCTTAACCCTTGACTTGGTGTTGTCAGCACCACGCTCAGCCAGTGAGCTAACCAGCCATCCCTATATGGAGATCCGAACCCATGGCCTTGGTGTTATCAGCACCACACTCTCCTGAGTGAGACATGGGCTGGCCCCGCTTGTCTTTTAACTTTATTACAGCTTTCGTTTTTCAGAGGTTTAAACATTTTTATAAGAATTTTTCTATCTTTTCTGTTTTAACTCCTGAATTTTGTACCTTGTTTAGGAAAGCCTTCCCTACCACTAAATTACAAAAATATATTACAGAATTTCCCTTGAGTGTTTTTATGGTTTGGGTTTTTTTATGCGCTCTACTATCCCCCTGGATTTTATTTACCTGATCTGACTCTTCTCTCTCCTGTTCCTGCAGATGAGGAGGGGCCTGAGGGCCTGACTCAGTTCCTGATGACAGAGGTGCGGAGGCTGCGAGAAGCTCGCAAGAGCCAGCTGCAGCGGGAGCAGCAACTGCAGGCTCGGGGCCGGGTGCTCGAGGAGGAGCGGGCACGGCTGGAGCAGCGGCTGCGGGAGCAGCAGCAGGCACAGGAACGCTGCCAGAGGCTGCGGGAGGACTGGGAGGCGGGCAGCCTGGAGCTGCTGCGGCTCAAGGATGAGAACTACATGATCGCCATGCGCCTGGCACAGCTCAGTGAGGAGAAGAACTCGGCTGTGCTGCGTAGCCGTGACCTGCAGCTGGCAGTAGGTCCTGGGGAGATGGGCAGGAGAGGGTGAAGAAGGGGCAACTTTTGCAAAAAATGATGGTTATATGGTAGTCAGCTTGTGTCCTGGAACTACTATTGCTGGCTATTTGACCATGGACTTGTCTTTTCAGTGCTCTGTGCACTTATCTCATTGGTTATGACTATGGTTCTCAACGGGGTGATTGTGCCCATGCAGAAACATTTGGCCATGTCTGGAAACATTTTTGATTTTCACAACTAGGGGGGTGCTACTGGCATGTAGTGGGTAGTGGCCAGGGACACTGCTAAACATCCTACAGTGCACAGGGCAGCCACCCATGACAGTTATCTAGCCCAAAATGTCAGTAGTGCCGAGGCTAAGAAACCTTGGGTTATGCAGATTCAGTGAGGTAAGGACACAGAGTTTGAGCCATGGACAGTGCCTGGCATAGAGCCAGTGCTAAAACAGATGTCATCATTATCCATTGGTGTTGATATTGTTATCAAGTGCTGTTGGTGTGCCGCACAGGTTACGTGCCTCACGTCATCTAATCCCATCAAAGCACCATGCACCAAGTTCTCATTTCCAAGTACAGAAGCTGAGGCTCAGATAGGCGAAGGGACTCGCTCAGTGTCCAAAGCCAGGAAGCAGCACAGCCTGGATTTGAACGGGGTCTGCCTGATGCCAGCGCTGGCGTCCTTCCCATGATGCTGTCCTGCCTGCTGCCCGTCTAGTGAAATCCCACCTAATCCTCTCCAGCAGCAAGTGAGGCCTCTTATAGGCCGAGAAACAGAGCCTCACTTTCTTGGTTTCTTATTGGGACTTAGCATGGGGATAATACTGGTATTTGGCTGCTGCAGAGAGTCGTCCCAAGGATTTAATGAGCTGATCCATATCAGGGGCTTAGCAGTGCCGGGGGCACATAGTAGCCTCTCTCCAGTAATACTGTGCGAGGTTCCACAGGGATTGTGACCGTGGGGTTTGCAGCCCCTAACCCTGTGAGCCTCGGCTGTGGCTGCAGTGTTGTGGGTGGTGGTGGTGTCAGTAGATGGTAGTTGGTAGGTGTGAAGTGGTGGGTGTGAGTGCTCCAGTGTGCCAGTGCCTGGGTTTATGCACACTGGGGAGGTAAGCCCTGATCAGGGGTGCTGTGCCCACAAGTTGAAGGGACTAGGCTGCCAGTCCTGCTTGAGGGTGTAGGTGGCTGGTTCAAGATTGTGAGGTGACCATGAAGCTGTTGTCCAGGGCCCCGTTTGGTGTTTGGAATAAGATGGAGGCTTTATGAGGGGTAGCAAGCAGGGTCAGGGATGCAGGTCTGCTGTGCTGCTAATGAACCATGTGGCACTGTGCCTCAGTTTCCTCATCCTCAAAGTGGAGGTGATGGATGAGGATGATATACCAATTATAAGGCTCCCTGTGTGCCAAGCATGGTCCTAAGTGCTTGCCACGCACAAACTCCTTTAATTTTCCAGCATCCCTATATTGGGGTGGGTGCTACAGTCTCCTCCATTTCTGGATGGGGAAACTGAGTTACAGAGAGTTTGGTTAGAACACTTTCCCAGCGTCCTGAGAGTGAAGAATTTCCCACTTTTCTCTCCGCACTGCTGAGGTGTGGTGGGTGGCAGGTGGGGAGACTGGGGTCCATTGTCTTCACCAAGAAGGGCCCCTCTTTTTCTGAAACAGACATGGGGCTGGCTGTGAGTTTCTCTCAGAAGAAAGAATCTGTAGCTCAGAGAGGACAGTGCGAGGGCTTCTGGCCAGGGGGTTGGAGAGGCTGCAGCTGGCATGGCATGACTTGCCTTTGGGTTGGCTGTGATTGTGAGTTGGGTCCCCTTAAGTGGTGGGTGTGCAGATGTGACTGGGAGATGTCCTGTGTGTACTGCTCTCTGGGGGATGCTGGGACAAGGGAGGGGGTTGGAGAAGAGGCCATTGGAGTGCCTCTGTGTGTCTGCAGATCAGCTGCATGTACACATAGTATGTCTACCTGCGGAAAGGTCATCTGCCACTAGGCAGATCATGGCTGCTTTTGCCCACTTTAGGAAGTAGAGGCTAAGGGTAAAATTAAATTAATAGGTGACATTTTGTTAAACTTAGGTACTGTAAATTTGCCTTAACTCTTTGGAGCTTTTCTGTTTCAAGATTAACAAAGGCGTTGTAGATGGGGTATTAACAGAACAGCTGGTAGTGGCTGGCTTGGCAGCCTGTGTCCCCTCCACCCATGAACAGGTGTGTGTTTAATACCGTGTTTTATAAGGTGCAAATTTAATGAGCTGTTATTTCTAAGTAACATAAACTTAAGGTACCAACACTATAATTTAGTGCTAAGTGAGTTTGTACACCAGGGTTAAATGCATCCATCTTTCCTGGTGTTTGGTGGAGACTCCCAGGTGCCCTGTCCTCTGAGCTCATCGGGGAAGTGGGCTGGCCATGGGTCAGGCAAGGGGCCATGGTGTATGGCTGGGGTTTGCTGGAGAGGGTGTGACTACACTTGTCCTTGTAACTAGCTGTCTTTCTGTAGTGGTTCACAAAGCATGTTTTGTGAGCAGAAAGGAATGCGGGAGTCAGGAATTTCTGTCTTTTGCGGAGGAGGAGTGGACTGTTAATTTGTGGAACTGCCTGCCCAGCCTGCACACCCCTCTGTGTGTGTGTTTGTGTGTGTGTGTGTGTGTGTGTGTGTGCGCGTGTGTGTGGTGCCATTCTAGGCTCTGAGGGCTGGGGGACTAGCAAGTCATTTTCCAAGAGAGGCTAGGGCAATCCTAGGGCACCAGATGCTGGCATGCCTAAGTGTAGCACCAGAGGTCATTGTGACCTTTTCCCAACAATGACTTCATTTATGGCCTGCCACCTGCTGCTATGCTTATTACTGTCTGGCCACCTCAGACCCTACATGAATTTAGAGAATAACTCTGGCCTAGTATACCCATAATCCAGCAAACTTGCCATGTGTATCTGTTCTCAGTCAGGGACCATCACACACCTGCCTACCCACCACACCTGGCCAGCCTCTGGCTGCACACACTGAGCTGGTGACTGGTAAGGGTTCTGGGATTTTATTTAAAGTTGTAAAGACAGCCACGGTCTTATCTGTGGCAGCTCTCCAGCCTGCCTTCCACAATTTAAAGGCCTCTGCCCACCCACTGTCTTGTTTGATTCCTGCAACAACTTTGGGAGGCAGGTTGTGGGGAGAGGGATTGACTGAGCGCGTTTTACTGATGTGCAACCTGAGACCCTGCGGAAGTAAGTGACTTACTCAGAATGCAGAGACTAAAAGTGGTAAAATTGAAACCTGAACCCTGGACATGGAGCTCTTGTAGGGGGTGAATCAGCAGCCTAACCTTTTGGAGCACAGGCTCTGTTAGGAATTTCTTTAAGGGAGAATCAGACCCAAATCTGTTTCATGGGTGTGTGTTGAGCTGGGACATTGGGTTGGAGGGGGACATCCTGGCTCCTGGGCTGGGTGAGAACCTCAAACGTATGTCCCCCCTCCCAGATCAGGAGATTGAGGCACAGAGATGGGCATGACTTGCCCAAGGCCATGCTGAGTTAGAGGCAGAGCTGGGCAGACCCTGGAGCCCTGTCTTTGCTGCAGCCCTCCTCCTCCATCATGGGTGCTGGACTATGGACCATGCTGCAGTGTCAGGGTTGTGGGACGGACAAGCGTGTTATGATACAGCTCGTCTGCCTACAGGTCCTTGGAGTGGATTCTTGCTACCCCCTTTCCTTCCTCATCCCTATTCATCCCATACTTGCCCAGCCCATCCCTCCTTCACAGACAAGTCTGGAGAGGACTCCCACTGAAGCCCCTCTGGGAATCTGGGAGGCAAACAGGAGTGAGGGCACGGCCACCCCACACCCATCTGGTGACCTTGCTATTGCTCCTGGTGTGTCCCTCTCTGGGTTGACCTATGTCTTGGGGTCCAGGTGGACCAGCTCAAGCTCAAGGTGAGTCGGCTGGAGGAAGAGTGTACACTGCTGCGAAGGGCCAGGGGGCCTGTTCCTGGGGCTGAGGAGAAGGAGAAGGAGAAGGAGCCGGACAGTGTGGACCTCGTCTCTGAGCTGCAAGCTGAGAACCAGCGGCTGGCGGCATCGCTGCAGGAGCTGCAGGAGGCCCTGCAGCAGGTACAAGGGCCGGTGCTGGTGGCCATGTGGGCAGGATCAGACTGGGCAAGCAGACCCTCCTGCTCCTTGCTTGTCTTTCGGAGGCCTGGGAGGCTAAGGATTTTAGAATTGGGGATCTGAGCTCTAGATGGAATCCTGGCTGGCTCTTGTCTGAAGCTCTGGGCTGAGGGTTAGCACATGGCTCTCCCTGGGTGTTTAATCTGGGGTCTGTGGGTGGCCTCCAGGAGGTCTCTGAACTCCCTGAATCTGTGCACTGGATTTTATGTGTGAGCATTTTTCTTGGGAGAGGGTCTCCAGCTTTCCTTGGATTTGTAGAATTCCTGCCCCTGAAAAAGTTGAGACCCTTGACGTCTGAGTGGCCCTGGGACTCTTGGTGTCCCATGGCAGGTCAGTGGTGGTGTGGCCTGCCTTCTGGCCATTGTTCCACACACCAAGTGGGGGAGGGGAGCCAGTGGAGCTCATTGGGAATGCTGGGCTGGGGTGTGGGTCTGGGGGCTGCATCTTAGGCCTAGGGTCCACCTGCTTGGGCCAGACTCAGCCTCTTGAAGACCCTTTGTCAGAAAGGTGGGAATGGGCCTTGGAAATAGCCACCAGTCTGCTGCCCTGGGCAGGGGCGGGAGGCCTGTGCAAGAGAGAGTGGATCTAGTTCTTATTTAGGAATAAGATCCTGGCTGAACTTAATCAAGCACACCCTCATCCACTTACCTCCTTTATACCCCAGATGCTCCCTGGAGGGTGGGTAGGGCTGGTGGGGCCACGCCTGCTTCACAGATGGGAAACCCAGATCCAGGGAGGTCAAGGCCCTAGGCTGAGATGGCAGAGCTGGTAAGGTGGTTTCTGAGGGCTGAGAGCTGCGTGTCCCCCTTCCTCCCCACACTCAGGGTGGGCCCAGGGCCAGATGCTGAGGCTGCCCTGAACTCTGATCCCCAGGAGGCAAGCCGGCCGGGGGCCCCGGGTTCTGAGCGCATCCTCCTGGACATCCTGGAGCACGACTGGCGGGAGGCACAGGACAGCAGGCAGGAGCTGTGCCAGAAGCTGCATGCTGTGCAGGGCGAGCTGCAGTGGGCCGAGGAGCTGCGGGACAAGGTGGTGCCCTCTTCCCCTGCCTCCCCAGCCCCCACCCTTGTTTTTTTGGTTTGTTTTTTGTGTCTGGCCAGTACAGGATCTGAACCTTTGACCTTGGTGTTGTCAGCACCAGGCTGTACAAACTGAGCTAACTGGCAAGTCCCACCCTTCTTAACCACCTTCTGCTAATGCCCAGATCTTGGGGCTGGGAGGTTGTCAGGCCTGACTAGTTTACTTCAGCCGGCCTTCCCCAAGCATCTACTATGTGCAGCACTGTGCTAAGAACAGTGCAGGCATTCGTTCTCAAATACTGATGGAGGCGCCCTTCTAGACGCTTCAGACACATCAGTGAACAAAACAAATGTGCTGTTGCTGTGGGGGGGGCATTCTCGCAGGGGAGACAAGAGTGCGCCCTGCACCTAACCCTAAGTCAGTTATTTCATGTGGCAGAAGGTGATTCGTGCTGAGGGAGAAGCAGGGCAGGGTAAGGGGGCAGGTTGTAGTTTCAATGGGGAGGCCAAATTTGGCCAGGTGTTGTCATGATTATCATTATTCCCATTTTACAGATTAGGCAGCTGAGGCCCAGTGAGGTCAAGTCAGTGGCTCAGACCACCCTGCTGGGGAGGTGGGCACTTGTTATTGGGGCTCACGCTTCTCTCACTGCACTTGCTGGACACCTGCTGGGTAGCTCCCCCGCCCTGGGTCCCCAACCCTGTGGTCTGAGCTCAGCCCGCCCCACCCACAGTACCTGCAAGAGATGGAGGACCTGCGGCTAAAGCACCGCACGCTGCAGAAGGACTGTGACCTGTACAAGCACCGCATGGCCACTGTCCTGGCCCAGCTGGAGGAGATTGAGAAGGAGCGGGATCAGGTGAGCTCAGGCTGCTGTGCGCGAGGCCCTGGTCCAGCCACTGGTTCTCGTTTGGGGGAGATGAAGAGGAACAGACAGGACTAGAATTGTAAAAGAGATTTTAAGAGTGCACTGATGGGTTTAGGATGGGGCAGGTAGGCTGGGGGGCCACAGACATGGACCTTGAGCACTCCAGATACCAACCTTACACCCTGAGCCCACTTGCTTCACCCGAACTCCCAGGACAGTCAGGAAAGTTGGTCCTGGCATCCTTCATTTCTGAATCCCTTCTCTCCATATCAAGGGCAAGGCTGACACAGGGGAGATGCTTGCAAATATTTGCTGATGAAGACATTCTCAAAAGTTTTGGCTCCCAGTCCCTGGGCACCATGGCCCTTGTCTCCTGCCAAGGCCAGGAGATGGGGTGGGCTGAGGACCCTGGGCCAGTCCCCCAGCTCTCCTTGAGTGAGGCTTCCCATGTAGGGGGGACGGCAGGAAGTTTTTGTTCTTGAGCAAGTCTGAAGTTAGAGGAGTTGGAGTCTATACATTAGAATGGGACTCATAATCCCTCTGGTGGGCTTGGTGACTGTGCAGATTGGGGCGTCATCCCTGGACATTCTGATTCAGGTGGTCTGGGGCAAAGCCTCAGAATCTGCATTTCACCAGCCTGCCCCCAGCTCCCTCCGAGGCAGTGAGTGGCAGGTTGGGCCTTGGGCCCTCTCGGGGATGCTGATCTTCACTGTGGGGAGAAGTGCTGTGGATGCAGTGGACTGGGTTTCACTCTTGCTCCTCCACTAATTGGGATGCGGTAAATGAAGCCCCGGGCACGTGGCAGATCTCATGGAAGAGTTTTAAGTTGTTCTTAGTGAAACAGTGACAGCCTGGGCTCTGCAACTGGACTGCCTGGTGTGAATCTCAGCTATGTCCCTTCTGGCTTCGTTTCTCCACCTGCAAAATAAGAATAATGACAGTATCTAAATTAGTGTGACGATCAAATGAGCTGATATGTAGCACAGGGCCCAGCACCCAGGAAGTGCTGTCGTTCTTGTTGCATGCCGCTTCTTGAAGTCCAAGGCCAGCACCAAGGAGCTGTTGCAGCTCCCTCAGCTGCTGGCTCCCCACCTGCTCTCCCCAGGCCATCCAGAGCCGTGACCGGATCCAGCTGCAGTACTCCCAGAGCCTCATTGAGAAGGACCAGTACCGCAAGCAGGTGCGGGGCCTGGAGGCCGAGCGGGATGAACTACTGACCACGCTCACCAGCCTGGAGGGTGCCAAAGCCCTTCTGGAAGCACAGCTGCAGCGGGTCCAGGGTGGTTCCTGCCTCAGGGTGAGCCGGGTCAGGGTCCAGGGTCCTGGTGGACAGGCTGGGTTCCTGGCAGGAGCTCTTGGCCAGGGCTGGGAACGTGCTGGACCTGGAGAGAAACCTCAGCCAGGGGTGGGATCATGGGGGAATTAGCAAGAGCCTCTGCTGGGGGTGGGAACACTTGAACCCAGGCTGGGGGTAGGGGATGGGTTGGTGAGTGGGATGGGGGCATGTATGAGTTTCTGGGGTTGCTCCTGGAACACCAGAACAGTTCGAAGCCTGGTTTTGTATACACTTGGGGAAGTCTGGCTGCCCAAGGGCCTCCAAACATCTTGAAATGTAAAACATGGGTCTCAGAGACCAGCTAGTCTAGTCTAACATCTAAAAGCCCCTTGTAAACCAGCAGGTCTCATCCCCTCCATTGCACAGGGCCTGGAGAGGGTCAGGGGCTTGCCCAAGGTCACACAGACAGCCAGCACTGGAGCCGGGCCCCCAGATCCTTTATAAGTCAGACGCTAGTCCTCAGGCTGCTGCCAGGAGCTTTGCCTTTTTTTTTTTTTATCTTGGTTTGCTTAAATGTGAGCTCAGGAGGCCTGGGAGGATAGAAGAAGGAAGCATGAATCCGATTTCTCACTTTTTAAAACCCTCAGTGGCTTTTTTGCTCTTATGTAAAGACAGAGTCCCTTATCATGCCCAAGAGGCCCTGCAGGTTGGGTCCCGCCTCCCTTAAGCCTGGTTCTATGGTTCTCAGCTTTTAAATTTCTGGAATGTGCCACAGTCCTGCCACTGGGCCTTTGCACATGCTGTTCCAGTTGTCTGGACCATCTTCCCCAACTGTCCCTACTTAGCACCTACATATGCTTGAGTTCTCGTGCCTCCAAGCTGGGTGGGGCCTTCACGTGCTTCCCATGCCTGGGACACCTTCCTTTTGCTGTAATTGCAACTTTGGGTTATTTTCTTCATCTGTCGGCTGGTTTACACTTTGTGCTCTCCTGTAGGCTGTGAGCTCCGTGAGGGCAGGGGTCTGGCTCTCGTGCTCCAGCTCTTTCCCTGTGCCTGGCATATGGTGGGTGCTCAGTATGTGATTGTGGTTGGCCTGGGCTCAGCAGTGCTCAACTCCAGCACACCCCCCACTTCTTCTTCCAGGCCTGTGCCTCCTCCCACTCCCTGTGCTCCAACCTCAGCAGCACCTGGAGCCTGAGCGAGTTCCCCTCCCCACTGGGAGGCCTGGAAGCAGCTGGGGAGGCAGCTGTCATGGGGGGTTCTGAGCCCCACACCTCGGTAAGACACCCACCCCACACCAAATATGGGGGGATGCCAATAATATTTGTAGTCATATAATTACTAACATGTAGAATACTTTCCAGTTTGCCAGTGGTTCCATTTCACAGGTGAGGACACTGAGGCCCAGGGAGGCCAAGTGCCTTATTTAAGCTCACTCAGAGCTAGTTTGGTGCTGGTGCTGGTTCTGGGCCTGTTGGTGCCAGGAGACCTGGGGAGCCACTCATACACTGTAATCTTGCAGAGCCTACTCCTCTGCTGCGGACTCTCAGTCTCTTCTGTGGAATGGGCACAAATTAGGTGTGTTGAGGTCTGGGAAGGTGCTGGGCATTGGGGGTGACCCAGGCCCTGTCATGGTGTTGTAGGAGGAGGCCATAGACAGCGAGAAGGAGATCAACCGGCTCTCCATCCTGCCCTTCCCCCCGAGCGCTGGCTCCATCCTCCGCCGGCAGCGTGAAGAGGACCCCGCACCCCCCAAGAGGTACACAAGCTGGGAGATAGCAGGAGAGGCCCAGGGAGGGGTGCTGCTATCTCCTGACAGCCGCCTCCCAGAATCCCTGACGCCAGGGTCAGGTCCAGGCCATCCCTTCCCTTTACTGCCCTTAAGCAGCTGGAGCTCTGGAAACCCAGGCCCAGTGGGTCATAGAAGTCAGCAAGGTTGGGGTTAAGACAAGGGCAAAGGGCAGAGTAGATTCAGCCCCAGCCGGGCATCCTGCAGGAATGTCACAGGTCAGGCCTTGAAGATCCTAAACCCAAGAGGAAGCCTGATGGTTCAGGACTTGGGGGTGCAGAGAATATTCCAAGGGGTCACAGACCTCAGTTGAGAAAGCTGGGCCCCCTGTTGGGGCATCAGCAGCAAACACGGGCCAGAAAAACCAAGCCATGTCCACTGGAGGCAAGACCAAGGGTGAGAGAAACCCTGCCTCCACCCCAGAGGTGGTCCTTGATTTATTCCTTTAGAGACTGGCACTGGGAGGCTTGGTCTGAGTGATCCGCCATGACAAGGCGTGGGATGGGGAGGTCAGGGTCTAGCTTGGGAGGCATGTCCGGGAGCTACCAACGACTACTATAGCCAGTGAGGGGGAGATGAGGGGTGAGAAGTCGGGAGGCTTCCAGGAGGAGGTGGCATTGAAGGAGCTACCTTACAAGGACAGGCCAGGGCATTGTAGGTGGAACAACACATGGCAAAGGCCAGGATGTTAACTTCTTGCCCTGTGAGTTTAGGGGCACTGGGTGGCACAGGTCCCCTGTGCTGGGGCCTCTGCTTTAGGTCTGGCCTGAATTTGCTTGGGGGCTGTGGGAGCTTCTGGTAGCCTGGGGGCAGGAGGAGGGAGTGGGGCCGAGTGCCCACTGTGCCTCATCTCCTGCCCCCTCTCCCCCGACCCAGGTCCTTCAGCAGCATGTCGGACATTACAGGTAACAGCCCTCAGGAGCTCCAGGGGAGGCTTATCTGGGGGAGTGGCTTTGCAGCCCACCCGAGACTCTGCCCTTGGCCTGTGTGCCCTTCCTTAAGGCCACGCCATGCCCCTGGCTGGGAAGGAAGGCTCTGCTTGGGAGGCCCCTGCGGGATTTGGTTCAAGCCTCTTACCCTGAGCCCAGTCCCGGCCCTCACTGCTGTTCCTGGCTGTGCTGCAATGGGCTTCTCAGTTCCAGCCCACTCTCTCCCTCTTCCAGGAAACTGAAGGATTGCCCTAGTATGCCCTGGTCCAGCTCTGAGCCTAGTGGGTACCATGTGCTCCTGGGGCCTCAAACCTGCACATCCCTGGGCTCGAGGGGGGCTCAGCCTCTCATGGGCCTTGACCATACCTGTTTCCCAGTCCCAATCCCTGAACCTTACTCTTCCTCCCTAGGGAGTGTGACACTTAAGCCCTGGTCCCCTGGCCTCTCCTCGTCCTCATCCTCTGACAGTGTGTGGCCTTTGGGAAAGCCGGAAGGCCTCCTGCCTCGGGGCTGTGGCCTGGACCTTCTCAACAGGTACCTCAGCTGCCTGGGGTGGGTGGAGTGGGGGTGAGGGGGGCGGGCTGGGTCTCATATTGGGTGAGAGGGTGAGCAGGGATGAAGCGGGAGGGAGCAGGGTAAGCCTGTGCTTCGTGCAACTCCTGAAACAGTAAGGTCTTCAGACACTGGCAGAACTTAGATTGAATCCTGTCACCACTGTTAATCATCTGTGTGACTTGGCCTGGTCATTTCACCTCTCTGGGCCTCAGTTTCTTTAGTGGCTAAGGGGGGATGATGCTGTCTTCTGCATGTAGGGGTTTTGATGTCCGTGGCTCATATAAGTAAAGCACCCAGCTCTGTCAGGCATGCAGTAGGTGCTTATCAAATGATAGATTTTACTTATAGGCTGTGCTTGTCCCAACATCTTTCTTGCTGGTCCTCCCCAGCTCTGAGCCGTTCAGCTAACCTTCCTGCTGTGGGTGGGGCTGGGCCACCACGGTAGCCCCCGTAGTCAGGCCGGCCACACGCCCATAGCAGGAGTCACCACACACATTAGCACAGAGTGCACTGCAGGCAACGTGACCTGTTAGTGTTGGCTGAGGAGCTGCCCCTCTTCTCACTTGCCAGTGGTTCTAAGGAGGGGTGGGGGATAGGGAGGGCCATGGTAAGAATGTGGCCTTTGGACTCAATGTGGCCATGGAGAGGGAGCAGGTGGGGAGAGTAGCCGTGGAAGAGGGGGCAGGCAGAGGCTGTCCAGGGAGAGGTCTGGAGTTTGGCGGTAACTGGAGTGACAGGAGAGGAGGGTTGAGGAGGAAAGGAGGAAAGGTGGAAGGTGAGGCTGGGCTGAGGCGTGGTGGGCCTCATGAGCCAGGCTGGGAGAATTGGCTGGTACACTCTGGGAAGCCTGGGAGGCTTTGGCTGTTATTAAATGCAAGGCTAGCTGTTGGCTGCTTTACAGCATTCTCTCTGTTCTGGGAATTGGCATTATTATGAGTATCCTTGTTTCAAAGAGGAGGAAACTGAGGCTCAGAGAGGTTAAGCAACTTGCCCAAGGTCACACAGCTGGGAAGTACCAGGGCCATGTCCGTGGTGATCTGATGAGACTTGGGTTTTGGAAAGGGCTTAGGAAGCACTGAATATTGGAGCTAGAATGTGCGGGTGCTGGGTGCAGAGGGACAGGTCATACAACAAATCAAGGCAGAGCAAGACCAGGGGCCTCCTGCTTCCTGAAAGCAGCTTGGCCAGGCCAGTGTCCAGGCCCCTGCCCCCACCCTCAGCCCCGGCAGTGGGCCAGTGCGACATTGTTTCTGCCTGTGCAGGACGTGCTTCTGGGGGAAGGGATGGGGCGCCTCCCTTCCTGCTTGCCTCGGCCCTTCCTCCCTTCCTCCAGCTTAGGCCTGTAGCAGGGGTTCTGGCTGCTGTCCAGGGGGCGCCAGGATGCAGCAGAGGGAGCAGGAGGCTCTGTCCTGGCCTCTGCCCTGGCCCCATGATCACGTGGGGCCACCTCTGCTGTCCATGCTGTTCCTAGGGAGGAGAGAGGTGGGAGAAGAACACAGATTGGGGTGGGAACGGGGGTGGTGGACTGAGAGAGAAGAGGTGGACAGGCAGAGAGGGAGGTGAGACCCCAGTGGTGCCTGGGTGGAGCCACTCCTGTGTGTCCTGGGGCAGTGTCATGGTAAGGTGGGATAGAGCAGGCTTTGGAGCCATCTGCATGGGCTCAAATCCCAGCTCTGTCACTTGCTACTGTGGAGCTTTGGGCAAGTCACTTAATTTCCCAATGCCTCAATTTCCTGCTTTGTAAAATGGGGTCACAATAATGCTTGTCCCTTAGGGTCATTGTGGGGGCTCCAGTGTTCCTTCTAGAGTGCTTAGAGCAGTGCCTGGCTCAGAGTGAATGCTAAACACACATTAGCTTTTAGCTATTATTATTGTTGCCCATGTTGTTTAACTCTCAGGGCAGCTTTGCAAGGCTGGTATTTTTAGCTCCTTTGTACAGATGAGGACACTGAGGCTCAGAGAGTCGGGAATTTGTCCCAATCACAGGACACTTGGTGCTGGCATTGGGGATTACGAAGTGCCTTCCTTCTGTCCAAATACTTTTAATCTCCCATTCATGTTGAGTACCTACTGTGTGCTGGGCACTGTGCGGGGCATTTTTCTGCCTCTTTTCCATTTCCCGCCCATCTCTTCCCCTCAGCCTCTTGCTGCCTGCTCTGTTGGCCCTCTGGGGGAGTGACTGTGGTGCTCCTGCCCTTCTCAGTGCCTGGGGACTGGGCAGGGGATGATGGATAGTGACAGTGGGGTGCTGGGGCAGGATGGAGGATGGACGGACAGATGGCGGGGCAGGGAGACAATGGAGGAGCGTCACGGGGGGAGGAGAGGTAGGGCAGAGAGAGCGCCAGAGCCCTGTGGTTTTATCTACCTGCACTGTCTGTGTGCTCCCCTGACCCTCACACCCTCAGTGGGAAAGGGCTGCCTCATTTTATGGATGCAGTGACTGAGACAAGCAGCCGGCTCATTTGTCCAAGTCGAGGTCACTGTTTACCCTGGGGTTTGGAGCCCAACTGTGTTGCTCCAGCCACACAGCCACTGGCCAGTATACCCAGGCCAGGTCTCAGGCCTCCTGACGTGCCCAGGCCCTTCCACGCCACCTTGATGCAGCCAGGACAGTTGGGGCTGCCCTAGCCCCTCAGCCTGGCTCTTGGTTCTGACTGAGGGAGCAGGGGCTGAGACAGGCTTCCTGGGGCCAAAGCTTTCTGCTCCCCAGGGGTGCTGATTGGGTTGAGGTCCTTGCAGCCTCCATCACCCCAGGCTGGCAGCAGGGGGCAGTGTGGCCATATCTGTATTCAGCTGCGAGGGTGCATGGGGAGGCCTGTCAGGGCCAAGGCTGCCTCTCCAGCTGGGCCACACCTGCAGACCCTGGCCTTACCACCTCTCCATGACCAGGGGGTCATGGAGGGGACTTGGGGTCAGTTTGTCTCTGAGCCTGGCCACAGGGCCTCACCACTTCCCATCTAGGGACAGGTAGAACCCTGCCACGTGGGGGTCCTTACGACTTTGCTGTAACCGTCAGTGGTGCCCACTGCTCATGGGAGGAAGGCCAGATGCTTTCATGCTGTACCCTACACAGGCTGGCTCTGGGAGCCACTTCCCAGGGTGTTAAATTAATAAGGGCAAGGAGCTTAGCATGGTGTCTGGCATGTGGGAAGCACCCATTGTCTACTGCTACTGTTTATGTTGTTATTAAATGCATCCTCACATCCGGTATTCTGTCCTTTGTGGCTTTCCTCCTGCCCCTCCTTCAGTCTGGAGTGCCATCTCCTTTCTATCTGTCACCAAAGTATTTTTACCTATCACTGAGGTGTAGCCCAGGGATCTCTTCCCCTGGGAAGCCCCTCCCCTCTGTGCTCCCACTGCCAGCTGTAACCATCTTCTGACCTGTGCTGTGTTCTCACGGCGACCTCCCTCCCTAGACTGTGAGCATAGCAAACATTTATTAGTCATCTGCTGTGTGCCAGAAACTGGTTTGGTGCTTGGGATACAGAGCTGAACATGAAACAAAAGGGAAAATGCAAAACCGTGGCAGGTGTGGTTGGTGTGCTCTTGCCCCAAACTCCACCGCACCATGCGCCCAGGGTACTGGGAGGGAGGGGCCGCTTTTTTCTTGAGCTTTGAAGGAAGAGCAGCATTTTTCAGGTGGAGAAGAGGGGGATGGGCATTATAGGCAGAGGGCACATCAGACTTGATGGCCTGGGGTGGGAGTCATGGCATACTTGGTGAATGGAATCACTGTGGTTCCCCAGGAATGTGGAACTGAATCAAAGTCCTGATTGGAGTCTAATTTCCAGCCGCCTTCTCCCTTCTCAGGTCTTTGGCCATCCAAGTGTCTGGCTGGAGTCCCCCAGGGGGCCCAGAGCCCCAGGACAAGAGCCCAGATGGCCTGTCATTCCTTGGGGACGGATGGTCAGGGGCCGTGGTGCGGAGGGTGTTGTCTGGTCCTGGGTCAGCCAGGATGGAACCACGAGAGGTGAGGCCCCTCCCACTGAGCTGGGAGGTGGAGTCAGTGCTTCGGCCAGGGTGGGGCACCTTCTGACTGGTGGAGCAAGACCACTGGGCAGAGCTTCTGGGGATTGGCCAAAGGAGAAATAGGCTCTGTGATTAGCTGTGGGTTGCCCCGCCTCAGCCAGTGTTAAATGAAGTCTGACTGGGCATGGACTGGGGGTGGGACAGACTGACAGCACCTTGACAGATCCCAAGACCAGAGAGGAGGGAGGCTGGTTGGGGACCAGTGGGCGAGAGCAGGGTCTGACTGGGCTGGGCAGGGCATGTAGCCTGTGAGGTGGGGGCATCTGAATGATGAGGCATGGTCAGCCCTTCACTGGTCTTCCTTGAGCCCCAGGGCATGTTGTCCTTCCTGGGAAGCTCACTTCTTTCCCTCCCTGCCCACGTTCTCTCCCAGCCTAGGGCGGAAGCTGCTGGCCTGGAGGGGGCATGCCTGGAAGCTGAGGCCCAGCAGAGAACCACACTGCACTTCCTGATGGACTCCAGTGGTAAGTCTGGCCTGGCGGAGGGCCTGGGAACTCATGAATCCTAGGAGGTCAGGGTCAGGGCAAGAGAGGGCTCCTCCAGCCTGTGTGTGGGTGGGAGAATCAAGGGCCCGGGAAGGAGACGGCCTTGCCCCATCATTCATCTCCTGACCCCTGGCCCTGCTGCCTCCGCCTCTTGTCTGTTTTTGTTTCTTTTCTGTCCTCTCCTGCTCAGCAGCTTACAGTGAACAGAGCACTGCATTAGAAGTCCAAAGTCCTGGGTTTGAGTCCTGGTTCTGCCCCTATTGGGCTTGGTGGACTTGGGCAAGTCTCTGCCCCTCTGGACCTACATCTGTCACTGTAAGAAGGGAACAGTGGAGTCCTGGCAGCTCAGGCCTCGAGAGGGCTGTCTGTGGCCCCACTAAGGCTGATTCTGGCCTCACTGTCCTCCTCTTGCCCTCCCTGCTGCCCCTTGCTCCATCTTTGCCCAGCCTGCCACTCCTTCCATGAGGCCCTAGATACCTGGGCAAAGGGGCTGGGCACTGAGCCCTTCTACATTCGAGCCAACCTCACCCTGCCCGAGCGGGCAGATCCTCATGCCCTTTGCGTGAAAGCCCAAGAGATCCTACGGCTGGTGGACCCAGCATACAAGCGGCGGCAGGAATGGTTCTGCACCCGGGTTGACCCCCTCACTCTGCGGGACCTGGACCGGGGCACTGTGCCCAATTATCAGAGGTGATGCAGAGCCAGGAGCCTGGGGACAGGGTCCCACGGGTAGTGGGGACTGGGATGGCGGCTCTCCTTTCTCCTGCAATCCCTCACCATCCTCTGGGACAGGATTTGGGTTTGAGAAGAGGAGGGGCTCCCCTTCTCCCTGCAAACGCATGACACGACTCCCTCCCACAGAGCCCAGCAGCTCCTAGGAGTTCAGGAAAAATGCCTGCCCTCCAGCCGACACCGAGGCCCCCGCAGTAATGTAAGTAGGGCTGGGCAGGCAGGGAGAGGGCCTGGGGAGAAGGGGATGCCAAGGGCGGGGTCCAGAAGGGAGAGGGCAGAGTTCATTCTCTGGCAGCCCTGGGGGAAGAGAAGAGGAGGCCCCCCACCTCACTCCTTCACCGGGACTTAATTGATCCTCTACTATGTGCTCAGCAAACAGAAGAACCACAGAGCTCACTGTCCAGGGTAGTTGAGAGATAAATGAGGTAGAATGTGCCCGATGCTCAGGAGTATGCTTGGCACGTAGTAAGCATCCAACAAAACAGCAATCGCATTGCCTTCTCCAGTCCCTGGGTAATGGCTGGGCTGGGTGACCATCCCCACTGTGCACATGGGCGAGTGAGGCTCAGAGAGGTTAGGCAAATGAAGAGGCCATGTCACTAAAGAGGGGACTGAGAGCCTGGGCTCTGGAGCCAGACTGTCGGGCTTGGAATCCCAGCGCTGCTACTCATCAGCCAGGTGACTTAGGACAATCACTTGAACCTTAGTTGAGGCTGTGTGTCCTTATCTGTAAAATGGGTGTAGTGATGCTACCTGCCGGTACATGGCTTCAGTGAGTTAATGCTCATCAGAGGCTTAGTTAGTGTCTGCCATATTGTGGGTATTTGATACCTGTCAGGTATAATTAGTGCTTTTGTTACTGGTTTCATTAATCTTCTTACCCAAGGCTATGTTGCTAATTCACTGGAAGAGACCCCAAAGTTTGTCTCTTACGTGATATTAGGTTTCTCTGGTCTCTGGGCCTGTCTGCCATTTGTAAAGTCGGAGGTAGACCTAAGGCTCCTCTAACTGGCTCAGATGGGCTTGGGACCCTAGGCCCCATAGGAATGGCTGCTCTCACCTGCCTGGGGGGCTGTGCTGAGCCAGGCAGGGGCAGGAGAGGGCCTGGTGGGGAGGAGCATCTTGTGCTGGCCCAGGGTCTGCCGGGGAACATGGACAAAGATGGGGCCCAGCCTGCCTGGGTCTCGTTTGCTCTCCTCTCCCTGGGGTGGGGGGGCGGGTGGAGCTGAGTTCTCAGGTGCTCTGCTTTCTTACACCCTCTCTAGCTAAAGAAGCGAGCCTTGGACCAACTGCGGCTGGTGAGGCCCAAGCCGGTGGGGGGTCCTGCAGGGGACTCCCCGGAGCAGCTGCTGCTGGAGCCCTGCTCAGGTGAGTGTGCAGGTGTAAAGGTGTATCCCGTGTTGCTCACAGTGTCCAGGGGTGTGCACATCTGGGTGTCCTGTGGCATTGGTGGTCCCTTTGGCTTGGAAGGGCCTGTTGTGAGGGTTCCAGTGGAGGGCAGGGCCCATGCCAGGGCCTGAGAGACAAAGCTCCCCCTGGTGGGAGGATGGGCTGCCAAGGTTGGGGGAGACCCTGCGGGAAGGTGCATGTGTGCAGGACTGTGACTGCGGTGCATATGAGTTTGGGGGCATGCATGAGCGCAGGCCTGTTCTTGTCTGTCAGAGCGTGTGTGGCTGTGCTCCCACGTGTGTGGAGGCAGGTTCTACAAGGACCCCAGAGGGGGCTCCTGGAGGCGGCAGGGTGAGGCCTTAGGGCAGATCAGGGAGAAGAGACTGGGGGAGCCCAGATGAGGGAGTAGTTATTCTGGGGGGGCAAGGGAGAGGGGGGCTTGGGGAGGACTTCCTGGAAGAGAGATGGTTTCAAGTGGGGCTTTTAGTGATGAAAAGGAGTTTGTTCCAGGCAGAAGGCATAGCTCTAATGAAGGCACAGAGCCATGGCTGTGGGTGTTGTGTTTGGAGGATGCTGGGTTCAGCAAGTGAGTACTGAGCACCACCTCTGCTAGGCACTGTGTCGGGCACATGCAGGGCCTGCTCTCAGGCAGCTCACTATCTGGTGGGGGAGGCGGAGGCTATCACACTGTGGGCATAATTAGAGAGTGAGAGGTGAGCAGTGGAGAACTGGGTGCCGTGAGCACAGGCTGTGGGTGCTGCCCGTCTGGGGCCCAGGAAAGTTGTGATCTGGGCTCTGAGGGGAAGAGTGCGGGTTAACTGGGCTGAGAGGTGCAGGGGTGGGGCTTTGGGCGGTCCCAGGGCATGCAGAGGCCCTGTGATTGGAGGCAGCTGAAGGGAGAGCCAAGGCAGGAGTGGGGTCTGTGGCTGCCAACCTCCCAGGCTCTCTAGCAGGACTATGTCATCCAGTGGAGGATGTGGCCTTTTTCCTGAACACCTGTGAAGGTCACTGGTGTGTTGAAAGCAGGGGAGTTAAACGATCCGACTTTAGTTTTAAAACCTCTCTCTGGCTGCTGGGTGGAGAATGACCTGTAGGGGGCAGGGGTGAGGCAGAGGATCAGGGAGTAGCCTAACTCGTGTGTGTGTGTGTGTGTGTGTGTGTGTGTGTGTGTGTGTGTGTGTGTGTGTGTGTGTGTGTGTGTGTGTGTGTGTGTGTGTGTGTGTGTGTGTGTGTGTGTGTGTGTGTGTGTGTGTGTGTGTGTGTGTGTGTGTGTGTGTGTGTGTGTGTGTGTGTGTGTGTGTGTGTGTAGCCAGAGAGAGAGAAGGAGGGGGAGGGGAGGGGAGGGGGGAGGGAGAGAGAGAATACACGTGCACATGTGTGTGTGCCGCGCACAGAAGCAGCAGGAAAAGGGCGGGTTGGGGGTGCAGGGGAGAGGGTGATGTTTTTGAGTATCAAAGGGGCTGGCTGCCCTAAGAACGAGGATCTGGGACCCTGCCTGCACCCTCATCCCTTCTGCACCCTCATCCCTTCTGCACTCCTCCCCTACCGCAGAGCCAGAGCGGAGCCTCAAACCCTACAGCCTGGTGCGGCCACTGCTGGTGTCTGCCCTGCGGCCCGTGGTGATGTTGCCCGAGTGCCTGGCACCTCGGCTCATTCGCAACCTGCTAGACCTGCCCAGCTCCCGGCTGGACTTCCAAGTATGCCCAGCAGGTGAGCCTGTACTCCTGGGGAGGGGAGGGCTTGGTGGCATTCTGGGGCAGCCAGGCTCACTGGCCCTTCATCTCTGCCTCCTCTTCTCCCTCTCCCTCTGCAGAAAGCCTCTCTGGGGAGGAACAGTGTGCATCCTCAGCACCCGGAGCCCCCAAGGCCCGACCTGCCACCCCTGGACTGGGCAGCAGGATCCGTGCTATCCAGGAGTCTGTTGGGAAGGTAGGTGCTGGTAGGGGGCTAGGCTGGAGAGGGGTGCTGCCATTCTGGGCCTGAGAGCCAGAGTCTGAATGCAGGCCTTGTTCTGTTGCTCACTTGCAGGGTGACCTTGGGCAAGTCCTTTTGATCGTGTGGCCCTCGGTTTCCTCAGTTGTGATATGGGTGGGTTGGGGCATACCATGTGGGTCATCCTTGAGCTGTTTGGCTCATACATCTTACCTATACACCCTTGTCCTTGAACTTGCCACTCTCTTGGGAATTTGCTGGGGGCTGTTGGGTGGTGGGTGGTGGGCAGGGTGGGTTTAGATCTATCCTCCAGATGGGGAGGGCCAGAGGGGGGAAGTGACATTTCTCCAGGTCACCCACTGAGGCTGCCAGGGTCCCTCTGGGTGGCAAATCAGGACTTGCACCTGTGGGAGGCTGTGACATGGGACCCAGGGTGGGGGCAGAGCATGGGGAGGTTGGTGTCTCTGGGCTGGGGTATGATGTGGCCTTGGTCCTCCGAGAAGAAGCACTGCCTGTTGGAGTTGGGTGTGCGTGGCGTGCGGGAGCTGGTCCAGAATGAGATCTATCCCATCGTCATCCACGTGGAGGTGACCGAGAAGAATGTCCGTGAAGTCAGGTGAGGGGGGTGGGGGAAGTGGGCAGGGCCCTCAGGTCTCTCTCTGTCATCTCTTTGTTGCCGTCTGTCTCTGCCAGTCTTCTCTCTCTGACACTTCGTATCTCTGTCCATTTCCCTCTGTCGCTCTGTCCATCTTGGTCCCCCACTCTGATGGCTGCCTCTCTCATCTCTTGGCAGGGGTCTGCTGGGCCGGCCGGGCTGGCGGGACTCGGAGCTGCTGCGACAGTGCCGCAGCTCGGAGCAGGTGCTCTGGGGGCTGCCATGCTCCTGGGTGCAGGTGCCTGCCCACGAGTGGGGCCACGCGGAGGAGCTGGCTAAGGTGGTGCGCGGCCGCATCCTGCAGGAACAGGCCCGCCTCGTGTGGGTGGAGTGTGGCAGCAGCCGAGGCTGCGGCAGCAGTGAGGCCTGAGCGTCCCACCCCATACCTGTGGCTTCCTCTGCACTTCTGAAGCCACTAGCCAGCTGGGACGCTGTCTGTGGTGGGACGGGCTCTCCCCGTCCTGAGCCTTCCTAGACCCTTGGACTCTCAGACATGGGGCCCGAGTTTGTCACTGGCTCTGCCGAGCTTGGGGGAGCCCATGGGGCAGAGCTCGCAGCGCCCCTGTACTTGCTGCTGTGGGCCTTCCCGTCTGTCCCTCTGCATCTCCACGTTCCCACTCGTGGGTCTTGTGTGTGTGTCTGCGTCCTCTTAAACGCACACCCTGGAGTCTAAGTTCTCACACCTGTGCACAGGTTTGCACACCCAAGTTCTCACGGGACAGGCTCAGGTCTGTCCTTCTACTGGGGCACACGAGGTCTCCCGTTCCTCAGCCTCTTCTGCTTGCAGGAGCCCCGAGCCTGTCACTGAGTGGCTCTCACCTGTCCACTCACATTTCTTGTGTTTACTGCCACATGTGGACATTGTGGTTTCCCTTCCCTGATCCACTGTCTCCTGTACCTTCATGTCTTCTCCTCCCAAGTGTGTCCGTGGTTCTCTCCTGTGTAAATGCCCTGTCCCCCCCCGACACTTGGCACTAACATGCGTGTGTTCCTGGTAAGCACACCAGGACCACATTCTCACAGCACCTTCTCCCTGCCCTGCGCCGTGCCTCTCAGAGGGGCAGGGGGAGGGGCTGGCTGCTGTGTCACCAGAATGTATGGCTCATGGAGTATTAATGGGCCTTTTACACACAGAAGCTGCACATTATGGAACATTAAACACTGTTTGTCATATTCACTGGTGGCCGTCTGCTTGCTTGCATCCTGGCCTGGGGCCCCCTCTCCACTCCTCCCATTTGTCCCCACCGCCTGCTCAGGCTGATACCACCTTTCAGGTCCCTGCCTGCCCGTGGGGAGTGTCATATTTCCCTCCTGACTCATCCCAGAGCCGCCCGCCATCTGTGCTGGCATCACCTTACCTACCCCCAATGACTGAAGGAGGGCCCCACAGATGGGCCACCCCAGCGCTCAGCCCTGCCTCACTGATCATCAAGGAGGTCTTCTGGAGCTGGGGCACCAAAGCCAGCAGGGCGTGTTCTCAGATTGAAGGAGCCTGGCTACCGAGTCCAGGAGACCAAGAGCAGACCTTCAGCTTGCAATCAGGTCCTGGAGATAGCTCCACCAGATAGGGATGGTTGCCTCCAGTGGGAGCAATCCAGGCAGCCATACCGGAGGAGGTGCCAGTTGAACTTGGGGATTGGGATTCTTTTCCTCAAGAAGCATTTATGGGACCTATGTGCTGGCGACTATCTTCTTCACAGTGATGAATTTGGGCAGGCCCCTGGAGGGGTGGGTTGGTTGGGTGAGCGGGTATACTAGGTGGAAGGAACCTCAAGAGCCAAAGCTCAAAGACAGAAAATGGGTTGAGTTTGGCCACCTGAGAAGCAGTAGGAAATGAGCTTGGAAATTCAAGAGTGGGGACTTGGGGGTGCAAAATGCCATGCTGAGATGCTTGGGCTGTGTCCTGTGTGCTGGGGGAGCCTCCGAGGGTGCTGGAGCAGGGCTGCAGGCATCCCAGGAGCTCTGGTTTGGGGCTGACTCTGAGCAGGCTGAGGCAGGCAGAGTGTTCAGGCCTGAGGAGCGGGGAGGAGTGGCTGGGCTGTGCAAGAGAGAGGAGCAGACAGGAGAGGAGGGGCTCTGTGGGACTCCTGGGGGTGGGCCTAGTTGTCCCTGTTTGGCAAGCAGGTGGAAAAGGCCCTGAGCTTAAGAGAAGGGTCAGAGCTGGGGATTTAGGGTGGTGGGTGGAGAGGGGAACCAGGGAGATGAGGGGATGAGGGGACCTGGATGAGGGGCTACAGCCCCATCCTTAGTGGAAGGAAGAGGAGACAGGGTGGGGCTGCAGGGGTAGGACTAAGGTGAGGGGCCTCAGAGGCTGAACGATGTGGGATGAAGGTGATCAAGAGGGAAGGAAGGGAGCTGCCTGGGCAGTGGGTGGGCCCAGGGTCTCAGGAGCTGGAGAAGCATGTTTCCGGGGATGGAATGCAGGGTGCAGAGGGCAATGTGGTTTGGTTGAAAGATCCTTTGGACAGCTAGGGGACCCCCAGCAACTTGGATAACCACCCTGGGCCCTGGGCCCTCAGCCATGGACTGGAATTCCCAATTCTGTGTGCCAGGAGGTGGGGGGTTGGGTATGGGGATGTCCCCCGTGGATGAGGCCAGGTGGGTAAATGTGGCTGGGGCACAGCCATTGCTCAAGAAGCCTCTGCTCATTCCACCCTCTCCAGGAGGTGTGTGTTTAATAAAGTGTAGATGGGGGAAGCAGAAGATGTGGAGGGGCCTGGCCTGGGAGCTTGAGGTTCCCCAGCCTGTAACCACTATGGAGTGGGGACTGGGAGTTAGACCTTGAATGACAAAGATGCTGCCCCTGGGGGAAGCGCAGTCCCGCTTGCCCAGGAGTCAGACTGAATGTCCCTGGATACTGCAGTCCTGCCCAGGTGTGCTCTCCAACTCTGCCCTTAGCTGTACTGCGCCTGTGCTCATGTGCGCCCCTGCCTGGGCTGCTCTTCTGCCTAAATCTTACTGTCCTTTGAGGCCTGGTTGAGACACCCTCTTCATGAAGACTGTCAGATACTCCTAGCCCTCAGGACTTCTGGGCCATGCCACCTTCTGCCTTGTGGCAGGATGGTGGGTCTGTGTGGTTGTCTCTGTGTGGCTTCCTGGGTGTGGGGACTAGGTCATGCTTATTTGGGTAAACAACTCCCCACCTCCCGATTTGCTGCGTGCCTGGCCCAGTGCTCAGTCTATGGACATAGGAGTCCAGGTGAAATGCCACGGCCCAGGGGCTCTGCTGCCTTTTCTGCTCCCCTCTTAGGTGTCCATTCCATGCGTGGAAAAGCCCACTTATCCTTTAATTGTCACTAAATCATATTTTTGTTCCCATTTTACAAATGATGAAAGTAACTTGCCTAGAGTCACATAGCCAGTGAGTGGCCCAGTCAGGATTTGAACCCTGGTCTGTAGGGCATAAAATCTGGGATTGCTCTTGGTGAGACACAGGCTGTGAAGAGGTCTGGCTGGGCTCTGGCCAATAGAAGGGTGATTCAAAACCATTGGTTTTCCTTTCCTGTCCCCCACTGTCCTAAAGCAGGGTTGGGCCACAGCAGGCCTAGTTCAATTCACCAGCCATCTGATACTTTCTTGTGTTTAATTAGCAAATATTTATTGAGCTCCTATTATGTGCCAGGCATTGTTCTAGGCACCAGGGATTGCGGATTTAGTGGTTAAAAAAGAAGAAATTCCTGCCCTGATAGTCTCATGAGGCAGGCAGACAATAAATAAGTAAAATATACAGGATGCTGGAAGATGGAAAGTGCCATGGAGGAAACAGAGCAGAGAAGGGGGCCTGGCAGGGACAGGCCTGGGGCACTGGGAAGGAGGGGGAGAGGGGTTGCAATGTAAATAAAGTGGGCAGGGAAGGCCTCGGGATAAGATGACATTTGTGTAAAGACCCTCAGGAAGTGAGGGAGTGAGACATGCAGATCGCTAGGGAAGGAGTGCCTGGGCAGAATAGCAAGTGGGGAGGTCTTGAGGTGGGTGTGTGCCTGGACAGGCCAGGAGCCCAGCGGGTCCAGAGTGGAGGGAGAAAGGGGAGAGTAGTAGGAGATGGAGTGGGAGGAACAGGGGGCCAACTCACACCAGGCCTTGTAGGCTGGTGCATGTTCTTTGGCTTTTGTTCTGAAAGAGATGGGAGCCAGTGCAGGGTTTGAGCCGAGGAGGGAGGAGATGTGAGTGACCTTGTGCAAAACAGGATGGAGGAGGTGGCTGGAGAAGGCCCTTTGTCTGTCCACTGGGCTAGCTGAGAGAAGTCAGCTAAAGAGACTGGCAAGTGAGATGGGGCACGGAATGGGCCACAGCCAGATAGATACCCTCAGGGGGCCTCCTGTGGACCAGATGAGGACCAGATACCTGGATTCCTCCAGGTTCTGGGGCTGAGTTTCTGGATCTTGGTTGATCGATTCTGTGCCTCTGTGCCTTACGTCCTCAGGTATAAATGGAATGACAGTCCCAGAGCCCCTGTGAAGACCAAACGAACTGAGCAAACCACTGTGGGAGTCCTGGGGTTGGGAGGGGCTACCAGGGAAGGCTTCCTAGAGGAGGGAATCATTGAGCTGAGCCTTAAAGTCAATACAGAATTCGGCCTGGAGGAGGAAACATGGGTGAGGATGGGGAGAAGGGGAGAGTATTCAGGAGAACCAGTGTGAGCAAAAGCCGGGAGGCTGGACACACCAGGACACTGTAAAATAATGGGTGTTGAAAGAGCCAGGCTGGGCCAGCCGGTGGCTCACTTGGGAGAATGTGGTGCTGATAACACCAAGGCCACAGGTTCGGATTCCATACAAGGATGGCGGGTTAGCTCACTTGGGAGAGCGTGGTGCTGACAACACCAAGTCAAGGGCTAGGATCCCCTTACTGGTCATCTTTAAAAAAAAAAAAAAGAGTCAGGCTGACAGGTCTCTGGGGAGTGGGAAGGCTGGAGAGCCCCTCCCTTCCATCAGGCATGGAGGGTTGTTGGCTCCACCCGCACGGCAGCAGCTGGCAGAGCCCGGCTGCCCCTCCAGCCCGTGCCTCCTTTCCAGCCAGCTCCGGGGCACCCTGTGTCTGGCCCCGCCCCTCAGACTGAGGCGGGGGCGGGGCCCGGCAGCCCCAGAGCCGGCCGCGGGGAGGGCAGCCGGAGCAGGTGGAGGGCTGGCGGCGGGCTGCCATGGCTCAGCCTCCGCGTGCAGAGCCCCAACTCCCATCTCTCCCCTCCCTGCCTATCCCTGATGCCTGCCAGACTTTCGCCTCAGCCGGGGCTCCCGCCTGACCACCCTGCCCTCCCCCTCCGGGTCCGGTGGGGATTTGGGGGCTGAGCTGTCTGGGGTCCCAGAGCCGATGCAGTGCCGGTTCCTTCGGGGCCTGGCCGGCGCCCTCCTTGCCCTCCTGTGCATGGGGCTCCTGTCGCTACGGTACCACTCGAGCCTGTCCCCCCAGGGGGTGCAGGAGACCCCTGAGCTGAGCCCGCCAAGTCTGGGGTCCCGTGAGCTGCAGCTGCACGATGTCTTCATCGCAGTCAAGACTACCCAGGCCTTCCACCGCTCGCGCCTGGAGCTGCTGCTCGACACGTGGGTCTCCAGGACCAGGGAACAGGTGACAAGTGGGCGACATTGACTCTGGGAGTGACCCCCGGCCCGAGGGGCTTAGCAGGCTGGGATCCCTGGCTGCCTCAAGGGAGAAGCTGTCCACCACCTGCCTGCTCTGCAAACATCTTCCCATTCCTCCTTCCTCCGGGGCCTCTGGGGCTGTCTCCCGGAGCTTCTCTGGGCCACAGCTCCACCTCTTCTGGGGGCCAGGCTGGGCCCCTGCCCTAGCTCTTGGGTGCCTTCTGGGTCCCTCTATTCCCTGGCCACTCCGGCGGGGGCTTCACTCCTGCCCACCCGGCCCAGCCTGGCATGGGGGCCATTGGTGGGTGCTGGGCAGCTGGGCTGGAGTCCTCTTCTGAGTCGCCCGGACCCCGACCTGCATCCAGGCCTGACTCTGAGGGTGGAGGGTGGGGGGGCTGGGCAGCTGAGGCAGGAGAACGTCCAGGTGGCGCCTATCTAGGGGGAGGCAGCAAAGGCGTGGGCAGCCCCTGCCCCCCAGGCCTCTGCTGCTGAGGATGAGCCCTGAGCCATGGGGGCCGGCATCTCACCTCCTGTGCTGGTTTCCTGTGGCGCTGCCTTCAAGGGAGGAAGCTGAGGCAGTGGTGGGCAAGAGGCTGGGGGAGGCCTGCCTGGCGTGTGGGACTGTGCGCGTGCGCGGGCACGTGCATGTGTGTGTATGGGCTCACACACATGGAGCCCAAGTGTGAGTGTTAGACATGCTATGACAAACGGCATGTGGATGACACAGGTGCCTGGCTTATGACTTTCAGGGGAGGCAGCACAGACACGCTGTGCCCCTTCCAGCCCTGCCTTTCCAGCACCCAGTGACCCCCTCAAGCAAACCCAGTGATTTGGGGGTTTTGGGGACCATCTCTGAGGGAGGTGGAGGGCGGATTCACACACACGCACATGTGTGTACACACCCTGTCCCCACTTTGGTGGCTGGCTCAGTGGGAGGAAGTGACTGAGTCTTTAGAGGTGTTGAGGGCTCCTGGGAGACCAAAGAGAGGGGGAGGTGATTCCTGGAAGAGGCCAGGGCCCCTGGGGGGCACCCTGCCCTGATTTCCTGGCACCAAAACCCTTGCACC
The DNA here is from genome assembly GCF_027409185.1 of Cynocephalus volans. Taxonomy (NCBI): domain Eukaryota; kingdom Metazoa; phylum Chordata; class Mammalia; order Dermoptera; family Cynocephalidae; genus Cynocephalus; species Cynocephalus volans. The sequence goes on from NC_084471.1 coordinate 12,687,820, forward strand.
TGAGATCAACCCTTTCCCAGCTGTGCCCCCAGCAGCCCAGCTCTTCCCTGGGCCCCCACACAGCTTCTCATCCTAGAGAGATCCTGGTTTCGTCTGCGGAAGCCACCAAGGCTGGTTCTCCCTGCAGACCTTCCTGTTTACAGCTCTGTGTCTGTGTGTACCCGGGAGTGTGGCCTCACGTGGTCTGAGGACCTTTCCTGTCTTGATCACCATAATGGTGCCCTTGCTCCGGATGAGGAAACTGAGGCCAGAGAGGGGGCCATGCTCACCAGCGTCACCCAGAAGGCCTGAGGGGGCAGAGGCCAGAGGGACCCAGACTCCAGCTTCCAGCTGGGTGCCTCTCTCTCAGCTGAGGCCTGGGAGCCCAGATCTGCCTGGGTCACTGGGCTACAGGAGAGGGTCCTGGGGCCTTCATCTGGGAGGCTGTGCCTGGCAGTCCCAGGCCTGCAAAGGCCAATCAGATGGCCCAGGTGGGGGTTGGGAATGCCTGCCAGCGGCTTACCTCTGAGGGACTGCATATTGCATGTGTCTGTCCACTTAACTTCACAGCAACCCGAGTGAGGAAACTGAGTGGCTATGTAGAGGTAGGAGATGAATTCACTCAGTAGGACCCCCGAGCAAGGGCAGAGTCTAGAAATCTTGTCCTTTAAGTTGAAAGGAGAAAAGATGCTCAGATGGAGGAAGGGCTGGGGGGACAGGGAGACCCAGTCTTGCCATCCCGTCATCTCTCACCCTTTGGCTCATTTCTCTCTGTTACCTTGGTCAAGGCCCTCCCCCTTTTGGCCCTCAGTTTCCCCATCTGCACAGGACAGGAGTGTCTGGAATGGGCCTGAGCTGGTTAACTCCAGCACTGGGCTTCTGTCCCGGCTTGTTAAGTCTAGTTAAGGGCGGTCGGGTGGCAGGTGGGCTTTTGTGGCCTGGGCTGAGGGGCTGGGGCTCGTGTGCCGGCCTTTGTCCCCTGGAGTGGGTGGGCAGGGGGAGGAGTGTTTTATGCTTGGGGGGATTCTTTCTCTTCCCTACAGTCCCCTCATGGGCAGGGAGAAGAGGGGCTGTGGAGGGGAGGTGGCAGCAGCCCCTCATCTCCCCTTCTCTGCAGCAGATGGTCCCCGGCCACCCCCTCCCCTGCCCAGCAGGCTGCTTGTCCCTTTGTTTTCCTGACGCCTGTGAAGTTTTAACCATTGTCAGGGTCCCCTCCTTAAACAAATTAAATGCAGCCCTCGGCTCAGAGGAAACTTCCCATCACTCTGTGCCAACCTCAGGATTCCCAAGGACTGAAACCACCTGCCCCGGTTCTGGGCTCCCCCCGCTCCCCCCTGCTTTATTTGGACTTACTAGTTCTTCATCAACAAACATTCCCTAGCCCATTTGGCCCATGCTCCAAAGTCAAGAGAGCTCAATTATCCGGTGGCTGTTTGGTGGCACAAGTTTGCCAGAGAGTAGGGCAAGAAAAGCCTGACTTCTTTTACAGTATCCTTCGAGGCTGTGTTGGGAACAGACTTGGTGGGGGGCAGCACCAGGCAGGGAGGCCAGGGAAGGGGCGATTGCAGCAAGGCAGGCAGGGGGTGACCATGGTGGCCGGACCAGGGGTGACTGTGGAGGCTGGAGGGTTGAGGCCGAATCTTGGATAATCTGAAGGCAGGGAGGACAGAATTTGCTGACAGACTGGATCTGAGGCGGGAGAGAAAGGGAGAAGGCGGGGGTGACTCCAGGGTCCCAGCAAGTGGGAAGGCAGAGCTGGGAGGGAGGAACAGTTCTTGGGGGAGCGGGGGGCTCAGTCTTGGTGCATTAAGCCCCTTGGGGGAGATGTCGTGGCTGCAGGGATTTGAGAGCTTGGAGCTCAGGGGAGAGGCCGGGGATGGAGGTGTGAACGTGAGTCTCCAGCTTCCTGGTGATGGCATCACTGAGGGACGGGGCGAGTTGGAGAAGAGGACCAGGGCTGGGCTTGGGCCTCCAACACTCACCCCGTGAAAGTCCAGGGGCCCCCAGTGTTAGCTAAATCTGACGGTGGGAGACAGACCCCAGGGAGAGGGGCTCAGAAGGTGGGCCCTGTCCAGGCCTCCCTGAGGAGAGCCACGTGTCAGGACAAGGAAATGAACTGGACCCGTCCTGGGCTTCCAGGATGCCATTGTCTGTGGGGAGAGACCAAGAGAAAAATTTCCATTACCAAAGGGGTTGCTGTTACCATAAGGAGGAATGGGGTGAGGAACACTTAGGAGGGGGGTCCCTAAAATAGCTGGCAGGGTGTCGGGGAGGCTTCCTGGAGGAGGCCATGTCTGCGCTGGGAGTTAGAGGCTGGGAAGAGGGCAGAGCTGTGCAAAGGCTCAGGGGTGTGTGAGTGTGTGCGGCACATTGGGGAACTGAAAGAAGTTCGGGCTAAGAGAGTCCCCGGGGGTGGGGCAGGAAGTCATGAGATAAGGCTGCCACATTTAGGAGGCTGGCCTTTATCCCAAGAATAGTAAGGAGCCACAGACTGTGTTAGTGGGAGGCTGGTAGTGGTGGGTAGGGGAGTTATCTGATTCTGGTGCTGACAGGAAAACAGAACTGAGGGAATGAGGCAGTCTTGCAATAACCCACTGTGAGCTGGCAGGGGCTCAGGAGCAGGCCTGTGGCTGTGGGCCTTTGGAGACAGGCTTGATTCCCTCTTGCTCCTTCCTGTGCCCAACCCTGGCTTCTGGCCTCCTGGGCTCCCGTGCCTCAGTTTCCCCTGGAGTACAAGAAGCCGTATCACTGTCAACCCTTCCTTATTCTTTTACACATGATCTTTTTTTTTTTTTTTTTTTTTTTTTTTTAAAAGATGACCGGTAAGGGGATCTCAATCCTTGGCTTGGTGTGGTCAGCACCACGCTCAGCCAGTGAGCGAACCAGCAGTCCTTATATAGGATCCAAACCTGTGGCCTTGGTGTTATCAGCACTGCACTTTCCCGAGTGAGCCATGGTTCGGCCCCTTTTTATACATGATCTTGTTTCACTCTCACAGTCACTACTCTCCCCCATTTTACAGATGGGTAAACTGAGGCTTAAGGCAGGGCCTGTTCTGATCCGAAGGACTGATTCCTGGAAAAGAGGGAGAGGTACACGGGTGAGCAGAGAGGGGCATTGCAGTTGGAGGCCCCGAGCTTGGTGGGAGGACAGGGCTAGGCTAGGTGTGGCCTGAGTGGGATGAGGGAGTTGAGGGGCTTTAAACAGGTGGGACACTTTCTCCTTGGTCCTCACTTTGAAGAGGTTCAAAATTGTCCCAGTTCCTGGCAGGACAGCTCACAGGACAGAGAAGCCCTCACTGGCCCTCAGGGTGCTCGGTGGACTAGACGACCTGCTTGGGCAGAAGAGAAGCTCTGCACATGCTGGGCTGGGCATGGAATGGGTGCTTGACATGCCCCTGGATGGGCACGTCTCTGTCTTGCCCACCTCCTGCTCTGGAGGCTTTGTCTCTGCCTCTCATAAGTTTGTGTTTGGTTTATTTAGGGGCTGCGTGGCTTCCACCTGCCCTGGAGGTGGCGAGAAGAGGTCCAAGGCTCATGGGTTGGAATCCCAGCTCGGCACTTGCCAACCTCAGTCCATCGCTTGGCCTCAGTTTTGTCATCTGTGAAGGGGACAGATCACCACACCTGCCTCATGAGATTTAGAGAGGGTCATGGGGGAGCTCCTGGTGGCATGCAGGTCCGATCTGGGAGAGCCGGATTGGGCTCTGATGCAGACTTTCCGAGATGCTTATGGGCCTCAGCACTTGTACAGTGGGTTTGCGTGACTGCGAGAGTACGACCGTCTCCCTAAGTGCTGTGTCCCAGGGTGTGGGTGTGTGGGTCTTTTCACAGAGTCTGTCTCCTGACAAAAGGTCTAGGGTTGTGTATATGTGACTGAGGAGTGAGTGTGTGTCTGTGTGTGTGATAGAAGAGGGTGTGATTCCACCGAGGGGGTGTGACTATGGCTGGGTCCCTGTGGGTGCTGCTCTGTAAGGGGATGGGTGTGTGTGACACTGTGGGCTTGTGCACACCCCGACGTTGTGTGTCTGCAAAAACTGGTGGTGCAGGTGTGTGTGTGTGTGTGTGTGTGTGTGTGTGTGTATGTGTGTGTTGTATGTTGTCCTAAAGGAGCATGTGACCGTGAGAGGGGTAAGTGTCACTGGAGGAGGACAGAGCTGGCTCTGTGTGTCCACTTGGATGGGTGGTTATCTAGGGCTCAGCTGGGGTGTGCTGCAGACTGGCCTGGGGCTACCGTTGGCTGACCTGAGTCCTGACCCCTCTTTCTCCTTTCTAGACATTCATCTTCACCGACAGACCAGACGAAGGCCTCCAGGAGAGACTGGGTAACTCTGCCTGGTCTGGGCGGGGGCATGTTGGCTGTTGCCAGGGAAAGCTGGGGTGGCTGTACCCTGGCCTGGGGGATCGCAGGAAACAGGGCTGTCTATCCTTGCCATGTGGGGATTTCCCTTTGCCTAGGAGGGGAGCAGGCTTCCTCCCTGGAAATGAGTGTGGGTGTGGGTATGGGCAGGAGCTGTGCTGGACAAGGCCCTGGACACCTGGGTCCCAGCCCAGCCAACTGTCCACTAGCTCTGTGGTCCTGGGCAGGTCAGCCCTCCCTGGGCCTCAGTTTTGCTGTGCATGTCATAGGAGTGGTGGGCCGCTCCAGGCTCTCCGAGGCCAGCCTTGCTCTGTGTGCTCACAATGTTCAGGGCTGTGGGGGGAAGCTGGGCAGGCTCCCCTGACTCCTCCTCGCTTCTCCAGGGTCCCACCTTGTGGTCACCAACTGCTCCGCGGAGCACAGCCACCCAGCTCTGTCCTGCAAGACGGCTGCTGAGTTTGATGCCTTCTTGGCCAGTGGGCTTAGGTGAGTGTTTCTGGGTCTCTCGGGGTAGAAGTGGCCTTTGCCTCAGGCTACCTCAGTGCTGTGTCAGAAAACAGTGACATGTTCTGGACACAATGAATATGACCCCTGGGCCTCCTGGGGTCTGACTCCAGCCACCACCTACCTAGCAGGTCGCGTGCACTGGACTGGGCAGCCCGGCTGAGTGCAAATTCTGCCATTCACTGACCGTGAGACCTTGAGTGAGCATCTTAACCTCTCGGAGTCCTGGTCCTCATTTGCTGAGTGGGTACACCTTCCTCACGAGCTTACACCACAGGCTGCCTGGCATAAGACAGGTGCCTTAATGTCAGCCACCCCCACCCCTGCCCTGAAGCTACGTGTTGACTGGCTGTGGAGGCGCAGGGCCAGCCTGGCCGGCTGGTAGCCCGGGCTGGCTTCGACCCAGGATCCCCCTACCCCAAGACTAGTTCACTGTCTCCCTCCATCCCTACAGGTGGTTCTGCCATGTGGACGATGACAACTATATGAACCCGAGGGCACTGCTGCAGCTGCTGAGAACCTTCCCGCCGGCCCACGACGTCTATGTGGGGAGGCCCAGCCTGAACCGGCCCATCCACGCCTCTGAGCCGCAGCCCCACAATCGCACGGTCGGCGTCACCCTCCTTTTTTGTCCCGGGGGTGGGGGTGTGGTGGAGAGGGGGGTTGGTTGTAGGTTTCAGATCTGGCCCACCTCTGCAGGTTTGGGCGGGTGGCTTCGCCTCTTTGAGCCTCAGTTTCCCTCTCTGTGAAATGGGGAGGTTGAGATAATGCAGGTGAGACATGGAGACGGGCGCATAGCAAGGCCTCAGTCACCCAGGAGCTTTGTCCTGGTCACACAGTGAATTCAGGTACTGGAACACTGCTGGGCCAGGTGATAAATGGCTGCTGCTCGGAGCCCCAGAACACTCTCCTCCCTTGGGTAGACCCCTCTCTCCAGACTTCTTCACTGACCAGAAACTGAAGAGTGGACACTTGGCACAGCTGGGGGCCCCAGTACCAGCTTCAACTCCAGACCTGCATGGACACAGATGAGGGTGGCCAGGTCTAGAAAACAAATAAACAGGAAAAGCAGGATACCCAGTTAAATTTGACTTTCAGATAAACAATGAAGAATTTTTTAGTATAAGTATGTCCCGAACGTTACATGATTCTCCTCTTGTCCCCAGGACCCGCTGGGCTTCAGGTGTTGGAGTGGCCCCAGGGAAAGGCAGGTCAGGAGGTCCCCTCTCTAGAGGCAGGGCCTTGTGCAGGAGCTGGGCACTCTGTGGGGCTTGCTGTCCTTTCCCATGTCACCATCTGCTTCATTAGGGAGACCAAGAATGTAAGATACAAAGTCTTAATTATCAGCAGCTAATCAGCCTCTGAGCCCTAATTAAATCCTCCCGAGCCCCGTGTGTGTGTGCGTGTGCGCGTGCGCGTGCGCGTGCGTGTGCGTGTGTGTGCACACGCGTGCATTTCCAGGTGAGCCAAGGGGCCCCCCAAGCACCCACACCACTTTGTCCCTGCCCACTCACCTCTGCTTAATCAGTTTGCCTTTGGGGTTGAGAACTCCACTCTGGAGCCTGACTCCTGGGTTCCCATGCCAGACCTGCCACCTCCTGGCTTTGTGACCTTGATTGAAGTCACCTAACCTCTCTGTGCCTCCATTTTCTCATCTGTGAAATGGGTGAAAACAGCCCCTTCTCACAGGGTGGTTGTGAGCATGGAAGAAAGAATGAAATGAGGTCAGCTATCTGAGACCTTGGAAGGAGGCCTGGCATGTAATAGACATTCCTAAGTGTTAGTGATCAGTGTCTGACTTAGCATTTGACTCAGCTCAGCCTTCGCTTCTGAGCTGTGTCTTTCTCGGGCAGGTTCAGCACCTGACTCTGCACACCAGGCCCTGTCCCCTTCCTTGTTACACACCCCAAAGTGGGACCCCAGGACTCTGCCCTGGAATGTGGCAGAACCCCAAAGTGTCCAGGCCTGTTCAGACCCTGGGGCCCCCCAGGGTGGGATGGCAAGGGGGTAAGAGCTCCGGCTTGGGGTCAGTCCCAGCTCTGGGGCCTCAGGCAAGTGACCTCACTTCTTTGTGCCTCGGGCACCTCTTCTGGCACAGTAAGTGCTCAGGGCCAGGCAGTTGCATTGCTACTGCTGTTGTCGTTACTATAATTATCCAGGAGCAGAAGCCACGCACTCATTAATTCGTTAGACAAGCACTTAGTGGGCACCTCCTGTGTGTCCTTTCCTCGAGAGCACGTTCACTCTGCCTTGCTGAGCCCTGACCTTTCTCTAAAAGGGCAACGTTTCTAGAGGTCGGCTAATAGAGGTGGTTAGGAGGAGGACTCCTCTGCGCCAGGAGAACCATCAGATTTCAGAACTAGAGCAGACGGTGTGCTCACAGGTGACAAATCTGAGGCCCAGAGAGGGGAAGTGACTTTCTCAACGTCACCCAGTGCAGTGGAGGAGGTGGGCCCTCAGAGCCAGGCTTCCTAATTCCCCTCCCAGGGCTCTTCTCACAGATGCATCACTGGAGATAACCCAATGCAACATGCATCAATTGAGCACCAGCTGTATACTTGGGAGAAGGTAACCTTAGGGAACTTGTTAGACCAAGAGATGGTACAGCTGAAAGGGTCTAGTGGTTCCCAAACGTCTTAGAGAAGTTCATGGGTGAATTTATGGGTCCTCATAGAGGAAGGGAAGAGACCGTGGGCTGTGACAATGTCAGGCAGGGGCAGAAAGTGGTTTAACCCCCAAAGGGAAGTTATTGTTCCTGTGAGTGAGATGTCCAGGGGTTTGCTGGCCTTGGGCTCATAGGCCTGTCTGTCCTCAGTTTACTCCATGAGAGGCCCTCACTCTCTCTCTCTCTCTCTTTTTTAAAGATAACCGGCAAGGGGATCCTGACCCTTGACTTGGTGTTGTCAGCACCACGCTCTCCCAAGTGAGCTAACCGGCCATCCCTGTATAGGGATCTGAACCCATGGCCTTGGTGTCACCAGCACCACACTCTCCCAAGTGAGCCATAGGCCAGCCCCTCATTCTCTTTTTTTGCACAAAGCTTTCTTGGTCCGTCCCAGGAGTTGAGAGTGGGGAAGCCAGTGGAGATGGCTGGGTGTATGTGGCATCAGGACTGTAGCTCCCCAGTCTCATGACCCAGTAGAGAGTGTCTCTTCCTCACAGTCAGTAGATAATGCTCAGGGAAGGACTTTGATCGGCTGGCCTAAGTCATGTGCTTGTTGCTGAACCAATCACTTGGTCAAGGGATGTGGTCTTGTGATTGAGCATTCCCAAGGCACCTGCCCACCTCTGTGGCCTAGGGGAGCAGGTGCTGTGTCTGGCAGTCCCTCCTAAGCCATATGGAGTGAGGTAGAGACATTTCTCAGGGGTAGGGGGTAAGGTGTGCTGGGTGGACAAAATGACACCCCTCCCCACCGTTAGCCAGAATCCAGTTGGATTTGGGTCTGATCGGTGACTTCATCACTCATGATTAGCTATGTGACTTTGGGCCTCAGTTTCTTTATCTATAAAATGAGCATACTAATGCCAGTCTATACCAAGACTCTAGTGAGATGTGACATAAAGAGCTTTTGAGCCATGATGGTTGGGGGTGACAGGTGGCTTGGCTGTCCCCCATCCACCACCCCAAGGCTCACCCAGCACCTTGGCCCTCTTCTCTCCCAGAGGCTGGTACAGTTTTGGTTTGCCACCGGGGGCGCTGGCTTCTGCATCAACCGCAAACTGGCTTTGAAGATGGCCCCATGGGCCAGGTAAGCAGAGACCCAGGGGCTGGCAGGAGGGCAGGGAGGAGGCGGCTACCATTGTGCATGAGGGGCCTTTGCAGCAGGAAGGGCTTGAAAATGAGCTCAGGAGAAACTGCCCCTCCTTTATTCTGTGTCACAATGGCACAGTTAGTGGTGTGCAAGCCACCTGCCACCTGCCCTCAGGGATGCAGGGTTTAGTGCATCCTACCATGCATGGCAAGCTGCGTCAGCTCCGGGAGCCTCAGTCTTCCGTCTGTAAATGGATCTGCTAATACAATGACCAGTGGTATGTTGAGAGGGTTAAGTGAGGAAGTGTTAGGGCTGGCACCTGGTAGGAGCCAGGGAAACATTAGGTCCTATTTGCAACCCTCTTCTGACTGGTCAATGCCACAGGGGAGGGGAAGGCCAAATGTAGGGCTCTGAGAGGTGGGAGAAGGGCCTTCTGGTTGGGGACAGGAGGAAAGGCTCCCTGGAAGAGGCATTGGAGCTGGGACAGCCCTAGAGGGCCCCAGATGAGGGGGATCCTAAGGGTAGTAGAAGCCCTCAGTATGGGGGGGGGGTGCCCTGGTATTCTAGAAGTGGCAAAGGCCTGGCCTCTCGAGGTCTTCCTGGGCAGGCTGTTATGATCATTAACAGCAACATCAGAGGCCACTTCCTTGTATTGAGGGTCGCCTCTGAGCCAGGCCTGTGCTTCACCAAGAGGATCATGATACCTGGGAGAGAAGATGGTATTAGCCTTGTTTCTACAGCTGAGGAAACTGAGGCCCTGAGAGGTTAAGCAAGTCCAAGGTCACCCAAGTTCAAGGACAGCCAGCTGCTGGGTTTGGGTCCAAGGCTTGTGTGCTTTGCCACGACACCAGCTTGCCCTGCCTTGCCCTGGATGGGAGGTGTCCTGGTGGGGGGGATTCATGCTGGAGCGGGAGTAGGCATGTTGTCCTAGGGCGTGTCTACGGCAGGCATGTGCACATGACTAGGCCATCCCTGTGCCTGGGGTGCCCCCAGCCAGGCTTCTGCCCACCTCTATATTACCTTTGTGTGGAATGGACTAAGCCCCCCGCCTACCCCTGCAGGTGCAGCTCACGGACACACAGCTTAGGGAGGGGCAGAGACTGCACCCACTCGCCATGGCTGCGTCCTAGGAAGGGGCATTAATGGGGTGTGTGCGTCAGGTGATATCCCTGTCTGGAACACTTCTCCCCTCCCTCAAAACTGGCTGACTCCAGCTCATCCATAAGACTCCATTTAAAACCAGCCACCTCCTCTGGGAATCCCACCTCTCTCTCCCTGTGCCCCCCAGGCTGCGAGCTTCCCTCTGTCTTAGCACTGGTCTTGCTCTGAATGACCAGCTCGCCCTTCTGTCTGCCCCCAGGAGGGGCCTTGCTGCCGAGAGCAGGCAGCACTTCTTTCTCTCCTCTGTATCCTCAGCCCTAGCATGGCATCTAGTGCCAGGTGGATTCTGAAGCTCGACAATGAATAAACGAGCAAATGAATGAAAAAAAAGAAAGGAAGAGAAGGAAAGGATACATTTATAAAGGGCTTCACCTCGCTATTCCTGCACTTAGTCCTCATGACAGTTCTATGAAGGCAGGCCCTTTATCATCCCATTTCACAGCAGAGGAGACTGAGGCTCCCCAAGGTTTGGACTTGCTTGAGGCCATACAACATGCAGAAGCAGAAGCTAGAGCCGAGCTCTGCTCTGCCGGGTGGACCCGGTGGAGGTAGAAGCTGGGGAACTCTCGGTGTAGAGGGCCTGAGCCAGTGGCTACAGTCCAGCTCTGTCCCTCAGCGGCTCCCGCTTCGTGGAGACATCTGCTCTCATCCGGCTCCCCGATGACTGCACTGTGGGCTACATCATCGAGTGCAAGCTGGGTGGCCACCTGCAGCCCAGCCCCCTCTTCCACTCCCACCTGGAGACCCTGCAACTGCTGGGAGCTGCCCAGCTCCTGCAACAGGTGAGCTGGCCTTGCGGCAGGTGGCAATGGGGGAGGAGGGTGGGAGAAGGAGAGGTCCCCCCAAAGGAACATAGGGTGTCCTTTACCCACTCCCTCCTGGTATTTGAAATTAACCCAGAACTCTAGATTATGAGGCCTGGCTGTACCCCATTGATGGAGAAATTGAGGCCCAGTATGGCAAAGGGTCCCCTAAGGACACACAGTGACTCGGCTCTCTTCACCTCCAACCCTCAAAGCTCAGCAGTTGGGAAGCTGAAATTCTTTGGTCCTCAAGTGCACAGATGAGACGAAGCTGTCTCCAGATTACTATCACCCTGCTCCCCACCCCCTGCCTCCTGTCCCCTTCTCTGCTCTTCAATCTCCCACCCTCCCTACATCCCTCCTAAGGAGCCAGGCCAGCTCTTTCTTTTATTTTTTTCAGGCCAGCCCTTTCTTTTATTTTTATTTTTATTTTTTTTCAGGCCAGCCCTTTCTGACTTTTCTCCTTCATCAAAACTTTCCTGTCCACTGGTCACTGCTTTTTCTTCCTACCCTGAGGTCACTGGGAAGGCACAGGTCTTTACGGGGACACTCAGCCATCATGTTAGGCTGGGGGAGGAACGGGACCCCGTCCCACCACCTGGCAGGTAATGACTCTGCTGATAGGTCAAACTGGCTCTGCCCTGCAGATGCCACCCCCCAACTCTGTAGATGATCCTGGCTTAGGAGGGCCACCCCCAACCAGGCTGGGATCTTCCACCTGCCAGTCTTAGTCAGACCCTTTTGGGTACAAGTGACAGAACCTCAATGTGGACTGGCTAAACACAAAAGGAAAAGTATTGGCTTGCTCACATAACTGAGAAGCCGAGGGCCTGGCTTGCTAGGTCTGGCTGGGTCTAGGTGTTCAGACAGTGTCCTGGGACGCTGTCTCCACTCTCGATTGCTGTCCCTCACGCTGGGCTCATCCTCAGGCAGGCTCACCTCTCATGCTGCCAGATGGCTGCCCCTGGTTTCCACCCCATCACTGGAAGAGAGCACCTCCTTCCTCCAGACCCCAGAGCTGGTCTTCATTGATCTGATGGCCTGGCTTGGGTCACATAATCTGTCTCCTCCCAGCTCCTGAATTAGTGTTGATTGGCCAGGCCTGGAACTGGGGTGTGGGTTCAGTTTCATTAAGACTGTGGGGCCTGAAGCCAAGGAAGGGGGGCAGATTTTGGGCAGCATAAAACAGGGCACCCTAAAGGTTAGAGTTTCCTGAGCACCCACCATGCCACACACCATGCCGGGGGCCTTACCTTCTTTAACTCTCTGGTTCCTCAAAATATTCTCATGAGGTCAGTGCTAACATTATTCCCACTCTACAGATGCAGAAACTGAGGCTCAGACAGCTGAACTAACCATGGCACACAGCTAGTATAGGGAAGAGGGGGATTTGAGCCCTCGCTAGGTGGCCCCTGAGCCCACGGTCTTTAATCACTGTGCTCAACTACCTCTTAGCTGAAAACGTCCATGTCCTTATTTCATGGTGGGGCAGCGGCTCTAGGTGGGAGGGGATTTGCCAAATAAGTCTCCGAAAACCTCAGTTCTGGTCTAGACATGCAACTTACTGGAAAGGTGCCTTCCTTGTGGAGGCTCAGTTTCCAAATCTGTAGGATAGGGGTGTTGTCCCAGCCTCACAGGTAAACTGAACTCTTGAGGGGACAAATGCGTTTACGGGCATAAAAGTGCTCTGCAAGCTGCAAAGTACCTTTGCGGAGTGGGATGGGTTGCTTAGTGAAGCGCCCATTGCCAATGGCAGGATTTCAGGAGCAGAGACAGGTTTTCTGCACCTCTGGAAATGCCTTCTGTGCCTTCTCTGCTTCTGCCAAAATGCTGCCCCCTGGTGGGGATCCCTAGTGGCACACCCCCAACACTTCCTCTCTTCTCTGCTTCTCCCTGCTCAGGTCACCCTCAGCTACGGTGTCTTTGAGGGGAAACTCAACGTCATTAAGCTACAGGGCCCCTTCTCCCCTGAGGAGGACCCCTCCAGGTGGGTCTGTCGGCTGAAACTGTAGGATGGGAGGGGTGGGGGCTGAGTCCAGGCATCGACAGATGGGGGAGCCGGAAGGGAAAGCAGCGGCACAGGCCCAGAGGGTTGACAGCTGTGGAGGGAGTGGATTTCAGTCCCCTCTGCCACTGGCTTGCTGTGTGATCTTGGACAAGTGTCTAGCCTTCTCTGGGCTTCAGCCTCCCCATTTGTAACACACGGAGGCTGGACATTGTGGATCTGTAGGGCTCCCCCAGCCCTGATCTTCTGGGATTCCTCAGGAGCCCCTGGAAGACTGAAATGTCTTCACTGAGCGAAGAGGATGCTCTATGGTGGAACTTCAGGTGCTGGCAGGGAATTTTTAATTTAATTTTTTTAAGCTCTTGGTTTCTTTGATACTCTTAACTGGTTCTTCTAGGTGGACAGAGGGTTGGAATGGCACCTTCCAGTTCTGCCCAAAACAGGACTTAGGGAGACTGGGGCTGCCTAATTCAGCCGCCATTGGCATGGAGCAGACTTGGAGCAGAGCCTGTGGCATCAGCTTCCTTTCTGCACACCCCTGCCAGCTGAGGGTGCCTTGTGCTCCTGGCTGGGGCGGGTGGTGGAGGGTAGAGAGAAGTGGGGGAGGCACATGGACCCTGGGCCAACAGTTCAGTCCCAGAGTCGATGCTTGATCCCCTCCCAGCATCTCTGCCAGGCGACAGGCTGGCTTCCGCTTGCACGCCTCCAGCCACGGGGAGCTCCTTCCTCCTGTGGCATTCTGTTCTTTCTCTGGGCAGTCTGACTGTCCCCCAACCCCTCTACTCCATTCTGGCCCCTTGTCAGTGACATGTGGAGATCCTGGGAACTGGGGAAGGAGGCCTGATCCTGCCTTCAGGGGATCGAACAGGGACTCAGGGGCAATGGGTGGGGAAGGGAATGGGGTGAGCTCTCGTCCAGAGGGGGTCCTGGGGGGTGAGGGGTCCGGGGTACGGGTTGTACTGGAGATGGAGGGGAAGTGTAGGAGTGCAGGTCACCATTATGTGAGAGTGTTTACTGGGGATGGGGGCTGGCCAGGGAAGGCCTCTCTGAGGAGGCGACATGTAGGACCATGTAGGACCTGAGGGGCTAGCAGGAGGTAACTAGGAGAGGAGGGGGATGGCAGAGTGCTCCAGGGGGAGGGGACAGCATATGCAAAGGCCTGGCGGTGGGAGGCAGGTGTTGACCTGCTCAAGGAAGTAAAGGAAGCCAGTGTAAGCAGAGTGTGGAGAAGAGGAGAGAGTGGGGTCCCATTCAGCCAGGGAGGAGGCACAGGACCTCCCTGAGGCCTCGGTAGGTTCTGTCTGGACTTTGGACTTACCTGAAGTTTGGGAGCCCTGGGGGACCTGGGCTCCTGGCCCTGAGGTTCTGCAGAGCTGCCTGCCCTGGGGCAGAGAACTCACTGCTATTCTGAGGGCCCTGGGGCCACGGCTGTGTTGAATAAGTTGGACCTCACAAGGAGCCAGAGTTTGGCTCAATATAGGAACAACAATTCAAAATTCTAAGATGAAAGGGGCTGCTTTCTAACAGGATGAGCTCCCCACCAGGGGAGAGGTGTAAACTATACCTATCCTGCCAAGAAATTTAAAAATCAAGGTTAAATTTCCTCTAAGCTTGAAGATTCTAGAATTCATAGATTCCTGCCTAATGGGTTTGGAGCCAACTGGAGACTTAAATACGCGTGGTCAGATGATCTGGTCCCAGTTGAAGTCTCTTTATGGCTTCTCTGGCTTTTGAAATTTCTCTAAACCAGTGGTTCTCAACCAGGGCTGATTTTGCCCCCACAGAGGACATTTGGCAACATCTGCAGACATTTTTGATTGTTATGACTTGGGGGCATGCTACTGGCATCTAGTCTGTAGGGGCCAGGGATCTGCGAAACATCCTACAATGCACAGGGCAGTTCTGACAACAAAGAATTATCTGGCACCAAATATTAATAGTGCTGAGGTGGAGAAACTCTGTTCCAAACCACCTGTGTGGCATGTGCCCCCTAGGAGCCCGTGGGGCAAGGGTAGGAGTGGAGGTGACCATCTCGTCCATTTCTGGTCTCTCTGCAGGTTTCGCTCCCTTCATTGCCTCCTCTACCCAGAAACGCCCTGGTGTCCACAGCTGGTTGCCCGATGAGTCCTGAGCTGCAGGGGCTGAGGCTTTTGGCTGTCCCTCACCTCCCAAGGCAGCACTAGGGCCCTGGCAAGTGCCCTGTGGTAGGCAGTCCCTGGCAGGGCCTCTGGGTGGTGGGCAAGACCAGGATCTGGATGGTAGCTGACTTTGAAGGCATCCAAGGACCCTGGGACGTGAATTGAACAGACCAAGGACCAAGTGCAGCAGGAAATGGCCAGAGAGGCTGGATCTCCAATCACTCAAGGGACCCCGGAGGACTAATGTCAAAGTCTGTGACAGATCCTGTTGTTGCTGACGTCTCCAGGAGCAGGAGGTCGTTGCTCCCCAACCCTCGTTAACAGGGTCAGATTTTGTTCGGAGCCTCAGCACGCCCAGATGCAGTGAAGGATCATAATGGGTCCCAGCCAGTCATGGCGACCCTTTCGCTTACTTTCTCGGCCTCCCTTGCTGTTAGGGGCCACCATGTGACCCAGCTCTGGCCAGAGGGAACTAAGCAAAACTAACAGAGAAGTTTCTGGGGGATGGTTTTGCAGTCCCATACCCCATCTTCCTGCTCTGAATGTGGGTGTGATGGCTGGGTCTGGGGCAGCCTCCTTGCCACCAACAAGGAAATGTCAAGACAATCACCCACAGCTATCCCCTCCAGCATCTGGTTCTGTAAGAAAATTAAACCCTTATTTGTTTATGTCTCTCTTGGTCCAGTTTTCTGTTACATGCAGCCAAACTGTTCCTGAGTGGGACAGGGTATTGGATCTGTCTGTCACAGTGGTGATGGTGGTCACTTATGGTGATGTGGTATAATGTTTGTAAAGGGCATGGCAGAGAACCTGGCACAGAGAGAGGAAGGGCTCAGTGAAGTGACTGTTATTAGTGTGTGCATGTGTCATGTTGTGTGAGGGTGTGTGTGTGTGTGTGGTACCCTTCTATGCCTCTGTGCATAAGGATGAACGTGTGGTGCACATGTGTATTTGTGGCCACGTCACACGTTTGCACATGATGTATACACATGTGAGTGTGTGTGCGCTGTGAGGCGCTGGCATGCTGGGATTTGTTCCTCCTTTTCTCTGTCTTCAGAGCCTGGGTTAGGGGAGGTCAGAGAATCAGGGAAGGCAGAATGGAGAGCAGGAGCTGAGGGGTTCAGCCTCGGGTGTCAGACAAAGGGGCCAAGGGGCAATTTGAAAGCCAAGGCTGAATAAATGCAAGTGCCTCAGAACTTCAGGTCCTAAAAAAGTTGGACAAATGAATGAAAGTGATCGTGGGGAACTTCAGGCATGGTAGCTCTGGGTGGGGCTGAGTTAGGAAAGAAAGGTCTCTACACCCCACCAGGCGTCAAGCCCAGTAATGCTGGGAGTTGGGGTCACAGTGGGGCTCTGTGATAGGGGAGGAGAGGAGAGATTCTGAGGGCTTCAGGGGCTCGACCCAGGCAGCCAGGCCTGGGGGGTCCTTTGGAACACGTCCTCCACCCTTGAAGAACCAGAAGCCTTGTTCTGCCACATCTGGGTCTGAGATGTCTGGAACCACTGAGCACCTGGACCTGAGCTCCTCGTCTTCCAAGGAGGAGCCTGAGTCCCAGAGAGGGACCGCCCTATGCGTGTGGTCACAAAGCACATCAGGTGCAGGGCCTGGCTGCTCAAGCTCTTCCAAAGCCTCCTTTCTTTCTGGGCTGACCTAATGCTGGGTTCGTGGGATGTGAGCTGTGCGAGGGCGACTCCTAGCCCTGCAGCCTGGTGGGGGATGGAATGGAGCCATCGTGGTGGCTGTCCTCCCCGCCCCGCACGCACGCATGGGGAAGGCCTGCTTTTAGAAGCAGCAGCACATTTTCGATTTTCGGGTTGTTCCCAGCTCCTGAGGGTCGGGTGGAGGGAGCAGGACTCGGGCCATCTGCTGCCTCCATTGTCCCAGAATAGCTGGGGGTAGGGAGGGGAAGCAGAGTCAGCAAGGATCAGAATTGGGATGGAGGAGGGAGGGAGTCTGGGTTTAACCCTTTGTATGTCTGTGTGGGAAGTTATGAAGCTGCCTGTGCCCTGTGCTGAGGCGACCCACCCGGGCCCCAGGGGCAGGGGCTGGGAGGTGGGGGGCAAGGGTGGACCACCCTGTCTTGGCATTGCTGTGCGCTTGGGCACCTAGCTGCCCTTCAGCCTCCTCATCTGTAGCTTGGGGCTGGTGAGCTCTGCCTGCCCATCTTAGGGTGATTGTGGGTGGGATAAGTTGAGGGCTACGGGCGGTCCCTGATCCTTGGGCTGGACAGCTGAAGGTGGGCCCTGTGATAAGGGGAGCAGAGAGTGACTGAAGAGTGGGAGCCCTGGCCTGAGGCAGACATTAGAAAGAGCCTGGAGCTATTCTACAGGGGCCTGTGACCCCTCCAACCAGTCCCCACCTCAGCAAGGAGTGGGCAGGGGGCCCAAGGTAAGCCTCCTCTCTCCCCAGCAGCGCTCTGACTGATGCACCTGCACCTTCTGCGAGCTGGGCCTCCTGTCGTCCATGAACAAGAGGAATACCACACTGGGAGGCTAGTGACCTAGTGTCTCAACTTGGCCCCGCTGTCGATATATGTGCCAATAACAACATAAGCACATCATCCAGTGCATGCTGGTGTCAGGCACTGTTCTTTTTTTTAAATTTATTTTGTTGATATACAATGTGGTTGATTATTGTGGCCCATTACTGAAACCTCCCTCCCTCCTTGCTCTCCTCCCTCCCACCCAACAATGTCCTTTCTGTTTGCTTGTCATATCAGCTTCAAGGAACTGTAGTTGTTATGTCTTCTTCCCCCCCTGTTTTTTTTTTGGTGTGTGAATTATTTATTTATTTTTAGCTCCCACCAATAAGTGAGAACATGTGGTATTTCTCTTTCTGTGCCTGACTTGTTTCACTTAATATAATTCTTTCAAGGTCCATCCATGTTGTTGCAAATGGCAGTATTTCATTCGTTTTTATAGCAGAGTAGTATTCCATTGTGTAGATGTACCACATTTTCCGTATCCACTCATCCGATGATGGACATTTGGGCTGGTTCCAACTCTTGGCTATTGTAAAGAGAGCTGCAATGAACATTGGGGAACAGGTATACCTTTGACTTGATGATTTCCATTCCTCTGGGTATATTCTCAGCAGTGGGATATCTGGGTCATATGGTAGATCTATCTGCAATTGTTTGAGGAACCTCCATACCAATTTCCATAGAGGCTGCATCATTTTGCAGTCCCACCAACAATGTATGAGAGTTCCTTTTTCTCCGCAACCTCACCAGCATTTATCACTCAGAGTCTTTTGGATTTTAGTCATCCTAACTGGGGTGAGCTGGTATCTCAGTGTGGTTTTGATTTGCATTTCCTGGATGCTGAGTGATGTTGAGCATTTTTTCATATGTGTGTTGGCCATTTGTATATCTTCCTTAGAGAAATGCCTACTTAGCTCTTTTGCCCATTTTTTAATTGGGTTGCTTGTTTTTTTCTTGTAAAGTTGTTTGAGTTCCTTGTATATTCTGGATATTAATCCTTTGTCAGATGTATATTTTGCAAATATTTTCTCCCACTCTGTTGGTCGTCTTTTAACCTGTTAATTGTTTCTTTTGCTGTGCAGAAGCTCTTTAGTTTGATATAATCCCATTTGTTTATTTTTCCTTTGGTTGCCCGTGCTTTTGGGGTCGTATTCATGAAGTCTGTGTCCAGTCCTATTTCCTGAAGTGTTTCTCCTATGTTTTCTTTAAGAAGTTTTATTGTTTCAGGGTGTATATTTAATTCTTTAATCCATTTTGAGTTGAGTTTAGTGTATGGTGAAAGGTATGGGTCTAGTTTCATTCTCCTGCATATTGATATCCAGTTCTCCCAGCACCATTTGCTAAAGAGGCGGTCTCTTCCCCAGTGTATAGGCTTGGTGCCTTTGTCAAAAGATCAGATGGCTGTAGGTGTGTGGGTTGATTTCTGGATTCTCGATTCTATTCCATTGATCAGTGTGTCTGTTTTTATGGCAGTACCATACTGTTTTGGTTCTTATAGCTTTGTAGTATAGTTTAAAGTCAGGTAGTGTTATGCCTCCAGCTTTATTTTTTTTTTGCTCAGTATTGCTTTGGCTATGCGTGTTCCTTTGTTATTCCATATAAATGTCTGGATGCCAGGCACTGTTCTAAGCACTTTATATAAATTAGCCCATTTCATCCTCACCTATTTGAAGTAGGTACTATTATTACCCCCATTTTACAGATTAGGAAACTGAGGAACAGAGGGGGAGAAGACCCTTGGTGCAGGTCACAGGGCTTCTAAGTGCCAGAACCAAGGTTTATGGCAGCCTGGCTTTCCAGTGTTCATTCCAGTGTGGGGTGACTTTGGGAGGAGCTTCACCAGGTGTAGACTCCATCCACCTGCCCACCTCTGGCTCCATGTTCTTGGGCAGGTGACTTCACTATTCACTGGCCTCATGTGTAAAATGACACTGTTTAGGAAGCTCCCAATGCAGGGTAGTTGCTCAATAAATAGCAGCTTCCTTCCCTCCCTGAGCTCATGTTCTCAGCTGTAAGAGGGGGTGGCAGAGGTACTGGACCAGCCATCACCTCCACTCCCCAGCTCTGGTCTGTGATCGGAGCAGCCCCCTCACTGCTCCCTGCAGGCCCCCTCACTGTTGCTTACTGGCTCCAGGCATGATGGCTTCCTTGCTTCCCCCTGGCAGGTGCCAACTTCTGTCTGCACCAGCTCTTTGTGCTCCCTGGAACCCGCCTCCCCTCCCCCGAGTCCCTGCTTGACTGGCTTGCTCTTATGAAGCTCCACTGTCCCCTCCTTGGGAGGCCCTCCCTGGCCACCCAGCACATGGTAGCCCCCTGGCTGCTGTCAGCCATCCCACTCTGCGGTGACTCTCTGCACACCCCATTCTTGCAGCCAGGTCTCTTGTTGGCGTGTCTGCTCACTCAGGTGTTTGCTTGCTGTCTTTCCCCACTGGACTGTTGGCTCCACAACCCCAGCGACCATGTTGGTCTGTTCATGGCAGCTCCTGACCTGGCATAGCAGATGCTCAACAAATATTTGGGGGATGAGTAGAAAAATGAGTCTGCTCTGATTGTCAATGTTTTTAAGATTCTATGAGAGGTGCTAAAATGACCGAGGGCAAGGTGATGGGGGCTTCATAATGGAGGAATCAGGCTGGTGACAACAGAACTCACTGATCATTCTTAGTGTCACCCCAAAGGGGAAAAACCCAACTGTAAGTGCTCCTGATAAGATGCAGTGAAAGGGCACGGCACCGCTCAGAAAGGCTGATTGCCAAAATAATTGGCCTCCATCGTATCAACTCTCCGACCTAAATACCAGTTTACAGGAAATAAGACAGTGCAACACGTAAAATGACACCATGAGGAGTCAATCTACCAAATCCACAGTGACGAACATTCTACAGGACAAAGGACTGGTTTCTTCAACAAGTAAAATGACTTAAAAAAGGAAAGGGGAAAGGACTGTTAGAGTTTAAAAGAGATTTAAGAGACATAGCACCAAATGCAATGTATGGACCTTATTTAGATCTTGAGTCAAAAAAATGGGCCCAGAAAAGACATTTTTGAGGCCAGTGAGGACATTTGAACATGGAGGGTATATTAGATGACATTAAGGAATTGCTGATTTTATTAGGTGTGATGATGATGTTGAGGTTATTTTTAGATGGGCGAAATGATATGATGTCTGGAATTTTCATTAAAAAGGGGTTGAGGAGAGGAATGAAGCAAGAATAGCAACATGGGGGTGGTACTGAAGTGGGCGATGGGCGCACAGAAGCTCGTCACACTCTTTTCTCTAGTTTTGTGTGTGTTTGAAAGTTCCCATAAAAAGTGAAATTAAATAAATGAAAGAGAGTCTGTGGATATTGCATTTTTCTGGCTATAGCCCTCTCCTTCCCTTTCCCCTCTTTGTCCCCTCCTCCCTGCCCCACATTCAGGCCCGGAGAACATCTGTTTTCATCAGGCACAGCTGTCCTGGCTTCACTTCCTGTTCTCCCCAAACACGCAGAGAGAGGAGAGGCAGACCTTGACTGAACGCTGGCCTTGGCCTGATTTGCATTTGGCCCATTGCCTGGTTTCCCTGAGGCCCACCCTGATGTTCTGAGCACTTGTCCCAGCTGCTTTGTAACCCAGCAGCACCTCCCCTGGGCACATTCCACCCCCCACTCATCCTCCAGCAAGAATTTACTGCTCACCTCCTCTGGGGAGGGTTCCCTGTGTTAGATGCTACCCAGTGAAATCAGGTGCAAGTCCTGCCCTCAATAGGGAGCTCAAATCCCAATTGGGACAGTACTGAAAACATGGCATATCATGTAATCAATGACAAAATACAACTGTGGGTTGCAGGGATGGATGACTAAATTCTGAGGGGCATGCAGGGCAGCAGGAATCAGGAACACTTGATGCGTGAGGTGGTGTTGGATCTGGGCTTGAGCCATGAGGAGGTCTGAAGGGGAAGAATGCAGCACACACCACCTTGTAGAGAGGGCTGTAGAGACCCTAAGGAAAGAGATAAGTGTTAGCTGTGGTTATGATTACTACTGTTTTTGCATGCCTACTTGTCTCATCTTGCAGGACAAAGGCAAGGTATGCACCTGGTGCTGTGTGCACACAAGACAGGAGGGATACTCTCCCTTTTCCCTTCCCTACATCTCCTCCTGAATGATTTTGTAAACTGCCCCCTGAGCAGAGACCCTGCTCGATGCAGCTCTGTGCTTCACAGCATCTGGCTCATGGCTGGCCACACAGCAGGCACTCCATGAAGACCAGGTGATTAGTGAGATGAGCATTCAAGCTCAGGCCAGTACCAAGCTGGCTGTATGGAATCACAGGTGCCTGGGCTGTTTGGTAAAAACAAACTTCAGGGTTCCATATTAGATCCTCAGAAACCAAGTCTCCAAAGACAGGGAATCTGTATGTTTACTGGGCTCCCCAGGAGGTTCTACATTGCTGCGGGGTGAGAGAAGGAGGTGCGGGTAGAGGTGAGTTCAGCACCACGGACAGAGCCACGCGGCTGCCTCCATCTACTCCCCTTCCTGGGCCCAGCTGGGCAAGGTCACTGTGTATGTGTGTGCGTGTGGCAGGGGTTCATAGTCCAACCCTGATGGGGGCCAGGTGACACCTGTGATCTTGGCCCTCATGTGATGCAGCCTTCATCCATGTGTCAGGAGCATGTTTCAAGTCCTGTTGCAGACAGCTCCAACTCTGCACAGGGAGGGGCCATATAATAAATATACTATCGATTTCTTTTATAAGATGTAAGCGACCCTCATACTGTGCAAGCAGCAAAGCATGAATCCTGAGCTGGTGTGAACAAATTAATCCCCCAAATATGGTTTGAGCACCTCCTGTGTTCAAGGGCTGTGCTGGTAGCCAAGGGGCATGCAGGGATGAGTGAGATATAGCTGCCGCCCCGAGGAACCCACAGCTTGTCAAACATGGTTCATTGGTTTTTAGAAAGGAGAATGGTCTTGAAGATAACCAGACCCCGACTCAGCGAGTGTGCGTATTAGAGAGGCAGCCAGGGGCATGGAGAGGACAGGCATTTGGTGGCAGAGGCTTCCTGAGTTTAAGAACTGATACTGACAAGCTGTGTGGCCTTGTGCATGCTGCTTAGCTCTCAGCCTCGGTGTCCTAATTGGAGAAACGGGAGTGATGACACCCTTCCCTCTCTCTCCCCACAAAGGCACGTGTGAGGAAAGTGCCCACTTAGCTCTGTGCTCAGGACTCAGCCTGAGCACCATGCATTCACTCCTAGACTCTACAAGTACTGAGGCCCACTACATGCCAGTCATGGTGCCAGCTCTATGACCAAGGTGGAGGAGAGCTGGTACCCAGGGGGTCTGGTATTGGGGGAAAAATGGCTTTTTCCTCTCTTCCTCCAGAGCCCCCAGCTGGACTGTTTCCAGCCTTGCAGTGAGGGTGGCCATGTGACTGAGTTCTGCCTGATGATGTGCACCACCTGCAAGCCTGGACCATAAAACCCTCCCACAGGGGATGATCTCTCTCTGTCCTCATCCCTGCATGGATGGAGAGGACTCCAGGTGAGAGAGACTCCAGGTGGACTCTGGAGATGGCAGGGAACCAGCTCCCAGAACCATCACGAGGAAGTCTGTCCACCACACAGCTACACTGAACTGTTCCAAGCATCAGAAACCTGTGCTGAGTTAAGCCCCTGGGTTTTGGGGCATTTGTTACAGCACTTGGCCTACCCTGACTAATACAGAGAGACAGACAACAATCTGGTGAGCAAACAAGCAGGAACTTTAGAGAATGATGAGTGGTGGAAGAAATAAACGAAAAGGAGACCATGGGGAATCTTTGGGGGAGGATGCATTACGGATTTATTTTTGAGTTCTTCTCAGCTTAACTAATAAACCTACATCCCCTCAGTGGTTGGCATGGTTTGAATGTCCCGTCCAATACTCCTGTTGAAGCTTAATCCCCAGTGCAGCAATGTTGAGAGGTGGGGCCTTTAGGGGGTGATTGGATCATGAGGACTCTGCCCTCATGAATGGATTAATCCATTCATGGATGAATGGGTTAATGGATTAATGGGTTACCACGGGAGTTGAACTGGTGGCTTTATAAGAAGAGAAGGCAAGACCTGAGCTAGCACATGAGAACTCTCTTGTCCCCTTGCCATGTGACGCTCTGTACAGAGTCCCCACCAGGAAGAAGACCCTCACCAGATGCACCCCCTTGACCTTGGACTTTCCAGCCTCCAGAACTGTAAGAAATAATGTTCTTTCCTTTGTAAACTATCCAGTTACTGACATCTGTTATAAGGGATAGATAACAGGCTAAGACAGTGGTCCTGTTCTGAAGACCCCTTGCTTTGGCCACATAATTTCCTTCTCAGGCCTTTTGAAATCCCATCTCACATGACATATAAATCACTCACATAATTCTACCACACTCTGAATTTTATTTCAAGGGCATACTGGCCAGGTTTTTCTTTGATTTGCTGGGTTGGAAAACTGTCCCTTCATGCTGTGTAGCCCCAGAGACCTTTCTCCTTCCCACCCATATCCTCACCTTCTGGGTAAAGAGCCCTCCAGATGGAACTATGTTCCCCTGTCTCTCCAAACCACTGACCCCTGATTTGTTCAGCAGTCAGGTGAAGCATCTTTGCACCTTTAACAATTTTGTAGAGGCAGGATACAGACTGTGAGAAGGAAAACTCCCCAGTTTACCAATTGGTTTGCAAGAGACGTTTATGTAGTCTAAATCTGTTTTATTTGTATCTGATTATTTTTTAATTAAATAGAAATAAATTAAATTGAAATAACACATAAGTAATATGTTTGCTGTTCTGTTGATCTATTGCTGCATAACAAACTACCCCCAGACCTATTGGCTTAAAACAGCTACAATACTTATTTTGCTTGTGAATCTGCAGTTGGCAGGGCTCGTTAGGACAGCTCAACTCTGCTTTTCTTGGTGTTGGCTGGGTGGCCTCAGGCTGGGGCTGGGAATCATCTGGAGGTTCTCTCACCTGTCTGACACCTGGGTGGGGAAGACTCAGATAGCTGGGGCTGGAGCAGCTGGGTCTCTCAGGCATCATCCCTATCTCTAGGACCGTCCTCAGGGATGATGTTGCAGGGTCATGCTGAATTCTTATTTGTTGGCTCAGGGCTTCCAGTCCAGAGAGCTGGGTAGAGATTGGGTCACTTCTGACCTGGCTTGGGAAGTCAGGCAGCATCATCTCATTAGAAGCCAGTAACCAAGGTTGGCCCATATTCGAAGGGAGAGGGTTTAGACTTCTTCCCTTTAAAAAATTACATTAATTTTAAAAATTGCGTTAAAAATATGTACCATAAAAGTTGCCATTTTATCCCTTTTAAAGTGTACAATTCAGTGGCATTAATTTCATTCACAATGTTGTGCCACCATGACTGAAACTTTTTCATAATGTTTGAGCATAATGTTTTCAAGTTTCATCCATGGTGTAGTGTATACCAGAACTTTCTTCCTTTCTATGACAATGTAATATTCCATTGTATGTATATGTCACATTCATTTGCATACATTAGATGATGTTTATCCATTTATGCATTCATGGACACTTGGGCTGCCTCCATCTTTTGGCTATGGTGAATAATGCTGCCATGAACATGGGTGTGCAAATAGCTGTTTGCGTCTCTGCTTTCAGTTCTTTAAGGTATGTACCCAGAAGTGGAATTGCTGAATCATGATAATTCTATGTTTAATTATTTTTCTTTTAAAATCTTTATTAAATCAGACTTGATTATTCATATTTTGGGGGTTCAGCATTGACATATGTTGATCAAATCAATATTACTGGCATATATATTGTTACAAATCATTCTTTATGCCCCTTGTCCAATCTCACCCCCTCCCCCCTCTTTCCCCCCTCCCCCCTCAAATTACCCTAGATTTCTTCTCTCCTTCTGAAAGAGTAATGGTTATTCTGTTGATTTGTTGCCTAGACGATCTGTCCAATGCTGAGAGGCGTGTTTAGGTCCCCATAATATTATCGTAGAGCAGATGCTTCTTCTGTCACTCTGGAATGAGCTTTGTGGAGAGAGACATCCTCCTCCTTTCTTTGGTCTCTGCTGGTGACTCTCCTTGTGTCAATGCACTTCAGTGGCTGGCAGACCACCTGCATGGTGGTTGTGGCATCTAGCCACTTTCGTGGCAGCCATAGTTATTGTGGTGGCTGTGGTAGGCCACCCACATGGAGGTGAAGTTTTTGGCATGCTCCTTACCTAGTTGGTGGTGGCGATGGCAGTATGCCTGGTTGTGGGCAGAGGGCCTGGTCCCCACTCCATACCACAGGACCCTGGGTGCGTCCAGTGGTTTTGGCAGTGTGCCTGGTTGTGGGTGGAGTGTTTGGTCCCCAGATCCATATCTCAGGATCCTGGGTGGGCCTTGTAGCCTGGTTGTCTCCCCTTTCTGTCTTGGTAGCCCAGGGGACTTCCAGTCCTTCTAGGTGTTATAGGTGTTCTTTGGTGAAATGAGACCTTTACTAGTTAATATCAAACTTGGTCTTTGGTTGTGGGTACTCTGTTTTTTCTTTCAGTTCTGTGTTGGATAATTTGCTTTTCCCACCACTTAAACTCCATGCTGGAACTAATTTTGTTGTCCTTTGCTTACTTCTAAAGTGGGGGAACTTCCCATGGGGAGCTGTGCTTGAGCTTTATGGTTGAGCTAAATTGCTGCTTTGCTGTTGATTCCCTGGGGAAGGCTTTTTGTGCAACTCAGGTCTTAATGGTTGACTTTATCGGACTTCCAGTTTAGTGAATTCCAATGTACCTGGGTTGTGTAGAAACTCTGATCTGGGCCTGAGTCTTTTCATCAAACTGCACCCCATGCAATTCTATATTCCTGACCAGTCTCCTCTGAATGGTCCTTCACTAATTGGGGTGAAGATCAGCTGTCCTCGCTTTGTCCCAGTGTTCTCCTGCTGGGCCCATCTCCCCCACCACCTGTTCTCCAAACACTTCCCATGGGACAGGCTGTAGGCTGGTCCCTTGTGGTGACTCACTGGCCTCTGAGTGGATCCATTTGTTTTGGTTGTTATGACTCCTTGCTCCTATGTGGGTCCATGGGAGCCCTATTAGTGGTTTTGCTGATCTGGGGGCTACCAAGGCCCTCTTCTCCCCTGCTGCCTCCATGCAACTTCATCCAAAGGGCACAGCTGCAGCTTTTGCTGACTCCTGCTCCATGTGCTCAGCAGCTCCAGCCTGGAAGTGGCTGGCGCTCAAAATGATCAGAATGGTTCTTTCTTTCTCTCATCGTGGCTTCTCTCACCTTCATGTACTCTGTAGGTCTCTCCTCCTGTTCCCCTGAGCTCTAGTGGCCCCAGCTTGGCTGTTGTTGCTTTTTAGTAGTTGTAAATTAGTTGATTTGTAGGAGAGAGTGATGCTGGGGACCATCTATTCCACCATCTTGACTGGAAGCCTACCTTTAATTTTTTTGAGGGGCCACCATACTGTTTTCCACAGCAGCTGCACCATTTTATATTCTCACCAGTTATGCACAAGGGTTCCAATTTCTTCATATCCTTGCCAATACTTGTTATTTTCTGTTTTGTTTTGTTTTTTGAACAATAGCTATTATAATGGGTGTGAAGTGGTATCTCATTGTGGTTTTAATTTGCATTTCCCGAATTATTAGTGATGTTGAACATCTTTTTATGTACTGTTGGCCATTTGTATGTCTTCTTTGGAGAAATGTCTATTCAAGTCCTTTGCCCTGTTTTTAATCGGGTTGTTTTGTCATTGTTGCTGAGTCCTCATGCTTTTTGATAGCCACCTAGTATTCCAAATAATAGTTATACAGTTTTCTATTAACCAGTCCTCTATTGATGGATATTCAGGTTGTTTCCAATTATGTGCTATTCAAACAATGCTACAATGATTTTTCTCATATACTTGTTATTATGTACATGTGTGAGTATATTGGAGGATAAATTACTAGCAGTGGGATTGGTGAATTAGAAAGAAGGTACATTTATCATTTAGGTAGATTCTGTCCAATTGCCCTTGAGAATGGATGTGCCTATTTTTATTTCCACTTTGTCATGAAAGAGAGAAAGGCACATTTTCAAAACTATACATATGTTTTCAGCATTGTGTCAAAGATTTTGTCTTCCTTGGGGTTGCTAATCTGACATTTCCTAATACCGATTAAAACATTGGCCTAACATTGCACTCTGTTAAGGGATTAGCAATTTAATTGCATTTGTCCATAAAAAAAAGAATTAATATAAAATAACTTGCCATCAACAGAGCTCATTTTGACCCTGTGCTATGACAAATCTATTTATGTTTTATGTCTTAAAAACTGGCTCAAAGCTAGAAAAAAAAAAAGCTGCTGTTTCAATACCATTCGACTGGTACAAAAAATCATACTAAATCACAATGTGTCTGCCAATCTTTTCCAATAGTACAAAATTAATTTTTCTCAATTCTTTCCCAGAGGTATAGCCATGAAGATTTAAGACTGAAGAAATTTTTTCTTATCAAGAGTATCTAACAAGATAACAGAAAAATTCACACATCAAATATTAACTCAACCTCGTATTATGTGTGAATTCAGAGAAGGAAACAACAGCCCTTTACAAACCCACATGAAACCACATGCTCCTCCAACTTTAAGCAAGAAAGTAAATGAAAATTGTTATGAGCAAATAAGGACCCAATTAAAAGAGATAAACAGATTATAACCACATTAACTACATTATATTAATATATGTTCATAATTAACTACTTACAGTTTTCAAGAATAAGGGGGATTTTTTTTTTTTAAAGGGAGGAAAGTCTCATAAATGAACAACTAACGTGTAAATAAATTTGGGACAGCAAATTCTATACACTTTGCACAGCAACTAATGTAATATTTATATTAACTGTTAATAAAGACATATGCCAAAGGAAACACGATGTGCAGAGTGAATAAATGAGACTTACTTAATCAGTACATATTAAAACCATAGTAAATACACATTAGCTTTATACTATGTGTTAATATAGAAGCTAGTTTATATAAATATCAGTTTACTTCTCTTTCCTTATAAAACCTTAATGTTCACTTCTCACCCAGCAAGGGAATCCCATGTCACCCAAGCACAGCTTTCTTCCTCCAGAGATGGCAGTTTCACTATCTCAAAAGGCAGTGAAG
This sequence comes from Cynocephalus volans, assembly GCF_027409185.1. Classification (NCBI taxonomy): domain Eukaryota; kingdom Metazoa; phylum Chordata; class Mammalia; order Dermoptera; family Cynocephalidae; genus Cynocephalus; species Cynocephalus volans. Next base: position 12,716,134 of record NC_084471.1, read on the forward strand.
CCAGGCTGCTCCTTATATGAGCCCAAATTGGGTGCCTGTGGCTTTCCTTTCCTCTGAGGGCTGTCCAGCACACAGTGACTTCTTCCTCAGCCCCCTGAGATTCAGAGATGTAGAGTTGCCCAGAGATAGTTTCTAAAGCTCCCAGGTGATTCCAATGTACAGCCAAGTGTAGGATCTACTGTTCTGTAAAGGGCATCCCTAATCTGCTCTGTCATCTCTTCATTCATTCATTCATTCATTTGATGCTAGCATTTATTGAATGCCTGTGCTAGGTGCCCAGGACACATACGTTATTTACCTAACATTTTTCTTTACATTGACCTTTTTGTACCTAAAGACATTTGTTTAAATATCATGGAGGTGATGGGCCAATACATTAATACACAACAAAATAAACACATAACTCTTAAACAAGTTCATCACTATCATCTAAAAATTACCTTGCATATTACTAGTGTTATTCACACCACATTTTAGGAAATAATGAACTCATTCTTTCCTTCATTCGCTCATTCCTTCCTTCATCCATCTCACATTTTCTGAGTCCCTTTGATGGTCTATGCTCGATGCTGGGCATCATCCCCTGCCCTCTTGTCTGACCGTGCCCAGTGTGCACCCACAGCCACACTCCCTGCAGATGAACAGGGATGGAGCTATCCTCAACTTCTTCAGGCCCTGCTGAAACTTCTCAGGGCTTTGTGCTCCTTCCACGGAGGCCCTCCCTTCCCCTTTCCCAGCCAGTCAGCCCTGGAGTTGTCCTGGTTGGGGTCCCAGTAGGCAGTGCAGGCCATCACCAGCAGGGGGCACTCATGCATCACTGCTGGCTTCTCATCCAGACCCAAGGCCAAGGCCAGGGCAAAGGGGGACTGGTGGAAGGTTAGGCCACCTAGGGTGCTAGTTAACAGGCTTGGGAGGGGGTTTATGGGATCAAGGGGGTGAAAGTAAGCCCCTCACACTCAAATTATGAGAAAAATCCTCCCCAGCCAGGGGAAGAAATCACACAGCACATCTCTTTAACAGGCTCAACAAACATAATCAGATAGAGACAGCAGCCATCAATTAAATAATTCTGCCATTCGGTGAAGGGCAAGATTGTCACACATGCAAATGCCACATGCACTGTGAGCACCAGACAGCACAACTGTGGCCTGATCCTGAACCTGCCCTCCAGCTCAACTCTGCTGATTCTTTCAAGGGAGAGAAGGGCAAAGGGCAGGGTCACAGGCCAAGTGGGGCCTCTCCTGGGGACTGGAGCTGTCCTGATGCCCACCTCCAGCTAGGAAAACCAGCCAGAGTGGGCCTTCTGCAACAGTCCTTTGCTGGTCCCCCGGGGCTTCCGTTTCCCCTTCTGTAAAATGGGACTGGTATCATTCCCACCCTGCCTGCCTCTCTTGGGAGCATGGATGTGGAAGCATGCTGCAGAGAGCAGAGAGCAGTTTAAACAAAACCACGGGAATCTAAAATGGAACTTGCCTGTCCCCCCTCCCACTGCCCCCTTCCTGCTTTGGGAATGTGCACAAATTTGTAATCTCTGAGCTTGCCTCATCGTGCCTTGCTGGAGCTGGCAATTAGGTGCAGTGGTGGCTCCCGCCTTGCCCTTTGATGACTTTTCTCTAATTGCTCTAATTTGTGTTTTCACGCACTGGCTGAAAATGAGAAGAGCCGTCAGCTCCAGGAGAGAGGAGATAAGGAGTGAACCCAGGAGAAGGGTGGGAGGTTTATGGCCAAGCTCCGACTGTATGCATACCCTGTGACGGGGACTGGGAGGCCGCAGAGCAATGGCACACTGTCCTTGTCCCTGGGTCCTCACAGTTCCCCGGCTGGGAGGGGCACTAATGGAGAAAGCAGGGGAGGGTGGAGAGTCCTGGGGGCCTGAGTACCTGAAAAGGAGATAGGGGAGGAGAACCCCGACTGGGGAGAGGCCTTGGGGCTCCTGGTGGGGGGAGTAGCTGGCAGCCTCAGGGGGCAGAATGCCCAGCTATGGGCAGAAATGGGGGGTCCCTGGGCAGAGAGATCTTGGTGGCAGAAGGCCTGTGTGTGAGCATTTCTGTGTGCATCTCCCTGTGTTTCTGTGGCTTTCTCTGGGACAGGACGATTCTGAATATATCTCTCTGGATTTGTCGTGCCTTGGGGAGAACAGGTCAGTGTGCGCCTGTGTCTAGCGTGTTGTCTTTGCCTGTGTGCCTGTGTGTACGACTGTGTGAGCGTGTGTGTGTGTGTGTGAGTTGCGTGGTGCCACTGGTAGCTGTTAGCTCTGTTGGATTTGGCTTCTCACCCCGTAGGTCTCCTTGGAGCCTCTGGGAACCCTGCCCCACCCCGGGACAGAGGTGGCTGGTGCAGCTGCGGGTGGGAGCGGGGCTAGCCTAGATAGAGGCTTAAGGCCCTACTGCTGGAGTAAAGCGATTACCAGAGTGTGTGTGTGTGTGTGTGTGTGTGTGTGTGTGTGTGTGTGTGTGTGTGTGTGTGTGTGCATGCGTGATTGAGAGCCTAGCCTTTAGTGGCTGTAGAATCCTCAGCTACTCTGAGAGGGTCCAAAAATTTGTCCGTGACTTTCCCTCCCTTCCTTGCCACGATTCACTCCCCCCAGCTGACCTGGATACGTGCATTTACTCCAAGATGCTGTGCTCCTAAATTGCTTCTCCTTGGGGGCTCTCTGGCTCTAATGGTGGAATTTCCATCAGTGTCAGAGAGGAGATAGTTTGGGATGTGGGGAGCTTCTCGATGCTGCCTTAGTGACATAAACAAATTGAGATTCTTGATCTTGTGTTTGACAAATGAATCGCTTATAATCATTACTGATTTTTATTTGCATACACCTAAGCAAGAGGAAAAGCTCTGGGTTGCTCCTCCTGGTGCCAAGAGACCCTACACAGGGTTAATTATAATAAGAGCAGTGAATGTGAACTCAGCAGATGGAATGTTCCAACACTGGTGAGTAAATTCAGTTTCCAATAGTAAACATACAATAAGGGAATTAAGTTCTCACCATGAACATGACAATGGTGCTGATACTTAATAGCCCTTCCTGTGTACCAGCCTCTGAGCTCTTCCCAGATCAGCTTCTGTAATCCTCCACCAACCCTGTGGTGCCCATTTTACAGATAAAGAAACTAAGGCACAAAGAGGGTAAGTAATTTGCCCTGAGATCTCACAGTTCATGGAGCAGCAATTTGAACCCAGACCATCCAGTGCCCTTGCTCAGTCCCCTGCCACTCTGCCTGCACTGCAGGATGGCCCTATGGGGTGGTCACAGTGTGGGTTTCATGGTGCTCCTGCGTGCAGGAGAACCACAATCTAGGTCTCACTGGAGAGCTTCTTGCCAGCTTCTCAATTTCACATAGCAAAGACAGAGGACAAGTTTAGATGAGGCTTTTACCCTACCTGACTAGTATTCATTTTGTTTGTTTGTTCTTTGTGATTTGTAAATATCTGGCTTCTCCACGATCTCTGTGACACGGCATGCTGTCCAGGCCAGCTCTTCGCTGTCTCAACAGCACTGTGTCGCTAGCTCCAGCCGCAGCGATGTGCGTGAAACACCACTGATGCTGCGGCCATGGGGCCTGCCTGCTCCAGGTTGTGCTGAGGGTGATTCATAGCATCTGGGGGCTGGGAATTGAACGCAGGTCTGTTGGGCATCATGGATACCCTGGAGGGAGGCACGGGGGCTGAGGGTGCATCTGTAAAATGGGGGTGCAAGAGGCAGGGGGCTGCACAGAAATATCTACCTTGCAGGGATTTTGTGTATCAGTTAGGGATTGCTTCCTGTTGCTGAGGACAGAGGCTGGAATAACAGTGGCTGAAATCAGATCAAGGCTTTTCTTTCAGTCCCACCAACTCCGGTCCCTCTATCCTCAAGGTCACCTCAAGATCCAAGATGGCGGCTGGGCCTCCGTCATCACGTCTGACTTTCATCGGGGAGTGGGCACAGACTGGCCAAAAGTTCCCCCCATCCCACCTAACCAATTATCCTCATCCCTCATTGGCCACTCCTAGCTGCAAGGGAGGCTGGGAAATGGAAACTTTGGTAGGACACATTGCCACTCAAGCGTTTGTTGCTAAAGTAAACAGCAACAGGATTTTGTAAGGGCACCCCACAGTCTCCGCCACAGTGTAGAGTCCTGTGCACCCCAAGGTGAAGCCCATCTATTTTTCCAGGTGCTGTGACTGTTTCACACCAAACAGCCAGACAGGAGTGGGCAGGAATCCCAGTGGGCGAGTACTAGGAGCCCACCCTTCAGCTGCTCGCTAGTTTGGGGATTTTTGTCCTTTTGTGTCCTGTATCAATTCCCACCTTACGGAAGGGGGTTCTGGGGCAGCCATGGAGGGACTGGGGGAGAGAGGGAGAAGCTGCCAGACACAGGGCTCTGTGCTGCACAGCTGTGTTCTGGAAGGAGCTGTGATGGCAGCAGAGATGCTACAGCCGTGGGCACTGTGGGTGTCACTCTGAGTTGGGAGGTCTGGGGGTCCACCTGGGAGGATGGAAGAAGGCCACCCTGAAGTCCTGAGAATGGGGTGGCCGACAGATGGCAGGCCATCAGGGAAGGCCTCCTGAGACCCCTGCAGGCCCAGTGACCAAGTCCATTTCCCGCCCCAGCCCCCACCATTTCTACTGGGCCCTGAGAGAGGGTCACAAGGGTTGTGACAGTCATTTAACCACTCAAGGCACGTTCCATTTTCTCACTGATCCTCCTCACAGACGGGTGAGGTTGGTGGAGTTTCTCATCCCCATTATACAGATGGGGAAACTGCAGATGGAGAGGCCGAGAGAGGCTAAGGGATGGGTCCAAAGTCATACTGTGGCAGAGCTGGCCTGGGTCCCAGGTCCCTTGATTCCCAAGTGGAGGGAGGTTGGTCTGAGCATATGCTCCAAGTGCAGTATCTTTTCATTTCCTTTTACTTTAACTTAAAAAAAAGGACAGATAATTTACATACGGAGAAGGAAAGAAAGTGCGTGGGTTTTACGTGCCGTTTGGTGAATTTCACCTATGTCCATCAAACCTGCTCAGCACCCCAGAAAGCTCATTCATGCCTCCACCCCCCAGTCATGAGCCACCCCGTCCCCAAAGGTATCCACCGTTCTGACTTCTGTCGCTGGACATTGGGTTTGCCTGTTCTTGCACTTCAAAAAAAAAAAAAACAAAAAACAAAACCAAAACAGAATTGTAAAGCATGTTCTCTTGCTTTTTGGCTTCTTGGACTTGGCAAAAAGCCTGTGAGCTTCACCAGGTTGTGGTGTGTACATCAGCGATTGATTCTGTTTTATTGTTGAGTCGTATTCCATTGTCAGGATATACTATGATTTGCATATTTATTCACCTGTTGATGGACATTTGGGTTGTTTCCTATTTGGAGCTAAAATGAGTAAATCTTCATGAGCATTGTGTTCACTGTCTAGACACATGCTTTCATTTCTTTTGGGTAAATACCTAGGAGAGGAATGTTTGGGTCGTAGAATAGGTATATATTTAGCTTTGTAAGTATCTTAGTCTATTCCTGCTGCTGTAACAAAATACCTGAGACTGAGCAATATACAAATAAAAGAAATTTCTCTCTCACAGTTCTGGAGGCCGGGAAGATCAAGATCAAGGAGCCAGCAGATTCGGTGACTGGTGAGTACTGGGCCTTCTGTCTATCCTCGCATAGCAAAAGGGGCAAAAGGGGCAAAAGGGATGAATGGCTCCCTCAAACCTCTGTTACAAGGTCATTAATGCCATCCAGGAGGGCTCTGCTCTCATGACTTAGTCACCTCCTAAAGACCCCACCTCTTAATACTGTCACACTGGAGACTAAGTTACAACATGAATTTTGGAGGGGACACAAACATTCAAACCATTGTAGTAAGAAACCGCCAAATAGTTCTTCACGTGGCTGAACCACTGACACTCCCACTAGCTGTGTAGGAGACTTGATCCTCATCCTTCCAATATTTGATATTTTTGGTATTAATTTTGGCCACTCTGGTGGGTGTGAATGGTAGCTTCAGGTGGTTTCACTTTGTGTATCTCTGGTGGTTGCTAACGTCGAGTGTCTTTTCTAGTGCATATTGACCTATTCTGTTTTGTGAAGTGCCTGTTCATATCTCTTGCCTACTTAAAAAATTGCTGTTTGTTTTTGCTTTTTTTTTCTTGTTGATTTGTAGGAGTTCTTTATATGTGCTGGGTAATATTTCTTTGTCAGATATATGTATTGAAATATCTTTTCTGCATCTGTGGATTGGCTTTTCTTTTGCTTAATGGTGTCTTTTGCTGAACATATGTTCTTAATTTTAATGAAGCCCAATTTGTCTTTTTTTTTTTTTCTTTTATGGCTAATGCTTTTTGTGGGCTGTTTAAGAAAGCTTTGCCTACCCAAAGCGAAGTCTTTTAAATACGTGAATCCACCTTGCCTCGCCCCAGCCAGCTGCTCCCTCTGTCTTGCAGTGCAGTGCTCCAGAAGCAGGGGCAGGGGAGGGGGAGATGTGATGGAAAATGTGTGGTGAGGTGAGATGTTAAAGTCTAGATTACCCGCCTCCCCAGGACAGGAGGTCTGTGTCTCCCACCCCCTTCCTTCCCCTCTGCGGATTTGGGTTTATGTTGGGCTGCAAGATTAAAGCCAAAGAGATTAAAAGATTACCTCTGGCCAGGAAGGCAAATTCTGCCTCTTTGCTCCTGGAGCCAGTGGGTGGGTGGGGGTGGGAGTGGAAGAAGGGTGAGTGGTGGTGGTGATGGGACCACCCACCCCCAAGGCCCTCGCCTTTCTGCTGAGAGCCCCTCTTCCAGGGAGGCCAGGCCTGGGTCACCCTCACTGTGTGTGTCCTTGGGCACTGCTCACCTCTCTGGGCCTCAGTTTGCAAGTTATAGGTTGGGTGGAGAAGCTGAGCTGGATCAATACGTTATAGGTTCTCAGAGTGGCCCTGGACCAGCAGTCCTAGCATCAGCTGGTGACTTGTTAGAAATGCAAGCTTGGGCCCCTCCCCAGACCTACTGAGGCAGAAACCCTAGTGGGTGGGTAGAGAGCAGCAATGTGATTTTTCAAGGCCCTCCAGGAGATTCTGATGCACACTAAGGTCTGAGAACCAGTGCCTTTAATAATGCTAACAATTGGTCATTTTAGAGCATTTAACTCTATAGTCACCAGTGACTCTTCTAAAGAATATGCATCTATTCACTTGTGATGCAAGTCCTATTACTCACCCCACTTTGCGCAGAAGGGAACCGAGTCACAGAGAGGTAAAGCAGCTTACCTAGGGTCACACAGCTAGTAAGTGGCAGAGCCCAGACTTGGACTGAGGGCTGGTTGCAGAGGCTGAAATGCTAACCATTGCTCTGTGTGGCTTCGGATGCCCAGTGCTGTGCATCCTCGGCCTTTTAAGAAGCCCACAGCTCTTATCAGCTGCTCCAAGGGGTGGGTGGCTCCAGAAGGCTGACCCCCTGGCCCTCCCCCCAACTCTTAAGGCCCTGTCCTGGCCTCCCCCCAGGGCCCCAGCTCTGACCACTCAGGGCACCTTCCCACTTCCTTTTCTTACTCCCACGGGGGCTGCTGGGAAACCCCTCAGCTGAGGCTGAGGGACGTGGGTGCTGAGAACTGACCCCAGCTGTGCAGCCTGCCAGAGACAGAGACAGACCCACAGTGCTAGATGTCTCAGAGGTTCATCCACGTCTCGGTTTATTTTCTCATTCAGTATTTAGTGAATATCCGTCCTCACCCAGAGGGGGTGGAGGCTGGCAGAAGGATGGAGGCAGAGAGGAGGAACCGAGGGGAAGAGGAAAGCTTTCCATTAATTTTACGATTCTCTCTGCCAGACCCTTCTGCCACTAGGGATGGTGAAAAATCCCAACCCTGATGCTGGAAAGTGATCCAGGAAAAGCCAAGGCTGAGATGAGGGACTGATTTATGGGCACAGCTGGGGAGCGGGAGTGAGCACGCTGGTAGCAGGAGGGAGCAATCCATCACGGCTCCCTGGAGAGCAGGGGGGTCTGCAGTGCCAGCTGCACTGCCTCCCCCACCTATGCCCCAACTGGGCCACCCACCCTGCCCTGCTGACAGGTCACCTAGGGCCCTGCTCTCAGGGAGGGGGGCCTTGCCTTAGTAGATTTGGGGCCCCCAGCACCACTTCCCTTCCCCAGTTATCTTGGGCCTGTAGCCTCTTTGCACCTTTGAGTGGGGGTGGGGTGGGGAGGAAAGATCCCTGGACATGACCTTGGGCAAGGCCCTTCTCTGGGTCTCAGTTGCCTCATCTATAAGATGAGGGCCTCAGTCCATCCAGACAGCCATACAGGGTGCCACGGAAGTGGAATGGTGCGGCTGTGAAGGTGGGCGTGAGGACCGGCCTCCTGCTGCTGTGCTCAGCTCTGCGTGGAGAGACTTGTGTCAGGGTACTCAGAGGCTGCTGCAGCTGAGGGTCATGTGCGGGATTGACAAGCCACACCTGTGTGTGTGCAGGTGTGTCTACTTGTGCATACTCATGACGAGTCCACAGCTGCTGCTGCATGTGTGTGTGTGCGTGCATACGTGTGTGCACGTGAGTGTGTGTGCGTGTGTGTACACGTGTGTACCTGTACCGACAGCTGTGAGCTGCAGCTCTCATGTAATCCCTCCACCCTGCCAGTGTGGGAGGACCCCTTGGGCGTGGTAGAGGAGGTGTGGCTGGGTGCTCATGCCCATGCCCCATGCAGCTGGTTATTTGTTGATTAATTCTGCTGCCAGCTGATAGATGCCAAACCTGTGCCAGGCGTGAGCCCTGGGCTGATTTACATAATTAAAAACCACCAGTAACAGAGCCAGGCCTCACCTGCCAACTGCTTCCTCTGGCAGGAGGACAGGCCTCCCTTTTCCACCCCACCCTGTCCTCTGTACCCTAAGGCTTCCCCACCTCCCGACCTCTCAGTATGCTGGCCGGGCCTGTTCTGTGACATCAGCCATTCGCCTGTCCGTGATGGAGAGATATAGTGTTCTGGGATTCTCGAGTCTCTGACTCCAGGATTCTACTAGTTGGAGGTTCTAAGGTTCTTTGATGGAGAGTCTCAGGTTAGAAGAGTCAGCTGTGATCTTCTGAGAACGTGACTTTTCAGGAGTCTATTACTCTCTGTGACAAAGGGGGAAAGTGTTTTTCTCAGCAGCCCTGACTGCTCCCAAGGAGGTGGGGGCTGTGATGGGGAGGGTCTGGCTTTCCTTGGATGCCCCCGTGGGGGGGTGCCCATGTCAGGCACTGCTTTAAGAAGGAGGAGACATTTGTCACTGCAGGGGGTGGGGTGGGTGCTACAGGAATCTGGGCAGAAGGAGGGAGGACCCAGAGACACCAAGGGGAGGGCTGGAGGGAGAAATCCTGTTGGTGGTCCAACCTCCAAGAGGACTTTGAAGAGCACTGGATCCTGGGGAGTGTGTGATGTCAACCTCCTCATGGGTCTTGCTTTCAGTGTCTTCAGAAAAGCTCTCTCTTTAGAGAGGCAGTTTGAGGCTACGAGTGTGGATTCATCCACTTCCCAGCTGTGTGATCCTGGAGAAGCTACTCAGCCCCTCTGAGCTGCAGTTATCGCATCTGTAAAGTGGGGGTCGTTGTGAGGATTCAGTATTAATCCATGTAAAGTGCTTGGAATGCAGTCGGCATGGGGTGAACCCCTAATGAATGGTGGCTATTAGGGCGTAGCAATGGGTCTTTTGGGGAGACCTTCAGTAGGTTAGTTAGACTTGGTGAAAGAAAAGACACACAGGAGTGGGCACGGGAGAGGGCTGGTTCTTCCTATGTCTGTAGGCCCTGCTCCCAGCCAGGGCCAGTGCTCAGTGGATGTTTGTTGAATGAATGAATGATTTTCTCTTCTCTCAGCCCTTCCCAAACACTGTGCCAGCCCCAACCAGTCAGGAGGGGGACCTGGGACTCGTGGTGCCTTTCTGGTGGTGTCTCTCTGTGGTGTCTCTGGTCTCTCCCCAGGCCTTGCTTTCTCCTCCCCTGTCTGTCCCCATCTCTGCTTCTTCCTCTCCACCTCCACAGCCCCAGCCCCACTGCTTGGCGGGAAGTCCTGCTCCCCCAGCTGCCTCAGCTCTGCGGTCTTCGTCTGGAAGCTGTTTGGGGAAGACATAGCCGACTGACCCAGGTCCACCATCATGGCCTGGAAGTGCACTCATGGACCCTGTCCCCTCAGAACCTCAGAATGGAACCCACACATCTTAGGCCTGGCATGAAAGGACCTTGGAATCCCACTCCTCAATCTGAGAGCCCTAGAACTGAAACACCCCAGAGCAGCAACGCTTCACCTTTGGACTACATAATGGCACAGCACTCCCATGTGAACCACAAATCTTAGGTACATTAAGAAGGGATTTGTCATAATTAAAAACACCTAAATCAAATATAATGTTTAAAATTAATAGAATGTAAGATGGTGCAGCTGCTGTGGAGAACAGCTTAGCAGTTCTTTAAAAAGTTAAACATAGAGCTACCCTGTGACCCAGCAATTCCACTCCTAGGAGTTGAGAGCGGGACTCAAACAGATGATTGTACACCCCCGTTCATAGCAGCGCTACTCCCAGGAGCCAAAGGGTGGAAACAACCTAAATGCCCATGGACAGATTAGTAAATAAGACATGGTATACACATGTAGTGGAATATCATTCAGCCTTAAAAAGGAATGAAGTGCTGACACATGCTACCACATGGATGAACCCCGAGGACATTATACTGAGTGAAAGAAGCCAGACACAGAAGGACAAACACTGTATGACTCCACTTATGTGAGGTACCTAGAATAGTGACATTCACAGAGACAGAGAGTAGAGTAGGGGTTACCAGGGGCTGGGGAGAGGGAGAATTGGGGAGTTGTTTAATGGGTGCAGAGTTTATGTTGGGGATGATGAAAACGTTCTGGAAATGCACAGTGGGTGACGGTTGCATAGCAATGTGAATGAGCTTAATGCTACTGGACTGTACACTTAAAAAGGATTAAAATGGTAAATTTTGGTTGTGGGCATTTTACCACAACAAGAAAAATGGCTTTGTGTTTCTGAGAGGGATTCTGTTTGCAAGCCTTATGTGCCTTCAGGTCCCGGTGTTCCAGGCACGTAGTAGGTCCTCAGTCATTATCGGCTGCGTGAACGAATCCTATCTGACTGGATGAAGAGCTAGTTTGAGCAGCAGCTCGTTGTTTCCCATCCTGGCAGCTGCTCTCCTTTTCCTCTTGGTCTCACCAAATCAAACAGCCTGTCATCACGAAGCTCCAGGCTGTCGGAGACTGTGCCTGCAAGTGCCTGGTTGCGATCGGCGGTTCTGGGCTTTGGGGATTGGACACGGCTCCAGAGGTGACAAAGAAGTGATTTCTCATGGAAGCCTCCTTCCACTACCCATCAGAAGAGAAGATGCCATGCACAGCCCACTCAAGAGCCGGAAAGTAACCAGGACAAATGTCCCAGACCCCACTTTGGTCGCATTTCACACTGGAGAGGATTTCTTCGTGTTTGACAGCAGCGCTTGGATGTGGTTTTTAATATGCTCATTGCTGTGTCATCGATTTCTCCCCCTGAGCAGTGGAGAAAAACAGCAAGTACTGGGGCAGAGGCAGGCTCTTGAGGACCAAGAAGTTTGCCCCACAGTTTGGTTTTGCAAAATTCTGGTGTCTTTTTGTCAAATGTGAAAATTTATTTTAGATTCAAGGCGACAGAGTCAGATTATTCAAGGTACTGACCTTGTCACCAAGTCATGTTTCTTAAAATAAGGGGAATGGGTTTTGATGACATTATTGTGTCACAGAGAAAGACTTTCATCTTGGCCCTCATTTCAAAATGATGTGCACCTTCATTCAGTGAGAGCTGCTCAGGTTGAAGAGCAGGTTGTTCTGCCCATCTAAAAAGACGTACACTCAGTGGCCTTGGTTTAATTGTAATTTTCCCAGTTTCTCTTGGCACTGCATGAAGATCAGGAGGCACATCGTTGCCCGCCAGCTGCTCACTGTGAATAAGCACCGAGGGCTGGCGTTCAGGAGCAAGTGCCTCCATCCACGGAGCAGGGCCTTCCCTGCAGCCTACGTGGCAGCCTGGATCCCAGCATCCCTTTCCAGTCTACATCATGTGTAGTGGCTTACAACGTAATCATCAACTTACCCCAAAAGTGTCCTCCCTTGCAACATCAGTGTTGTGTGATGAACAGGACCCCAAATAAATTGTGGAGCACCTTTCATAGCTGTATGGATTGGGTTGCAAGTGATGGAAAATCCGGCTACCATTGCTTTAATACATAACGGTGCAATTCCGAGAGTATAGGTCTGTCTGCTGTGACAAAGACCAAAACAACAGTGATTTTAATAAGATAGATCTCTGGTGTAACAATCTGAGCATGTGACCAATGCTGGTAGGGTGTCTATTTTATTACCTGCCTTTCTCATCCTGTAAGTGGCTCCACCATCTGATTTAAGGTGGCTGCTCCAGCTCCTGCCATTGCATCTGCAATTCAGCCAGTGGAAAGGGCAGAAAAACAAAGGGGAGGTATGAACCTTTCCTGTTGAGGCCCGAGCTGGAAATTGTACAAATTTCTGCTCTCATTTCATTGGCTGGAATCTAGTCATGTGGCCACATCTATCTGCTTGGTAAGCTGGGAAATGTAGTCTTTCTCTAGGGAGCTATATACTCAACTAAAACATCTATTACTGTAGAAGAAGGGAGAGTGGATATTGGGGTGAGAACTAGCAGTCTCTTCATTAATTCAGTGAATAGGGTTGAGGCCCCCACTGTTGCCAGAGCACTGTTTTAGGTGTTCAACAAACATTCCCGTTTCTCACAGAGTTGACATCCAAGTGGGAGGGGAGCCTGGTGTCCCAGAAGCCAAGAGGAGAGTGTTTCAAGGAGGAGGGAGTGGTGAGCTGAGTCTACTGTAGCTGGCGGTGCAAGTCAGAGGCAGGTGTCACTGGAGACCTTGACAAGGGTCGTATCAGTGGTGTGGAGGGACAAAGACTGACGGAGAAGCCTAATGGATAGGAATTGAGGTGAAAAAAAGAGGGCAGCTCTTTGGGTATGTTTTTGTTCTATTAAGGGAGGGAGAGAAATGGGGATGTGCCAACAGGACAGGTTATTTAAGATGGAAAAATAGCAGCACATGCATGTGGCGATGGGAATGATCTTGGAGAGGGAAAAATTAAAATGAAGGGGGAAGAGGGGAAATGCTGGAGGACTGTCCTTGAGGAAGTGAGAGGAGATGGGGTCCAGGGCACCGTGGAGCTGGGACTTGGCGAGGGGCAGGGACAACAGATCAGCCTCAGAAGGAGGAATGTCGGCGTCGGTAGAGCCTCTTCTGATTACTTCTGCTTCTTCTGTGAAATGAGAAACGAGGTCATTGATGGCTTGGGTGAAGATGGGGAGGAGCAGTCGTAGGTTAGGGACAGAGGAAGCATGTGTCTGCTGTCGGGGGCTGTTTTCCTCACATGACAAGAAGCCTCAAGGTGAGACAAGATGGCTGCTGCAGTTGGCTGCATGCAGCATTATGCCAACATTCCAGGCAGGAAGCAGATGGGAGGAGGTGGAGCCCCACCAGTTGTGTCTGGTTTCTTTTAAAAGAAAAAAGAAAAAACTTCCTTAGAAACCTCCCAGCTGCTTTCTGCTTAGATCTCATTGGTTGGACTGGGTCATATGGCTACCCCTAGCTGCAAGGGAGGCTGGAAATTAGGAACAATATTCTCAGGATTGGCTTAGAGCAGGGCACACTGCCTCATCAAATAAATGCAGCTAGGGCTAAATTAAGGTAAAAAAGGAGCATGTGTCTGCCACACTGTCCCATACATATGCCAAAGTTGGATATGCCCTGCTCACCAATGGTTTTGTGCATCTTTAAAGTGAAATTTCTGCCACTGTGCACATGTGATAATTACCCATCTGCCATATTGTTGATCATTAATTATATGCCCCCTCAAAAGTGTTATTTGATGAAAAATAAAATAATTTTGCCAATAACTTAACCTGTTTGCTCTGAATTGTCACTCACTGTGCAGCTGACTTCATAAGTGTTCTGGCAATAGAAGGGCTTGTACCAGACTTTTCTATGCAGCAAGCCACTCTGAATAACATCTCTGTGTTTTTGGTCTCTTCTCTACCTTTAGTGACAGAAGTCATCAATTTTGTACTGGGAAGCTTTATTTTGTGCTTGTTCTAGAAAAGCTTGAATGGCTTCCCAGAGTGAAGCCTTGATTATTTTGTGGGGGGAAAGATGTGAAAATTTCAAAGGCTCCTAGCCACCACCGGACACCTGACATAAGAGACCCCACACTGGTCATTGGTATGATGTGACTCCACTTTCAGGTATTTAGGGCTGTACTTTCTATTTTTACTTTTCGTTTTTGCTTGTGCAAAATCATACATTTCCAAACCAGCATATTCCACAGGCATATAAAAATCCTAATCACTATTTATAATTATGCTGTTTTCTGAATTATAGAATTTTCATTCCTACTTTGATGTTTCAACAAACCATCTACATTATCAATCTATTTTTATAATTTGGGGCTATAAAACAATAGCAAACACATATTGAGGGCTTACTTCATGCCAGGCACTATTCTAAGTGGTTTGCATATATGGTGACATTTAAAAACATGCCCCCAATTTTTTGGACACTCTTCCTGTTGAGAAGTGGGGTCTATTCCTTTCCTTTAAAATCTGGCCTGGACTCAGTGACTTGCTTATAACAAACAGAAACAGTGGAAGTGATGTTTTGTGAATTCTAAGGCCATGTAGCTTCTGCCTGCTTCTCTTACGTTGCTTGTTCTGGGGAAGCCATTGTCTTAGTCTGTTTTCTGTTGCTATAACTGAATATCTGAGACTAGGGAATTGATAAAGAAAAGTTCATTTGGCTTATGGTTCTGGAGGCTGGGAAGTCCAAGGGCATGGCAGCAGCTTCTGATGTGGGCTTTGCTACTGCGTGATAACAACATGGAGGCATCACATGGCGAGAGGGCAAGATCATGTCTGTCAGCTCAGGTCTCTTCCTCTTTTTATGAAGCCACCAGTCCCATCATGGGAGCCCCACCCTGATGACCTTATCTAATTCTAACTACCTCCCAAAGACCCCACCTCCAACCAACATATGAATTTAGGGATTAAGTTTCCAACACATGAAATTTGTGCGACACATTCAAACCATAGCAGCCAGCCACCATGTAGAAAGCCTAACTCCCCTGATTCTGCTGTGCTGGACATAGGCACTTTAGTCGCTGGCTCCAGCAGAGCAGGCATCAAGTGCCAGCTGTGTAGGTGAGCCATCTTGGATGTCCAGCCCAGCTCAGCACAGCCATCAGATGATGGCAGCTCCAGCAGACATCTGACTGCAACCACATGAGAACCCCAAGTGAGAACTACCTGGCTGAGTCCTTCCAGAACTCCTGTTCCACAAAACTGTAAGCAGAATAAAATGGTTAGGGGGTTTTACTTTTGTTTTTGTTTTTTGCACCACTAGAATTTTAAATCAGCAATGGTATCCGGAGGACATAGATCTCAGCCTCCATTTTTCAGATAAAGAAATTGAGGCCAAGAGACATTAAGCAACTTGCATATGTTCTCATGGCAGAAGTGAGAGATGTGTGCAGGCAGGTTGATCCTAATATTCCACCTCTTGACAATAATAAGAAAAAGAAAAGCAAAGTTAGCAAACAAGTAGTAACATACAAAACGTAAAAATGTGTCTCCCGGGCTAACAGCACCCTATCGAGGAAAGATGAGTCCCTTCGGACCTGTTTTAGACAAATGGATTTTGTAGCACACACACTGCCTCTAAGAACTAAGCTATTTCTGCAAAAATCATGATTAATTTTGCATTTCAAATTTGTAAAATGTCAGTGAATGACATTCTACCAACCTCTCTTCTTTCATCTAAAACCTCTAAACTGCCTGGGGAACATCAGGGCTTTGAGACCACACGGAGGAAGCCTTGACCCCTTGACTCTTAGCATTTTAGATCATAGGAGTTCAGAAGCTTCCTGGTGAAAAATATTAAAGCCATAAAATTAAAGGACATCAAATTTAACTGTTGGAGGCACCTTGGAGTCCATCTCATCCAACCTTCCACCCAGGGCCAGACGAGGAAAAACCACGTGAGAGTGAAGCAACCGTTCGATACAGTGGCCCGAGCAGCATCGGCAGGTGGCTTGTGATCAATGGCCAAGGAATTGTAGAGAAAATATGGCCATCAAATCACAGGACTCAGGGTGGTCACTGAGGCTGGGGACAGGGAGGACTTCATGAGTATGTGAGCTGTGCAGTTGCCCAGGATCACCCACCTGGAAGGACCCCACACTTGGTTTAATGCTCTACTACTGCCGTCTTGAACTTCTTAATAATTCTTTTCATTTTCCTCTGGGCCCTGCAAAGTCTGTAGCTGGCCCAGGCTGGGGAGACCAGGAGCTTGCTCAGGAATGAGCATTTCCGGTGGGTGAGCGGCACAGGCAACCTAGAAAACCCAAAATCAGTTTGGGAAGCAGTTTCTTTCCCAAGACCACCCAGCCAGGAATTGGTAGCACAAGGATTTTTGAACCCAGGCTTGTCATATTCCAAAGGCCCGTGTTCTTAAACACCTAAGTTGCTATTTGGACTATTCCTACAAGCGTGGCCTTCTCTTCCAGGGAGACTTCCTGGGTTGCTCTGGCCCAGTCACACTCACCATGCTTCCTTCTTTCTGCCATCCCACAGTCTTTGTCCCAGCCCCTGTCTCCTTTCCCCGCTCCTCTTGGCTAGAGCCTACTGTGGCTTTCGGGCCTCCAGGCCAATCCTGACAAGGTCTTGCCCCCCAGGAAGAAGCTTGGGCTCAGTTCTTTTCTGCACACCAAATGCAGCCTCCGTGGTATAGCCTTTTTCACTTTCCCATCCCTAGAGCTGGGCTCCTGCCTCAGGTTGCCTGCCTAAAACTCCAGTGAACTATGGGATAATGGGAGTCCTACAGGCCTGTTAACATCCTGTCCCACCACTCTAGTGCGAGCCGCTTAACCTCTCCAGGCCTCAGTTTCCCTATCTGTGAAGTGGGGGAAGTCCCCACCTTAACCGAGTGATCAAGGTTAACATCAGCAGTGCTAAGTCATGGATGTCACGTACCCCTTGATGTGCAGCAGTGACAACGGTACCTCTGTCCTGTACCCATCACCCAGACTAATGATGAGAAAACACCAGACAAACCCAAACTGAGGGACGTTCTGCAGAATACCTGACCAGTAAGTAACCTTCAAAACTGTCAAGGTCATGAAGAGCAAGGATAGAATGAGAAACTGTCACAGGCTAGAGAAAACTAAGTGCAACGTGGTGTCCTGGATGGGATCCTGGAACAGAAAACGGACATTAGGGTGCATCTGAATGAAGACTGGAGTGTAGTGAATAATAATGTACCAATGTTAACTTATTAATTTTGACTAATGTACCATGGTTATGTAAGATGCTAACATCAGGGGAAGCTGGGTGAAGGGTATATGGGAACTCTGCCATCTTTGCGTTTTTCTATAAATAGAATACTATTTCAAATAAAACAACACAGAGCCCCTGCACAGCTGCCATTGCTTTCGTCTGCCAGCGTCCCTGCCCTGTCCCTCTGCTGACAGCCCTCCCCCTGGTTACAAGGTGGGGCGCTGTTCCAGGCAGCAGTCTGTCCTCATCGCCCTGGCTTCGGTGATTGGCCCAAGGGGTAAGCATGTGACCCTGGCTGGGCCAATCAGAGCCCTTCCCTAGAACCGTTCAGATTGGAATAGGAAGCAAAGCTCTTCCCCTCTGGCCATGAATCTCTAAGGCTGTAAGCCTGGGCCTCTGGCTGCTCCTGGCTCCCTTGCAGTGGGGACCGTGTGCCCGAGAGAAGCCAAGCACACAGAGAGAATGCAGAGGACCTTCTAGATGGCCTCCTTCTCCTTCCCAGTCTTTTTCAAGGCACCTTGCCCCGTTATGAGAATCAACATATCATCTTTTCAGTTTAAGCCAGTTCAAACTGGGCTCGAGCTGGGTTTCTGTCACTTACAATCCACAAGTCCTGACTGATAACTTCCTCTCAGGTTGTTGTGAGGATATGGCAGCATATGTATGTATCCTGGCACCTGGCAGCCACCCTGTAAGTAGTAAGGGATGTTGTCATCCTCTCTAAGGAGGCTGGGACTGCTCTGAACTACAGCCTGCTTGGCTGTGGCCCTGACACCAGCCTTGCTTCCCCCCCTGGCTCCATTGGGCCCCTGGCAGGGGGTCCTGCTTCATCAAGCCCACCTGGCCCACCCCCTCCCAGCTCCAGGCCCTGCTCCTGATCTCCTCCTTTTGGTGTTGGGAGCTGAGTTCTCGGCCGGGATTGGGCTCTGCTCTGGGAAACGAGGAGGAAATGGAATTCATTCTATGGCAGAAAATTGCCTCTTTAGAAGAGGGGCAAAATCCCTAGCACTGGCCTGGCCAGACCCAGTGAAATAAAGGTGTAGCTGGGTGTTGGGCTAGTGCCCAATAGCCAAGGCGTGCTAGTGCTTGTTCTGAGAATGGAGTGTGATAGGGCAGGCAGACTGGAGTTCTGTGGTCCCCAGGGGTGAGGGTAGGTAGAAAGCAGATGTGAGGAAACAGGAGGTTTCAGAGAAACCACAGTCACAGCAACCAGAAGGAACTGAATAAGAAAGGGCAGAAGTCACTCTTTTATCTCAGGCCTGGGCTGTGGGCCAGGAAGGGAGCGACACCATCAGAACAATACAGGGGGTGAAGGGAGGACATACAGCCACCTCAGCTGAGGAGAGGAGAGGGGTCCCTGGACCTGGGCCAGGAAGGCCCTCACCTGGCCCGAGGAGGGCTGGGGCAGGGCTCTGGGTTGCCTTCCTGGGTCTCAGTTGCCCCACCTGTGAAATGGAGAGGTCAAGCTCTTGAAGACCTTTCCAGCTTTGGGGTCAAGGTGGGCGGGGGTTGCCCACGCCCAGACCCCCAGGCCTCCCTCTCTGCCCCCTCCAGTGTGCTGCGCGAGCCTTGCTCCTTCCAGGTGCCCTGCCTGCGTGCCCCTCCCCACCTGCTGGTCTGGCAGCTAGCCCGAGCCTCTCTTCTTGTGTGAAGCTTTCCTTTTGTTCTGTGTCCACCCTGGCCCCAGGACAGAGCTGAGTTCACCTGCCTTGCTGCCCGCCCACACGTTCCTCTCCTCCTGTGGCTCCTCCTAACTTCCTTGTTCGTTCTCTCAAGTGTGGACTTGATCATTTCATTTAATAAATATTTTTTGCAGTGCCTACTGCATGCCAGACCCTAAGAAAACAGGTGAATAGGACCCACCCTGCCCTTGCCTTTGGGGCAGTGAGGAGAAAGAAGGGGCTAGGTTTAGGGAACATTTTGCAGGCAGAGCTGACAGTTGTTGATGGGTCAGATTTGTGGGAGCCCAGGCAGCACCCAGGTGGCATCTGGGTTTTAGGCCTGAGTATCTTGGTAACAGCCACACCAACCCCCCTTCCCTATGGGCCTTGGGAACACATAGCTACTCCCCCACCCACAGGGACATTTGGACACCTGGATTCTAGACTGAGAGGACGTTAGGAAGGGTGAGGTCCTGGGAAATGATAAGCTATAGTGGGCTGAGAATGGGACTACTATCCTGAAATACCGCAAGAGTCCTGTGGCCACAGCATGGCTCTGTCAGCAGGAAGCCTGGGTGAATCGTTACCTCTTCCTTGCTGTGTCTCTGTGGAATTGCTTAGCATCTCTGAACCTCATCAGTAAAATAGAAATGATAACAAGTACCTCATAGGATTGTGGTCATTGGTCACCGATAGTTTAAGTCATGTGGGACACTTGGAATGGAGCCTGAAAGAGAAAGTAAATGCCCCTTTCGAGCTATTGTTACAGTTTTAGGTAGAGTGTGGCCAGGTTGCAGAAAACTCCAGATGCTGGTATAAGGAGTTGGCGTGTTACCCTGTGGAGTCAGAGCCTAGACTTTTTCTAGCAGAGAAAGAGCATGAAGAAACAAGCCAGTCAGCGCCTTTCCAGTGCCTGCAGCATCCAGGGCCTTAGAGCCGGCAGCTGGTCAATGGTGATGAGCCCAGCCACAAGGCCGGTGACCTCTGGCTCCCAGGGGCCTCCAGCTGCCCCAGTTTCGAAACCAGGCAGTAAAAGTGAGTCTGCTCCCACCCTCTGCATCCCTCCGGGCAGAGCCAAATAGATGGTTTAATAATGCAGACTGCCTTGCTGGGCTGACCTCTCAGCCCTTGAGCCAGCCCAGACTCACCCCACCCCACCCCCCTGTGGTGGCTGCAGGGCCCAGGCCTGAGGCCCCAGCAGGATCCCAGGACAGCAGAATTCTGGAGCTCAGACCCAAATGGCAGACACCCAGCAGCCAGGCTCTGCGGCCTCTGGCTAGAGAGCAGCATAAGTCAGGTAGGTGCAGAAGTCCTGGGCCTCTCTTTTCCCTTCCAGCTCTTCCTGGGGAGTATCTCAGAGGAGACTCCCGGCTCTGAGGGCTGGGGGGAGGTGGTCTGCCATGGGGCTGTAAATGCCCTGCAGACACTGTCTCTGTTGCAGCAGACCTGGGGTGAGGGGTCATGGGGACACTCTCAGTAGGACCCTGGCAACATTGGTGGGGGCAGCTCACCAGGGCCCTCCCCAAGCACTGGCTTTGGGCCTGATGAAAGGCTGGGCACCCAGGGCACAGACCTTGATCAGACGCAGCTGGCTTAGCTGGGAATTGCTCACATTCTAGTGGAGGAATCAGGAGTATCAGCAGGGGTGCTATTGCCCCCTCCCTGTCCACACTCTAGGCTGCTTTACCAAGTCTGGTGGGAGGCAGCTTGGCAAACCTCACCACTCAGTCAGCCCCAAACCGGGCAAGCAAGGTGCCATCGGTGCCCCAAATAGTGTTCCCTGGAACCCCTCCCCTAACCGGATCTCTGGGTCAAGGAGCATCCACCTGGACACTTCAAAATATCCCCCAGAGTGTGGCCCTGGCCTCTGGTCCTCATAGGTACCCTCCTATTGGGGACGCCACTGGCTACCTTTTACTCTTGTCCAGCCTTATCAGGAATGTTAACACGTTTTTTGTGCCCTATTAGCCTTGAGCTGCCCTTGATTCATGGACTATGAAGAATCATAGAAACCCATGGAATCAGATCATCCTGCCCTGACATCCACACCCCTAGTTCTGTTTTCACCTTTGCTGGTCTGAAGGCAGAGCACAGAACTTTCTCAATTTCTCCAAATATGGTTGATTGATCTCAAACCCACTGGCCCCCAAGACAGCTCTTGATGGTATTTTCCTCCGGTAATCCACACCCCATGTAGTCCCCTCCTACAATGAACAGGGCGGACCTGTGTAACCAATAGGAAATTGCAAAAATGACAGTATGTGACTTCTGGTGATAGATCATAAAAGACACTGTGAACTTCCTCCTGACTCCTGTGCTGGGGAGAGCAGCTGCCATGTTGTGAAGACACTCAAGCAGCCCTGTGGAGAGGTCCACGTGACAAGGAGCTGAGGCCTCCCACCAACAGCCAGCACCGCCTTGCTGGCCACGTGAGTAGCCACCTGGGAAGCAGATCCCCCAGCCCCAGTCCAGCCTCCAGATGGGTAGGGTCCCAGCCAAACGTCTTGACTTCAATCTTATGGGAGATCCCAACCCAGAATCACCTCCTCCCAGATTCCTGATCACAGAAATTGTGAAATCATAAGCATTTTTGGCTGATTTAAGCCACTGAGTCTTGAGGTAACTCATTACACAGCAATAGATGACTAATATAACAAACACGCAGACTTTTCTGAAGGGAGTAGGAGAGGGATGGTGGCAAGGGAGGCTGAAGTGGGGGGAGGGGACTTATATTGTACCATCCCCAGCAAAATAATGTAAAAATCCCTTTCTGAAGTGTGTGCATCCTCCAAAATCCCTTCATAACCAGGCCTCCTCTGGGGGCTTCCCTTCCTCTGCCTTCTCCCGATCTGTGGTCTCCTCTCCCCACTACCCACTCTGCCCCAGCCCCCAGCTTCAAATCCTCTCATCATCTTAGACTTAGTAATTATTTGTCCCCTAACCCCTACTTCAACGTTGCATACCCTGATCTGTCACAGAGGCCAGGAAAACAAAATGCCCCTGCATAAGAGCATCCACCTTCTTGAGGAGGTGCTCAGTCTCCATCTCTTCCTATTCCATTTGGGATGGTTCATGGGAGGCAAGGGGCAGAAGTTTTAGGGGGGAATCTTCGTTTTTTTCCTCCTGGGTTCTGTATTTCATCATTTACTCCTGTCTCTAGTGAGTTGTAGCCTTCAGTTCCAGCACTGGAGGCACAACAGAAAATCTGATTTTTGGTCTGGATCCAGAACAGGGAAGTGACAGCCCATATACACTCTGGTGTGTGTGTGTGTGTGTTGCTCTAAAAGAATCACTTAACCCAATTTTCTTAGCATCAACTCAAAATTCCATGTAGACAAAGTGAAAAAAAATCTCACCTAAGTATGAAAGGTTTATCTTGTTATTCATCTTAAACAATGCTCGAAGCTTTTAGCATTTCTGTGTTCCTCTCACTTTTGCTTCGGCTCTCTGAGCCCCACAGAAAGGAAGATCTGGAAGAAATGTCCTTGTGGTGATGTGGCCAGGGCAGTGGGGTCATTTGGATGTGAGCCACATCTGGTTAACTCGGGAACAAAGGGCACTTATTGGTGGGCTGTTAAGGGCAGCTCCTGCGCACCTCTGGGAGATGCCAGAGCAGACGGGGGTCTGGGCTGCAGGACCAGAGTGTCATCTGGCACTGAGATTTCCGGGATGGTTTGGCTCCAGCTGTTTTTCCTATCCATGCATCACTATGATTCAATTTGTCCTGCTGGGGGCGGGGAGAGGCAACTTGACTCACATTCTACCAAGACTCTACATGGCGGTGGGGAGAGAAGAAATTGGGGTAGTTGTGGGAAGGGGGATAGACGCTGGGTGCTCAGAAAAAAAAAACCCTAATGTTCACCTTTATGGCTTATTAATGAGCCTAATATATGAAAAGAGCCCTGCAGAGTGCCTGGCCTTGAGTGAGCCTCAGACACACGGTAGCTATTTGATAGAGGGGATCAAGTGGAGAAGTAAGCAGGGGACGGGGACGCATACAAGAATGAATAAGAGGATGTAATGTGTGCTGTCATCAAGGCCTCCACAGAGTGTTCTGGGAGCCAGTGGAGGAAGAAGTGACTCTGCCAGCTCAGCTTAGGGATGGTCAGGGAAGGCTTCACTGAGGAGGTGGCCTTCACCGAGCAGTACCTGATGACAGACCAGAAGTAGAGAGGTGGGGAAGGGACCTGGGAGGGGGAAAGGAACAGCAGGATCAAAAGCAAGAAAGGTGTGGAGATTATGGGGTGAGGGATTCATGGCATGTACTGGAAAGGGCAGGTATTGGTGTTGCTGGGACCCAGAGCGTATGTGGGGTGATACTAGAGATGCTGAAGGGGTAAATAAGGGCCCAACTGCAAAGGACCTTATTTGGGGAGGTTAAGAAGTTTTGATTTTATTCTCCAGCAGAGAGTGCATACCATTCATCTCTGTATTTACACCAGAGGCATACATCACCAATTGTTCATGACACTTTCTGCAAAGAGTGAGCACCTACACAGCTGATGCCAACCATTTGGCACTGTCATGAGAAATGGAAGATATCTGCACCCCTGCATGGCCTCTGGGGAGCTAGTGGAGAGTGTGAACAATGGGTAATGAGGGAGGTTGTTGCAGGTGTCCAGGTGATGGCAAGGCCTGGCCTAGGAAAGTGACTATGGAGATGGATATGTTGCTGCCCATGTTTGTCTGAACCTTACCCATCCACCTAGAGATTCCAAGCAGTCCCCTCAATTCATCCCCCCTGCCCCTCATGGCCTGGACAGGGTGCTCAGGAGCCCCCGTGTGTGTGTGTAGTAGTTCTGTCTGGGCTTTATTTTAGTGAGGAGGTTGCTGTATTTATACACCTGCACTATCCAACATGGTAACCACAAGCCACATTGGCTATTTAAATTTAAATTAATAAAAATAAAAATTAAAAATTCAGTTCCTCTGTCACACTAGCCACAGTTTCAACCATTCAATAGCCACATGTGGTTTGTGGCTACTGTATTGGACAGTGCAGATCTATATCATTTGCACTAAGGCAGAAAGTTTATTGGACAGCACTGCTGGTCTACAGAGAGCCCAATAGAGTATCCAGATGGTGTGGTCCACTATGACCCTCAGCCCAGGTTGACTCCATTTTCTATAAGGCAGAAGCAACTGAGCTAAGAGCCTGAAACTCTTGCCAATTTATATCTGCCTGGTAAGGGAAAAGTCTCCAAAGGGAGAATCTTAGAATTTTTTAGAGCTCAAAACCACCTTTGAAGTAGTCCAGTGAGACCTAGAGGTCCCAAGGAAGGGAGTGCCCATGTGATGATCACCAGGATTGCGCTGGGCACTGGCTGCTTTCGTTATTCTCATTTCCCAAAGGAGGAGACTGAGGCTCAGAGAGGGATGTGGCTTGCGCTCTGGCGGAT
Source organism: Cynocephalus volans (assembly GCF_027409185.1). NCBI lineage: Eukaryota > Metazoa > Chordata > Mammalia > Dermoptera > Cynocephalidae > Cynocephalus > Cynocephalus volans. The sequence continues at coordinate 12,740,531 of NC_084471.1, forward strand.
GACTGGGAAACCACGCGAACGGAACCAGAAGAGGCTGTGTTGACGCTTGCTGCCTGGTATTCCTTGGGGTCATTGCTCAGTTTCTTGGGCCGGAGCGGATTATGTGGGTCTCTGCCAATGCCCACCTCAGAAAGCGTCTGCGCCTGAGCCGAAGCCAGGCTGGCAGATTGGGTAGCCCCTCTGCAGTCGCGCGCCGGACCCGCCAGAGGGCGCAGGGGCCGTTATGCCTCTGCCTGGGGGGGGGGTGGGGTGGGGTAGGGTGGGGGTGGGGGGGTGAGGAGGGCTCTTTCAGCATCGATGGGCACTGCAACCCTGCTTTAAGCCCGGCCTTGTTCGGGGGACGCATAAGGTGTTCGATAGGGTCTCTGTCTTCTAGGAGGGCTCAGTTTAGAGGACGGAGACAGCATAATGGCTTGTTTGGATCTGCAGCGAGGGACCTCGAAGGGTGGATAGGAGGGTGCTAGGCAGCCTGGGGTGCAGGTGTGGAATGCCCAGGAATCTGTCTCCATACCCTGAAATCACGGGTGGCCTGCGTCCTGGCGCTTGCCTGCCCTCCCAGCCCCGTCTAGTCCTCAGTTGACAGGAGGGAGGAATTTCTGAACAGACGTTCTTTCCACTCTAGTAATACCCAAGTCCGTGGCGTTCCCTGTACACACACACACACCGGGCTGTTTCACGCCTCTGTGCCTTTACACATGCTGTTCCCATAGCCCGGGACACCCTTCTCCACCGTCCGCAGCTGGCCAACTCCTACTCATCCGTCAAGATTCAGCTCAGACAGGGGCTTCCTCTGGGGAGTCTCCGCCACTCCAGGCCTGGGTGAGATGCCCCTGATGGAATGGAAGTTTCTGCAGCTCGGGCTTAAGCTCTGCTGTACACCACCCGAGGACAGGCATTGGCACATGCGGCCCCATAAAAGTGATTGAAAAGCACAAAGCCTGCCGGCGCAGGGTTTAGGCGTCTGGGTTGGCGGGTCACAAGGGCCAGGAGGCGGCGCCTGACACAAGCCCAGTCTCCCCACTAGGTGCGCGGGGTTGTAGGCCCCAGGTGCCCGAGCTTCTTCCTGCATATCCTCCCTCCCCCTCCCAGAGTCCATCCCTTTGCAGGTGGCACAGGTGTGGGGGGCCTTGGCCGTAGAGGGTGGGGGCTGGGGCACGAAGGCCTTAAGAAGCTTCTCTGCCACAGAGACCAGTATCCCCCTGGGCAAACTCCCGGAGGGGCGGGAAGGGTGGTAGGCGGCAGCCAAGAGGCCGAGCACACGTAGGGAGACATGGAGTCTAACACTCTGCAAGCTTGCTGGGTAACCTTGGGGGAGTCACTCCTCTCATCGAGTCCCAGTTGTCTTGCCTGTAAAATGGGGAGGCAGCCGCCACACTTCACGCGTGGCCAGCGGTTGAGCGCCGGACCGGCGAGCAGGGCGCGGATCGTGGGGGATCGGGTGGACGGCGGGTCCACTGGTGGAGGCGCGGTCCCCGGGGTGGGAGCGGCCTCGAGCTGGCGCGGAGCGGGCGGACGCTGGGGGGCGCTGCGCACCTCGGGCGGTGCGCCCCGCCGCAACTTTGCCTCCAGCTGTTGAATGAGCTGGCGGCGGCGGCGGCGGGATCCGGACCCGCGGGGTGAGGAACGTAGGCGGGGGCCCCGGGCGGGGACCGGGGGAGCGCCCGGCCGGTGCCCGGGGCTCAGCGTGGCCGCGGGGCCGCCGCCGCCTCTCCCGGCGCTGCGGCTGCAGCGGCGGAGCCAGGCGCGGCCCCCGCCCCGCGGGCGTGTGTTGTGAGTGTGCGTGTGTCCGTGGAAGGATCCAGCCGGCAGAGGGGGAGGAGGGGTCTCGCTGCGGAAAGGCCTGCGGAGGGAGCCGGACGCCGGGCCGGGCGAGGGCGGACGGACAGATCGCTGGTCGCTGCCCCTGACGCAAGCTGCGCTTCGGCCCCCTCCCGGGCGCCGGCCCCGCCGAGGCAGAGGCAGAGGCAGAGGCAGGGCGGCGGGGCGGCGCGGGTGGCGGTGTCTGCTCGCACACGTTCGCTTACAGACACACACGGACACACGCACGCGGGCCACGCCACGGGCACACACCGCGCACGGAGCCACGGCCGGGCGCCGCGCTCACACTCACACTCGCGCAGGCCCCGCAGCAGCCGCTGCCCGGAGGCGGCGCTCGGCCCGGGTCCCGGCTGGGGTTGGAGGTAAGTGTGTCCCTCCGGATCTGAGCGCCCACGGCCGGCGGAGGCGGTGGCAGTCGGGGCTGGAGCTGGAGGACACCCCACTCCGCCGGTGGGGGTGGGGCTTGGACAGGGACACGGAAGGGGGAGGACGAGACGGGGCGAGCCACCCCCAGTGCCTCTTGGGTTTGGGGATCCCCATGAGACCCCCCCGGGGGCCACTCTGCGCGGGTTGGTGGTGGTGGTGGGCGGAGGCTGGGTGTGAGGACACGGAGGACAGTCGGTGAGGTGAGCATTTTTGGGGGTGCTGCAGAGGCTGGATGGTGGACGGTTGTGCCAGTGTCACACCGCACCTCTGTGCCTCCCATCTTTGCCAATGGGGGCCCTGGCCCCTCTTTTTCACGGGGTGCCGCCGAGTCAAGGAATTCATTTTCTAGCTGGTAAGAGGGGGTTGACTGACTGGTGCTGGATGACTGCTCCAGGGAGAGGGGGGCCAGGGTGGGGCTTTACTCACCTTCCCCTCAGGGGGTGGTGGGTTTGGTAAGAGGACCAGGACTGGGGGTGGGGACCCTTGCAAAGGTTTGCCCCTTCCTCTGCGGCACGGGCTGGGGCAAGCAGGGGGGTAGCCCAGGGAAGCAGCATAAATCGGCAGAGACTGCAGCTCTGGCAGGGCTGGGGCCACTGCTGGGCTGTGTGTGTGTGTGCTCGTGTGTGCGTGTGTGTTTGTGTGTGTAGGGTCCAGCAACCGGCAGGGGAGGAGGAGGGAGGTGGGTGTGTTGGCTGGTGGGGCAGTGTGTACATGTGGGGAGGGATGTGTGTGTGTGTGTGTGTGTGTGTGTGTGTGTGGACATGGGGTGGACCCCCGCTCTCTCTGTCTGTACACACACGCACGTATGCACACACACATCCGTGACCCAGCAGGGTTTCCTCAGAATGTTTGGAGGGGAGATAGCAGTTTGAGTGTTTGTGTGCACATAGGTGTGTGTGTGCATGTGTGTGTGTGTGTGCATCCGGGGAGCTTGTGTCCAGGACAGAGGCCGTCAGGCATGCCTGAGGAGGGAGCAGGGAAGGGGCCGATGGGGCTGAGCCTTAGCTCAGCTCTGGAGCAACATGATACTGGAGCACTTTCTGCAGCTCCAGCTGTGCCCCTTCCCCCTGGACTCCTCCCACCCCAGCAGCTGCTCTGGAGGGCTCTGCCTTGGTCCCCTGCTGAGAGACACAGGTGTTGGGCTGAAGTGTGTGTGTGTCAGGCTGCGGCTGCTGTTGCTGTCAGCAGGCCAGGCTGTCAGAGGTGAGAAGCTGGGGGAAGGGGGGGACAGTTGCTGGCAGCACCTGGAGGAATGTGGTGGAAGCTGCCGGCCCTAGACTGCCTGAGTCAGTTACCAAGGGACATTTTAATATGGGGAGCTGCATCATGAGGGGGAGGGGTACTGGGAGTATTTGGATGTGTATATGAGAGTGTGCACATCTCACACCCATTCCTGTGCCCTGTGGACACCTGTGGGATGTGTCATGTCTAGGCCATCAGCAGGACATGTGGGCCTGCACATGTATGTAGATGTGTGTCCTGGGAGAGTGGTGTGCACGCATGCACATGCCCACAGAGCAATGTCCCGAGTGAGCTGTGGCCCTGCAGCTGAGGACAGGGTGTGGAACTCTGGGCCATCATCCCCAGGGCAGGAAGAAAGAGGAGTAATTGAAGGGAGACACCAGGGAGAAGTGTTTGTGTGATGTCAGTGAGAACCTCGGGGTGTGACATCAGCTTCAGGCTGCTGGTGACGTCACTAGACAGCAGTGTGGGGGGTCGCCCCCACCGGCTGGTGTGTGAGTGTGATGTCACCGTGAGTGTGGCTGAGTGCTCTCATGTCCCCCATTTATAAGGGGTAAGGAGGGGAGGAGAACGGGGCTGTGGGGTGAGTGTCTCTCCCAAGAGGCCCATTACGCAGCGTGCTGACGTAGATGTACTTTTCTCCTTCAAGAAGAAGGTGTGGGACCCTTGTCTTCACGAAGAAAAGTGCATCTCCTGTCCCTGAGAAGTGCACCTCCTCTGTCACCACATGGTCTCCCCCTGCCCCATCTGAGCACCTGCCAGTTGCTGTTCTCTTCCCCATCCCAGCGAGGTGGTACAGACCCTTGGGTGTGTGTGTATCAGTGAGCAAGTGTGAGCATGTGTAAGTGCATGTGACAATAGAAAATGGCCACAGCCAGGGAGCCTGAGACCTTTGGTTCTAATCCCATTTTGCCACTTTCTGTGTTTCGTGATTTGGGGATTCATGTTACTTCTCTGAGCCTCAGTCTATTGTCTGTAACATGGGGGGCAGTTAGAGAGGTGAAGGGGGATTATAAGAGAGGTGGGTTGCCAGGGGGTGCTGGTGCCTACACATGGTGGGGACTGAGTCCCCTTGCCTCCTCCCCGCCCAGTCCAGAGCAGCTGCTCCTCCATTTCGGTTCAAGTCTAACTTGGTAGAGGTTGCTCTTCCTTGGTCCTCATGGCAGTCCTGTGAGGTGGGCTGGCTGCTGCTCTGTGGACAGTTGACGGATGAGCACACTGAGGTCTGGAGTAAGCTGTCTGTTGACTATTCTTTAACCTGAATTCCCTCCTAAGAGGCTGCAGGGAGACACATTTGATGAGCAGGTCCCTTCCTGAAGGGTGCACTCTTTGCAATGGGGGTGGGGTTGGGGATGGCGGAGGGGATGGGGGTGCCAGGGTGCTGGGCCCAAGGCTGAGAAGTCACTGGCTACACAGAGGCTGTTCTCTGTGAGGTCTGGCAGGATGTCTGCTTTGGAAGCAAAACGGAGTTCTGGTGATACCTCTGCCGCTCCTGGCCACCTGTGACAGGGGGGTCAGCCTCTCCCATCCGTCTGTAAGAGAGCGGAGGCTGCGAGCCTTTCAGGCTTGATGAGTGAGTGTGAAGGTGTGGCTTCCACGAGCAGGACCAGGATGTTCCCATCGCTGTGACCCTCACCTGCTGCAGCCACAGTGCCCTGGGCCCAGGCCTGCCTCCCCCCCCCCCCCCGCTGTGATGATGTGCTGTGTGGAGTGGACTCCAGGAAACAGGATTGCCTGGGAGCCTGAGCCTCCTTAACATGTCAGACCTCTTCAGGGGCGGTGTTAACAGTCCAGAAGGTTAACTCAATCCTCTGCCTCCTGCTGTCCCAGCCCAATCCCCGTTAAATTAAACTCCTGGCTCAATTAGCACCTGGAGCAGTGGCGCTGCCATTATTACTGGGGACAGTGTCTGGAGGATTGGAATAATAGAGACTCCTCTCCTTCCTCCCAGCTCTGCACACAGTTCCCAGGGAGGCCCGCCAAGAGGCCCTGAAGACTTGAGTCACCTGGGTAGGTTTACACCTGGGGTGCCAGAGGAAGGATGATGGCTGCATGATGCTGATGATAGCAATAATAATAATTATAGTGATAATAATAATGATGATATTAGCTGTTACTCATTGAGCCCCTGCTGAGATCCAAGCCTGGTATGAAGTTCTTTGTAAGTGGCCCTCGTTTAATCCCACAAAAGCCTTCTGCACTAGGAACTATTATTATTCCTTATTTCACAGACAAGAAACAGAGAGGTTACAGCCCAGCCCAGGGCCACACAGTGATGGAACCAGGACTGGAACCCCCGCAGATGGACTCTCGCATCAGCACCATTCCCCACTGAACTCCTTCGCCAGGTGGGCCCGGGGGCCTTTCTGTCTTGGGGTGCCCCTCTTGCTGAGTGCCTCTCTGGGCCCTGCTTTTCTCCTCTGCAGATAAGGACAGTGACCCTGCCACAGGAAAGCAGTGGGTCGGGAAGTCCTTTTTGGTGACTTCAGGGACAGAGGGGTAGGAAGGGAGAGGCCTTGGGGACTCCTCCTGGGTCTCAGTCCTACCATCCCTCCTGCACCCCACCCCCACAGTGACCTGTGAGGTTCCTGGAGGCGGCTCCTTGTTCCCCTGGCCCTCCCACAATGCTGGGTGACAGCAGTGCTTGTGGGGCTCCCTTGGGCAATGGAGGGGATGCTGTCCCAGGATCAATAACTTTCCCAAGTCCCAAGTCTGTCATGGCCTCAGCTGTGGCTCACTTGGCCATCCTGCCACACTCTCCCCATCTTGCTTGTGGAAAAAGCAGGGCCCTGGGTCCCAATTTTGACTCTCTTCCCTGTGGATATGTGTCCTGGGCTAGTCAGTTCAGCCCTGTTTCCTCAGTGTAAAGTGGGGATAATGGTATTGAATTCCTAACCCTTCCAGTTTGTCTGAAAGGTCATTATAAGAGTTAGATAAGAGACTGTCAAGTGTGTAGCATCCTGTCATGTGTCAGTTAGATTATTTCCCTTCCCCTTCCCATCCGACCCCTTCATTCATTCCTGGTTCCCTGGAGTGGGTCTCGGGCTGTGTGTCTGCACATGGGTGTCTGTTTCTTTCCCACCCTTTTCAGCTTCTAATACCCCTCCCCCCAAATGCATAGGAATTGTTTCCTGGAGCTCAGGTGGGGGGTCCCGAGGAAGTGTAAGCAGGTCCTGGGGACTGCTTACCCCTCAGCTGGAGTGCACAGTGGGGTTGGGAAGGGAGCAGGGTGTATCTTTGTGTGTGTGTGTGTGTGTCTGTATGTGTGACTGTGTGTGTGCACACTGGTTACTTCCTCTCTCAGGGGGACGTTGGGAGCAAATCCCAAGGGCAGCCTGGCCAGCCTGCTCTGGGCTCAGCCCCAAGACTTGGGCCTGACTCCCTTTCCCTCCTTGGCCTGTCTCTCTATTATCATCCTCCTCCTGCAGTTCTCCCTGGATCCTGGAGAACAGGACACAGGCTGTGGGGTCACCTGCCTGCCACCTCCCTCCCTTGCTGTTCTCATTACTGGAGGTAGGGGGTGGGTGGGAGGAGGAGGGAGGGGGGCAATTTCAAAAATCTGCTTCTGGATCTGTTTCCTGTCTGTCTCTCTCACTGCACGTCAGCTCCATGCAGGTGGAGGTTGGTCGTCCCTCAAAAAATACTTGTTGAACAAATTCTTTTCATCTACATGCTACTGAGGAAGGTTTGATGTATTTCGCATTCAGACCTTGCACACACACATACCCTGATAAGCATGTTTCACCCAGGGAGAATTGCTGGGCCCTGGGGCTCAGGCAGGACCCCCCAGAGATGAGCCTCTGCCTGGAGGAGCTCAGGGCTCTGGAGCAGAGACATGAGGAACATCTGGCAAGTGCCCAGTGTGGGTCCTGCACACAGTAGGGCTTGCTTGACAGGTGGTTCTCCTTAGGCTGTGACCTGCCTGATGGGGCTGTCACTGCAGGTTGGAGGCACAGCTGGAGATGTTGAGATGACTTCTGCTCTGAGAGTTGCACAATGCCCCTGCTGTGTGCCAGGCATAGGGCAAGGCACTCTCTATCATCTTGTTTAGTTTTGGCTGGAGGATTGTGAGAGAGGTCCTGTCAGCCCCTGGGTGGGGCCACACCAGGTGGAATGACCATGCAAGCAGGTCCCTGGAGGTAGGGAAGGCTGGAGTGGATTTTGAGATGAGTCTGGACACGTAGTTTGAGGATCAACCACACAAGACCATAAATGCTGGGCTAGAAATTAAGCATTATCCTTTATGTCAGGGAGCATCAGAATCTCCAGGTGTTTGTTAAAATGCAGATTCTCGGCCACGACCTGCTGAGATTTCACTCAGTAGGGTCAATATGGGGCCCAGGAACTTGAATTTTTAATACTTTTCTGGAAGATTAATTTACCCATGTTTGCTGGTTGGATGGCAGCTAGGGGACTGCTGCATGTTCCCAGGGTTGTCCAGGACTCCTCCCAGACTCCTTGGGAGGCAGCAAAACTATTCTCATTTTCCATAAAGCGACTGAGCTCAGAGAAGTGGCTTGTCTTAGGTGACACAGCAGCAAGTCAGAGGCTGATACTGACTAATATTCGTCCGCGTTCCTTAACTGCTGTTCTAAGCCTGTTCAAGGAGTCCTCATTAAATCCTCAGAACGCCCCTCCGCCTCGTTCCTATTGCACAGCCGAGGAACTGGAGACAGAGTCTGCGGCCACAGGTTCAAGGCCCCACAGCTAGTGAAGCTTGGCACACTGAGGTCGAGATGTAGTGGGACTGGAGAGGGCCTGTCCTGGGCCTTGCAAGAGCGAATGCCCTCCCTCTCCCTTCCTTTGGGGCGTGGGCGTGGGTGGAGCTGAGCCTGTGGCTGGGGCCAGAGGCGGGGGTGGGCGTGGGGACAGGGAGCAGGGGAGGCGTCCCGCGGGAGGCGGCGCAGAGCTGCGTAGCCCTGGCCGGGCCGTACATCTGGTGGTGCTCCGGGTGAGGCAGGTTTGGGTCTGGGGGACGGTCGGTCGGCTGTTTCCATCCCGGGTGGGTGTCCCGGGTGCACGGCGGGCAGGTGCTTGGTGGCGGCGGGGCGGGCGGAGTGGGAACGCGCGCTGGGAGCCCCCGCCCGGGCGCCCCGGGCCCCGCCGCTCTGCCAAACCCCGGCCCGCCTCGAGCTGCCGGCCGTCCCTGCTTTCCGCCTTACTTCCCTGTGCTTAGGATTTGCAGCCGCATCCCCCTGACGCTCGCTCGCAGCCAATTTCACGGCTTCTGGGCTCTGCGCGGTGCGCGGGATCCGAAAGCCGCCGGCGGGGGCGGGGGCTGGCAGGGCGCAGGGGACCGGCCGAGTTGTTGGCTGGGGAGGGGAGGTGGGTGTAGACGGGGTGGGGGGCGTCGCCGTGAACTGAGCCGGGTGTGCAGGCGTGGCCGTGTGCGCGGGGGGCGGGGGGTTGTTGGCACGTGTGCATGGGCATGTGTGTCTAGGAGTGTTCCCTGCATGTGGACATGCTTGGGGCTCCTATGTCTTGGCGTGGGAGTCTATGTCGGGTACCCCTGTGCAAGTGGGCATGTTTGTCTGGGTGGGTCTGGTGAAACCTGGGGGGTGCAGTCCACAGTGTGGGTGTGTCGATGTGTGTGTAGTGTCCTCATGCATATTGGCACAGGGGTGGATGTGCATGTTGGGGTGTGTGTCTGCGTGGGCCACCCCTATGTCCAGGCTCTGTGGGCAGCTGTGTGCAGTGCATGTGTCTGAGGCGGTGTGGAGTTCTGGTGTGTTGGTTCTGTGTAGGCACACCCTGTGGGTACTGGTGTGTGTGTGAGGGTATAGTGTGTGCCTTCAGGTGCCATCCCATCCTTGCTGGCCACAGGGCTTAGGGTCAAGCGTCAGCCCCCTAGCTAGGGCAGGAGAGCCCTTTCCTGGAGCAAGCTGGCCCTTTCTTGCTTAGCCTCTGGGCAGGGTGAGGGAGTTGAGGCAGCGCAGGGGCCGCGTGTGTGTTTGTGCTCTGTCGGGTGCTGCTGGCTGCCGGCACTCGGTGGGTCCACATATGTTTGTGAATGGCAGTGCTGAGGGGGCCGAGGTGTGAGCCCCTGCCTGCGGGGGAGGGCAGGAGTACCATCTGGGCTGGTGGGGAGTGTGGGGCCAGACAGGGAGGGAGCCCCAGGGGAAGGGGCTGGGCGTGTGTGTGCACACGTGTGCACAGATGGAGGCAAGGTTGGCTGAGTCTGTCTGGGAGTGTGTGTGTCTGTGCAGGTGGAGGCCGGGCAGGCACATCGCTCATAGCTGTGTGAGCACATATGGTGGGAAGGTGGGCAGAGGTCTCACACCTGGCAGGGCACAGGCTGGACACGTGGGGAAGGGGTGTGTGCCAGTCCTGGCAGAGTTCTGAATAAGAGAGGATTGCTTGGGTGGGGGTGGGGTCTTTGTTCCCTGCAGCAGAGGGGATGGGGCCCAGCTGATGAGGAGAATGGGTGGTGTTGGTGTTTGGGGTGTGGTTGGGCATTAGGGGGGTGAGGGCTGTGTGTGTGGGCATTGGATGTCAGGTGAGTGTGAGGGTGTGTGTGTACACGCATACACGTGGGTGTGACGTGTGACCATGACTGTGAGTGGGGTATGGGGAATATGGCTTGGAAGGCACCTCCAGGCTATGGGCCCAGCAGGGAGTGAGGGATGGGATGGAGGGGTGGGAGTGGGGCCCCTCAATTCTCGGAAATTCCACCCATCTGCTGCTTGCCCCTCTTGCCCAGGGGCTTGAAAGAAGCCCTGTGGCTCCAGGCCTCTCCCCTTGCCCCTGAGCCCTATGGGTTAGGGTGGGAGCCCCAGCCCTCCATCTGGATCTCTTCCACTCCATCTCTCTTGCCCCGTTGTCTTTCTCTGTCTCTCTGCCTCCATCTCTTGGCTTCCATCTCTTCCCACCTCTCTGTCTCCCGCCCCATCTCCCCATCTCTCCAGCACTTCCTGTCGCCTGCCCCATCTCTCCTTCACCCCGTCTCTATCTCTCTCCATCGCTCTCCATCCCTCCCCTCCCCCCCTCTCGCACTGATATTCATTTGTGGTATATTCGGTTGCCATGGGAAACCTAAGAAAGAAGTGAGTGTACCCTTCAAGACTTCAGCATTTTTTCGTCCTCCCTCCCTCCTGCTGCCCCCTCCCTCTCCCTCCTCCCTCTCCCTCCTCCTGTCTCCCCCTCGCCTCCTCACAGAAGCGCAGGACTCGGGTGAGGAGCCGCTGCCGCCTGAGCAGGGCCAGGACCCGAGACCCCACTGCTACCGCTGCTACCGCCGCCGCTGCCGCAGCCTGGGAGACCTCCCTGAGACCCAGGTCAGGGACAGAGCCTCGCTGGCCAGAGGGGCCCCATTTGCCTGCAGATGTCTGGTAAGGACAGGGTCCTTCTGACAGTGTGTGTGTGGCTGTGTGTGAGCACAGCTCACATGACCCGGCCTCGCAAACCTGTGATGCAACCTGGCCTCAGCCTCCAGTGTCCCTTCCTGCTGGCCTGGCCCCTGTCCCCCAGCCGTGGACACCCCCACCCTGCCTCTCCCCAGCTTCCTTTCTGCAGGGCCTAGGAGGCAGCTGGCAGAGCAGCAGGCCTGTTGAGGGCTAGGACAGGTCCCCTGGGGAGGGTGGGGAGGAAGCCTCTGCTGACTCAGAGACCCCAGATCCTGCCCCATCACCCAGCTGAGAGGCTGAGCAGGGCCTGGCCTGCACCCCAGCAGGGCAGGGGACTGGCTTCCAGGGGAAGGCCTGGGAGAACATGGCCTCTTCCTCCTTTCTGTCATAGAGAGGGGCAGACTGAGAGGCTGGGAGTGAGCTGGAACAGGGGAAGATGCCAGCAGACTGGATATGGGGACTGATCCTGTGTCACTGAATTTGGAGGCGGTGGGGAGAGATGTCTGACACTAGGGAGCTCCAGGCAGGCAGGCAGCAGGAGCTGTTTTGTCCTGACTGGGGTTGGTGGCTGCTCTGGAGAGGAGAGGCTGGGTCTGTCGCTGTCATTGTGGCTGTGTTGGTGGTGGCCACGTGGAGGGAGCTGTTGTCCAGGCGGGCGGTGCTGAGTGACGGTGGTTGCCGTGCAGTGCTGAGGGAGCTGCCTGTGTGGCATTGTGGTCTCCATGGAGAGAGGAGGAGACGGAGGGAGGAGGCTGGCTGTCTGAGCCTGTGTCGGTGGTTGCTAAGGAGAGGGAGATGCTGTCTCTAAAGTTCGGTGGTCCCCACGTGGAGGGGCTGTGGCTGCCGAGGGGTTGAGGTCCCCAGGGAAGAGGTGGTGATGGTGCCCTGGAGAGGCTGCTGCAGGGGACTTTGTGTTGCTGTCACAGGCTGAAGCAGGGGTTCTTTGGGGGCGAGTGAGGCATAGAGGGTGGGTCTGAGCTGTGCACATCCTGCCTGTCCTTGTAACCAGACTGGAGACCCTGACGCACCATCGGCCTCTCTCCTCCCAAGGCCTTCTCTCGCCTACTCCCCCTCCCACTTCTGTGGCCATGCTGTCCCCGACTCTGCCTCCTTGGGTCTTCTCCCTCCTCAGAGCCTTCAATTATACAAGTCCCCCATCTGGTCACATGCTCCTTTCTTGCCCCCACGTGTCTTCCTCCCCAGCCTTCATGTTTGCTGGGTTCCTACTGACCCACTGCCCTGTTCTGGGGAGCCCGGCATTGACATCTGCCTTTGAGGTATCACATAGGGGAAGTAATTTGCCAAGGTCACACAGTAGGCACATGCTGTGGCAGCCTGACTGCTGAGCACCTCCCTCCACAAGGGTCCAACTCACCAAGCTTAACTTTTTCCGCAGGGAGCCTGCCTCTCTGAGACCATTCAGGGTCCTTTCTCTACCCAGTCCTCAAATATTCTCCTGAAGCAACATTTCCTTTAAATGATAACAACAGGGGGCATCATGGAAGAGCACAGAGTTCTGGGTTTGAATCCTGGCTCTGGTTTTTACAGTGTATGACCTCATGCCTCAGTTTCCCCCTTTGTAAAATGGCGATGAGGCACATGCCTCGCAGGGTTGCTGTTATTTGTGATGCCTCTGGTGTGGTTCCTGGCACATAATAGACTCTCAGTAAGTGGTAACCACCACCCTCATCATAATTCCTTTTAAAAATGATTTTCTGACATGCATGGGGAGGCCAATGGTGTCTCCTCACCAGAGATCTGCCCTTCCCCATGACCCTCAAGTGCTGGGTGTATTGTCCTGAGTTGGTAGTAACAGGAATGCGTGCCTGGAGGGGCAGAGAGTCCCCTGACAGTCATGCTGGGCCAGGGTGGAACAGGTGTGGCTGGCACACTGTCCGTGCTCCTCCCCTGCTTGCCCCAGCTGTGTGCACTTTCATAAAGTAGACCCTGTCCCCTAGCTGTTGCCAGAGCCCCCTGCTTCCTAGCTTCCTTCAGAGGGCTTGGTGTTCTCAGCCTGCTCAGCCAACCCTGGTCTGGGCGCAGTGTGGCAGGTACATGGCTGGTGGTGCCCCAGGAGAACCTATTCCAGGGAAGTCTGTTCTGTCTCCTCTTGACACCACCAGGGAACAGGCCGGGTGAGGGACTGAAATGGTTGCTCAAAGAGGGATGTTTGAGGGGCCTGGGGAGTGAGGGCAGGATGACTGTTTTTCGAGTGATAAGGGTCTGAGTTCAGATCCTGACACTGCCGTTTTCCAGACGCATGCCCTTGGGCACATTTCTTCACCTTTTTGGGCCTCCTTTTCTTCATCTGTACAACGGGTTGATAAGAATCCCTGCTTCACCTTGCTGTGTAAGATAAGGGGATGAAGTTGGCATGAGGCCTGGCACTGGGAGCAGCTCTGAGCGGCCGCTGCTCACTCGTCAGGCTGACTGGGGGAAGAGGAGAGAGGGCTGTCCTGGGGGGCCTCACAGGGCAGAAGTAGGTGGAAGCAACCAGGCACAGGACTTGGCTCCTCATAATAAGAGACTTTCTGACAGTCTGAGCTGTCTTGGGATGGGAAGGGGGAAATGTGGTGAGTGGTTCATGTGCACAGGAGACTACAAAAGGCTGGAGGGAGCATGGGGTTTAGGGCTATCAGCCTCAGGTTTATCTCCTGATGTTGCCATTTATGGGGTGTGGGGTCTTGGGAGCCTCAATTTCCTCACTGCAAAATGGGAGGAATAATACTGGAACGAGAGTTACTTTAAATGAATTAAGGTAAGTGGAAGAGACTTGGGATTCACTTGAATTTGCACAGCAACCCATTTTCCAGAAGAGGAAGGCAGAGAGCCAGGAGCTTAAGGGGTTTATAGTAACAATGCCAACAGCCACTGCTTACTGAGCACCTGCTGTGTGCCAGGCATCTTCACACATGCTGCAGGTCTCCCTCCGTCCCTGGCTTTGCACTTGCTGTTGCTTCTGCAGGAGGTGCTGTCCTGTGCTCACCGCTGCTCCCCTGGCTGGTTGCATGGCTGTCTCCTTTTCCCATTGTCACCTCCTCAGGGAAGCCTTCCCTGACCACCCTGTTTGTTGCCCCTGGTCTCCTCACTGTGTGTTTTCTTAAGCCCCTAACACAACCAGATGCTGTTTTGTTTATTTGCTTGTTCGCTGTCTGCCCTCCCACCCCCGGAGACTGTCGTCTCCGAGTGCCCTTTTGCTGCTCTGTTCCAAGTGCCTTGAATGGGGCCTGGCGCATAGTAGAGGTTCAATAAATATGTGGTGAATGCAGGTACGGGCAACCCTGCCAGCTGCCCTGGGAGGTCGGTCTTGTCACTCCCTGTTGAGGTTAGGGAGGCCTGGTATGTTGCTGTGGCCACGCAGCTGGAAGTAGGTGGCAAGCCTGGTGTTTGACCCCAGGTTGGGCTGACTCCAGGTCCAGTGCCTTTTTCTGCTGCACTACACCACCTTGCTGGGGGGCCTTGCAGTTTAGGATAGAGGGTTTGAACTTGACTCTGAAAGCAGAAGCAAAATCACAGAATGTTCTTGGACAGGCAAGGCTCGTTCCATAAGGAACAACTTTCGATAGCAGCCTGAAATGTTAAAAGAAATCAATTCAGCTGCTCACTAGCTGTGCGACCTTAGGCAAATTACTTAACCACTCTGTACCTCAGTTAACTTGTCTGTAAAATGGGAATAATCTCTTGGCTGGCTTCTGGGAGGCACTGGGCTTTGAGCTTTGATTTTTAGGCTTGGTGCCAAGGCCCCATTCTCAGGGTAGAAAAACAGTCCTGGGAGGCTTCACTGCTGGCCCTGGAGGGATTTGAGAAATTGATTTCTGAATACGAGACATTTTATGTGCTTGGGACAAGTCATTTTCTGCCCTGCCAGTCTAGGGTCTCTCAGCCACTCCTCAACCCCCATTCTTCCAGCTCTGCCTTTTGCCCTTCTAGTAAGGAGAGGGGAAAAAGAGAGGACAGAGAGGGAAACTGGTTTTAACCGGGCACGTACTGTGTGCCAGGGACTTTCCTGCCTGTAATCCCCTTTCTCGGCCACAGCAGCCCATGTCACGTAGGGGTTGTTATGCACATTTTACAAATGACCAAACTGAGGTTTGGGGAAATTCCCCACTAGGGTGCAGAGGAGGGATTTGGATCTAGGCTCAAAGGTTCCTACATGCACCGTGTCAGGAGGAGAGAGGGGGGCTTAGAGGAAGGGAGGTGAGAGGGTGGGGAGAGAACCACGGAAGCACCTGGAATGGGCCTGCTCCGGGGTTGCCTGGGGAGTGGGCTGCTGGTCCCAGACCCCCAGGACAGAGCTTAGAGTGCCTGGCCCCCGACTGCAGAGGGTGGACCTAGAGGGGCTGCAACATGGACGGACTGCTCCCACGGCCTGTCTGCCCACCCCTGCTGGCAGCCATACTAGTCCAGGGAATAGATCCGGCCTTGTGTGCTGTTGTCCCAGGGTCTTGCTCAAGATCCCATTTGTTTGGTGAGGAGAAAGGGGGGTCTGTGGTACCCAACAGAGGTGGGATTCATGGACAGAGCTTGGAGCGGGTAGCTTGCCTGGTACCGGCCAGGCCTGGAGGAGCGCCAGGAGGGAGGGAGGGAGAGGCTGAGGCATGGCCTGGGGTCCTGCTTGTCCCCTCGGGGCAGAGTCCTGTACTCCGGGTTGGAGCGGAGGTGTCAGAGGAGGGAGGTGGAAGTCCCACCCTCCTGACTCCTTAGCCTGAGGGAAGGGGAGTCCCCTGTCTGAGGGCAGAGGTGCTATGGGTGTTCTGGGCTCAATCTGCTTTCTGAGTGTAGGAGGAAAGGACGGTCCCCCTGATTGGAGGCTCCCGAGTTTGGGGAAGACTTTTTGGAAAAGGCAGTTCCTGAAGACTGGGAAAAGGTTAGATTTGGGTCAGGGGCTATAGGAAGGCCTGTTCTTGCAGCTGGAAGCAAGGCACGGTGGGTTAGATCCCAATTCTGAGTGGTCATGTGTACCTCCGTCTCAGTTTGCTTATCTGTGAAATGGGGACACTGCTGGGCTCCTGGAGGAGCTGGAATGAGATAGGGTTGGAGGAAGGAGTGTCCACACACAGTAGGCCCACAAGGTTGCTAGGGGATGCACGGTAGGTCTGAGGAGTTCTAGAAGCTGCTGAGAACCCATCCCCCCACCCTCTGTCTCCATTCTGGTCACAGCTCAGCCAACCCAACTTCAATCTTTACAGGCATAGGAGGGAGGGTGGACTCTGCTGAGACCTAGCCCCTGTCCTGAGGGCACCACCTGAGATCTATGGAGAGACACAGGCCTTCATCTCTCCACTCAGGGCTGGTCTTCCAGGACAGAGGTGGGGGCTTGCCAGGGACCCCAGGCATCCTGGGAGGAGACTGGCTGCAGAGAAGGGTCAGCAGAGGAGAGAAGATACCCCAGATGATGGTGGCTCGAGGGCCCTCGATCTAAGCAGAGGCTGTGGGAGAGAGGCCTTTTCTACACTGCCAGACACACTGGGGTGTTGGCTTGGAGTGCGAGGTCAGAGCAGAGAAACTCCTGGGCTGTAAAGTAGGGTGACCCAGTGGTCAAGCTTGTGGGTTCCAGTGTCAATTTGTGATTCTACCCATAACAAGTTGCTTCACCTGTATGTGCCTCAGTGTTCTCATCTGTAAAATGGGTATAAATAGTACCCATCTCATACGGTTGATGCTGTAAAGTGCTTAGCTCCATGCCTGACCTGTAGAGAGTGTTCAATAAATGCTAACTCTGTACTTGTTGGGTTTCCTGGGAGTAGGTAAGCAGGGCGTCAACGTTCCTGCCACTCTGTGAGGCTTTTGGAGACAGGCTGTGCCCTATGGAGTCCCAAGGCCTGGGTCAGGAAATGTGGGGGGATGTCTGCCTCTGCAGACCCTCCTGCTCTCCCCACTGCATGCCCAATAAGATGTTGTGGGAGGAGCCAGTGGGCTTTGGAGGAGGAGCCTGGATTCCATCCCAGCTCATTCACCCCTGCTGTCTGCGTGGCTCTGGGCAGATCATTCTCTGATCCTCAGTTTCTTCGTCTGTAAAATGGGATTGAGGGTTGTTATGAGGATTAAGTGAGATGATTATGGGAAGATAGTATCTGTCACTCCTTCTCAACAGGCACGTGTGGGGCTCCTGCTGTTTCCTGTCACCGTCCTGCTTTCCCTTCTCTGATTTGGTGCTGGCGTTGATGGCAGGGGAAGGAGGGGCTTTGGGAATGGTTCCTGGGTCAGCTGAGATGGCAGCTGGCCTGGACACTGTGTCCTGTATTCAGGAGGGAGCTCTAGGGGGCTGTCATTGGGGACCATTGGGGCCTGTAGGGCAGCTGCAGATGCCGTGGGGTCTGAGGAGAGGGCGGAGGGGGGACTTGAGGGGAACCAGGACCCCAGAGTGCTAGAGGGTCAGAGCCTGCAGGATCTTCCACCTGTCCCCTGCATTGTCGGCAGACTATGGCCAGGGAGGTGAGGCGCTGGCCGAGGGCCACACTGCAGTGAGTGGCCAGGCTGAGGGGAGAACCCGGTGTGCCAGCTTTCAGCTTGGGCACTCTCACTTCCCATAGCCCCTGGGCCAGCCCGAAGTGGCCGCTTCTGAACGGGGTCACCCCAGGGCCCCAGCTGAGCTTTCTTAGCTCCGCTTCTATCTCTTTCTGTCTTTGTCTCTTTCTCGGCCTCTGTCTGCCACCCATCTCTCCGGCCTTGCCCCGTCTCTTTGCCGCAGCCTTCCAGTCCTTCTTGGGCTGCAGGAGGGAGCTGGATGGACTGAAGCTGGGCATGCATGGGCATGCGTGTGTGCACTGGGTGACTTTTGTGCATTTGTCATGTATTGGAGTATGTACATGTAAAGGAATGTGCAAGTGTATAAACTCCCTTTTAAACTAGGGAACTGGCACATGCTCTGTGTGTATAAAACAGAATGGGGCTGGCTGCTGCTACCTCCCGAAGCCCCCACCAGCTCCATGGCTAGAGGCTGGCACTGGCCCTGTGTTTTGGGGCTCCTACAAACACATGTTCACCATCTGTTTTTACCCTCATGGGATTTGCCTTGCAGTGGGCTCTGCACCCTCACCCAGCCCCTGACTCTGCGTCCTGGGCATCTCCCCTCAGGGGCACAGCAGGAGCTGGGTCCTGATCCATCCTGGCACAGGCTTCCCTCCAATGGCCACTTCCCTATTGTGGGTGGCTGGGTTGTTTGCACTTCTTACACTTGCACTAACAGTGCACGACTTCAAATACACACCCATCTGACTGTGGGTTACCCTGTGACATGGGCGGGCTGGTTCATGGGGTCTGCTTCTGGGGTTGGGTGTGGACATCTGGGTTCCTCTCACAGGTTTGGCTGAGTGCTTTAGGCAGGACGTTCTGGATGGGATTCCTGCCTGCGGGACTCCCTGGGGCCTGGGGAAGGGTAGAGTGTGGGGACCCAGTGCCAGAGTACCCAGGACTTGGACGCTGCAGCAGGTGATGGGAGGCCACACTATCCCTGGCCATTCCCCTCCTGCTGTGTCCCAAGACCCCTGGGCATTGGGCCCTCAGTGCTAAGGCAGCTGCTTCAGGACCTGGCTTCCCAGGGCCTCCGAGTGCCCACAGGGGTGTGGGAGGCTGGGGCAGGGTCTGGAGGCCTGGCCCCTTGTTTGTGCACCTCCCTACCCCCGCCATTCTCCTTCACAGTCTTTCTTTCTTCCTTGGGGCCTGTGTCTGGATCAGTCCTGTGCCTTTTTTATTCTCTTGGCCAAGCTGGAGATCCCCCTTGGTTCTTCAGGGAGAGAGAGCACTGGACAGGGAGTCCTGAGTCCAGGGTTCTAGTTGAATCTCTGACCCTTACCCTCTGGGGGACCAGCCAGAGTGTTAAAGGGAATCATTTATTCCTTTTATTTAATACCATGTAAGTAACACCACGTGCCAGGCACTGTTCTAAAAACTTTACAGAAATTAACTAAATCCTCCCAACAACCTAACAAAATAGATACTATCATTATCCTCATTTTACCGACAGGGAAACTGAGGCATGGAGAGGTTAAGGATCCTGCCCATGGTCACACAACGAGTTGATGGTGAAAGCAGGACTTGAATCTGGGCCATCTGGCTCCACTGACTGCCCTCCTAACCGCTGTGCTGTGTTGAGCACCCTTGGTAATTCCTGGAGAGGGGTGCTTTCAGGGCCTGGGCCAGCCTGGTCCCCTGGTCTGAGCCTTGAGAGTGGTCCAGGAAGAAGGTCTGACACATAGTACGTGTGGCAGCTTGAGGTCAAGCCAGATTTGGGTACCTAGCTTATTTACTGAGCAAGTCACTTGACCTGGCTGAGCCTCAGTTTCCCCATCTGTAAAACAGGGTAGCAATACTTCAGTGCAATGAGGCATGGGGAGTACTGAGCACACAGTAGGCTCAGCACATAGTGTCAGCTATGATTGTCCCATGACAGGGTGGGAGGGAGGCAGTTCAAGGGATGCCTTTGCCAGCAGGGCTGAGTGTGTTCCCTTCAGTGCACCACAGAGCCTGTGATCAGGAGACGATGGCCCAAGGAGCTGCACAGCCTGGCACTTCTGTTCATCGGCACACACTTGTCCACCTGGTGCAGCCATCGTGCAGCAACCGTGCAGCCGGGCCCAGGGCTGGGAACACAGTGGTCATCCATGTGTGTGAGTGCTATGTGTGGACCGCACCACAGCCCCTGGGTGTTACACACCACACGTTCTCATACCCACACCCACAATCGAGAAACCGCTGAGAATCCTCACCTGTGAGGGCTGGAATCAACCTTGGAGACCATCTCATCCAGCTCCCTTGTTGTAACTGGGGAAACTGAGGTCCAGAGAGGGGAAGGGATTTGCACTGGTGCCCATGGTGAGTTTAGATTATCTGAAGTTTAATTGCTGAGTGGGACCTTTTCTAAAAAATGCTGCAACAAGCTATGCCTACAGTGGCCCTGTCTCTGCCTGACAGTTGATCCCTGCAGAAGGCTAGTCTCCACGGTTGCCGCTGTGAGGCTCTTTTTTCTTGGTCTCTGTGTTTACTCCCTGACTCCTCCTGGCTCCCAGTCCTGGGCCCACTTGTTCTGTGCACTCATGTACACGTATGGCACACAGAAATGCATACACACCAGGCCGTGACTCCAGAGCTTCCCTCTGATCATTGCTCAATTTTCTAGTCTGAAAGTATCCATCTGTCCATCTCTCTGCCAAGGCCATGGGCTGGACACCTACTGGGTTACCTGTTCTGGGGCCTTTCCCCAGCCTGTGGCTGCCCCCAGGATGGGACAAGAGGAGTCCTGGAAGGGGGCTCTCTGTCCCCTATGTCTGGCCATATCCATTGAGTCCCACCCTGAAATCCCACCTGCCCAAGCCTGCTGATTACCCCTCTCCCACCCCCCTCCCATTGCAGGGCCCTCTCAGGCTTTCAGGGAAGGGGGTGCATTCCCAGGGACCAGCCTCCTCCTCCACCTCCCCCAGGAAGTCTGCCCTAATGCCCGGGAGGATGGTAATTAGTATGAGGCAGGCTGATTAGCTCAGAAATTAAGTCTTTGTTTCCCTCGCTCCCCAGTTTCCCTAATTGAGCAGATGCGGAGCAGGGGGAGGGGGAGGGGCTGCTGGGTTGGTCACGGGGCTGGGGGGGGCACACTCGTGGCTGTGCGCTTGCTGCAGGGGGTGGTAGGGGTGGGAGTGGGGGTGGGCATGGATGGGGAGCAATCTGGGGCCTCTTGCTCTCTGCCCTTTCCTTGGTGGGGGAATGCCAGGGAGGGTGCACTTGCGGGCAGATCCTGAGACATGCAGCCCCCTGGGGGTGTGACTGACCCGGAGGGAGCATCACATCCCGACACACTCCATTGTTAGTGCTTGTATGCCTTCATTTGTTCCTGCACTCTTCATAGCCAGTCACCGATCATCACTGCTGTCATTTATTGAGCACCTACTCTGTGCAGTCAGTGGGAGGACACCTTTTGTACGTCCTTGTTCAGTCCTCAGAGCGATGGTGCAGATATGGGACCCTCATTGTTTAGGGGAGGAACCTGAGGCTCAGAGAGGTGAGGTAATTTGTCCAAGGTCACACAGCTCAGAGAGGCCAGAACAGGGTTTAGATCCAGGCAGTCTCATGTAGTCCTATCTTGGGCTAAGGGGGCTGTTTGGGCTGGGGAAGGTGGAATCCTGTGATCAGACAGTGGTCAGTTCAGGTCCTGGATGCCAGGGTGGGAGAAGCCTTTGTCTTCCTCATTTGTCACGTGGAGACCAGAACATCCACCTTTTTGGGTTGTTGGGAGGAATGGTAACAATAATGGTAAGAATGACAACCATGATAAATTATTTAGTGCTCGCTGCGTGCCAGCCAGGCAGGGGACAAATGCTTTACAAGTTTTATGCCATGCTCACAATGACCCCATGAGCCCTGGGCTCTATACCTTCACTATCCCCATTTTACATTTTAAGCAGTTGAGGTTCGGGGAGGTGAGGGGCCTCGTCCTGATCCCATTGTCCATAAGTAGGGGACCCAGGATTCAGCCCGGGGCCTGACTCCAGGCCCTTCCTCCGTGATCACCACTTCTTATGGTCTGTGACACACTTGAGGCTCAACAAAGGTTAGTGTCCTGACCACCTCCCCCATAAAGCTGGTACCTGGAGCTCCTGTGGCTCTGGGGCTCAGCCTGGGGAATCTAGGGGGACAGCCCTCCTCATGACAACTTATGCAGTAGATATTGCTTTTATTCCCATTTTACAGATGGGGAAGTTGAGGCTCAGAGAGGTGAAATGACTTGCCCAGGATCTCACAGCTGATGAAGTATTGGGGCTGGGATTTTAACCCAGGCAGTCTGGCTCCAAGTGCTGTCATGTGGCAGGCTCCCGAGCACCAGCATCCACTCCCTGCTATGCTCGTCCCTGAGGGGTGACCTTCCCAGCCGAGTCCTCAGCCACTGCTCTCAGGGTGGCACCTCCACTTCCCTGGCTCCTCTTAACAGCCATGTGCAGGGGGTGCCAGAGTCTCCATCCTTAGATGTGACCAGCCTCTGGCTGTCGGACACTGGGTGTGGCCATCTGCTGACTGGACATGTCCTTTGGGGTGTCCCTCTGGCCCCTAAAACTCAACTTGTCCCATGCTGGACTCTTCCTTTCCTCTTCTGCATCACACCCGTTTGCTGCTTCTCTGAGGCTCTCTCTTCCAGGGTGGGCACTGCCATCACTCAGCCACCCATCCAGACCCTGGGAGTCATCCCTAAACTCGGCTTGGCCTCCTGTCCTCATCCTGTGGCCGCCTGCTCTGCTCTCAAGTCCGCTGTGCTGTCCACCCTGCTGTCCTTGTCTGCATCAAGTGACCTATGCGGGCCTGCACCAGTGCAGCAGCTTCCTCCGGTTCATTCTGCACCCTCCCGTCGTGCCAGCTCCCCAGTGTGTCACTGGCTCCCTACTGTCCTTGGGCCAAGATCCAGAATCCTTGCCCTGGCTTCTGAGACCTGCCAGGACTTGGCCCAGCCTCGGGGCTCCCTCTCTCTCTCTCTCACATGCCATGATCCAGTCCTCCTGGCCTCGTTCCAGTTCCTCAAAAGTGCCATCTTCTGGGTTCTGCATACGTGATTCCCTCGCCAGTACCATCCTCAGCAAAGGCTTCCCTGGCCCCAGGATAGATGAGGCCCTTCAGGTGCCCCTGCACTGGGGACATCCCTTTAATTCTCTTAAGAGTCCTTTGAGGGGCGTGGTGTTGCCCATTTTGCAGATGAGGAGGCTGAGACTCAGAAAGCTAAGCTAGCATCTGAACACAAGACTCTCATTCTGGAGCCTGTGCTCTCCTGGGGGCGTGCACGCGCGCTGCTGGCTGCTGTCTGCTGTCTGTGCGAGGCTGTATGTGGGCTGGGCTGAGGAGCCACCTCCTCAGGAAGAGGAGGTCCTGAATGGCCCCTGGGGGCTGAGCCTGCCTCTTCCTGTGGGTGGCGGGGATGCTATGTGTGAGCTTGTGGTAGGGGAGCGTCAGCCCCTTGCTAGGTCCCAGGACCACAGTCTTCTAGCTTCTCTTGCTTTTTCCCCCTTTACTTCAAAACAAACGCCTGAGAGCCCAAACCGCCCATCCAGCCAAGGCACAGATGGAGCCCAAGTTGGAATTAATCAGTCCCGTTGCCAGGGCAACTGGGATGGGGATCCAGTCTTCTCTCTCAGCACCCCCCATCTTACAGGCCCCTCTCCTGCCTCTCATGGCTCTGCCCCTTATGGCCCTGGCCCCGCCCTCTCCCCCTGAAGCAGCTGGGGTGCCCTTGAAAACTTCCAAAATCCAAGATCTGGGAGGTGGTGGTAGGGTTGTCTGAGACTGGGTTGGAGTCCCCACTTGGCCTCGCTTGCCTTGGTGGGACCTTGGGCAAGTCCCTGAAGTGGGAGCCGTGCTGAGTAGAATGAATGGATAGGTGGGTGGGCCTGCCTGGGGGTGAGGGCATCATGGAGTGGGGGGAGGAGTTTGAAACAGGTGACAGAGGGAAGAGTGAAAGTGGCCTAATCTTGAGATCTTTGGAGGCTGCGGTGGGGTCCATGCTGCACCAAGGCAGGCGTGCTGCAACGACGGTGCTTGTTGAAGGCCACCAGCCTCTCTAGTCGATGGCAGCTATGGGGCCACCTCCCGTACACACAGGTTCGGACTCCCTCCTACGCCCCAACCTCAGTCCTCTTGTCCTCTGAGCCCGCACCCCTCCCTACGGGCCTCAGCTGAACGTCAGAACCCAGGCTTGTGTTCTCCATCCCTGTCCGTGGGTCTGTCCATCTCTCCACTTCAGCTCTGTTTCTTCCTCTGTGGCCCTGTGCAGATTTTTTGCTTCTCTCTGCTTCTGCTTCCTTGTTTGAAAAATGGGCATAGCAGCACCTGCTTTATGGACTCATCGTGAGCCGTTTAAGCCCCTAGCTTTAGTCTGCGGTCACCACTCGGTTACTTCTTGTGCTACGCGCTGGTTGCAGGCCTGGCCTGAGAGTGGGGGGAGCTATGAGAGGGGCTCTGGGGAAGACAGAGGGGATGGAAGTCCCACCCTCTTGTTGGGGAATTTGAGGCATGTGCACAGATGGCCACATTGCTGGGTGTACCCTCCCCCCCGCCGCCCATTGTCTCCTCCGTAGCAAGAGCTCACTGTGTCAGAGCTGAGCCATGTGTAGATGGGGAAATCAAGGCCTGGAATGGGTGGCTGGCGAGCAGGGGCTGGCCTGTCTAGCATGGGTTTAGGCACCGCTTTCTGGATCTTGCTGGATGGCACTGGCTGCAGGGTAACACATACCAGGACTTTGACGGCCAGGGCTCGGTCTCTCTCTGTGTAACCTCAGGGAATCCACTCCTCCTGCCTACACCTCTATTTCCTCTTCTAAGCAATGGGGGATCATAGCGGGGATGCAGCTGGTAGTAACTCTGACTGAAAGAGGTCTGGGCCATGGCTTTCTATGCTTT
The DNA here is from genome assembly GCF_027409185.1 of Cynocephalus volans. NCBI lineage: Eukaryota > Metazoa > Chordata > Mammalia > Dermoptera > Cynocephalidae > Cynocephalus > Cynocephalus volans. The sequence continues at coordinate 12,764,728 of NC_084471.1, forward strand.
GTGCTGGCAGAAGGGGGCAATCGTGGGCAAGCGAGGGGCAGTTTCTGGAGGTGGACTTAAGGTGGAGGGTATGGAGGGGACCTGGGGGGATGGGCCACCTCTAACCTCCGTCTCCTATCTTTCAGAGCCCTCAGTGCTGGGCTCTGCGCATGGGAATGCCACCCTGGTGGCTTCTGCTCAGCTACCCACCTGTCCTGGGACACACTGAGCTCACAGAGGCTGAACATCGTTTGTTTCTTTTGCCACCTGCCTGATTGGCCATTTGCTCCTCCATGTGTCCGGGAGGCATCTCTCAAACTGGCATATTGGGACAGGGGCTCAGGAGAGAAAACGGGCCAGGACTGGTGACTGGACTTTTGCTTTTGGCTCCACAACCTCTTCCTTGGGGACTGTGGGCAAGTTGCCACCTCTTTGTGAGCCTCAGTTTCCTCATTTGTCAGCTGGGCCTAATGATGCATCTAGTGAGATTGGCAGTAGGAAAAGCTTTTGAGAGGCATAAACTAGGGGTGGCAAACTCAGATGCCCGCGGGGACCAGGTCACTTAAAGGTGCACATCTGGTCCGAGTAAAGCAATAGGGTGTAGTGGGGCCTGTGGTAAACTTGAGGTCAGTTTTGATGTCATCAGAACTCGAATTTGTATCAACACTGACTCTGCCAACCAAAGTGAACCTCGGGCTGCATCTGGAGCTGCCAGCTTGCCCCAGAAGGCACACACTACAAATGGATTAGCTGTGGGGGTGAGGGGGTGGCGGGGTGGGTATGTAACTCTCCTTTACATAGTAACAAGCGCTGACACTTAACTGAGGTCTTGCTCTGTGCTGGGAGACAACTAAGCACTTTACCACGATCATCTCATCTGATCCTCACAGCAACGCTGAGGCAGGCAGGGTACAGTTGCTATTTCTACTTTGTAGATGAGGCAATTCGACCACAGAGGTTAAGTCTGAAGCCCAAGTTCACACAGCTGCGGGCGGAGGGAGCAGGGCTCACCCTCAGCCTTCTGATTCCTCATCCAGGGGCTTTTCCCCTCCAGCCTCATTGGGGCAGTTGCGAGGGTTGAAAGGGCAGACCCACTTGGCAGGGAAACACCAAAATCTCCAGCTTTTCATTTCTCTCACCACCGAGGAGGCTAGGGGAGGGAAGGGAAACAAGATGAAACAAATGGAGGGTGTTGTGGAGCTGAGGAAGAATAACTTATTTTTTATGAGCTTGTTAACATTTGTGAAGTTAAGTAAGCAGAAATTTATGCCCCTCATTTGCATGCATTAAAGGGAGGGCTACTGGGGCCCAGGCAGTTACCGGGAAACCTCACGCCCCTCCAAGGGCAGTGGCTCGTCGACTCGCGTTAAGCAGCCCCCATGTGTGGGGGATTTGTTTTGGCTATTTCAGGTGATTTCTTCAGATCCAGCTGTGGTCATGTTTCCTGAGGGCCCACTGTGTGCTGGGCACTAGCCCACCAGCTGTGGCCCCTCTCCCTGCTGGGAGCAGCCAGCCTCGATACCAGCAGCAGTACTTGGCCCCTGGTTCAAAGGCTGAATGTTCTAGAAAATGTTCCCAGCCTCCCCAGGGCCCTCAAAATGTACAGAAGGCCTAGCTTTGTTGCCCAGGAGCTGTGGGATCTGACACATGTTTCTTCAGCTCTCTGGACCTCAGTTTCCTAATCTTTAAAATGGGGACAGTGATATTACATACCTCCTAGTTTTGTGTCCTCCTCATAGACTTGCCCACCTGAGATGACACTAGCTTGTGGGGCAGCCGTGCCCCCCTTGCTAGTTGAGTCAGCTCTTTAGGGACCCTTTGTGTCAGATGAACCTGAGAGCTGGATGATCTTCTAGGAGGCCTTGCCAGGCACCCCCACAGTTTACCTGTAATTACTGGGCCACTGCAACACTCCCTAGGACCTGTGAGCTTCCTCAGGGCAGTGCACATCTGTCCTGGTCACTGAGGGTCCCCCACACCTGCCCCAGGGCTTGGCACAGAACAGGGGCTTGAGAAATGCTATCAAATGAATGAGAGAATGAAATACTTAACCTGTGTTGGTTTTCACTACTTTGGAATAGAAAGTCCATTCCAGGCGTGTAGTGGATTATGGGTTTAAAAGCACTCCCACGCTAATGCCCTCACTTGAATTTGATCTCTACCTTTTGATCCTCCTACAAAGAAGGTGTGACAAGGACTGCGATCTGCAATCACAAAGGAGGAAACCAAGGCTTGAGAGGAAGCGTGGGGATTTGAACCCAGCACTCCTGCACTCACTCTCTTGTTTGTTCAAGGAAACTTCCGTCCAGGGATTGGAGGCTGCTCTCAACAGGTGGCTGCAGCCAGGGGTGGGAGGCTGAGGAGGCCCTGGGGGTCACTGCACCTCTGCTGCCTCAGGCTCCCAGCTGTCCAGTGGGTGACAGCTAAGAGGTTCACAGCTTCTTCTGGTTGCAGTGGGCTGTGATTCACAGTTCAGGCTTTGTCACCAGGCACCTGCTAAGAGCCTAAGACATGAGGACTGACCTTCCCCAGCCCTCCGTTCATGAGGGGCCCCTCGGGCACAGGTGTCTGGGCCTCTCGGGTAGGAAGAGGCAGCTGCCTCTGCTGTTGCCCCCCAGGCCTGTGTTCATGGGGGTGGCCATCCGTACATTGTGAGGGTCTGCCTCTGGACAAAGCTAAAGTCAGACTGGACCTGGGGGAGTCAGGAAGGGCCTGAGGGTTGGAGCTGGTAGGATGGGGGTAGACACATGGGGGAAGAGTCAGCTTTTCTGAGTGGAGCATCCCCACTGGGGGGCTCTCAGGGGGAGGTTGGGGCTGCTGACCAAGGAAGATAATGACCCCACATTCCCTTTACCATCTTCCACCTCCCACCCCACCACTCCTCCTGTTTCCTAGGGACCTGCTGGGTGGGCTGGGGACACAGAGGGCTTGGTCTTAGGGAACAGGGAGGGGGTGGTTACAGGTCCCACCCTGCAGTGGCCTGGCTTTGAACAGTTGTTTCCCCTCTCTGTGCCTCAGTTTCCTCCTCTGTGCCTGGGGATGATGCTGGTTTGAGGATTCAGCTGGAGAATACAGAGGAAGCATTTGGTGAAGTGTCTGCAAATCCTCTTTCATTCCCAAGGAGGAGCAAGGCAGCCTTGTTTGGGGTGGGGGTGGGGGTCGGAGCACAAATGAGGAGAGAGGGGAAGAAATGAAGTCTGGGCAGGTTTTGGGTGTCTCTCCAACCCGGTGGGTGAGTGGAGGCAGGTGGTTCAGGTGCGACTCTGGAGGTTGGGTGGAGGTGGGGGAAGTGGGCAGGGTCAAGCTGGTCACTGTGGGCTACTGAATGTGTTCCTTGTGCCTCCAGGAGCTCAGGGAAGGCACTGAAGGGAAGAAGCGTGTTTATTTAGGAGGAAGTTCTCCCAGGGCTGCTATGGGCCGAGCACTGTCCAAGGTGCTGGGGGTCTGGAGGGGGAAGGCAGACTTGGAGACCAGTCCTTACAGGGTGACTGGTGCCTGGTTGGCTGGAGGGTTTCCTGTAGGAGGCGGCTTTGAGTCCAGCGTGAGGAGTAGCATTCACCAGGTGGGGGTGGGGCAGGAGGGCACTCCAGGCCCTGAGAATCTCAAAAAGAAAGACTAAGGGGTGCAAAGAGAGTCTCTGAGTTCAGAGAGGGGCGAGAAGCTCATGTGGCAGCACCTGGGAGTGGGGAGGGAGGACCCAGGAGTCTGGGGAGGAGGGCAGGGCCCTGAGCTCCCTCCAGGTCAGGAGAAGGAGCCTGAACTCTGTGTCTTCCAGCAGCAAGGAGCATGCCAGGCATGTATGCACAGGTGTGGGGATGATGTGTTCCTTGACACAGGGTGGGAAGAGCTGGAGAATTGGGGGGGGGGTCTTGGGGGTGTTCTAGGTCAAGCTGGAGGGGTGCGGCTGGTGGTGGGTAGGGAAGGGGTCAAGGGAGGAGCCAAGGTGGCCCAGCGCCAGGCAGGGTGCATGGCATGTATGTGCATGAGTGTGTTCACGCCTGTGTGTGCAGTGGGGGGTAGCTTGTTCTGACACTGTGATCATTGCAGGAGTGATGTTGGAGGGCAGATGTGCAGAGACAGGGCCAGATCATGAGGCGCCTTGAGTGTGAGGACAAGGAGCTGGGGAGGCACTGGAGACTTCAGAGCAAGAGCCTACTTTTGCTTCAGGAAGTTTCTCTGGGCAGCTGTGCAGAGGGTGGGCTGAGGCGAGTATAGTCAGGAGGCTGCTACAGCCTTGCTGGGGTGGTGGCGAGGGGACTGGAGAGGAGGGGGGCAGAGCACAGGGCAGGTTCAGTGAAGAGGTGGCGTTTGATCAGAACTGTGAAGGGCCAGAGGGTTTGTGGGGGCAGCAGGGGGCGGCACAGCAGGAGGCTGGAGTGGCCCCTGCAGAGGCTGGCAGTGGGGAGAGGCCAGGCTCGAGGCCATTGAATTCAGGTGTCTTTGAAGCACCGAAGGGAAGCTCAGAGCTGGAAAGGACTATCACTTAGCAAGGCCACCACGTGCTGGGTGCGATCTTCCCAGGACTGCGTGCCCCAGCCTGCCTGGCCTGCCTTGTATAGCTGTGAGGCTTTATGTGGACGCCTTCTCTCTGTTGTCTATAAAGTGGGGGTCCTGTCAGAAACTGCCTGATGGGGTTGTTGAGAGGATTGGATGAAATAATCTACCTTCAGCCCAGCGAGGAGAGGCTCGAGAGTTGTTGGCTGTGTCATTACGATCTCATTTAATGCAGCAGCCCTGCAGAGCAGCCTCGCGTCCCCAGGGACCCATGAGGGAGTGGGCTCAGAGAAGCCGTGCAGGCTGCTGAGGCCACACAGCTGGAGGGGCACAGAGCAGGGGTCCAAACCCAGGTTGTGAGGTTCTCCATTTACAAGCACCATTCCCCTCCTCCCACTTAGAAAGTGCCTGGCTGCAGCGTAAGAAGTGGGCAGGAGTCAGATTCTGATCTCTAACTTCAAGGCAGCTGCTTGCTCTCGGAGCCTCAGTTTCCTCATCTGCATATGGAGCCCCTGTATGCCCCCATAAGAGGGTCACTGGGGGTCCCAATGAGGTCACCAATGTTAGCTCCTGGTCCAGGCAGGGCTCCTGGTAGGGACTTTGTCCACGTTCCCTCGCTTTCCATGTCCCTCTGCACTGCCTGACCAGACTGCCTGAACGGGCTGAAGCCAGGCTGGCATGGAGCTGCAGTGTTGGTCCAGTTCCTGTGGTCATAATAATAGCCCAAAGGAGCTGGGAGGCCTGGTTGTCATCAGCAGTAATAATAGGCACGCTCAGCATGTGGGGAGTCTGGCGGGTGGGGACAGAGGCCAGCTGGGAATTTCATGCTGGTGGGGGGCAGGTGGGGGGATGTGTGGTTCTTCTGCTTTTTAAATTCCCACTCCCTGTGTCCTGCTTTGTGCCAGATCTCCCTCTGGCACTAGGGCACAGAGGCACACACAGTGCTTCCTGGCCCTCTGGAAGGGAAACAGTGCCCCGTCAGTGGGATGCCGCTTGGACCTGGTGAGCATGGGGGTGCTGTGGAGTGGCAAAGCCAGACCTGGGGTTCAGACAAGGCTTCCTGGAGGAGGTGATACCTGAGCTGAAGCCAGTAGGCGTCCACAGTGTTGGTGAGGAAGGTACGGGCCCACCTCATGGAAGCTTCGCACGTTGGTAAGGAGCTCGGCTGCAGGGAGTCTGGAAAGCTCTTGAGCAGGAGACGCAGCATCAGAGCTGCCTCTGGAAGGCTCCTTCTGGCCGCCGCTCAGAGGGGCTGGAAAAGAAGGAGGTCCCTGTAGGCAACCAGGAGAGTGATGATGGTGGCCTGTCCTAGTGAGGTGGGGACAGAAAGGGCAGAGAACTTGGTGCCTGGTCTAATCATCCTCTTCCAGCAGGAGAGGCAGCAACCGAAGGTGAAGCTGTGGCCTGAGCACCGGGCAGTTGGTGAACTTGACTGAGCCTGGAGCACCTGAGGGCCGACCTGTGGAGGCGTCTGGCAAGCAAAGGCTGAGATCTAGGCATCTGGGGCAGGCATGAGGCCATTCTGGAGGAGAGGGCATGTGAGGGTGCTACAGGCCAAGGACAATACCCAGAGGAGCAGCAGCATTTAAGGGACCAGACAGGAAGGGGCGCTCTGGAGGGAGACAGGGTGTGGCTGTGCAGCCTTGGTCAAGACTCTTGCCCTCTCTGGCCTCAGTTTACTCACCTCTTGCTTGGATGTTGCTAAGGGATCTGCCACCTCTGACCTCCAAAGTGCCCCAGAGGGTGTAAGAGTGGACGGAGTGAGGTGCGTCAGGGACCCTGGCTCACAAGCAGCTTTGATACTGGAGCTTGGAAATGAGTGAGTTAATAGTGTTTGCTTTGGTAGCATTTACTGAGCACCATCTGCATGCACATCGGGGGCTGGGAGCACCGGGGGGACACAGCCATGGTCCCCACCCTTGGTGCCTGCACTGGGTGTGCAATATGGAAGCACCCAGAAAGCCAGGAGTGTTACCCCACTTTAAGCAAATCCAATCTGAAAATTCAGACTTTTTATAAGAGAAATTAGAGGTTGATTATTTATTTTACAAAATAATTCACAGTAAGGCTTCCCTACATAGTAGAAGCCTTCAGCACATTTGTGGTGGTTTTCATCTGCCTGCGTCTGTAGATGTTTGTGAGTTGCTTGCTGATCTTTTCTTCCCATCTGTGTGCCCGGAATCCTAGGCCATGTACACAGTTATTAGTGACACAGATGCTCGTTAGGTATGGGATGTCTGAGTGTCAGCGTGCAGCCCCCTCCGGGGATCCCCAGCTCCTTGGGTGGCAGCAGGTCCTCAGAGGTGCCAAGCCTTCCTAGCTAATCATTGGCTTCGGGTGTCTGGGGCATCAGCCACACCCATGGCCTCTCCTGGCCTCATGTTGGCTCTGTGGTGCTCTTGCTGATAGCAGGCAGGGGCCTGTACCCTGCTTGTCCCCTGAGCCCGGAACAGGTGGCTCCTGTGCCTCCCAACCTGGACCTGACACCTGTTGGTGATGCCCTGCAGGCCAGAGACGAGTTTTGCATGTCTTTGCAGCCCATGGTGCCATGCCCAGGGCCTGGTGTGCAGTGAGCCCATGGGCACATGGATAATGTGCCATTGCTGAAGGGACCCTGGGTGGTCTTGTCCACCCCCTTACAAATGAGGAAGCTGAGGCCCAGATAGGGAAGGGCTTTGCTCAAGTCCTTGCTGCCATGGAGCCAGCAAAGGGGTTCCTCTCACCCCAGAGCACCCCTGACAGCGGAGGGGTCTGGGAAGGGGATTTGGGCAGAGCTGGAGGGGCAGAAGAGCTCAAGGGCGCAACTTGGTGTGTCTCAGGCCCTTCTGCTTCTTAGCTGTGTGCGTTTGGGCAAGGGCTTCACTGCTCTGGGCCTCAGTTTCATCATCTCTCAAATGGGTAGAATAATAGTGCCCATCACACAGGGCTGCAGAGAGGGTTAAAGAGTTAATTAATATAGAATGTTTATTATGGTCTGGCACACAGTCAGCGCTCAGTGCAATCCCAACCCGTGACTAGAAGGAAAGTCCCCGAAGTAGTTATCCTTAAGGACTGGAACCAGGCACAGAGCAGGGTTTGAATCCCAGCCCCACCACTTGCTATCCATGACTCGGTAAGGCCACTCTGTCTTTCTGAGTCTCAGTTTCCTCTTCTGAGAAGTGAGTCTGACAATCTTCACCTTGCTGTCCTGTTAAGTGAGAGGTGTGTTTGCAGCAGCTGGCCCAGTGCTCAGCAGGCAGGAACTGATCCCCGGCCGAGGAGTGAAGAAGAGCCCTTCATTAACAGTGTGCATGGTGTGCTATTGATGGGTTGGGATTGCTGTCTGCACGTGACAGAGACATTCCTGTAGGCAGCAGTATTACTCTGCCAACTGTGAGCTGGGCGCTGGAGCTGCAGTGGAGAAAGCACTGTGCTTGCCGCCTGGCCCCGATGGTCCAGGATGGACAGATGCTCACCAAGGAGTCAGCGTGGGGAGAGTCACCCTGGGAGAGGCAGGGCTGCCTGGGGAGGAGAGCAGGAGGGAGGGTCTGGAGGGGTCTCAACCTTCAGGAGGACTTCTGGCTTCAGCCTGAGAACTGTGGAAGCTTCTGAAAGGGCTTTAAGAGAGGGGCCCTTGGTGGGTTCATGAAAGATGGTATTTTGAAAGGCTCTTGGCAGATGAGTAGAGAGGAGGGGACGCTGGGAGACACTGGGAGGCTGTTGCTGCTGTCCAGATGAGAACCATTGGTGGCTTGGACTGAGGGTCAGCAGTGGACGCACACAGATGTGTGGCTTGGAGAGGTGTCAGGGTGGGCTGGAGATGAAGGACAAGGGAGAGGGCAGAGTCAGGTATGATTCAGATGATGAGACTGAGGCACAGAGAGGTTTAGTAAGGGGCCCATAGTCACACAGCCAGGGGGAAGGAAGCAAAGCCTTGGGCCCAGCATCTGTAGGAGGTGGCAGCTGGGCCTTTGGATGCTGGTGGCCCTGCAGCCAGGTGAGCTGAGTGGAGGTGGAAGCCAGATCAGAGCCAGCAGGTGCATGTCGGTGGTGGCCATCAGGCTGCATTCCTGGCTCTGCTCAGTGCCAGGCATAATGGAGATCGATGGATATCTGCCAGGGAATGGGGGATCCATTCTGTGTTGCCCGCAGCTCTGTAGGCAGGGATTGGCATGTAAAGGGTTGGTTAGGAAGGAGGTGCTGGGTGGAGCCAGGGCAAGGTGGAGGCTGAACATTGTGGCCTCCAGGTGGTGCGTATGATGGTGATGAGCTCAGGACCCCAAACGAGAGACCTGGGTTCACAGCCAGCTCCAGCCTTTCCCAGAGAGATGACCTTGACCTCTCTGGCCTCAGTTTTCCCATCTGTAAAGTGGAGGTTGCTCTGTGGATGGGATGGTGCAGGACTCAGCACAGGCCTGGGGCATGGTGCGTGCTCAGCAAGCGCTGTGTGCTGTTGTTATTGTTGTCGTCATCACCGTTGTGTGGCAACTGGAGTCCACCATCTGGTCGTGGGGGTCAGCTGGCCTCTGTGATTTGGAATGTGTTATGGTCTGCCAAGCCATGTTAGCCCAGAGACAAATGATGTTCTCAAGATGATGGGCTGGGGCCAGGCCCCAGGGCCCACTGACTGCATAGGCCCAGGCAGGAGTGGAGGCCACTAGGGTGGGGGAGGAGGATAAGGAAAACTGCAGAGAGGGCAGGCTCCTTTTTCATGGAGAATGGAAGGATTATGTGAGTGTAAGAAAGACACATGCAGAGAGAGGAAGGAGAAAGGATGGGATAGGGCCACCTTGAGGAGGATGGGAGGCGCTTAGAGATTGTTCTTTGCCTGATTTTACCAGGTAGATATGCAGGAGGCCCAGAGAGTGTGAGGGCCTGGCTCAAGGTCACACAGCAGCTGGCACTGGGAGCAGGCCTGCTGGCTCTGGGGCTTGGGTGCTGTCCCTCTCTATGAAGGAGAGATGTGATCATTTATCAGGGGAGTTTAATAATGAATGAAGTTGAAGTGTCTTTAATGCAGGCAGCAGGCCCGAAGTAATGAGAGACCCTGTATTAATTTGGAAGTTAATGAATATGCAGGGGTGTCTGAATGATTAGTGGGGCTCCTGAAGGCTTCGGAGAAGGCTGTGTGAGCGGCTGCTGATGGGAATATGAACATGGCATAAATCTGGGAAGTGGGATAAACTGGGGAGTAGGTGGGCATTAGTGAACCAGGGGACTCTAGCAGCCACAGAAGGCTGAGTATACAGAGACTCTGGAGCAAATATACAGTGTCATGGCTGAGCGCTCTCACTTGCTTACAGTGTGATCTTGACCAAGTCACTTAACCTTTCTGAGCCTCAGTTTCCTCATCTGCAAAATGGGCATAAAAATAATACCTGGTTTGTAGGATCCTGAGGATGAAATATGAGAAAAACCCTTAGCACAGGGTTAGGCTTAGTGTGAGCATCTGATAAAAACTGTTATAGCCTTTTTAGAAAGGAGAGTATAGAAGTGGTTGTGGAGAGCCCAGGAAAGTGTAACCATAACAATGAAATGACTTCGAATATGGACAGCACTTGACAGTGTGTAAGGGGGTGTCTCTCATCAGTCCAGCCCTTTGCTCCTTGCAGCAGCTGTATGTGGCAGAGGAGATGGGTCTTGGGGAAGCTGAGGCTCGGAGAGGGCTGGTCAATGCCCACATAACCCAGGCAGCAATGGGCACAGTCAGTCCTGGGCTCAGGCCTGCACCTCTTGCCCGTGAATCTCAGAGGGAGTGGAGGGGGGACCCACGTACTGCCTGGGAAGGACCTTCAGAGTATTTGTCAGGCTTGGGGGCTGGGGGTGGGATCACCCCTCGGAGCCTCAGTTTCTCTGCCTGTCCTGTGAGGGTCTGTCTGCTGCTCAGTGTTGTTTTGAGGCTTTGATGGGAAAACGGGACACTGACCCCTCAGCTATGCCCGGCTTGGGGAGTCCCTGACGTCGTCCCGTTGATGCTCAGAACTGCTGTGTTGTGGGTCTGTATGCATCAGCTCGTCTTGTGTCTGGGGAGCTACAGGGGCTGGGCCACATTAGCACATCCCTTGTTGTCTCTCAGCTTCAGTTTCCTCATCCTTCAGGTGGTCATGACAATGTGGCTTCTGTGGATTAAGTGTGCAGGGCCTGGCACACAGTGGCACCTGTGAGGTGTGCTCCTTCTGCCCCTCCCCACCCAGTCCCACATCCCAGCCCTGTGCACGGGACACCCCCTTTTATGCTCTTGTGATGCCTTCTTCATCTTTTTAGCTCATGAGCCTCCAGGAGTAGGGGAGCCATGTTGGGCCCTGGGATTAGAGGGCTTGTGACACTGCCCACCCTGTCCTCCACGGGGCCCTGGTCCAGGCAGAATGTAGAGATGAAACCAGTGTCCTGTCATGCAAGCTGGGATGGGGACGGGAGCCAGATGACAGCTCCACCCACCTTGGGCAAGGTAGAGAAGAGGCTGCTCACCTGCCACCTGTCTTCCTCAGCTGAGTCCTCAGCTCCCAGCAGGAGATACTCAAAGAATGGCTGTTTGAATGAATGAAGAAGTGAATGAGTGAATGGATGCCCTCGAGGCCCCCGTCTCCTCCAGCTCCAGGCCAGTGAGCAGGGCCACAGCCAAGGCCTTCCCTTGTCCGTCACGGCTGGATCCCACTTGCGTCCTTCTCTTTTCGTCCCCTGGTCTCTGGCCTGGGCCCTGTGGGCCTCCGTCTTGGCCAGCCTGGCTGGGGTCAGAGAACTGGATGTTGTTGGTTAAAAGACTTTAGCAGTCATGGTCATGGTGACAGACAAGGGAACTGAGGCCCCAAAGGGAGATGGGCTGTGAGACAGGGCTGGGTTAGTGCCCCCGCCTTGGCTGCTCCTCAGGTTGGCGCTGCCACGTCCAGCCTGGCTGTGTATTTATAGTCCCTACTGATCTATATTAACACTGGGGCCTGCCTAGGCCTTTGCAGCCTCCAGATCTGAGGATGACTTTGAACCTTCTGGGGGGCCGTGGAATCAGAGCTCAGCCCCATGGGGAGGGGAGAATGTGGCTTCTCACCTTTCCCGTCACAGCCCTGGGGCTCACGCTGGGCCCTTTGTCTGGACAATCTTTGCCAGCCTAGGCTAGGCCTGGGCCACCCTTTGGTGGGTTTGGCGTCTTTGTCTGTGGTTTGTTATCATGCCTTGTTTCCCTCCAGCTCTGCAGGGAGACTGTGTACTCAGCATGGGACCAAATGCATGGGCTGTGTGGCCTTGGGCAGGCCAGCCCCTCTACAAGCCTTTGTCTCCTCATCTGCAGATTGGGCATAATTCCCACCCGACTTGTGTGTGTCAGGCACTGAGCACACAACACCTGTGAGCTGGTGGTCACTGTTTGCTGGTGGTCACTCATGTCTCTTCTGGTCCTCATAACAAGCAGGCCTCAGAGCCCAGGGGGACTGGGGTGTCATCTCCATTTGACAGATGAGGCCCACGAGGCCCTAGGGGCCGCGTGACTTACCAGGGCCATGCCGCCTGTTGGGGCAGAATTCAGACTCATCTAAGTCTGAATGTTCCAGCTTCCCAGGCCCCCTCCCCAGGGCCCATGGGGTCCTTGGGGCAGGCTGGACTGCTCACCCCACCAGCTGGTCACCGTGGGACAGCTCCACTAACTCTATGCTTCTCTTACAGAGCAGAGACGACTGGCCGCCCTGAGCGCAATTCAATTCAACAGACATTTACTGAGTGCCTACTATGCGCCAGGCCTTAGGCTAGGCGGGGAGGGGATGCAGGAGGAAGACGAGCGAGTCCTCAGGTAGCTCGGGCTGGGGGTGGGGAGTAGACAGGCAAGAGCAGAACAGCTCAGCACCAGGCAGAGGCCGCTCGGAGGGCTGGAAGCAGCAGAGACCTGGGTTCAAGGGCATCACTGGGGAGCTGCTGGTCCTCATCTGTGCCTCAGTTTCCCCTCCTGTAAAATGGGGGGAGGTGAGGTGGGGTGAGACAATCTCTAGGACCCTTCCAGGATTCCATGGGCCATACACTGGGGGGGGAGGGGACAGAGCAGAGAGGCCATCACTCTCCTGTGGAGGGGAAATCTCTGAAGGCTTCTCAGATGAGAGGGGATAAGGTCTGGGCCCCAGGCTCCGGGGATGGGTGGGAATGTCTCCCCAGGCTCAGGAGCAGCATGAGCAAAGGCCTGGAGGACATGTGGGTGGTTATCCCCGAAACTCCTTAGGGTTGTGAAGGGACATGTGGGGCGTGAGCTCAGAGAGGGAGAGAAGGGTTCGAGGGCCACACATCAGGGTGTGAGCCCCTTTCTGGGGGCAGTGGGTGCCTTTGGGGGCTTTTGAGGAGAGAGAGTCAGCAGCAGACGGTCCTGCTTTGTCCCACCCCCTTCTCCTCCCTCTCTCCCTGGGGTGCACCTCAGTATCATCATGCCACAGAAACTCGCAGCCTCGGGGTCATCTTAGGGTCTGCACTGTGCTACACACTTTACACATTAGTCCTCATTGCAGTCCCATAAAGTGGGCATTAATGGACCCAATTCACAGATAAGGACACCGAGGCTCAGACAGGGAAGCTTTTTACGCAAGGTCTTGATCTGCTCCCCAAACCTCTCATGCTTCTCCCACTACCTCTCCCTGAGGTGGGGGGTCTCTGTTCTATGTGACCTCTCCCATCCTGGAAAGCCCCCCTCCAGTCTTTGGGGAGTGCCTGCCAAGAGCAACGAGGTTGGGATTGGAGGGTGAGGGTAGAAAAATCTCCAGATGTTAGTAGGACCGAATTTCCCTAAGATCTGAGTTTCTGTCCCAGCAGCCACTTTCTGAGATGGAGTGAGGTGGGCCTTCTTCCCACTTTACAGATGAGCAGACTGAGGCCCTGAGGGTCCTGTGGCTAGCCCAAGGTCAGACTTGAGGGAATGACAGCCTAGGCTGGGGGCCTGTCTCCTTATCATCCAACTGAGGCAGGAGGGAGGATTAATCCCCTGAGATCTATGCAGAAGCTGACCGCTCACATCCCTTCCCAGGGAGTTGAAAAGCCTGGCATTGGAGTCATAGACCTGGGATCAAATCCTGGCTTTGTCTTGCATGAACTGTGTGATCTTGAGCAAGTCATTAGTTACTCTGAGCCTTGGTTTCCTTATCTATAAAGGGGAGAGCAGGCTTCCTTCATTCAGTCATTAACAGAAGTTTGTTGAGCACCTACCGTGTGCCTGGTGCTGGGCTCTCATGCAGAGTCAGGGCCCTTCCGCAGAGAACTCATTCCAGGGGTAAAAGCAGCAGTTATGATTCTGGCTGTGATGGAGGAATTCCAGAGGGCTGTGGGAACCCGCAAGAGAGACCCCAACGAGGTGCGGGGAGGCAGGAGGGCAGGAGAGGTGAGTAGGTGCCAGCTCCCGCAGGACCACAGGGTTGGGCTCTGGATGCTGCTGGAATTTTTGCAGATCAGCAGAAGCCAATAAAGCCTTTTCAGCCAGGGAGTGCCATGCTCACGTTCATGTTCTAGAAAGCTCATCCTTGGCTGGGTGGAGGATGGATGGAATGGGATAGTAGGATTGAAGGCAGAGAGACCAGCAAGTATGCTGACTGAGGCAAGGAAGGGGGCTGAGCCAGAGCAGCAGCAGTGTGGGCGCAGGGGTGCTCCGCAGGGGGAAGCTGGGTGGATGTGGGTGCCTCTCACTGGGTCAGGGAACTGGAGAGAAGTGGGGGATGGGGAAGGGGAGCAGGAGATGAGTCCAGTAGTGGGTGTGGACGGGTGGAGTTTCAGCACTAGGGAGGGGTGCACAAGGCAGCTGGGATGTGGTGGGGAGCGTGGTCAGCATGAGGCTGATAGTAGAAGCCTTGGGAGGGGCTGAGATGCTCTTGGGGTTGGGGCGGGGGTGGGAAGCAGGATTGAGAAGAGTACAGAACTGGAACCAGGATCTCAGGGAAGGCACCGCTTAAAGTACAGGCAGAAGAAATGGCAGGGCAGCTGCAGAGGAGCTTGAGAAAGTGTGGCCTGGGAGGTGGAGGAACCCAGCCCCAGCGGGGAGCATTGCCAGGAAGAAGATGGCAAGACTTAGGTCTGCCAGAAGATTGCAGAAGTCACTGTGTCAGGCGCTTTGTCCAGCGCTGACCGCACAGGAGGTGCCCAGGAGGGTCAGCTCCCTCCTTCTTTTCACCGGAAAGCAGAACCTTAGTCTGTCCCCTTGCCATCCTGAGGGGAAGGAGGTCACGGAGGAGGAAGGTGTCTGGGAAGGAGGAAAGGAGAAAACGTTTGCATGCATAACAAGGCTGAAGTGAGGCAGAGAGACAGGGGCAGACAGAGATGAAAAGAAATTACAATGCACCAGGATCTTGTTATTCAACCTAATTTTTAAAGGACCACAGCTGTCGCACTGAGATAATTTGTTAATTATAACAGCCATTGTGCTTTGGCAACGAGAGAGAAACCGAGGCCGGGGAACAGGCTGAGGACGGGGCTGGGAGCAGGCTTTTGGGGAGCCTGGACCTCAGAGAGGGGGAGGGTCAGAGGCAAAGAGGGGTGTGTCGCCCTCGGGACTGACAGGAAGACAGTGCCAGGGGCCAGGCCTCATCCTTCCTCCGGTTACAGCAGGGGTGATGAGGCCCTACTGCATGCCTGGCATGATAGCGATACTTGCAGCAGCTCATTTATTGAGCAGCTACTCTGTGCCGGGCCCTGCCCTGTGGCTGTTTACTCTGCAGCCTTGGGGATAGTGGTCTTGTCCCGTTTTACAGAAGGGGAAGCTGAGACTCAGGGGGAAGAAGTGGCCAGGACCAGGGCGTTCGTTACGTGGCAGAGCCTGGATTTGAGCTGAAGTGCCCCCTGCCCTACCCAAGGCCCACTTGACGGGTTGGCCACACTGAGCTGGTGGACACAGGGCTGTCGTAGTCGCCACACATCCGGGGCTGTGGTTTCTACCCAGCCAGCAGTCGGGGGTGTCCCTCCCCCAGTGTTTCCGGGGCTCCGTGTCAGGCCCTCAGCACTGACAGAGCCTCCTTGTTCTCTGATGGCGCAGCTGCAGGCCCCCCTAGCCTCCGAGGCGTCCCTCAGTCTGGGCTCCCCCCAGCCCACTCCAGAGAAGCTAGTCTCAGGGCCAGGAGAGGAAATTTCAGACCGTCCTGGGCGGTGTCCACACTAACCCCTCGTGACTGCCTGGTTCGAGGTTGTGAGGAGACTGGGGAGGGCTTTCTCAGCTTGGCACTGGGGGCTCCAGGGCCCAGGGTGCTGGGCCTGGTAGAGGCAGGGGGTTGGATAGCAGGCAGGAGTCCCAGGTGAGCATGAGAGAGTTGGAAGCAAGGGGTCATGCCAGAAGCCCCAGAGCCCTTTGGTGCAGGCTCTATGCTGTGGTGACCAGTGGTGTGGCTTTAGGAACCAAGGTCTTAGGCCTCCTGGTGTCACAGCAGCCTTGCCTAGAAACAGCCTAGGCTGACTAGCAGTGTTCTATGGAGTGGGGATCATATTTAGGGGCAAGTAACCCTCTGAACCTAGTAGGATACCAAAACTTGACCCAGGGACCCAGGTAGTGTTGTTGGAGTGCCAGAGGGGAAGCGGGCCCCATAGCACAGCAGGCAATCCTGGGGAGGCTATTCTGGTGGGGGGTCCTCTGCCCAGTGAGCCTGCTTGGAGCCAAGGGGAAGATGTGGGGGGGTCAGTGCACCTTTAAGTCCTGTAGAATTGATGACCCACAGAGGCCAAGATTTAGGAGATTTTTAGGACCAAAGAATTATAGGTACATCCTAGAACACTTGAGTTCCGTACTTACAATTGGAGACCCCCTAATAATGGCAGACCCATGCTATTAGTGTCCTAGAGCTCAAAAACCCAGGGGCACAGGCCAGGGAGGATGGGAGTGGGGGGCTCAGGGATTGTGGCACCCCTGGGCCCCAGACTGAGAGGCTCATGGGATCCCCATGCAGGTTGGGATTCTCATTGTCCCCATTCTGGGGCTCCCTCTTGCTGGCCTTACAAACCCCAGTGCCCGGTGTCAGTGGGCAACCGAAGCCAGAAAGGCAGGGAGGAGGCGCTGGGGGGCGCCCTGGGCCCGTGCCGCTGCTCTGTCCCTGCAGGGACGCAGACCCAGGGCAGCCAGGTCTTCTAGGTTTTTCAGTGACTTCCAGAAACGGGGATTTAAAAAATAAAATCTCCCAAGTTTTCAATATTAGCAACTAATCAAAAAGTTGTTTAAAACCACTGTCCGGATGAAACAGGATCCCACAGCATCTCTTGAGCCAGAGCCTGGTACTGTGGGGGGTAAAGCCACTGTGTAGCAGTTGTGAGACCTCAGTTTCCTCATCTGTAAAGTGGGAATGGTAATAGCACCGACTCATAAGGTTGTGCTGAGAATTTAATGACCAAACACGAGAGGCGCTTAGGCCCAGCCTTTGTGAGCCAATGACTCTTCTCATCCTGCCTGGGCTGCCCATACCTCCCTGCTGTGAAGCCCGGCACACGCTGCCCCTGCATTGGGACAGCCCCGAGGATGTCGGAAGGCAGGGCAATTCCCCCCTTGGGACCTGGAGGAGGAGCAGGTGGTGGAGGCAGAGCCAGGAGGGTGGGCCTAGCCGGTGCCTGGTACATAGTAGGTGCTCCATAAATGTTTATTGAATGAATGAATGGAGGCCATGCAGGCAGAGGCAGCGTGCGTGCGCAGGCACTGGTGAAAGAGCGGGTCCAGTGGAGACTGGTGAGTAGTGCCCAGGGGCTGCAGCTGAGCAGGGCCAGCAGGGGCCAGGTGGGGGGAGGTAAAGGTCAGGTGGGCAGAGGGCAGGGGTCAGGTGGGGAGAGGACAGGGGTCTGGTGGGGAGGGGAGGGTCATGTGGGGAGAGGTGGGGCTCAGGTGGGATGAGGGCAGGGGTCAGGTGGGGAGAGGCGGGGGTCAGGTAGGGAGATGGCAGGGGTCAGGTGGGGAGGTGAGGGTCATGAGGGGAGAGGTGGGGGTCCGGTGGGATGAGGGGTGGGGTTAGGTGGAGTAGGTGGGAGTTGGGTAGGGGAGGCCTGGGTCAGATGAGAAAGGCAGTCAGTGGGGGAGGTGGGGTCCAGGGGAGGAGAGGTGAGGGTTAGGTGGTGGGGAGAGGCAGTTTCCTGAATAGCCTGGGGGATTCTGGGAAAGCTAGGAGGTGACCCCTGGGCTGGCACTAGGAGGTGACTTTCAATACAGGGCATCCTTAGTTGTGGGCTACATGCCATCTCCAGGTACCTGGTGGTGGGTGGGTGGGCTGGGCTGCCTGGGGCTGGGGAGTGGGTGCTGGCAAGTGGGCCGTGTGAGCTGGGCAGTCTGTTTGAAGCTGTCCACAGAACCAGTGCTGGGGCCTCCCCTCTCGTGCTGCTGGGCAGTTCCCAAGGTCAAGGCCTTTGGTAAAAGCCTCCGTTTTCCTGCCTGTCTCCTTCCACTGAGGCTTGACGTGGCATAGGTGCTAATGATGGATGTGTCACCCTGGGAGCAGTGCAGGCACAGGGACCGGATGAGTTCAGGGGACAACACAATGCGCAGTTGGCAGAAAGCTTTGGGGTGGTCCCGCCAAACCAGAGAGACACATGTGCACTGCTGTCCTCCAAACAGATGGGGAAACTGAGGCCCAGAGAGGTAAGGCATTGACTTGCCCAAGGTCACACAGTGAGCCAGTCCTCCATGCGTCTCCTACTCAGAATTGTTGTTCTTTCTGCAGCAGCCCAAGGCACAGCCTAGGCCACTTTTTTGGCTGAGGTCACAGGCTTGGAGATTCGTGTTCAACACATCAGGCCTTGCAAGCCCAATTAAGCCTCATTAACTCTCGGCCGTTGCTGTTGATGTGCTGTTCTTATTATACTCTTGAGTAAGAGGGAAGCTTAATGTGGGCAGGGCGTGTCCGTCTGCTATAGTGCCAGACACATAGGTGTGCAATAAACATATGTGGAATGTGAGTAAGTGTGTGCCTGGTTGGACAGTGCGCCCCACCTAGCCCTGGGGCAAGCTGCGGGCAGGCTCCCTGGCCCAGGCCTGGTCCCTGTTTCCCTGTGATGTGGATGCAGTCGTAGCCTGCTCACCCAGTGCAGGATAACCCAGAGCCGGGAGCCGGTGCCGAGGCAGTGAGGGGCAGAAGCCAGCTCCCCTGAGATCTGGAGCAGCTGGCATGCAGGGCTGAGACTAACAGGACGTGATTGAATGGGGTGGATGAACACTCAGCACCTCGGCTGAGACCTAAACAGACACTGCCCAGAGCTGCTGGAGGACGTTCGGAGGGCATCGGGGCTGCCTGGCAGCGTGTGTGAAGGGCTTGGGGGTTTGGTTTATCATCTAGGGCAAGGTGAGAATACGACACCCATGCACACTGGCACCGCGTCAACAGAAGCAGGGAGCCGAACCAAGGCGGGGTGGGGGTGGGGGGGCGATGCTGATCACTGCTCAGACCACGTTGGCACTGGTGCTCCAGAGGGGCCCTGACAGCAAACATGACCCTGGGCAGTTGGACCCATGGGTGGGAGGGACTTGACACCATGGCATAGGAAGAGCAGGCAGGGGACATGGGGCTGTTTAGCTTGGATAAGCGGAGTGATGACAGATGAGCAGATACCGGAAGGGCCTTTGTGGGGGTGCTGGCCTTGCTGCCAGTGGCTTCAGACAGCAGGCCAAGATCAGGTACAAGGAGCCAGAGTTGGCTTTGTAATAGAAGAAGAAATTTCTAACAATCAGAGCTGTTCAAGGAGGGAATAAGCAGCTTGAGGTGGGTGCTGAGAGGCCAGCCACTGGAAGGATTCAAGTCATGGGAAGTCACCTTTACAGGGATCCTGGGAAGTCTGGTGGTTCCAAGAGCTCGGGTTGGCCTGGTTTTCTGGCCATGTGGTCTTGAGCCGATCACTGCACCTCTCTGAGCCTCAGTTTCCTTGTCTGTAAAATGGGAAGCATGAGGGGGGCCATGAGGCTAGAAGGAAGCCCAGCCCTTTCCTGACACGTCTTGAGCACCATCGGTGGGGGATGGGCCTCCCTCTGGTATTTAACTTTCTGACTCAGTGAAGTCAGGGCCTCAGGATTTCTCTTCTGTCCCTGACCCTGAGCTCTCATTCCACACACCACGTACCGAGCACCTGCTGTATGTCCGACCCTGTTCTAGGCATGGGGATTACAGCAGTGAACAAGACGAAGTTCTGCTTTTTCTGCTTTTATGCTGGGGATGGGGTAAGGGGGAATGATAAAGAGCTAAATGATGTCGGGTGGTGTTGAGCACTGAGAGGACCATGGCCAGGCTTGAGTGACAAGTGAGTTATCCCAGATTTGGTGTCAGAAGGTAGGGATGGGGAGGGGGGAGCAGTTGAGCAGAGTCCTGAATGAAGTGAGCTAGTGGGTTGTGGGGATATTGGGGGAGGAACATTCCAGGCAGAGAGAACAGCATGTGCGAAGGTCCTGAGGTAGCAGTGTGTCTGGGGGTTAAGGAGCACAGCTGTGTTGGGATAAGTACTTCCTGACTGATGGAGAAATTGAAGTCTCTCGAGGCTTTTGGATGATTCCTGATTGCACACTTCCCTCTGATAGGAAGGGAGGTCCTACACAAGGGGCAGGAAACCCAACAGATGGCCGGCACATGTGCTGTCCCTGCCACAGGCCTAGCCCTTTGGAGGAAGGTGGGGAAGGAGAGAGCCTCAGTTTTCTCATCTGTAAAACGGGGCTAACAGCACCAGCCGTGTCAGGCACATGTGTGCCACTGGGGAAGGCGTAGCTACGACTGTCTTACAGGTGAGGATACTGAAGCCCAGAGAGGTTACTGTGCCCCATGTCACACAGCTCCGTATTCAATCCCAGGACGCTTTGCCTCCAACATCCATGATTTTTTTCTTTCTACCCTGCAGCTGGGGCTCATTGCACCTGAAACCCAAACAGTTTATTTACCGAACAGTAGTTCTGTGGCGAAGGTATAATTATCCCATTTTACAGATGAGGAACTGAAGCCCAGGGCAGCCCGCTCCAGGAACCCCCGTGATGAGGAGGCAGTGGCAGGACCCAGTGTCCAGCCACAGGGTGGGGTAAGGGAGAATTGTGAAGAATTGAATGATGTCAGGTGGTGTTGAGCAAGGCAAGGGCATCACAGCCGGGGCTGAGTGATGACTGATTATCTCAGATTTGGTGTCAGAAGGTAGGGGTGGGGGTTGGGAGCACCGGAGCAGAGTCCTGATTGAAATGAGGTAGTGGATCTGAGTCTCCGCCCTGAGGGGGTGGCAGGCTTTGTCCCTGAGGACAGAGTGTAGCAGCCTGTCTCTGGGCCCCATGGCCTGGAACAGTGTTTCTAGCAGAGAGAGCTGAGGTGGCCGCCTGCCCTGAGAGTTCTGGCTGGGCCCCAGGAGTCCTTGGTCCTCCTAATCCTGGGTAATGGCATTGACATGGACTGTAACAATGGCACCTCAGGGAACCTTGGCCAGCCTGGCCCAGGGAGGAGCCCGTGCCAGCACTTATCAGCTGCTGCAAATGAGATTTCCCGGGCTGAGCCTCATGTCCCTGTTCCTGGGAGGCTGGAACACAGACTGCACCTACCCTGGAGCACCCGCTCCCTGGAGCTGACCTATGGGTGGCCCTGCAGGAGAGTGGCGGGAGCCTGAGCCGTGCGTTGGTGGGGCCTCCTGCCCCATGTGGAGTGTGTTGGCCTCCACCATGTCCTGGGGTTCCATGGAAGCCCTGGGAGATGGGTGGCACTTGCCTGGACACACAGAAGGAGAAACTGAGACTCAGAGTGGGCCTGTGATTCACCTGGGGTCTCAGAACTGATCAGTCCTGCATCCCTGGCTCCCATCTACCTTCAGCCAGTCGGACACTCAGGCTCATCTCACTCCTTCTGGCCTCTCACCAACCCAGGGAGGGATGCTGAGGCTGCAGAGCCTGGGGGGCAGCCTGACCCCCCTCAGACCCTTACTCACCTCACGGTGCGGGGTGGGAGTTGGTCAAGACTCCCCTCTAACTGGGGAGCAGAGGGTCAGCCTGTAGTGGAGGGTCTGGGGAGATGCGACCCGAGTGCAGGGGAACGCTAATCTAGGGTGCTGAGGGCTGTGAGAGATAATGATGAACCCACGTTAGTTAACAACGGCAGCTGCGACTCTGGAGGCCAGGCTCCATGCTGGGTGCCATAGCACCGGTGCTCACTGCCTCCTTGCACAGCCTTGCTGCATGGGGATTCCTTGTATCACTTCATGGGTGAAGATCCTGGAGGGGACTCAGGCTCAGATCGGGATCTGTCACTGTCACCTTGGGTCCTGAGCCTGAGCTTCCACCAGCTTGGTGTAGGACCCTGAGCATGTCCCTTCCTCTGCCCTGGCCTTGGTTTCCCCTCTGAGAGCGGCTGGCATTGAGCTGAGTGAGGGCTCCCCGTCTTTCCAGCTCCGAGGCTCTAGGATTCTGAGTCCATGGAGGGGCCTGGAACCTCGGGCACCTGGGCGGGAAGGGCACAAAATCAACTATATCAACTGGCGGCTATAGCCTGAGGCCCAGGGAGGGGAAGGCACTTGCCCAGAGTGACTCAGGCAGTCTGTGGCTCTGCCCAGCTCTGAACCAAGACCACCACACCAGCTCTGCCCCTCAGCAGTGAGCACCTGTTGGGTCTCTCTGACTCTTTTCTCTCTGTTGACATCATACAGTGTGTAGCTGGTCAGACTGGGGGCCCCCTGCAAGATTCCTCGATAGCACACTGCCCCTGACTTTGCCACATTCCTGTTTTGTGTGGTGGAAAGAGAGAGGGACCCTTGAAAGAGGTGCTGGTGCGGCATTTGGGTCCTGTCCCTTCTCTGGCCAGAGTTTACTCATTCCCACGACATCCATGTAATGACCCTCACCTCCCCTGTGTCAGTGTCAGGCCCAGCGGGGTTGAGGGAGGGGTCCACTCAGTCCCAGGCAGCCAGGAGCACTGCTGTTGGCCGACACTGCGACACTGCCTGTCTGGATGCACAGTCCTGCTTCCCTGCATGGTGCATGGCCACACACCTCCCGGGCTGCTGGTGGCAGGCGTGGGGAGGTGGGGGTGGGGTGGCAGAAAAGGCCTCTGCTTCCCAACAGCTGCTTCCTGCTGCCTCCTGCCTCCCTCTGGGCTGGTCACAGGATGCATTTCGGTGGCTGAGCCAGACCCAGTGTCATCTGTCTCCCTGGCCCCTAGAGGGTGGGTGGGGTAGTCAGCAGGTGCCTAGGTCCCCCTGCATATCTGTCATCTGTCTCACTGCCATGGGTCCTGCATCTCAGATATGCTGTCTCCATTTCTCTCTCTTCCTTTGTCTCTCCCTACTTGGCTGTCTCTATGTTTTTGCTTTTCATTTGCTTTCGTTCTTATTTTCGTTCTCAGCCCTTGCCTTCTCTCTACAGCCCCCTCCCTGCCTTCCCTCTCCCTCCCAGGTGTGTGTGAGGTGGGGTAGGGCCCTGCTTCTCTCACTAGCGTGTGTTGAAGGATGACCCTTGTGGGGGGAGGGGAAGGGCATGACCTTGTCTGTCCCCCTGGAGACCCTGAGCCCCAGGCCTGAGAGAACCCAGGCTGGCATCCCCTGCCCCCAGCCCTGCACCTTGAGTGGGTGAGCACCTGGGCCGTGGCCAAGTGCTGCTGTCAGTGTCTTCTTGGCCTCGTCGTCCCCTTCCCTGGCTGCATCAGGCCTCGATGGGTGGCGGGCAGGCAGCCCAGGATGCACATGGGATGGGATGGGGAGATGGGAGGCTGCTTCTGGCTCCATCTGAGTCATGGGGGAGGATAGGAGCAGGAGAGAGGGCCACAAACAGTGTCACCTTGAGGGCTCAGGTGGGCAGAACTCAGAGTGGCTGGGGAGGGGGCACAGCAGGCCTCGGCCCACCCTGGACTGTTTGGGAAGGGCTGGGAAGGCCTGGGGCAGGACTAACTCCCCTCCCAAACCTAGGCCCCTTCTCCTACTCACCCCCCAACCCCCCTTCCTATCTCCCCTCCCCAGCCTGGCTGAGGGGATGCTGGTTTGAGCAGTGCAGATCTGAGTAGAGGGGATGGAGATGGGGGCTGTGTATGGCTAAGATTGTGCGTGTGCACACACACATACACATGCATGTGGAACACACGTGTAATGAAACATGTGGTCAATAGGCAGGTGTTTGCCTGCATTCCCAAGATGCCTTGACCTGCGTGACTTCCCACCCTCCACACGCAAGCATGCACTGCTGTAGCTGGCCATGCGTGCACACATCCTGTGCACACGCGCGTACGTGTGCACACATGCCTGCCCGCACAGCGTCTACTTGTACACGTCAGCACACTCCTGCATCGCCACTCTGAGCCAGCCCACACCTGCGCATGCACCTGCATACAAATGCAGTCCCCTGACATTCCCAGATGGAGGAGGACAGGGAGGAGGGACCGTTCTTGGAGCAGCCGGAGGGCTCTCTGACAGGCCGGCTCACAAATCCTGGAAGCAGCGAGCTTGGGGACTTAGCCTCCTCCACTACAAGCTTGCTGACTGTAGGAGGGGAAACCGAGGCCCAGAGAAGGGTAGGACTGGCCTGAGGTCCCCTAGGAGCCAGTGGCCATGCTGGACAGGAGCCAAATTCTTTCCAGCCCTGAGACCTTTGCACAGCACAGCCAAGGACAGAAACGTGGTCTGCTGCCTGGACCCCTCCTTCCTGCCCAACTGCCTCGTGCACACCAAGCTAGTCCTGCAGGGGACGGGAGGTGTGAAGCCTGCCTCAGAGGGTCGGGTCATCACAGCCTCTGTGATGCAGCATCAGCCTTAATCCAGCAGGTCATCTGGACACCCTGTCCACCTGCCACCTCTTCAGCAAAAACTGCCTGCTCTGGACTTCTTTTGGGATTCTTCCCCCTCTCCGCTTCCCGTTCCTCTGTTCCAACCCTCTGGGGCTCAGTGCTGTAAATTGATTTTGCTTTAACGGCAAAGGTTTGAAGAAAAATTTTTTCAAAGCACTCCTTTTCCTGGAGTTTCCCAGGAGGAGGAGCAGGAGGCAGAGATGGCTCTTGTGAACGGTCTCTGGCTTTCTTTGCCCAAACATGGATTTCTCTGGCCTAATCTTCACATCCCTCGTCCCTGCCCAGGGCAGAGGGAGGGAGAACTGTGCTGTTTCCGTAGTTGAGAGCACATGGTGGGCGGTGGAGCCGGGGTCTGGCGCAGGGGCTGTGTCCAGCTTGCTCGGAGACCTAGGCTAGTCTCCCCTGAGTCTGGGGCTCAGTTTCCCCACTTGGAAAGTGAGAATGGATGCAGATGGTCTGTGGGTTGTGACCCCTGCATTGCCCACCTCCCCTGCCCCTCTGCATCCTGGGGGTGGGCAGCATGAGTCACCTTACTTCTCCCCATCAAATGGGCCAGGCCTGGACCTGGTCTCCACTTTATAGATGTGGAAACAGACTCAGAGAGATGGTGAGATTTACCCGGCTAATGGAGGTGGGTGGATGGGGCTCCAGGCCTCCTGACTCCTGGCTTGGACTCATGGTGCCTCAGGAGTCCTGATCCTGGACCAGGCTGCGCTGTGTTACTTGGGGCAAGTCCTTGTCCCTCTCTGGGTCTCTGACTCTCCAGCCGTGGAATGGGATGAAGGGTGTCAGTCGTGCCCTTCCGGAGGCCTGAGGCCTCCTACAGGATCAGGGTGCTCTACTGGAAAGCACTTTGAGGAGATGACACTGGGGAGTGTCTCTGGCTTTGCAGACTCTTGCCCTCTCTTTCCCTTGGCTCTGCCCTGCCTGTAGGATGAGGTCTCCCCAGGTCCTCCTCCTGTGGGAGACCCCGGCCTCCGTATCTCCTTGCTTGAGGGGCTCACAGACACGATGCTCTACTCCCCCTCCCCCATGGAAGCTGAGA
The DNA here is from genome assembly GCF_027409185.1 of Cynocephalus volans. Taxonomy (NCBI): domain Eukaryota; kingdom Metazoa; phylum Chordata; class Mammalia; order Dermoptera; family Cynocephalidae; genus Cynocephalus; species Cynocephalus volans. The sequence continues at coordinate 12,789,910 of NC_084471.1, forward strand.
CAAGGGAATTATTTTTGGAACAAGAGCAGTTACACAACAAATGAATTATTTATCTTTGGGCATGGAAGAAAGGAGGCATTTTGCTGGGCTTAATTCTTTATCTGGATTCAGGAGTGTCCACTTGGGTACGTGGACACTTGTGGACGGGCCTGTTTGTTGAATGCACAGATTGTAGGTGTGCTTGTGTGTGTGTACCTGTCTATGTGTGCATGCCATGGAGTTCTGGCTCACGCGGGTGCACATGGATCTTTGTGCAGGCCACTGTACGAGTGTGGACACTAGTGTGCTTGGCTGAGTGTGGGTGTGTGTGTGTATACCTGTGCACGTCCCCCTCTTCCTCTCTGGTCTCCCTTCTCTGCCTGGCGTCCTCAGACTCCGTCCCCACTCCCTTGACATTCTTCTGTCTCCCTCCTTCCTGCCCCCCAGATCCCTCCTCCCCTCTTGCCAGCCACCATCCCTCCCTTCTTTTATGTAACAGGGACCCCAGTGTGCTCGTTGGCACAGAGGACCCCTGGGAGGGGGTTTGAAGAAGGGACTGGGGGTGCTGAAGCTTGAAGGGGCTGCTCCGAGCCCTCGCACTGATCTGTCACCCCCTCCCGGTGCTGCCTTTCAGGAACCAGGTGACAGATGGGTCTCTTCCTTCCTGCCACGGTCTCTCCTGCTCCCCCCTCAGTGCTGCACTCTTCAGCCTCCTGTGGGAATCGTCTGAAGTTCTGAGCCCGGAACCCAAGGAGGAAGAGGAGGAGGAGGAGGAGGGAGAGGAAGTCGAGCCCTGAGGGCCTGTGCACCTTCCCAGCAGGAGGCAGGGAGCATTGCCTGGGAGCAGGCAGCGGGGCCCCCTGCCGCCCGGCCCCACCTAGGCCCAGCACCTGCTGTAGCACTCCAGAAGGCCCCCAGCAGTTGGCACTGGCTGTGCCCACCTTGCCTGGGGCCCCTGTGCTGGGGGTCGCCCCCAAGATGGTGGCGACCCCAGGGAGGACTGTGCTGCCAGCTCCAGCCTCTGGCTGTTAGGCCTCCTGTGCCCCAGCCCCTCACCTCGAGCCCGGCCTTTGAGGGGGCCGAGGCCGGCGCCATGCTGCGCCTGGGGCTGTGCGCGGCGGCGCTGCTGTGCGTATGCCAGCCGGGTGCCGTGCGCGCCGACTGCTGGCTCATTGAGGGTGACAAGGGCTATGTGTGGCTGGCCATCTGCAGCCAGAACCAGCCACCCTATGAGACCATCCCACAGCACATCAACAGTACAGTGCATGACCTGCGGCTCAACGAGAACAAGCTCAAAGCCGTGCTCTACTCCTCTCTCAATCGCTTTGGGAACCTCACCGACCTCAACCTCACCAAGAACGAGATCTCCTACATCGAGGACGGCGCCTTCCTGGGCCAGTCGAGCCTGCAGGTCCTGCAGCTGGGCTACAACAAGCTCAGCAACCTGACCGAGGGCATGCTGCGCGGCATGAGCCGTCTGCAGTTCCTCTTCGTCCAGCACAACCTCATCGAGGTGGTGACGCCCACCGCCTTCTCCGAGTGCCCGAGCCTCATCAGCATTGACCTGTCCTCCAACCGTCTCAGCCGCCTCGATGGCGCCACCTTTGCCAGCCTGGCCAGCCTGATGGTGTGCGAGCTGGCCGGCAACCCCTTCAACTGTGAGTGTGACCTCTTTGGCTTCCTTGCCTGGCTCGTGGTCTTCAACAACGTCACCAAGAACTACGACCGCCTGCAGTGCGAGTCGCCACGAGAGTTTGCTGGCTACCCGCTGCTCGTGCCCCGACCCTACCACAGCCTCAATGCCATCACCGTGCTCCAGGCCAAGTGCCGCAATGGCTCGCTGCCCTCCCGGCCCGTGAGCCACCCCACGCCCTACTCCACCGACACCCAGAGGGAGCCCGATGAGAACTCAGGCTTCAATCCCGACGAGATCCTTTCGGTGGAGCCGCCGGCCTCATCCACCACAGATGCGTCCACGGGGCCAGCCATCAAGCTGCACCATGTCACCTTCACCTCGGCCACCTTGGTGGTCATCATCCCCCATCCCTATAGCAAGATGTATGTCCTGGTCCAGTACAACAACAGCTACTTCTCCGACGTCATGACGCTCAAGAACAAGAAGGAGATTGTGACGCTGGACAAGCTGCGGGCGCACACTGAGTACACCTTCTGTGTGACCTCGCTGCGCAACAGCCGCCGCTTCAACCACACCTGCCTGGCCTTCACCACGCGGGACCCTGTCCCGGGTGACCTGGCGCCCAGCACCTCCACCACCACCCACTACATCATGACCATCCTGGGCTGCCTCTTCGGCATGGTCATCGTGCTGGGAGCTGTCTACTACTGCCTGCGCAAGCGGCGCATGCAGGAGGAGAAGCAGAAATCCGTCAACGTCAAGAAAACCATCCTGGAGATGCGCTATGGGGCAGACGTGGATGCCAGCTCCATCGTCCATGCCACCCAGAAGCTGGGTGAGCCACCCGTGCTGCCTGTCTCCCGCATGTCGTCCATCCCCTCCATGATTGGGGAAAAGCTGCCCACCTCCAAGGGGCTGGAGGCTGGGCTGGACACGCCCAAGGTGGCCACCAAAGGCAATTACATAGAGGTGCGCACGGGTGCGGGTGGGGATGGCCTAGCCCGGCCTGAGGATGACCTCCCAGACCTTGAGAACGGCCAGGGCTCGGCTGCAGAGATCTCCACCATCGCCAAGGAGGTGGACAAGGTCAACCAGATCATTAACAATTGCATTGATGCCCTCAAGCTGGACTCAGCCTCTTTCCTGGGGGGCGGCAGTGGCAGTGGGGACCCAGAGCTGGCCTTTGAGTGCCAGTCCCTCCCTGCGGCCACTGCTGCCTCCTCGACCACTGCCCCTGGGGCACTGGAGAGGCCCAGCTTCCTCTCGCCCCCTTACAAGGAGAGCTCCCACCACCCGCTCCAGCGCCAGCTGAGTGCCGACGCCGCTGTGACCCGCAAGACCTGCAGCGTGTCATCCAGCGGCTCCATCAAGAGCGCCAAGGTCTTCAGCCTGGACGTGCCTGACCACCCGGCCACCGCGGGGTTGGCCAAGGGTGACTCCAAGTACATCGAGAAGGGCAGCCCCCTCAACAGCCCGCTGGACCGGCTCCCGCTGGTGCCGGCGGGCAGCAGTGGGGGCAGCGGTGGGGGCGGGGGCATCCAGCACCTGGAGGTGAAGCCGGCCTACCACTGCAGCGAGCACCGGCACAGCTTCCCTGCCCTGTACTACGAGGAGGGCGCCGACAGCCTGAGCCAGCGCGTGTCCTTCCTCAAGCCGCTGACCCGCTCCAAGCGTGACTCCACCTACTCGCAGCTCTCCCCCAGACACTACTACTCAGGGTACTCGTCCAGCCCCGAGTACTCGTCCGAGAGCACGCACAAGATCTGGGAGCGCTTCCGGCCCTACAAGAAGCACCACCGGGAGGAGGTGTACATGGCCGCGGGCCACGCTCTGCGCAAGAAGGTCCAGTTCGCCAAGGACGAGGACCTGCACGACATCCTCGATTACTGGAAGGGGGTCTCAGCCCAACAGAAGCTGTGACTGTCTCCTCCCCGGTGAGGTCGGAGGGAGTGGGCTGGGGGCACTCGGGGAAGGGCCCGGGCGGCCGGGACGGGGGGCAAACTGGGGGGCCGAGGCCGAGGAGTGGACGCACACGCACACCCGCACGCACGCACCCACGCACACACCTGACCACCACCTGACTGTGAACAAACCAACACCCGACGATAGCGGACAGGAAAACAAAGACACATTTTCCTTAAAGTTTACAAACTGATACCGAAACCAGTCGTCTTTACTGTGCTGCCCAGGGACTCTGCTAGGGTGTGCGGGGCTTGTGGGGGGAGGGGAAAGGCAAGGAAATCAAAAGAGGGTGTGGGGTCTGGGGGTTTGGGACTAGGGACAGGTTTTGGGGCAAAGGAGACTGGGGTGGAGATAGACTCAGTCCCCTCTGAGGCAGGAAGAGAGTCCACCCCAGCTGGGGGACAGGTCCTTTGGGGATTTAGCACCAGATGGACATTGGGCACAATTTCTTTCCATTTTATGAATGGGGAAACTGAGGCCCAGAGAAAGGAAGTGATAACCCTAGAACCACACAGCAGGTTAGTCTCAAGTCTCCCAACTTCCCAGCCCAGGGCTGTCTCCCACCCCCAGCGGCTCCCCTGTGGCTGCTACCCTTTGTCCACCCACCAACTCCTTCCAAAGTTATGGTCTCCTGGGGCTGAGGGATCTGAGAAACAGGCAGGTGCTTTTCCTTTCTAGAAAGCCCCATGGCAGCACCCCCAGAGCATGGAGATGTGAGTCATAATCCTGGGGGGCCTTTGACTCCCACACCAGCACCCAGGAGAAGAGATAAGGTCCTGCTGACAGGAAAGGAGCAGAGGCGAGGGGACATTCCACCCACCCCTTCAAGTGTCTTCCAAGTAGCCCGGGGAGCTGCCTGTGGGGTCTGAGGAGAGGGGTCAGTGGTGGGCAGGCCAGCTCCCACGGCATCTCAGGTGCAGGCGCCCCCTGCTTCTCCAAGACCTCTCCCCACCCCAGAAGAGCAGCAGTAAACTGCGATGCCTGGGGGCGGTGGTGCGTGATGGGGGCTTCCTGCCCATGCCCACCATCCTGCACTCCACCTGCCTGGCCCCCCATATGGGATCTTGGGGCAGCGTCTCAGCCTATGCAGAGGAAAGAGGGCTTTCCCAGTCACCCCCTCTTGGCTGCCCATCCCGGCCTCAACCCCAGGGGCTCTCGTGTTTCCATGGAAATGGCCCCTCCCCTCTTCCTGACCCCCACCCAACATCGAACAAAGCACAAACAGTGAGGTCACCCCCCACCGCCACTTGGGGTTGGGGGGGAGCAGGCTGGGTTTGTGGAGCCCCTCCCCCTCCCTAGCCAGCCTCTGTCGCCATGGCAACCCGGTGCCTGGCAGTTGGTGCCCAGAGCAGACGTTGGCTCTGGGGGTTCTCAGTGTGGGCGGCGGCAGAGGGCGGTGAGGGAGGGCAGGGCCAGAGCAGGGCTGCCGTTCTCAAGAGCCAGGGACTTTCTGGGGCCAGCTGGGAGTAGGGGGGCTGCAAGTTTGGGGTTCTGAGGCTGTAGGGTCTTGACAGGTCAGGATGCTGAGGGGCCAGAGTTGGTTGTCCCTTCACCTTCGGGTGGGAGGTGGGCCAGGGGGTGGGGACAACGGTACTGGGCAGCTTTGCCCACCTTCCAGTGTGCCCTCAGCCCCTTCCCACCTCGGGATGGGGAGGAGCCCTCTCAGCTCTCCCCTGCCGTGCCAGAGGTCCCCGGCTGTGGCCTGTCACCCACTGGGTTTCTTGAGATTTGGGGAGTGGGACTGTGGGGTGAAGATGGGTGCTTGGGTGGGACCAAGACCTGTATGGGGGGGACTGACCAGGAAGGCTAGTGCCATCCCTGGGGGGCTCCGGGACATTTCTGCGATAGGTAGGGATTGGGAGGACAGGAGGGCTAGCGGGCCTTACGCCTCTCTCACCAACTTTGGGCAGGTACCAAGCCAAGGGCTCACTTTGGGGGTGACATTTGCAAAGAAAAGACTGTTCTCCTGGGGAGTAGAGGGGGGGCCCGCATGGATATGCAGAGCAGACCTCCCCCAACCCCCCAAACCTGCGCCTACCCCCTCCTCACACCCAGTTGGCAAAACTGAGGAAAGCAAGCAGGCAGAGAAGCCGGTGGTAGGAGAAAGCAGATTCCCTGTTATATTTGCATGACGATTTTACTGTATTTTTCTGAGCAAACATCTGTCGTGTATGTGCCAGTTTGTCCAGACTCCCCCGCCTCCCCGCCAGCCGCCCTCCCTTCCCAAATTCCCTCTGTTGTGATCTGACGAGCAGCTCTTGAAACCCGGGGAGGGGCCAGCTCTGCAAAAGACCCAAAACAGGTGCCACCAAAACAGCCCTGCCCCCCCACCCACCTCCTGTCTTTCTGGGAGGTGGGCCCAAGTGCCGCCTCCCCTCCTCCCTCCACTGCCACCTCCCCTGTCCCCAGTGCCATCCCATCCTTCCTCGCCCCTCCTCCCCCTCCATGCTGGGGAGGGCAGCCCAGGAAAGTCTCCTGAGAGCTCATCTCCGAGTGGAAGGGACTGTGTGAGGACCCTCTTGTCTGTCCCATTCACTCCCATTTTGCAGATGAAGAAGTCGGGGCCCCCAAAGAGGAACCTGGTGACTTGGCCGGCTGGGCGGGGCGGGGGTGTCAGTCACACTGCTGAGTACAGGAGGCCAAGAGCTTGTGGTTTCACGGGTGGCTTCATGAGAGGCTTGGGGCCCTGGTGGGGGGTAGGGGGACATGGGAGGAAGGAGTGGGCCTGCGTGTGGCCTGGCCTCCCTGGAGGAGGGGCTGCCCCAAGGAGGGGTCCCAGCAGCAGGATTGGGGGCTCTGTCTTTGCTATTCCCCCATCATCCCTGGTTAACGATGACCTGTAGAAATCTCAGACTGGCTAATAACTGCAGGGGGCTTTCAGGATAGGGCCCCATTTTAACAGCCAGGACCCTGACACTCCAGGAGGTGAAGTGATTATCAAGACTCAGGTCTCAGCGTTCTTTATGAGGCACAGCAGGGTCTCGGACTCAGGCCTCTTGCCTCCCAGCCTGGCCAGATCCCCCAACTGCCCAGGCCAGGCCCCTTTGGAGAAGAGCCCCCTTGAGGCTCTCATGCATCTGTGTCTTGTGTCCTTTTCAGGATTATTTTTCCCCAGGCAGGAGCGGGACAGGGGCCTGGTGGAGTGGGCAGGCGAGCCAGCTGGAGGCAGTGTGGATGCTGGACCTCCGGTGGGTGGGTGGTGGGAGGGAGGGCCCCTGCCTTGGGCCCAAACAAGGTCACCCCCAGGCTTGCCTGTCCCTGTCAGAGAATCTCCTTTGCAGCCTGCTCCTGGGAAATGGCACAGATGGTCCCTTCTCTCCTGGAGGGATGGAGGCGCAGCTAGCCCCCTGTTGGAGCTAATGGCCTCCAGAAGCAAAAAGTGGAAGTCTGGCAGGAAGAAAGCTTAGTCTGGTGAGGACACCACCTCAGGGGTCCTGGGCTTGCTTCTCCTCTCCCCAGGAGGGGTCTCTCTCTGCCTACCAAAGGCCCCTCATCTCTGCACCCCTCCTGGAGGACAGCGCAGGAGGACTGGGTGGGTCTGGGAAAGGGCTGCCTGGGAGGGGGGGTCAGAGGCTGGATAGAAAGACTCCCTTGGGAAGGCTAGGCCCGGATAGCCCCAGAGAGGTGCCTGGGGGCAGCGGGGTGAAGAGTGATGCTGGCCAAGGGTCTGATGTTCCCAACTAGAAGTCGCTTGCCCACCCCCCTGGAAATGTAACAGAAAGGGAAACAAGCTCAGGAAAGGGAAGGAAAAGACATTTTCCAGGGTCCAGAAACCAGTTAATGACAGGGCTGAGACCAGGAAGGGGGCCGGCCATTAGGGACAACGATAGATCCCAGCTTATAAGGGGCCTAAGTGTAGCAAAGGGACGGACACAAGGTGTTCCCTGGGCACTGTGTGGAGCATTAAAATAGAGTGATAGGTGTGTTCGGGTCCCCCAGTATTATCATAGAGCAGATGCTTCTTCTGTCACTCTGGAATGGGCTTTGTGGAGAGAGACATCCTCTTTTCTTTGGAGACTCTCCTGTGTCAATGCACTCCAGTGGCTGGCGGACCATCTGTGTGGTGGTCCTAATGTCTAGCCACTTACATGGCAGCCGTGGTTACCATGATGGCTGTGGTGACCTGAACACACCTCTCAGCATTGGACAGATCATCTAGGCAACAAATCAACAGAGTAACCATTACACTTTCAGAGGGAGAGAAGAAATCTAGAGTTATCAGAGGTGGGAGCGGGGAGAGAGGGGGAAGGGAGAGATCAGACAAGGAGCATAAAGAATAAGTACGATTTGTAACAATATATATGCTAGTGATATTGATTTGATTAACATATGTCAACATTGAATCCCCCAAATATGTATAATCAACTATGACTCAATAAAAAAAAAAAAAAATAGTAGAGTGATAGGGTGGGGAGGGACTGGGATTTTCAGGGAGTGTCCCTTGGAAGAGGGGACAGGCAGCGAAGCTCTGCATGACAAGAAGAGCCAGAAGACAAGCCAGCGGCCTGTGAAAATGAGCCTGGAGGGATGGGGCTGGAGCGGCTGGCTGTGCCCAAAGCACCTCCTCTGGTCTCCCCACAGGGGCAGGGCTGAAGCTTTGCCCACCCAAGCCAGTGTAAAGGTTGGGGTGGCCTGGCCTGACAATGCTGCTGTCTGTCCTCTCTGACAAGACTGCCGCTCAGCCCCTGCTCATCATACTGCGCCCTGACACGCTCCTTCCCCAACCCCAGAGCCCTCCACCTTTGAGATGGAGCCAGTATTTGCACTCCTTGCCACTCGAGTCTGCTCTTCAGGTCAGTCAGCCCTGCTGAGCAGTAGGGAGAGGAAGAGGGGTCCACTGGGCAGGGCAGGAGGGTCTGGGCCTCCTCTTCCTCCCCCTTCCCCTTCGCCACACAAGCACAGGGCTGGGGCAGTGGCCTGGACAGTGGTGGCCACACTTCCCTTCCTGCCCCCTCCCTTGCCCCCATCAGGAGCCGCCAGCCCCCAGGGGTGCTGCGGTTTGGCACCTGGTTTGGGTCCTGCAGAGCTGGGCTCGTGCCCTGGACTCTGAACCTGTGAACCCTAGCTGTATACAGACCTTTCCTCCCTCTGGGGGCCTTGAACCCTCTCCTTTTCTTCTTTTAGGGGTAACTTCATTTATTTTCTCTTCCCTCTATCTGCCCCTCCCTCCCCCCGATTTCCTGTTTTAAACTGAATGGCACGAAATTGTTTTCCTCAACTCGGAGATTCCTGTATGGAGAGAATCAATTTCTATATTTGCAATAAATTTCTTATTTAAAATAAGGTCAAGGTCTGTGTTGAATGCCTCCCGCTTCTCCCCCGCTGCTGCCAGGTTGGACTCCCAGCGCCCTCCAGCTTCTGGGACCTTTCCTCCACTTTCCCTTCTCACTGGGAGCCCCTCCAGGGGGCTAAGGAGTGCGGCTTATTAGAAGGGAAGTCGCTGCCTATGGTTAAGAGAAAAAAGGGGGTCTGTAAGACATGGGGGCCAGCATGGAATCATGGGGTCACTGTTTACCCCCAGCAGCCCATAGCACTGGCAGCCTGGGGCCCGATGACCTCCCTTCCCCCAAACCTGGAAGCTGCTCTGCCCTGTGCCCTCACTCCCTTCTCTGCTGTCCTGGCCCCCATCATCCTGGCATTCAGACCCCTGCACAGACCCCTGTATAGGGATGGAGGGCCATTTGGGGACACTATTGGGCCTCAGCTGCTTCCCAGGGGCAAAGTCTCCCTAGCGTGACCATGAACCCCAGCCTCTCATGGGCCTGCCTCCTCCTGCTCCTGCCTTCTGTAGGTCCAGGGTCTGTGTGGGACCTACGGGGCCTCCTCCAGGACTGGCCAGAGCCCCTGTGCTGGGTCCCTTACCTGCCCCCTGCCCCAGCGTCCCCCCCCATCTGCTGCCCTTCTGTCCACAGCTGTGACCCACCCCTGCTCCTTTACAGGGACCGGTAGATGCACCTCTTCTCTCTAGTCAGACCACGGAGCTCAGGCTGACATCCAGCGACCTCACGCTGAACGGCTCACACTCAGGTGGAGGCTGGAGCCCCCGCCCAGCCCCAGCTGCCTCTTGCCCCACCAAAGCTTTCCTCCAACCGAGGAGCTTCTTTTCTGGACCCCACAGAATCCTCATCCTGAGAAGAGCAAGCACCCGCTTCCCAGGCCTGAGCTGGTCCCCACGTCTGTGCCCTGCCAGACTCCCCGGGCCTGGCCCCACCTTGCGCCTCCACCTCTTATGACCTCTCACTACCAGGTTTGGGCGCCACAGTGGCCTGCGGGCTTCCAGGCCGCTGTTCCTAGGTGACATGAGCCACAGCTTCTCCCAAAGCCTGTCTCCCCAGACCCGAAGAGGGGGACTAATACTATACCAAAGTCACCCACTGGCAAGGTGGGAGGAGAGGCTGCATAGGAACTGTCCCCTTCATCCTGGGGCCCCCATTCGCCCTGCCAAGCTCCTTCTCCACTTAAGGCTGCTCAGTCAGCAGTCCTTTCTCAGACACTCTCATCTCGTGGGGTCTGGAAAGCCTGTACTTCAGGAAGGTCCCTAGATTTTGCCCGCTAGCAACAGAAGGGACATTGGGGGCCTCACTGGGCCTCAGCTGCTTCCCAGGAGCAAAGTCCCCCTAGCCCGTGACCATGACCTGCAAGTCCCTCACAGGCCTGCCTCTTCCTGATCCTGCCTTGAGTGGGTCCAAGGTCTCTGGGGATCCTCAAGCCCCCATGCTGGGCCCCTTGCCCACGCTTGCCCTGGTGACCCCACCGCCTGCTGCCCTTCTCTCCATAGCTGTAGCTCACCCCTGCTCCTTTCCAGGGACCAACAGACACCTTCTCTCTCTGGTCAGGCCATGGAGCTCAGATCTGCATTTAGTGACCTCACGCTGAACAGCCCAAACCTTCGCTTGAGTGGAGCCTGGAGTTCCCGCCCAGCCCCAGCCACCTTGCTTCCCCGGAGGCAGCACCCACGTGCCCTCTCCCCAGACCCTGTTTGCCAAGTGCTACAAATGTCTCCTCCGGAAGGCTTCTGAGTTCAGCCTGGATTGCTATAGAGCTACATTGATTGGGTTCCCTTGGGCTGAGCTGTCCCTGTGAATGATGTCACACCATGGCCTCAGCAGCTTCAACCCTGGGTCAGCAGGAGCAGTGACCCTGGTCATTTTCATGACCCCCAGTAGTGTCCTGCTCCCTTCTTGCCTCTATTGGAGTTGGCTGGACTATGTGAAACCTTCTGGAAAGGCCCAGGGCTTGGGGCCCCCCACCCTTCCCTTGCCTGAGCCCAGGTGGCCTCCTGTTCCCTCCAAACCCTCAGAGGACCTCAGTACAGCCGTCCCAAGGTGGCTGTAGCCTGGGCCCCAGTCTCTCCCTGTCTCTGTGTCCTGTCTCCCACAAGCAGCCCCAGTCCTCCTTCCTGAGCCCAATGCAGTCCTGAGCCTGGCTATGGCTCCAAAGTGCCACTGCCCCACTGTCTCCTCCCTGTCCTCTGAGGCCTCCACCCTGTAAATCCCTTCTTCCAGGACAGCCCTCTAATTCTGTTCCTTGGCCAAGGCAAATGGGGGTGATTTCTGTTAGCTCAGATGTTTTCTTCAACTTTTTCCTAGACTGTGGGGTGAGAAATGGGAATCCATTTCTCAGCCTGGACTCTCTTGGCTGCACTTTACCCCAATTCCTCTGGACCACAGGTCCCCGTCTGCAGCCTCCTGGCCTCTGCTCTGAGGTCTCCCACATGGGTAATGGCTTGGCCCCCAGGAGCCACTTCCACAGGGCCCCAAACCTGCAAGAATGGAGACCTGGCGTCAGGTGGGAGTCAAATGTAAAGATTCTTGGCTCCCATTTTCTTTGCTTTCCCATCTCTACTCATGTGGGTCACCCTCTGGCCGCTGACGTTGGGGTGGGGGCTGCCCGTTCTTGCTAGGAGCTCAGCCGTCATCTCTTCCTTCAGACCCCCACCTCTCGGGAAGGTGGGCTTTTCTCCTTCCCTGCCACTCCTGCCTGGAGGGTTTCATGACTTGACCCCAGGGCCCAGCCTGCAGGTGAGGTCTGGCTGCTTCTCCAGCCTGGCCTCCTCCTCTCCTTCCCCAGCCTGCCATCCCTCTCCCTGCTCAGTGCCACGTCCCCATACCCATTCGTGCCTGGCTCCCTGGGCTCCAAATATTTCGTTCTCCTCTACAGTAGTCCTTCCTGCATGTCTGACAGTGTGTCTTCAGTCCTGCCAAGCTAAGTAAAATCATCAGTGAAGGAAGGAGTTTACTGGCGATGGGGGTGCAGAGGCAGGGAGTAGCAACTTCTCAAAGTCCTTGTCCCCAGTGTTCCTGCCTTCACTTCTCCTGCTTCCTCCTCCAGCAACTTGCCCTCCCCCTGTCATTCGGATAGGAAACTCGCCCATCTACCCTTCCTCTTCTCACTTCTGCAAACAATATTTATGGCCCACCCCTTATTTGCTAGGCACAAGAGCTGTGAATTTATAAACTTGGGTCTGGCTCTGTTGCAGAAGGGAATTCTCTACAGCTTGTTTAAGCAGGGAAGGATTCACAAGAAACGACCCAGTGGTGGACAGAATTGTTGGGAGGCCCAAAGACCAGACTGAAGGCTGTGCTTTCAGGACTGACTTTCAAAGTAACAGTGCAGAACTGGGCCACCCAGGAAGCTGCTATCCCTTGGAGGGACATCAGGAGGCCCTGGGCTGTTGGTGGCAGGATCACAGCAGCTGACAAGATGCCCCAGGGAAGCTGGCAATGGGCTGCTCTGCTAGGGCAGGGGCCATGGTTGGGGAAGCAACAGCACACCTCTACCTCGGTGCCTCTTCCAAACCACATCTGACCCTCAGCTTCGAGAGAATCTTGGCAGACTCAATTTTAGCTTTCAGGCCTCCTGGGCCCCAGCAGGCCCTGGCAGGAGGGCAGGCTGATGCCTCATATCCATTGCACACACCAGGTAGCATCAAGCTTCCACAGCAGCCCTGAGACGTAGGTCCATAGCCCTGTTTTATATTTTGGTAAACTGGATCAGAGACTGTCCTTTCTACTAGCTGGCCCAGCTCACCAAGAGCAGGGCTGGGATGGAACCCCACCCCATTTTACCCCCTGGCTTTGCCTGCTCCTCTAGATAGCTTCTTCCAGACATCCCCTTAAGCCAGGGTCCAAAGGTCCGAGTCCCACATAGGACACTGCAGAACGTCCCAACCCAGAGGCCAGCAGAGTCGCAGATTCATATGGTGATGTTTATTCTTGCTGCTCACATTCTGGTCACTTCTAAGATATCTGCTCCAAATCATTCATTTAAAGGTGAGAAGAATGAGCCCAGAGAATCGGGAACGGGGAGAGCCTTTCCCAGGATATAGGGAGCAGGACCTGGGAGGATGGAGGTCAGATTGTGCGGCGTCTCGATCATGCCCCAGAGATGGGAAGGGGAGGAGGCAGGGGGCACCAGTGTGAAGAGGGGCCCCACCCGAGGACGTGCACATGAGAAGGGGCTGCTCTGACCCTCCACTATCCCCCAGCTCCTCCCCACGGGGTGATGAGTCTGCAGGACCGACATGTGCATGCCCTGAGCCCACGCTTTCCAGATCATGCTCTAGATACTTGGGACCCCAGAATTGTCTGCCCAGTTGGCCCTAGGACTGCTTCTAGGGCCTGTCTTCCCAGGGGTAGATTTTGCCAACCATGTGGGCGCCCCAGACGTGTGAGAGGTGTGGACAGAACTTGGATGTGTGGGTTGGGGGTCTACATGCATGCATTTGAGACCCCTTACGTCACGGGATGGTGCTGCGGGTGAGGGGAGGAGGGGGTGTGCTGTGGGCCAGGAAATTGGGGCTCACTTTCCCTGGGCCACCACATTCAAGGAGTCTGCAAATTTGAAATTCAAACCTATTGTTGGTCATTATGAAGGTATATTTGTCGAGGCAGAGGATGTTCTAACAGTTTGTTAGCTTGATTTAAAACTTTGCTATATTCAGACCTATGATATTTCCCTTTGTACTTTTGCCCAGGCCTTGCAAGTGGTAGGGGTGGGCCTGGGCTCAGCGTCAATGGAAGTCAGATGGCATGGGGTGGGCCCACTGTTTGGAGAAAAAGCCTCTATAAGTGATGTTAGAAGAGGAAATGATTTTGCTTCTTTGTGACTAGGCAGGAGAAGTGTGGGCCTGAAAGTCTGGTCACAGAGGAGGGAATGACCCTGCAAAGTGGGGGGAGTTGGAAGGGCAGATGGCATAGTTTGGTCGCAGGACTTGGGGGGTGAATGGCACTTACATCTCCCAGGAGAGGGAGGGGATGATGGAACCGGCTCTGAGGGACGGAGGGGGGTGGAGGAGGGGAGGTCAGAGAGTCAGTCTGCACTTGGGGGTGTCTTCCCTTTGCCTTTTCCAGCTAAGCAGAAAACACGTCTTTCCTTCTCTCTTCTGCTGCTCAGCAGAATCCTACAGCCCGCCTGCTTCTCCTAGTTTCTTACTCTTGAGGGTCAATTCATAAGTCTTGTTCTATGTGTTACCAGGGGCACCAGCCCTGGCTGGCACCTGCAGTGGAGAAGCCAAAAAGACACATGGCCTCTGTCTCTGGGGAGCTGCCTGGATGTGGCCATCCCTTAGCTGTTCATAAAGTTCCTTTCACATTCTTTGGGTGAGGCTTAAATGCTGGAATGTAACCCCAGTAGACCATGGGGCCTCATGCGGCTCAGTTTCTGGGGTGAATACCATTCCAAAAAGCACAGTCCAACTGATGTTGGAGATAGTGTCTGGAGGTCCTGGTAGTCGGCCTCAACCCGCTCAGTCCTCTTACCAGGTCCTTGACTCCGCCACAGGAAAGAATTCAGGGGCAGAGTCACAGTAGAAAGTGAGAACAAATTTAATATAACAGATAAGAAATACAGGTTCCACAGAGAGTGCAGCATGCTCCAGAGATTGAGCAGGGCCCACACCAAACTTAACACAAAAGTAAGCTCAGTACAGACATCAAGTCTAACACAAAAGCAAGAAACACACACAAAGTTCAGTACAGAGTGCGGGCTGGCTCAAGGTAGTGAGCAGCCACTTGCTGAAAGTACGTTTGATACAAGGTAAAGTATACACACCTCAGCCAGCAAAGTGCAGGTTGCCTCCAGGAAAGTGAGCAACAACGCTGCCTTCAGCTGGGATTCATCTTTTATAGTTTCTCTATCTAATGAATATTTAATTAAAGGGGTGGTTCCCTGTTACGGAACATTTAGTCTTGCACATGCTCAGTCGGTCTCTTCCTGGAGCACATTCATTGGTCAGATCCTGTCACATGCACCAGGCATATTCAAGAATGTTCTGTGCTCTCTACTGAGCATGCCCAACCACTTGATTTGCATAAACCAGGCCCTTGTGGTCTCTTTCTCCCTGTTGGTGCTGAAAATAGGTCTAACTGGCAACAGTAGCTTTCCTCCAGGGAAGAGCCCAGAGGCAGGGCCTGAGCTGCAGGGAGTGGCCGGAAACCCAGAGGTGTGTCCTGAAACCTGAGCCCAGGGAAACTGAGCACCTCCAACATCACAACCATCAAAGAGCAATTAAAGAGGAAGGCCACCCTGCATTTTGCTCTCTTGAGGGACATCTAGAGTGCATTTAGGATCTTTGCAGAAGCCCCTTCTTTAGTGTGCTCATTTGTCTCATGCCCAGAAACTGTTCCAGCGCCCATCCCTCTGCTTCTCTGCTGGGGTCTTCTCTGCTGTCAGCTCCAATTCCTGCACCCCTCTTCCATTTTTGCTCTATGGGCCCCCCCTTTCCCAGCTTCTGGTCTAAGGACCTTTCCTGCTTTTGAGCTGCTGGCAGAAGTCTCCCCACCAAGGCCCTGCCAATGGGCCAATCAACTCACCTCAGCCAGTGCCTGAGCTATCCCTGAGCCAGGCTTGAGGTAGGCTAGTAAGGCCAGGGGGGCAGGGGCAGAGGTAAGTGGTCCAGGGCTCTTTCCCTGTAGGACATCGCTGAGGGGTGGAGCAGTTGCTGTGTGTTGGCACTATGCTCGCACACGGTGCTATCTGTTGAAACCTCATGACAGTGCCATGAGGCAGGCATCGGTCATTTGATCTTTACCGTTCTCCAGGGAGATAAACACGGTTGTTCTTACCCTTAGTGTAGGACCAGGGAACTGAGACTCAACAGATGTCAATCAACACAGGCAAGGCCAGACTGCTACGTCTTCCTGACTCCCACAGCTCACCCACAGATCGATGATGAGACATCCCAGGATAGGCCATGAACCAAAGGTTGGGCTGACTGCAGGGTGATGCTGAAAAGGAAGGAGTGTGGGGGCCAGGCACTGAGCCTTGGAGGGCTCATCTGAATTCCTGAGCCTCAGTTTCCATCTCTGTGAAATGGAGCTAGCTACACCTACCTCACAGAGCTGCAGCGAGGTGTTGAAGACCTGAGATCTGAGAAGCACCCATGGCCAGGCCTGGCTTGGGGAGGCTGCTCGAGAAAGTTGGCTGAAGGAAGGAGGGTGTGACAAGCTGCAGACTCGGCCATGGAAGCGCATGATTTGTCCTGAAGAAACAGACTCCACAGAGGGTGGTGGGAGCAGCTGTGAACGGGATGGGGAGGGGCACAGAGGACCTCCATGTGGCATAAAAGGAAAGGGGAGTGGCAGTGGCGCGGCGAGGTGGGAGCCAGCGGCTGCCTGGCCAGAGAGGCCACAGGCAAAGGCTCCTGTGAAGGACCAGGCCAGGGCAGGGCAGGGCCGCAGTGCTGAGGATCAGTGACAGACACCTCGCACCGTGCAATCCTCTCCAAGTTCCAAACCTGGGAGTTACCTCGACTCCTTCCTCTCCTTCCCCACCTGCATTAGATTAGGTTGTAAAGTCCCACAGGTTGTAACTTCAGTGCTTCCAAAGTTGATCCTCTGCAGTGCGACCTTAATCCAAGTCTCTGTCCGTCTTTTGGGTTCCTGCAATAGCTAGAGAAAGGTATAGGGGCGCAAAAATGTCCACTCATCGACTCTCTACGTAACGCACTCTCCCAAGTGCCAGGGCTTTGAATACCATCCATATGTTGATGACTCTCAGCTCCATGTCCATCCCAGATACCCCAGTGCCCCCCAAACCTCCTGCTTCCTACGCATAACTGGCTGATCAAGCCAACACTGTAGGTCGTTCTTGTTGGGATACTTTCCTCCTTCCCCACATCAATGCTGCAACACATCCTAGTGACTCTACTTTGAAAATCCGTCTCAAATCTGACTGATCCTGTCCAAGTACCCCATTCCCCCTGGGGTCCAAGCCACGTCACCCTTCACCTGGGTGAGTGCAGCGGCCTCCTACCTGGCCTCTCTGCCTTGGTTCTGGGCCCCAGTAACTCTCTTTGCAGCAGTCAGAGGGACCTTAGTGGGCATGCATCTGGCTGTGCCCCTCATCCGTTTAAATAATCTCACAGCCTCCTTCAGCCAGGCTGAGAAGGCCTGTCAGC
Source organism: Cynocephalus volans (assembly GCF_027409185.1). Taxonomy (NCBI): domain Eukaryota; kingdom Metazoa; phylum Chordata; class Mammalia; order Dermoptera; family Cynocephalidae; genus Cynocephalus; species Cynocephalus volans. The sequence continues at coordinate 12,806,886 of NC_084471.1, forward strand.
CACACGTGCCTCTGGACCCTGGCACTTGCTGTTCTGTCTGCTGGAGGTTCCCACTGAACGTCCATTTCTCCCCTTCTCCTTCTCTAACAGAATCCTCATTTTGTTCAGGAGAACCCTCCCACCAGCACACATCATCAGTCCCTGGGAGGAGGTGGTCTGGGTGGGGCTGAGACAGTGTGGTGGTCCCACCCCTGCTTGCCAGTGATTGGTATAGGAATGGCCATGTGAGCTAGTTCCGACCAAGGAAAGGAACCTGTTGGTGGGCTTCCAGGGGAAGGGGTCTCAGTCTTCCTCTGGAGGTCCTTGTTGTATTTAATTGGGATGCAGGTGCTTGAAATCTCGGCAGTGTGGGAAACCCTGGGGCCCTCTCTGGGAGCAAAGTTGACGTACTGGGATGGCCACGTGGAAAGAGAGCAAAACTCGTATTTGAAGAAACGGTGGCGCTGAGGATGGCCCTGGGCCTGGACCTGCCTGTCTCTGCCTTCTTGTGTAAGGTGACATCTCTTTTTCTTGAACTCGCTTGAGTAGGGGTTTTGTGTTACTTGCAGCTATATGCAGATATACACCATCAACAGGTAATGACTGCTCCTAGAGATTGTGGTAGATTTGGGCTCAGTGTAGAGTCACGCAGTGACAAGGCTGCTTCTAGGGCTGATGTAGCTGTGGGCCACATTAATAGAAGTGCGGGGCCCTGGCTGGGAAGTGGGGCTTCTGGGCTCTCTATACTGCCCAGACTCCACCTAGACAGGCTGTAGTCAATTCAGGGTGACTTTTCCAGAATGGAGGTTGACCCACCAGGGTTCATCTGCTGAGAATAATGCCATTTAGAGGGGTTTGGAAACCCTATCACACAAGGGATGGGTGAGAAAATGGGGCATTTTAGCCTGGCGAAGAGAAGGCTTGGGGGGGGCCTCATAAGTCTCGACAGGTTTGTGGGGGGCTGCTGAATGGAGGAGAGACTGGCCATGTTCGTGCTGCTCTAGGCCACCAAGAGGAGGTGAATGACAGTATAGTTTGCTAACAATTTAGGGCAAACTCAAACTTCAGTGGGTATCCCTCTCACCTGCGGAACCTGGTAAAAACCCAAGGGCCCAGGCCCTGTCTTTCAATGAGCCTGGGCCTCTGAGTTCTTAGCACTCCAGGGGATTCTGATGCAGGCCAGCATTTGGCAAGCCCTGACTTAGGGGAAGGAAGCCAACGTTGGTGGGCCACCTAACGGGAGCCAAGTGCCGAGCTGGGTCTATCACTGTGTCTCCCATTTGATTTTGACACACGTACTTAGAGCTAAGCACTGTTCTTACAGATTGTTATAGAAAGTAGTGAGTTCCCCCTAAGAAGCATGTCTGAAAATCAATACGAGAAGGATAATGAATGTAAAAGAAAAAGGAAAAGGTAGGAAAAGATAAATCTTAGATGAAGAAATAAAAATGGCCAAGAAACGTATGCAAAGATACTCTGCCACTGTGGCAGAGATCACAAGCTATTCTGTAATATCCACCTTCCCTTCCTCCATCGGAGCAGAACCCTTGATTTTTGCCTGGGCACGTGGTCATCTAGAGTAAAGACACCTCCCAGCTAGGTGAGGCCACGTGCCCAAGTTCTGGCCGATGAAAAGTAGCAGATTCCAGGAAACTTCCTTAAAAGACAGCAGTAGGGCTCTTTGTTTCCTTTTTCTTCATCCCTTCTTTCTTCCTGTGGCTGGAAGACAAGACATGATGGTTGGGGTTCCAGCAGCCACACTGGACTGTGAGGAGACCATGGGGACAGAGATCACACATAGCAAAGTATCAAGAGAAGGAGCCTAGGTGACTGACACCATGGAAGAGAGGTGACTTGCCAGTTCTGGACTGCTATCCTCCAGATTTTAGTTAAACAACAAATTTCTGGCTTAGGCCTATGTTATTTGTATCCATGCCTGACAAAATGACAATAGAGAAATGCAAAGTAAGACAATGAACTATCACCTTTCACTCATGAGACTGGCAAAAATGTAAAAGATTTTATATCACTGGAGATAGCATAACGCTGTGGTTAACGTCCCACCTGGGTTGGACTCCTGCCCTGGACTTACCAGCTATGGAAACTTGGGTGAAATATGTAACCTCTATGCTTTCATTACCTCACCTGAAAAAGTGAGTGTAAAAAACAGTGCTACCCCCCAGAGACTTGTGAGGAAGAAGTGCTTAGAACAGTGCCCAGAGCACAGCGTGCTCTAAAGTGTCTGCCATGACTAGTAGTACTTAGCCAGGGTTGCTGGTGTTGGTGTGTGGGTGCAGATGGGACAGCTCCTCACTTGGTCAGAAGTAGCGTAAAATGTAGGCAGTCATTTCAGAGGGTTCTCGGCTACATCTGTTATAACTTTGAAACCATATAAGAGACTCCTCCCAACGTGCCACCTCTAGCCCAGCACCCTGGGCCAGATGTGTTTTGGACTTTAGGAAGGTAACTTGGTGCATATCCCCTGTTCTGTGTCAATCCCCCATAGGGTCCATGGGTGCTTCATGCTGCAGACCCCTTGGGATCTTTAGCCCACCTTGATTTCAGCTTTGTCCCACCCCAAGCGCAGCTGGGAAGTTCTGTGGGAGTGAACATCCGTTGGGGTGACCCTCGGCTGGTAGAGCCCACGGGCAGGTGGGTAAGTGTCCAGCAGTCTCTAGCCTTCAGGGGAGCATGCTGTGCTTCTTAGTAGGTCCTGGAGGAGTCAACCACCCCCTTCCCCAGTGCCCTCTGCAGTGATCTCCTTACATCTCCCTATCATCTCCCTGTCCCTGTCTCTCTCCCCAGTTCCTCTTTCCTGCTTCCTGGCAACCCTTTCCAAATAAACCACCTGCACCCAAGTCCTGTTTCAGGCTTTCGGGGAACGCAGCCCAAGACAACCCCCTAATGAAACACATTACTATTTCTTCAGCAAGCTGCACACATATTCACAGTAAGTGGGATAAACAGACTCTAAGTGGTCTTACAAAAATTTGGGTCAGGTTTGCTGCCAAACAGGTGAAGAAAAGAAGTTTGATTTTCTGAGCATTTGGATTTCATGGCTGCGGACGAGGGACTGGCCTGTGCTCATGGGTGCTCAAAGGCCACCCTCTTCTGCTGAGTTCTGTCAGTGTGAGTGGAGAACTTCCTGGGGCTATGGACTGGCCCAGAAGTCCCAAGGACATTGCAGTGACCAGGACGTTGGCGACCCCGCCTCAAGGAGCTGACATTCAAGCTGCAGGACACAGTCAGGAAACACGTATAGAAATGAGGTGATGTGGCCTCTAGCAACACTCTGGAAGGAGAGCCCTGGGGTGGGAGACGAGGCCGCATGTGATGGGGTGCTCAGCGACGGCCCATGAGGAGGGAATGTCTGAGAGGGGACCTGAAAATAAGGAGGAGCCAGCAAGCACCATCCAGGCAAAGAGAACCGTAGATGCAAAGGCCTGAGGCAGGGTAGGGGTCTGTTTGAGGAGGAGCAAGGAAGCCAGAGGGCAAGGCACGAGAGCAAGCAGGGTGGGAGATGGGCGCAGGCCACACGGGGCCTTAAGAGTTTCTAGCTTTGAAGGGTGGCCGGGTGTACTCAAGAACTTCAAGCCTGGGAGCGCCATCTGATTAGAAAGGCCCTCTGGGATTGCGCAGGGCTGGCTGGGTGCATTAGCGGCAACGGGGCAAATTCGGAACCAGCCGTGTGGTGTTTCTGCCCACCCAGCACCCATGCCCTGCTTGTCCTAACAGTATCTGTGCGCCACCACCCACCACTGGAGCTTCAGGGAATGACAGCCGCCACCGCCTCCACCGCAGGTGCTCCTGATTGGTCTAAGGGTGACCACACCCTCTGCCAGTGATAAGTCGGAGTGGGCATGTGACCAGTCCCGACCAATGAAACACCAGGGAGAGTTGGTGGGTGACCTTGGATACAGGCTGCCTGGAGGTGACTCTGGCCTGGCAGCCAGCCTGCCGGTGAGGTCAACCCCAGTTGGGGAAGAGCAAAAGGAAGGTGGACGCTGCCTCCTGTACCCAGGAACCCAGAGCTCCCTGCCTGGCCGAACTGTGGCCGTGCTTGTGGCCCGTGGGGACTGAGCAGGGTTTTCTACTATTTGCTGCAGAAAACCTCCCCCTGGAGAGCAGGCTGCCTGTGCGTCAGACAAGGGAGGATGAGCCAGTCACGGCACGTCCCAACTGTGCAATGTGACAGCCGTGAAGAGATGAGGGGAATCCTCGCGTCCTGAAAGGGATCCAGCGACAAGAGATACTGTTTGGTTCTCAACCAGGGGTTATTTTGCCCTGCAGGTAGGTTGCCAGATTAAGCAAATAAAAATGCTGGGCGCCCAGTGAAATCTGAATTTCAGGTAAATAGCTGATAACTTTTTAAAGTTAAATATGACCCAGATAGGGTGTAATAACTAGATGTCCTGTGTTTTATCTGGGAACCCTACCCCCAGGTGACAATTGGCAATGTCAGGAGACATTTTTGGTTGTCACCGGGAGTGGGCATCCAGTGGGAAGAGGCCTGGGCTGCTGCTAAACATGGCACAATGCACAGGACAGGCCCCCACATCAAAGAATTATCCAGCCTAAAATGTCAATAGTGCTGAGGCTGAGAACCCCTGTATTATACGAAAGATAACAACAACCCAACAAGATATGGTAGAACCTCATTTGTCTTTAAAAAAAAAAAAAAAGTCCAAGTAAGCTGTATAATTACATAGAAAAAGCTTTGGAGGGTCGCATACCAAAGCCTTGTGGGGTAGGAAGTGGTCACACTTTTCACTCTAAAGACTTCTGCAGTATTGCATTATTTTTTGAAGTGAATATATTTTTGAAGTCAATCATAATTCAAGTTAATATATATGTGTATACACCCACGGAGAAAGTACACAGATCAAAGTGGATTTTTCACAAAATGGACACCCATGACACAGCCTCCTGGTGAAGACGGGGAACGTGACCAGCCCTCCCCAAGGGCCCTCGTGCCCCCTTCCAGTCTCTTGATCAAGGCCTGCGAGGACAGCCACTCTCCCGCCCTTCGACCTGTTTTGAACTCCATACAGACGGATTCATGCAGTCTGTGCCCGTTGGTGTCGGGCTCCTTTCCCTCAGCGATGTGCCTGTGCGGTCCATTCATGCCGAGGGCAGCGGTGGCCGCTTCATTGTCATCGCTGTGATGTATACCGCCATCGATTTCCTCATTCTCCTTTTGATGGATGTTGGGTTGTTTCCAGCTTGGCACGCTAATGGATAAAGCTGGTATGAACATTCACAAGTCTTTTGGTGGGCATATGCCCTCATTCCTGCTGAGTATAAACCCAGGGACAAGTCACTGTCACAGGATGTGCGCGTGTTCAGCTTCACCGGGTATCACCAAAGAGTTTCCAAAGTGCTTACACCAATTTTCACACCAACTGTATGTGAAAGTTCTGGTTGTGCAGCTGTTTCCTTGTCAGCTCTTGATACATTCTAGCTTTCATTTCAGTCCCTCTGGTGGGTGTGTAAATTGCTGATCACTGTGATTTTAATTTGCATTTCCCTGATAATGAAATTGAGCACCTTTTCATATCTTTATTGACCATGTGGTTACCTGCTTTTGTGAAATGCCTGTTTGAGTCATTTGTTTGTTTTCTACTAAGTAATCTCTAATCTCCCTTTCTCTTCTCGACTTCTAATGAAGAGTCCTATTGTAAATGTCTTTTCCCACTCTGTGGTTTGCTTTTCATTCACTTAGAATTTTCCATGCTTTCCTGGACCCTGGCATCACCCAGGCTCAGGTAATGGAAGGGGAGATTTGTAAAGCGATTCACAGCTGAGAAGGGAACGGGCACTCTTAACATAATAAGGGACAGGATGAAAAACAGCCATTAATCTTCGCAGTATGAACGATCTGGCTGTCTTTTGTAAGTGCCACTGTTGGACTAGACCCAGTGAGGGCCTCTGCTCCTCCTGTCCCCTTTCCTGAGGACCTGAGTCTCCATCCCCTTCCCCACTGGGTCAGTCGTCAGTCAGTCACAGAACTGGATAAAGCTGAGAAGGACTGACAGCCCATGCTGAAGGCTGGGTGCAAGAGGACGCAGGACTCTGGTGGAGAGAAGGAATCAAAAGGGACCAAGGTATGGGGTGGGGGAAAGGGACTGTGAGAATGGAGGCAAAGATGCCAGGAAGGTGATTCCTGCTCTCATGAGTGGAGCACGTCGAGTAGACGCCACCCCATGGATGCCACATGAGCCAGAGCCACTTCCCTGCCTCTCTTGCTGCCACCTGGCCTGTGCCCCCATCTTTTGCCTGCATCGCTGCAACATCCTTTAACTGGCCTCCCACTTCTGTTCTTGCCAGCCCATCTTCAACATCCCTTTCTCTGCTCAGCAGCCAGGGTAGCAGGGTCATTTAAAATGAACATTAGAGTACATTTCTCTCACGCTTAAAGCCTCCGATGGCTGCTCTTGTGCTTAGAATTCATCACAAACTCCTTCTAGGAGCTCACATCCAGGCAAGACCTGATCTGACAGGGACAGCACCTCCTGCCACTCTCCCTCCATGCTGGTCACCTGTTCCTCAAACAACCACGCACATTCCAGCCCCAGGGCCTTTGCACTTGACGTTCCCATGGTCTAGAATGATATGCCCCAAACCTTTTCCTACCGGCTTTTTACCACTTGGGCCCCGTCTCAGTGTCACTGCCCCTGAGCCCCCTCATCTGGCCCTGCCCGAGTCATTATTCCCTCACTCAGTTTTATTTCCTTTATAACACTGGTCACTCTGAAATGATCTGTTTTTCTTTTTACTTGTTTGTAGAATGTGAGACAAGAGGACTTGTCCCCAGAGTCCCAGCATGTACCTGACACACAATGGGTCCTTGATGCTGGTTTCCTGGAGGTTGCTGGAGCCACCCCTGGGATCGCGTGTAGTTTCCACCAACTGGGGAGGGTGGGCTCAGTGGATGACGCTAAGAGGCTACTTGTTGGAGTTCCTATTACCTGGGTGATAAGTAAAAAATAATTATGAAAAGTAATAATTACAAAAGAGAACTATTGAGCTGGATGAACCACCAGTGTCCTCAACCCTTGCCAACTTATCTATACAGTTCTGAGGAGCTGAAACACAGCTGGACCCTTGAGACTGGGAGCAGGTAGGTGGGGAGGAGAGTGCATCTCTCACTCCCAGTGGGCTCCCTGGGATGAGGCCAGGAGGGGCTGGTGGCCAGGCCTTGGGTTCCCTAAGTGCCCACTGGCTCTGGGTGGCTGCCAACCAGGAGGAGCAGGAACACTCAGGCTACTCAGGAGCAAATATGAATGAGGTAGCCCCTGCCACAGAAAGGAGGGAGAGAATCTGTGAGGAACTGGAGCCCCGTGCCTGGCCCAGAGCCATTCACAGTCAAAGCAAAAGCAAAACAAAAACACAGGGCCAGCCACCAGAGCAGGTATGGAGGGACCCGACGGCAGCCTGCTGCATCGGCTGAAAAGCTGAGATGATCAACTCACACGCAGGTCCCTAGACTCCCAGCCCAGTGCTCTGTCCTCCAAGCCTTGAACTCTGGTGATTGCCAGAACTCAAGGGAGGGGATGGTGGAGTGAGGGGTGGGGTGGGGGCTTTTCCGCTTGGCAGGAGCGGAGTCAGGAGCGGAGTCACCGCTAGCACCGAGCCCTGTCACGCAGGGAGAGGTGCGGGACCAGGAGGAGGGCACGGCCGGGGCATTAGGATTCCAGGCAGCTCCCAACACCCAATTTTCCAGCTGGGTGCCCTAGCCTGCTCTCTGAGCCTCCTGCCAGAGCCGGTCTAATTGAAAGGGAGAGAGCAGGCTGCTGGGGGCAGGGCAGGAGTGGGACAGGAGGGGGGAGGAGGGAGGGAAGAGAGGGGCGGAGGACCTGGGAGGAGACAGAGGAGGACTGGAGAAGGGGAGTGGGGAGGAGGGAGGGGAGGGAGCAGCAGGACCCCTTGGGGCAGGCGGTGGACACTGGACACGAGTGGCTGCAGGGAGGTGGCAGGATGATGCGGCTGGAAGGGACTCAAGAAATGCCACCCCCTCATTTAAAGAGGAGGAAACAGGCCCAGAGAGAGGAAGCGACTTACCGGGGGTCACTCAACCAGCTGAGGCCGAGGCAGGAGGAGATGGAAGAGCCTGGGCTTCCTGACTCCCACCTGCAGGCGTGAGAGAGAATGGGGGCGGGGAGAATCCTGAGAGGGGAGGGAAGGGGGCTTCTGGAGGCAACTGGAGGTGGGGTGAAGGGAGACTGACTGTCTGGAGACCTCCCTGGGTCCCGGGAAAGCCCCCGGGCACCGTCCTGCCTTCCGCAGCCTCCAGCTCTCCCCTCTCCGAGGCCCTCTCTCCCAGAGTGGCGTGGAGACGGGGTAACTGGCATTTGTGACACTGTCAGTGGATGGTTGGGGTGGGCACCAGAGCCACCCCACCTCCTCCCCCAGAGGCACTGATTGGCGTAATTAGTGCTAATGACAGGATTGGAGATCTGTTATTACACACACTCTCAGCCCACTGGGGTGCTATCCCAGGAGGGTGGGAAGGGGCTGGCAGGTGGGCCCAGGCGGGGAGGGAGGGAGCGAGGGTAGCAGGGGGGCCTGGGCCCACCTCGCAGTCCTCCCCAGCAGCATTGGGTGGGTCATGAGCCGAGCCACCACGCTGCCCTCATACCCTGGGTTGTCGGAGTTCACTGAGGCCACCGTGTCCTCTGCAGGTGCCCAGCTCCATCCGCTCAAGGAACCTTCTTCAGGCTGCAAACTTCCTTCATTTACAGGAACGAAACTTAATCTTTTTCTTGGGCCCCTACCCTGTTCCTGCTTTTTATTTCTGCTACTTGGCCACATTTTAATTTTTTTTTTTTTTTTGGAAAATAAAAAATATTTACTTACATATTTGGACAACAAAAACAATTATGTTGTGATCCCAGTACCTAAGCATGGGCTTTCTAGTAGCCCCAGACTTATATTCAACTGCTCTGCCACTTTCTGAATTATCTGAATAAATCATGTGCAGGTTGCTTAGCAGCTGAAAAATGGGGCTAACAATGGGTTAATTAGTGTCCTTTCGTATTTCATTTTCATTGCCTGAAAAACAGAGACAATCATACCTATTTTGTTGGCTTGTGAGGATTTAAAAGTAAAGTCACACAGCACAGCACTTGGCACACAGTAGGCACCTGAGAACTACTAATTCCTGTCCCCACGTTGATAACACGATCAGTTTAGTCTTTACATGTGTCCAAAGCTAGACCCCCTTCACTCGGTGCCACCCTTTGAGCCATGCTGCACCTTGAAGCAGTGTGACCTCAGAACACTTCCCGCCAAGTTATCGGTTTCCATGCTGACAACATTCATGCCGTCGCTTTCCATGTGTGTAAATTCACTGGCCCATCTGGGGGATCCCCGGCGCAGGTGAGAGCAGCTCTTGAGGATGGAGAATTTATTTTCTTTACTCCACACGTAGACTTGCAAAGAGAGGTCAAAGGAAGAGGTGATGACTCGGTTCAGGTCAACCCGCTCGGATGTGATGGGATCCTGGTGTGACCCAGAGACCAGCTGGGCCACCTGTGAGCCACGGCTTCATGAGGTGAGGACGCCCCATGGTGTCTGGGAAGAGGAAACTGGCGATCTTTTGTACCAGAATGCTCACTCCATCCCTGGACTTCTTGGCCCCTAACTCATAGGTAGTGACAACCAGTTGCGTGTTCTTGGACACTTTTAGGCAAACTTGGCCCAGATGGGGATTTTGCCATCACATTGGGCTCTTCATGTCTGTTGATGCCAGCTTTGGAACTCACCTCCCCAACAAGGGCCCTGTAGGTGCTTTGTCCTGTCCCACAGCCTGGGCAGCGTTCACACCCCTGGGCACATGCTGGGGTGCTTTTCCCCACTGCCCTACAATCCCAGATCTCACAGGGGCCTCTCCCAGGCCAGGAGTCCCAGGCCCACTTCACCTGTAACTGTCCTCAGGAGAAGCTGGCTTCCCGGCATCTTCCTGTGGCATCTTCCTGTGCCCATGATTGGGCCCGAATCTCCTTTCTTTCAGGGCTGCTTTCTCTGACACTCATTTCAAACTTTTATTTCAAAACTCAGAAGCTGAGCCTCAGCTTTGGTAGGCACAACCACACACTGAAGGTAGTGAGTCTGGAATGTTCTGGGCTGGAGGGGGCTGGGGGTATAAGTTGGTGGTGGTGAGGATGGGGTGTAAAAGAACACAGCATGGGTTGGCATATGTGCCCCTGCAGAGTCCCATGTGCACTGGTGCCCCCAACAGATGGTCCCAGAAGAAGGAGGAAGGGGCTGAGTGATCTGATGCCCCTGGGATGGAAGAGGGTCCGTGATGGGGTCCACATGCCAGGGCTTACCCTGTGCCAAGCTGGGGGTCAGGTGTGTGGGTCTAGGATGGAGTGAAGGCTGGAGGTGGGGTGGGCAGGGCCCCAGGGGGCCTCTCAGGAACCTCCAAGCATTCTTGAAAAAAAGTAGGCCAGGCTGCAGGGGCCCCGCCAATGCAGCTGCACCAAACTGGGGCAGGTGCAGGGAATCTGGGCCGAGGGCCTGGCTGGTCCCCAGGGCTGCGCCTCCTGTGCTGGTGTCTCACTACTCCCCACTCCTGCTGGAGGAGTCCAGGCAGGGCCGCCGGACCACACACCTCACAAGCACACAGCCAGCTCCATCTCCGACCCCATGGCAGTTCAGTAGCAGGGCTCTGAACCCTGGCCTTCCAGATGTTAGGGCTTGGCCTTTTTCCAGGCGTATCACTCTGCCCCGGGGGAGACAGAGACCCAGGGCTACCCATTGGAGTCACCAGCTCAGCCTGGGTCAGGGCCTGGCAACCAGTAGGTGCTCCACAGATATTTGTGGGCTGACTGACTGAAGGATGTAAAGCACGCAGCATGTAGTTAAAGCTCAACAGATGGGAAACAAGCCAGTGGGTAAGTGTGTAGGAAGTGTGGACACGGATGGTCCCAGGAGCCGGAAACCCCAATGGGTAGGTCTACCCCAGCTGTCAGGTCTCACTTCATATGCCACCTCCTCCATGAAGCCTCCTCTGATGCCACCCCCCAAGCAAACGTGATCCTCTCCTGCCCCCCCCCCCACCTGCTCTGCTGCTCACTCTCAGGGCCTCCCCTGCTCCACCTGGGCACTCCTGGCAGAATCTGATTGACTTCCACATCCTCTCCCAGTCCCCTCCTCCCCACGTGCCCCTTGGGTGGGAGGTCTGCATGTTCCTCAGATAGGACACAAATTGGCAGCCCTGGGAGCTGAGGGCAGAGGGAGGGCCAAGGGAAACCCCTAAGTATTCCCCTTGGCACAGTCCTCCTTGAGGAGAGAGGGGCCCAGATCATGGGGAGGGTGTGGGGCACAGGAGTCAGGAGTCCTGCACGTGTCCTTCCCGGGGCTGGGCCTCATCCTCTGGCCTTATTTTTCCTGTGTTGTCAGGGCGTGAACTGCCTTCCCAGGGCTGGGCCTCATCCTCTGGCCTTATTTTTCCTGTGTTGTCAGGGCGTGAACTGACCAGCTTAGAGACTCTCTAGGAAGGCTGCTCCCACCTCCACCTGGGGCCTTTGTGCTCTCTTCTTATCTCTTGTCTTGGGAAGTCCTTCATCTCTTCGCACTCCCCAACACAGGGCTCTGTCCCCCACCCCCCACTGCCACACCTGTCTCGCTGAGCTTAAAAGGCCCTAGTTAAGAAATATGTGTGGAGGAGGCATGCTCTCCCTCTCTGCACAGGGCTCCTCACCTGGCACTCCCAGCCCCAGGGGCTGCCCATCCCAAGAGCCCCTGCTCCCCTCTTCCCCCAGCCTGAAGGCCATGTGCCTCATGCATGTGTGTGTCTGAGCTTCCAAGCTTGACGTGGCTCCCAAGTCCTCTGCCCTTGGCCAGTAGGCCTAGAATGGGGAGGGTACCCCAGCTGGACCTCCGAGGCTGAGGGCAGCCAAAAGAGGAGAGCGCTTGGAGCCCCAGGGTGAAGACCCGAGACCCAAGGTGGGAGAAGGCTTGGGTGCCAGAGTTCAGCTCAGTGTAATGAGGGACTCCACCTCCCTGAGAGATCAGAGATGGGAGGTGGAAGTGAGCTCCCAGCCCTGGAGGTGTGCAAGAACAGTCTGAATGGCCACAGGCAGGGACATTATAAAGGGGCTCAAATATCAGAGGGGTTGGACTGGATGGAACTTAGGGCCTCTCCTGGTCCCAGATCCTAAGAGCTTGGGGGTTCCTTGTCTTAGAGTGTAACACTTTATGACTTTCTTTCCCAGGAGAATCTGCATCTCCACAGTGAACTCTTGGAAATCTTCCAGATGCAAAAGGGTGGATTGATAATGGTAGATTGGAGGCTCAGTGACTGGTGCGCACGCACGCGCACGTGTGAGTGCGTGCTTGTGTGTGGCCACCTGCCAGCTGTATACCCTGGGGTGAGTGCTTCAACCTCTCAGCTCAGCGTGTTGACCTGTGACATGGAGACTGCAGCCCCAGACCCCAGGCATAGCCCTGACAGCTGCCCAGTTTGTCAGGCACTGCTGGACAGAAGTGATATGGACTCAGATGTGCTTCAGTGGCAGGAGGTGAGAGTTGCTGCGTCCATGGTTTGGGACATAATCATTGTCCAGCCAGGCAAAAGGGAGTCCAGGAACGTTCTTGAGTGAGGCTGTGATGTCCAGTTATGAATACTTGCAGCTTCAGATCTTGCAAAGGTCCTTTACAATAGGCATAGAAGTCACCCCTCCAAGAGATAATGAAGATGGGGTTGGTTCAGATCAAGGTGCCTTAGGGTGTGGGAGGCACAGGCAGAAAGCCAGGTGGAGGGAGTCCAGCAGTGCCCCCTCCCTGCCCTGCTGAGGGGCTGGAAGGAGGGGCTGAGGATGCCCATGGGGTGGGTACAGGGTGTTCCACTGAGTGAGACCAGTGTGTGTGCATGCATGTGTATGCATGCTGTGTGTGGTGCATGTGCTTACACGTGCCTTGTGCGTACACGTGTGCATGGTTGTGTGTGTGCATGTGATGTGCATGTGTGTGCCATGTAGCTGTGACTCCCTGTGCACACCTGTTTTCTGCTGTCACAGCAAGAGAATGTACACAGGCTCACAGTCTCTGGCCAAGGGCAGAGGAATTCTTTATTTCCATGGCCTTCCACAGTGATTAAGTCTCCAAACTTCCTTAACCATCATTTCTTCAAAATGAAAAACCAAACTGCATCTCCAAGCAGCTTGGAAATCGATTTCTTTCAAAATGAACTTTTGGAGAAGCAATTCCAAAGAGAAATAAGAGGAGGAAGGCAGGAAGGGGGTGTGTGGGGTGGGGACAGAGCAGCTGCCAGGCCCACCAAGGGTCTGGGTGGGGAGGAAGGAAGGCCAGGGTAGAGGTGGGGAGTGGGCAGGAGGTGCTGGGCCAGTGGACTCTCTGGGCCCCGGCTGCGCTGGTCCCTCACCTCCAGCCTCAGTCAGGAGGAGACCTGCTCCAGCCTCCCTGGAGCCCCCACCTCGGTTACCCTTCACTGGGGGACTGGTCTGGGAGACTTGGGGAAGTGTCCGGTGTGTGCACAGGCCTGAGCTCCTGCAGGGGAGAACAATAATCTAATCGGGTCTCAAGAATAAACCCAGGAATGATGTGGCTGCCATGTTTAGAGCCGGGCGCTGGGCCAAGCGCTTTTCCCGCATTAACTCACTTAATTCTCCCATCAACCCAGGTTGCTGTTATCATCCCGTCTTAATGACAAAGAAACCCTGGTCCAGAGAAGTTAGTAAGTTCTTTGAGGGGATTGTGGAGAGGATTCCAGGGAGCATGGATGCGAAGTGCTCAATTCTGCGCCTGGGGGCAATAAGGGGTCAACGGATGTCAGGTAATGGGAAAAGGAAGACGACACGGGGACACAATGAATGACACAAAGAAAACACTCGGTGCCACAGGACAGCCACAGCCCAGGATAAAAGGAAGGACATGATGGCTCTTCATGGGGGGAGAGGTGTGTGCCTCAGGGTTTGTTAAGCACCTACTGTGTGCCTGGGAGTTTGACATCTATTAACTCATTTTATGCGTAAGGAACTAAGGCGCAGAGAGGAGGAGCAACTTGCTCGAGGCCACAAAGACAGGGAGAGAACTGAAATCATCCCTGGTCCAAAGCCTGCACACCTCGCGAGTGAGGTCTGGGGAGGGCTTCCTGGAGGGGGTGTCTTCTGAAGAGGGTGAGGAGGGAGCATTGGAGAGGAACCTGCACAGTGACAGGTAAAGAGGGGAGAAAGAGTGGAGGTGGCTGGCGAGAAGGCCAGTGTGGCTGGACTCTGGCTGCTCACCGATTGGTGGGAGCGGGAAAGGGGTGCAGACAGGTAGCAGACGCCTGTGACAGGGGTAGTGCTGAGGTGCAGGGAGGCCCAGAGGAGAGAGGTCTGCTCTGCTGGGACTGTCAGGAGAGCAGGCCCATGGGGAGGGGCGCCTGGCCTGGCTCCTGAAAGGAGGGTGGTGTGAATAGGCAGGAAAGGGAACCGGGAGGACCGCGTGGTGGAGTGTGCAAGGGCTCGGAGGTGGCATGGAGATGAGGACTCATGCTGACTGAGCGCTTACCAGCTGCTAGGCACCGCTCTAAGGGCCTCCTATGAATTAGCCCAACAATCTGATGAGGTGGGTACCATGACTATCCCATTTTATAGATGAGGAAACAGACTCAGAGAGGTTAAGCTACTTGCCCAAGGCCACAGAGCTAAGAAGTGCTAGGGCTGAGAATCGCACACAGGCTTGCCCCTTACCTCCTGCCGTGCTACCTGCAGAGCAGGTGAGAGCAGGAGCCGGTGGGGATGGGGCGCCTGCAGCTGAGGGGACAGGTGGTGGCAGCGCAGGGAGAGGAGAAAGAGGCTGGTGGAGGCAGCTTATGAGGACCCTTGAAGCCGTGCTGAGGAGTTTGGGCTTCCCCTGAAGGCTGGGGGCATGGAGAGTCTTCTGGGGAGGGGGGGTAGTGGTAATACGGCCACAGTGAGTCACAGTGTGCTCCTCCTCCTGCCACCAGCACGGGCACCAGGATGAAGACCAGGAAGAATTTGTTCCCCAGGATCAAGGATCATGCTTGGCCAGGGCTAGAAAGGCAGCCTGCTTGGGGCGGCAGAGGTGGGCTGAGAGGCAGAACCTGAGCCAGCCGGGTGGGCCTCGCTTCCTTTCCTGTCTGCTCCCAACACTCTGTCCACTTGGTCCCTGGGAGCGGGAATGCTAGGGCTGTGTGAGGGGGTCAGGGCTCCTGGTGAGTAGTGTGTGTGTGTGTGTGAGTGTGTAGATTTGTGTGTTTCTGTGGGGAGTGTGTGTGCAGATTCGTGTGAGTGTATGTGAGATGTCTGTGGGGTGTGTGTGTATATAGATTTGTGTGAATGTGTCTGTAGTGTGTGTGTAGATTTGTGTGAGTGTGTCTGTGGGGGTGTGTGATTTGTGTGAGTGTGTCTGTGGTGTGTGTGTGAGTACGTGGATTTATGTGAAGCTGGGTGTGCTTATGGCATCTGTGGTATGTGTGTGAGCTGAGTGTGGACCCAGTGCAGGGAGTGCCTGTCACTCAGTGTTGGAGGAGACCATGGGCCCTGGTGACAGGGCAGGCAGTGGCAGGAGGGTGGAGGCTGCCACTGCTGTATTGCAGGAGCTGTGACTGGAGGAGCTTCTGGTCCTGTCGGCCAGGTGGGCAGGTGCTCTAAGCCCCTGACCCCTCCATCCGCTGCTCTGCCCCACCCCCCACTCCACAGGCCTGAGGATCCAGGGGCACAAGGAGGGAAAGTGCTGGAGGAGACAGGCGTGGGGGGGTGGAGCTGCAGGGGGCTGCAGGAGGCTGCAAGGGACCCACCTTGCCAGCACTAATGGGGTGCCAAGTGGGGCTGTAGGGGCGTGGGGAACTAGAAGTGGCTGGGAGGGCTGGGGAGGACAGAGGAGGTGGGCGCTGGAGGTCGGGGAGGAGGCTGGGAGCTGGCTGGCGGGCATAGATGTTTCTGAGCCCACTCTCTAGGCTCTCTCCTGTTCACTGGCTGGCAGCGCGGTGGGTTCTGATCATCTCTGCAGCGCCAGCCGTGGGAGCACTAGGGAGGGAGCAAGACGGCTTGCAGCCGCGAGGGAAGCTGGCCAAGGTGGAGGCGGAGGAGGCGTGAAACACAGACAGTGGAGCCCAGGGTGGGGGCCGAGAGACAGAAATCTCAGACTGGAGGCGGCCAGGAGGGGAGAGGTGGCATCAGCGGCAGCTCCTCTGTGCCAGCTAATCCTCAAGCAGACCAAAAAATGGGGTGGTGGGGAAACTGAGGCTCAGGGAGGGCAGGTTATCACAAAGACATCCAGTCAGAGCTGGGATCTCAGAGCCTACTATTTGGGGGAACGGGGTGGGGGTGTCAGGGAGGAGGGGGGAATGTGTGATCTGGACCTTTGGAGCTGGGGACCCTCATCCGCCTCATTCACTCGGATGGAGGAAGGAGCTCGGCCTGAAGGTCTGCCCTGCATGGCCCCACGGTGTGTCCTCAGCAAGGCTTTGCCCTCTGTGGGCCTCAGTCTCCCTGTCTATGAAGTGGAGGCAGCCTTGGAGCAGACCATCTGCCATACTCCT